>NC_084485.1:53440833-54093646 GCF_030035675.1 Rhineura floridana | reverse complement strand
AGTTCCTGGTATGGCAAGCCAGGAAGGCCAAAATGCTACACTCCTCCCTCATAGTCCTGAAGATACCAGGGGTGAGCCCTAGTGTAGGTCAATCAACAGCAGCTGTATATTGAAGCTGATGGTGTGCCACCCGGGTCTTCGTTTGGCTCTGGTCTCTAAAGAAGAACAACAAAGCAATCATAATACCAAAATACAATTTAAATAACATCCCAGAAGAATATAAAGATCAAATAAGGAACAGATCTGAGGCTTTAATCTTAGTTGACAGAGAAGCAGAAGAACTATAGATTGAAGTCAGAGACATTATCAGGGAAGAATGCAAAAAGACTATACCTCTAGTTAAAAAGAGAGAAAGATCTCAATGGATGACTGATGAAACTCTTAAAATGGCTAAAGAAAGAAGGAAAGCAAAAGCAAAAGGAAATAGAAACATGGTCAGAACGCTGAATGCAATAATACAGTAACTATTACGTAAGGGCAAAGAGAACTATTACAATATTTATTGTATAGAAATAGAAGAGGACAACAAAAAGGGTAGAACAAGAGCCCTATTCCAAAAGATTAGAGAAATGATAGGGAAATTTAAACCAAGATTAGGGACGTTGAATAATCAACAGGAGGGCACACTGACTGACCAAGATGAAATAAAAGGAAGATGGGAGCAATACACTGAAGAACTCTATAAAAGAGATGCGAGGATGACAGAGACATTCATGGAGGAATGGTATGATGAAGAGCAGAAATTTTAGAATGTGAGGTGAAAGCTGCTCTTGAAATATTTGGAAGAAACAAATCACCAGGTACAGATAGCATACCAATAGAGTTGCTACAAGTTACTAAGACTGAATCTGTCTAAATTTTGACAAAAAATTGTCAACTAATATGGAAAACTAAACAATGGCCCACGGACTGGAAGCGTTCAATATATATCCCAATTCCAAAGAAAGGGGATCCCAGGGAATGCAGTAATTATTGAACCATTGCCTTAATATCCCATGCAAGTAAAGTAATGCTCAAGATTCTACAACAAAGGCTCTTACCATATATGGAGCGAGAAATTCCAGATGTCCAAGCTGGACTTAGAAAAGGAAGCGGTACCAGAGATCATATCGCAAACATACATTGGATAATGGAATGGACTGAGGAATTTCAGAAGAAAATCACCCTGTGCTTTATAGATTACAACAAAGCCTTTGACTGTGTAGATCATGAAAAACGATGGAATGCTTTAAAAGAAATGGGGGTGCCACAGCATCTGATTTTCCTGATGTGCAACATATACTCTGCACAAGAGGCTACTGTAAGGACAGAATATGGAGAAACCAATTGGTTCCCCATTGGAAAGTGTGTGAGACGGGTATATCTTATCACCCTGTTTAATCTGTATGCAGAACATATCACACGGAAAGCAGGATTGGACCAAGATGAAGGAGGAATGAAAATTGGAGGGAGGAATATCAATAATTTAAGATATGCAGATGATATCATACTATTAGCAGAAACCAGTAATGATTTGAAACGAATGCCGTTGAAAATTAAAGAGGAAAGCACAAAAGCAGGACTACAGCTGAATGTCAAGAAGATTAAAGTAATGACAACAGAAGATATATGTAACTTTAAAGTTGACAACGAGAACACTGAACTTGTCAAGGATTAACAATACCTTGGCACAGTCATTAACCAAAATGGAGACAATAGTCAAGAGTCGGGGTTACTGTTTGGCAGTGGTTCTGCTCCTACTGAGCAGGTCATCTCCAGAGGGTTGTGCTTGGAGAACATTGCTCGACACCGTGGGCTCTGCAATGTGGAGTCCCGCAGGGTTCGGTTCTGTCTCCCATGCTTTTCAACATCTATATGAAGCTGTTGAGTGCGGTCATCAGGAGCTATGGAGTGCATTGCCACCAGTACACTGATGACACGCAGCTCTATTTCTCCTTTTCATCCTCCTCAGGTGATGCTGTCGATGTGCTGAACCGTTGCCTGACTGCGATAATGGACTGAATGAGAGCTAACAAACTGAGGCTCAATCCAGACAAGACTGAGATGCTGCTGGTGAACGGTTTCCCGGATCGGATGGTGGATATACACCCTGTCCTGGATGGGGTTACACTCCCCCTAAAGGACCGGGTTCGTAGTCTGGGGGTTCTTTTAGATCCTTCCCTGTCACTTGAGGCACAGGTGGCATCGGTGGCACGGAATGCTTTCTACAAGCTTTGGCTGGTAGCCCAGCTATGTCCCTATCTGAGCAGGGAGGACCTAACATCAGTCGTACATGCTCTGGTAACCTCACGACTGGACTACTGCAATGCGCTCTACGTAGGGCTGCCTTTGAAGACAGTTCGGAAACTACAGCTTGTCCAAAATGCGGCGGCCAGATTAATAACGGGGACCAGGCGGTCGGAACACATAACACCTGTTCTGGCTCGCTTGCACTGGCTGCCAGTATGCTTCCGGGCTAGAGTCAAAGTGCTGGTTTTGACCTATAAAGCCCTATATGGCATGGGACCACAATACCTATCGGAACGCCTCTCCCGATATGAACCTGCTCGTACACTACGCTCCACATCGAAGGCCCTCCTCCGAGTTCCGTCTCATAGGGAGGCTCGGAGGACGGTGACAAGATCTAGGGCCTTCTCAGTGGTGGCCCCCGAACTGTGGAACAGTCTCCCCGAAGAGGTGCGTATGGCGCCGACATTGCTCTCCTTTCGGCGCCAGGTTAAGACTTGCCTCTTTGCTATGGCGTTTTAATATGTAACTCGTTTTAGTTTTAAATTTTGTTGTAATTGTTTTTGATTTCTTGTTTTATATATGTTTATGCTGTATTTATTATGAGATCTGAGATGTTTTGTATTTTTATATTCTGTTGTTCACCGCCCAGAGAGCTAATGCTAGTCGGGCGGTATATAAATCTAATAAAATAAATAAATAAATAAATAAATAAGAAATCAGAAGAAGGCTAGGACTGGGGAGGGCAGCTATAGGAGAACTAGGAAAGGTCCTCAAATGCAAAGATGTATCACTGAACACTAAAGTCAGGATCATTCAGACCATGGTATTACCGATCTCTATGTCTGGATGTGAAAGTTAGACAGTGAAAAAGGCTGATAAGAGAAAAATAAACTCATTTGAAATGTTGTGTTGGAGGAAAGCTTTGTGCATACCATGGACTGCGAAAAAGACACATAATTGGGTGTTAGAACAAATTAAACCAGAACTATTATTAGAAGCTAAAATGATGAAACTGAGGTTATCATACTTTGGACACATCATGAGAAGACCTGATTCACTAGAAAAGACAATAATGCTGGGAAAAACAGAAGGGAGTAGAAAAAGAGGAAGACCAAACAAGAGATGGATTGGTTTATTTATTTATTATTTATTTATTTATCTATTATACTTGTATACCGCCCCATAGCCGAAGCTCTCTGGGCGGTTTACAGTAACTAAAAACAAATACAATTTAAAATACATCTTTTTAAAAAACAATTTAAAACAATTAAAAAATTTAAAACAATATAAAACACATGCTAAAATGCCTGGGAGAAGAGGAAAGTCTTGACCTGGCGCCGAAAAGATAACAGTGTTGGCGCCAGGCGCACCTCGTCAGGCAAATCATTCCATAATTTGGGGGCCACCACTGAGAAGGCCCTCTCCCTTGTTGCCATCCTCCGACAGACCTGAACATAATCTGAACAGGGTAGTTTATAGGGGATGCCTTTGGAGGTCACTGATTCATAGGGTTGCCTTACGTTGTAATCGACTTGAAGGCACATAACAACAACAACATGCTGGTCTGTCAGACACAAATGCTCTGTATCGTGAATCTTATGTTGAAAGTTGGGTGTGGGCTGGATTGTATACTACAGAAGGAAAAGATAAGATTTTAAAGTATGAAAATAATATGAATGAAAAGATATTTGTCAGATTTTACAATATAATTTCAGGTTAGAAACATTGAAGATGAACTTTCAAAAAAGGAAAAACAACTGAAAACATTTGAAAACAAGGTATGAAAATGTAATAATCTACTTGCTTCATGTCTGCTTGGTTTATTCTACAGTGTTTCAGTATTTGAGATGCAATCTTTACACAGAAAAAAGCAAATGCATCGGTGACATTGTTTATCAGAAAAGTTTGTCGCAATCATAGTTGGTTCATAGTTTCAGTGCTTGTTATCATGAGTAAATAAAATTAAGTTAACTATAATAGGCTTATGTTTCAGAAAGTAGTTACAAGTAAGCAACCTGTTTTATGCACTTGCTTAAATCCCAATTAAGTTGATCTTGGCACAACTACACCCGGGCGCAATCCAACTCACCTTTCTGCCAGTCTGAGGGGAGTTGGATTCCACAGACTCCCAGCAGCACTGGCAGGCTCACGGCACTGCTGTCTTCCACCAGCAGCAGCCCTCCACCAGACGTCTGCCAGCGATGGCCAGCCTGGTGGATAGAGGGCTGGTGGAAACTGGCATAAGCCCAGAAAACAGGATGTTCTGGGGGCATGGTGGGGGCAGAGCCATGGAGGGATGGACATGTGCAAGACCTCCTTGCGTTTGGAGCCCTCACCCAGGTCCCGATCTGCCTGGAATCTCCGCCTAGCCAAAAGGCTGGTACAGTAAGAATATTTCCATTGTGGCCTACGGGGAGCGCTTACTCCCCAGAAGGCCTGTTCATGGGATCCGGTGCTTCCCAGCTGACTTGTGTGTGCGGCTGCCAGTGGAGCCAGCATTCAGCTGGGCCAGTGGCTCCCAAGCAGGAGGAAGATCCCTCAGGGCTTTCTGCTGGCTCCTCCTCTGCCAGCTCCCCTTCCGCCAGCTCCCCGTCATTTGGATTGCTCTGCAGGTTACAATCCTGCATATATATGTCCCGTTGATTCCACTTGATTTATATAGCTATAACTCTGTGTGGGACAAGAGGCTTAGCAAGTTCATAAAGAAATTTTATAGAGAAGAAATAGTAACTATTCTTAAAATTGCAGTTCTAACAAAATCATTACAACTAAAATATTACGATATATTATTGTTTAAAATACATTTTAACAATGTTTAGATTAACAGTTTAAAGAAACAGATTGAAACAAAGTCCAAGAATATTGAAGAATTGCAGCAAGAAGTAAGAACTGTTTTAGTTGTAAACGTCTAGACACAGAATTATTTAGTTTATATGATGTTGTTGTACACCAGGCTACCAGGAAGGATCATCAAACAATTTGTGGTAGCCTAGGATAGACTGCTGTCCTTTTACAGTCATGTATGAATAGTTGCTAGTTGGACACCCACAGTCTTTGTGAATTTGCTCAAGGCATGGGGGAGGTAGGATGGACACTATTCATAAGGCAGTACACTCAAATATATATGTCTGTGCAACAGTGCTCTTCACACTTCTGGCCATTCCTCCAACATCCAGCACAGTCTGAGGACTCCAGCAAATATGTCATTGTAGTACAATGACTAGAGGTTTGATCTGGACTCTTTAGGCATACAGAAGATGTCTATTAAGTTACTTACTAGGCAAGATTTTCAGAGGACATGACTGGGGGGAAGTGGGTTTCCATCAATTTCAACCCCAAAGTTACAGTTCTTAGTACCAATTCTGTGAATATGTAGGACAATTTCATTTTTAACTATAAATGTCAACTTAGTCTTTGGGGCAAATTACATTACACTGCAGCTGTTACTTTACAAATACAGGTCTGGAAACCATGGGAATAGAAATAGATGGGGATTCAGGGAGAATGTAGCAGGAGAAGGGTTAAGCATTCCTCTTGTCCTCTCAAATCCCAAAGGCACTTTGAAAAGAGGAGCCTTACAAGATTTCTTAAAGGTTGCTGCAGTATAATGTGTTGTTTGTCCCTTAGACATGCTATTAAACACTCTACATTGTTGGGAGAAATTGTCCTAAAAGAAACAACTGAGTATTTATACTGACCCAATTTGCTAAATAGCAGAAAATCGCAATATATATAACAAAACTTTAATTAAACAAATAAATATAAAATCTCACTGAAATTTATGGCTGTTAACAGAATAAGGCTTTGAGAAAGAAAGCTGCAACAGAAAGCAAGCAATCCAGTATTACTGAAGGAAAGGTAAGGAGAAAGTTTTATCTTCGTGGTATTTAAATAATTGTTGTACAGGCAATAAATATAAAATTTGAGGAATTAGACCTACAGAATGTTGACCATCATCAACAAAGCATTTAATGAAGCAGCTAGTGGCTAGTCCAGTTAGAATTGTGGTGGTGTTCTTCTGGCATGGTTTTGAGCTACTTGTTTCCATAGTCAGCAAAGCACCAAGGTCCTCCAACAAATATATAAGTAAGTTGCTTTAATTTGATCTTCCAGTAGAACTTGGATTTGGAGCAGTTATATTACACATGCATGCTTGGCTCTGAATAACAGAGATAACAGTTTGTCTTCCTAAGAGTGCAACTAGATAGGAAGCTGCTTTATACCGAGTCAGACCATTGGTTCATCTAGCTCAGTACTATCTACATTGACTGGCCATGGCTTTCCAGGATTTCAGAGGTCTCCAAACGCTACCTGGAGATGCCTGGGAAACTGCCATCTGCGTGCAAAGTATACGCTCTGCTACTGAGCTACAGCCATTTCGTATGATGGTAACAGGAGCACCAGATTCTGGTGATTCTTTAAGGCAGGGAGAGGGAGTAGTCTAAAGTGCAGTATAGACTGGTGGAAATGGTGTGCTGAAACCCACCCTGCCCATGCTTTTCCACTCAAACCCATTTTTTAAAAGCAATTTTGTTTCAGCAGGAGATATCTGGTCTTGGAGGTTTATTGGGATAAAAGACTGCAACCCTGAGTTTCAGAGGGAAAGGGTGCAGAAGGGATGAAAGGTTCAACTCCTGTCTCTTGCCCAGCCCTGCCATGCTTTAAATCATCCATCACACTCCACCAATTTTATTGTAATATGGTAGCAGACCTGATTCTGTATATAGGTCTGCCACTACTAATTCTCTAAAACTCTACGGATACATGTTTTAGTGCAGAAAAAGCACCATATAAGAATAACCTACAGTACCTTTGCCATCTAGTTGTAGGAGAAGGATTTTTGAAGACTTCACTGGATTGCTTTCTGCTTGCTACTGCTTCCTGTTTATTTTGACTGTACAGATACTTTGGAGGATCATTTGGGAATATGGGAGGTTTCATAGGCAAGTCTTGTGGCTATTGTGATTGAACCAAACATTTTTATTTAAAGGTGAATAAATTACAGTTAGAGTTGGAAAATATAAAGAAATTGCATAAAGAAACAATGGACAACTATAAACATGAAATTGAAATGGCATGGGCAGCTGAAGAAAAACTTCTCAAAGAGGTGAGTGTTAAACTTTCTTTGCATTTTGTGAATGTGTATAATTTGCATAAGCTAAACCTGTTTTTATTCATATGATTGGTATCTATCTATTTATCCGTTCCTAACAGTCTCTTGCTTTGACATACCCTGATCTGTTCTACTCATGGTGTGCTCAGAATTTTTTTAAAATGGTTTGGGATAGGGACGGGAAGCATTAAATGCATTTTTTTCTGTATGCTGACTTGGAAGCCAGCTTCAGGACCAAGATCCTGAAAGTAGTTTGGGGATTGGGAACGGAGATAATTTCTTCGGGCAAAGAATAAAATGCATTGCTTCTTCACAAATCCTTCACAAAGTTAGTGCTAAGAACAGAAAAAATCATTGTAGCAACTTTGAAAATGTGCTTTAACTTTTATGAATCGAAGTAAGGATGTACTTGGAAAATTTCTAGCTAGGAATTTTCCATCAGCACTCAGAGCTTGGAAGATTACTTTTTTAAAGGAATAAATTGCTATTACTGTTACATGGCCCCAAAAAGGAATAAATTATCATTATCATTACAATTGTTCTGAAAGGAATTCATTACTTTACCTGTTGGCAGTGGAGGACATTCTCTTGTAGGGATGATGCCTCCTACGGGACTGACAGGCAGGGTCTAGAATCCTTTGCCTCCTCTTCCAGGGGCAGGAGTCATCCCACCCTTGAGTTCGACCCTGCCTGTGGTTGTGAACAGCAGGGTCCTTTAGTGGTCTAAATTCCCTAGACTATCTTTGCCTTTTGTGAGATTGTTTTCTTCTTCCTTTCTCCCACTTGTGTGTGTGGGTGATTTCTGTGTTGGGTTTGTTATTATTGTACAGTAAGTGCCTGAGCGGGAGTTTGTAAGGTGAGACATAGGTGGTGCTGGGGTCTGCCCTGCGCTTATCCGATCATTCCGGCATTGGCCTGTGGGGTCTTTACCTCTGCTGAACCGCCAATTCCTCTCTCACAGGGCAGAGCCATCTGCCTAACCTGCCACCTGTCAGGGTCCACCCAGCGTTCCAGAAACGAGTGGTCTACTAGGCTTTGATATTGGAGCGCTGAGAAAGGCTTCACATAGAGCGCCTGCTCTGGTTGTTCCGGCAGCTTATTTGCCTAATCCGCCACCTGTCAGGGTCCGCCCTGTGTTCCAGGGGCGAGTGGTCTTCCAGGCTTTGATATTGGAGTGCCGAGAAAGGCTTCACATAGAGCGCCTGCTCTGGCTGTTTCGGCCGTTTACACGTAGCGTTTCTTTGCATTCACTCCGTTTGAATGTTTTTTGAGAAGCTGAGGGAATAGCCCCAGCAGGAAAAGCAGGAGCACCTTTTTTTCTGTGGTGAAGCACGCTGGTAGCTCTTTAGAGGCTGCTTTCCCATCTCAGCCGGACCAGTTATATTGGGGACCGATCTTTCTCCTCACAAAAAGGCGGGACTGCCATTGTGTTTTTGCAGTTTTGCATGCTAGAGGCGTTCTAGGGGTGGCGGCCACTTTTCTCCTCTGTCTGGCCAGTTAATAGTGGGACAGATCTTTCTGCACCCTTTGGGAACTCAGCGGATTCATCTGCCTGCCCATTTTCCCCTTGCTCTTTCTCCTCAGTCTGGCCATTTTATAGCAGGGACAGATTTTTCCGCACCCTACAGGAATCCAGTGGATTCATCTGCCTGTCCATTCCCCCCCCCCGGTAGTTTCTCCATTTTTCTTGGCACAGATGGAGTGGATGAATAAGTAATCAAGTATTCTATTTCAACACTGACAAGAGGGGTAAAAAGATCAGGCTCTGTTTTACAGAAAGCACTTGCTCTGGCGGTTCCGGCCGCTTCTAGGTAGTGTTTGGAGCATTTTTTCTTTCAGTTGGTCTGTTTACTGCAGAGCAGACCACTGTTATTCCCCACAGAAAAAGGTGGGAGCACCATTTTGCATTTAGCAGCCTGAACACCCTACAGTGAATGCGACCGTTTTTTCTCCTTAGACTGTCCAGCGTGGGGACAGGTTTTTCTGCACCCTCTGGGAATCCAGTGGATTCATCTGTTTGCCCAGTTTTTCTCCTGTTTCCTTGGCTCGGTGCCCTGGGGGTAAATACGCAAATAAAATAAAAAGCAGACTCTCTCATTGTTCTTGAGTGGAACGTACTCATTATTCCCCCCTTTTCAGGGGTAATTTTTTTATTATTGAGTGGAGTGCTGTTGGTGTGTGTGCGTTGTTGCGTGACACAGCATACATTACGTTGGAGTTAAGTTGAGCAAGAAACTTCTTCATTTAAATCATGTAAGAGTCTTTATTAAGACATTAATGCTTTTCAGCAGACTCCCCCCCTCTCTAGCTCTACAGCACATTTCTCTTCAAAAGCAAAAGTAAAGACGGCCTCTCAGTTCAGAGGCATGGTGCAGAAGGGAACAGAAGAACCAACAACTGGCTGTTACAACTTTCCCAGCTGTTATCTCCCGTTATGACAACCTGTCTGACCTTCAATTCTGCTCTTTCAGGCCAGACATGGCAGATAAGACTGCTTCTCAAAACACATGCTTGTAACTTTCCAGACCTGATGAAAACATACTTAGGCAGTACGGCCTAATGCCAACAGTGCCCCCTTTTTTCATCATGTCTGTAAATCCATTACAACAATAACACATTTCTACAATACATCTTGCAATACATTTCAGTACATTGCATCATACATTTTCAGTTCAGTTCAGTACAGTTCAAAATTACATCTCAGTACAGTTCAAAACTTTATTCACTCAAACTTTGGTTGAACACATGTCAAATAAAGTGTCTCAGGATCCATGTCTACAACTTTATTCATGCCAGGACTTGTTATTAATCCCACAGTAAATCTGTCAGGCGGTTTGCCTAAATTTGTTCTTGTAGAGCGTCTTAAAGGAACCAGAGCTTAGGCTCTCTCTGCCCCCCCATTTGTGCTTGTGCTTGTCACCGCGTGCCCAGGATCTTCCATTTCCTCAGCTTCGATCTGCGTTTTGCACAAATGAGCTCATTCAAAGCATCTCTGAGAGGTATTTGTGTACCTTCCACTTTAATGTTAGGATCTGGCTTAAATGTCTGTGATGGTGTTCGTGTTTGTGTGCCACCTGTTCCTGTAAGAATAACTGTCTGCCTTTTATCCCAAGGCTTTTCTGAGACTTTAATGCTTCTGCTCAGAATTAACTGCTGTGTTTCTGGACACCAAACTCTGAAATATGCATTCTGAAATCCCAAAACAAAACCTTGCTGTGCTCTGGGCGCAAGCTTGCCCCTCCTTTTTCCCTGTGGAATGTGGATCCAGCACCTTGCCCCGAATTTTTGAATGTGTTCTATTTTAGGCTTTCTGCCAGTAAGTTTCTCATAAGGAGACATTCCAATAGCACTGTGTAACACCCTGTTGTGAATATAATTCGCATAAAGAATTGCTTCTGCCCAGAAAGAATTCCCTAAACTGCAATCCATCAGCATGGCTCTCATTGCTTCCCCAAGCACCCTGTTTTTGTTCTCTGCAACCCCGGTGGAAGGTTTAAGTGCTATTTTCTTACTTGCCAGCACTTCATGCAATGCTTTACCCATGAATTCTTCTCCCTGGCCTAAGTGTATAGCCCCCACCGTGACACCGTGTTGAGTTTCAATTCTCTTAATGAACAGTTTCAGCTTCTGTTCAGCTTCACTTTTATGCTTTAACAGAAAAACATGACAAAATCTTGAAAAATCATCTACCAGTACCATGAAGAATTTCGCACCTCCTCGTGAAGCATTTATTGGCCCTGATAAATCAACATGAACTAGCTGGTAGGGAGCTGTTGTGGTTCTCTCAGCCTCCCGGTTTATTGGGGCAATAGTCATTTTAGCTCGATTACAAGAATCACAATCCATTATCTGTCCACAGTCTCTTAAACGCATGTTTTCACTGTGCAAAGGGGTGTTCTTAATCAATTGTTTTCTCCTCTCCTGTCTCGCTCTCCTTCCTTATTGCCTCCTACCCACCCACAGAGCATGAGGGAAGAGAGATGCTGCACAGAAGCCCAGTTGGAGGCACATGATTTTTATCCACAAATCAGAGGAGCAGAAGACTTCCCCTGCTCCCTCATGCCCAAAAGTAATGCTGGAAATATTACAATTACTCCTCAAAAGTAATAAAATTACTCCTTGTTCTGTTACAATCAAAATGTAAAGGAATTACCCACTCATTCCTCAAAAAAGTAATAAATTACAAGTAATTCATTTTTTTAACTAATTACTTCCAAGCTGTGTCAGCACTACATGTAATTGTAGCAAATGTAAAGTAGACTGATCTGTTATGTTTATTTGTAAGTTACTTCTTTCCATAATTTTGTATCTTCTACTATGTATAATCTTATTCTCTCATGGATGACAGAGGTCTCCAAGTGGGTATTGTAGCTCCCCCTACAGCTCAGAGACAGGAAATGCTTCAGCAAATACTTTTGCTGCTCCCCTCTTGTTGAGGCTCAGTTTCGTTTCCTGTCTCAGCTCGGAGCACATCCTATTGAGTTGTCTTTCCTCTCTGAAGGATAATAGTTTCTTGTCCCTTACCGTGTTTTTTATCTCTTTATTTGTTTCTGATGCTTCTTTCCCCTCTGTTTGTGGTTCTTACTTAAAAAACAAAAACAAAAAATCTGTCACATTCTTTGTCTCCTTCCCTCTGTCAGTTTTCTTTGCCTTCTGTCAGCTCTTTCTCGTTCTTCTCCCTGTGAGACATGGACAAAACGAACAGCCAAGCAGCAAGGACGAAGAAATATTCTAAAAGCCTGGGCAGCACTTGGCAGTGGCCGCAGTCAGTTCCCACCCGCTCTGACTTCCCACCAATTTTCAGCAAGGGCTGCTTATTGGCGGTGATGACCCGCTTGAAGGGATGTCTTCAGGGCTTAGCTTCGCAGCCCCCATAAGCCTACGCACAATTACCGAGGCCTCAGCACCCAGTTGCATGCAGTTTTCAACGAAAAGGCATTTTAAGAGCCCTGGGCAGCACTCGGCGGTAGCTGCAGTCAGCACCCAGCTGCGGGCTGCCTTCAAAGAAAAGGCATTTTAAGAGCTTTGGGCAGCACTCGGCAGTATCCGCAGTCAGCACCCAGCCACTACAGATTCATGCCATTATGTGGCAGGCACCAAAAGTGGATGCTGATGATCCCACTGAGGGGACTTCATCAAGGGGCTCTGTGCTATCCCCACTAGGTAAGTCCATGGAGGTGTCACTAAGATCTCTGGGGTTCAGGGAAGCACCAGTGCCTGCCATTGAGGAAAGGAGCAGTGGCACCGTCTGTTTGGAGCAGCCTGCCATTTCTGAGGCAGTGCCCGCCATTTCTGAACACAACAGAGGTGCCCGCCATTTGGAGCACAGTGGAGCTGCTACACCTGATGAGGCTACCCAAGCTGTGGGCTATCTCCCTGTGTAACCACTGGGTGGCCTTAAGACAATGGTAAATTTATGAAACAAAACAAAAATCTCCTTAAGGAATTCTGATTGGTTTATGGGGACAATAGTCTCTGAGATATTTCTTTCATTTTGATATTAATCAGGTTGTTCAATCTTGCAACTGGTTTCCTCTTCAAATACGAATTTCAATTCTTCTAGGTGACTGTATGAGGTAATGCATCTTGATCTGTCGGCCATGTTTGCTGGAAATGATAAGTTGGAGTTTACTCCATCATGGCATCTCTAGTGAATCCAGCCGTGATATTTGTGGTCCTTTTGCCGCAATTCATTCATTCCAATCCAGCTCATCCTGTGGAGAAGGCTGGGCATTTATTAGTTGTGCACGGGGCTCTCAGAGATACGGTGTAGGCCTCTCCTGAAGAGGTTTCCCACCATTTTTCTGGTCCTAGTCTGTCCAGTGACTAGAAAGGGCCCAACTTTATCATTAGGAGCTCTTGGACAGAGATATAACATAGCCCTTAGCTGAGGACTTTTCCTGCCATTTTTATGGTACCAGAGGAGGTTCCCACCATTTTTATGGTCCTAGTCTGCCCAGGATAGCAGAAAGTGCCTAGCTTTCCATTCAGAGCCCTTGGGCAGGGATATGGCATAGTCCTTTGGTTTTCCCGCCTTTTTTATGGTACTTCTGTTGCCACTTGATCCTGGTGTGTCTAGTGACTGTAGAAAGGGCCTAGCTTTCCATTCAGAACTGTTGGGCAGAGATATGTCATAGTTGCCAGCTGAAAAGCTTTTCCGCCTTTCTTTATGAGAGGCGCTGGAACAGCAGGTTCAATATTTCTAAGAGAGCTGATTCCCTTTTTCCCTAGGCCTGAACACCAGCAGGCCGTTTCCAGGGCAACAGTAGAATAATATGGTGACTCCTCTAGAGACCTCAGTGTAAGGAGGGCATATGAATTGCCTCATGAGCCTCAGCTCAAAGCTCTAGTTCTCCTATGCCTGAAAGTAGCAGGCCATCTTCAGAGGCAATAGTAGAATAATCTGGTGCCTCAGAATAGTGAAGATATAATGAAGTGCCTCATGGGCTGCAGTTGGAATCCCCAGTCTGTTCCTATGGATAATGGCAGCCCTTCAAAACTCTGTAATTTTTGCAGCCCTTCATAACTGTCCGTGTGAACTTTTCAGATTTATCCAGTTACTTCCTTACAGAGGGGGATCTTGAGGTCATTCTGGTTGGAATATGTCAATAAGCAAGATAAGTAAATTAAGCTGAATATAACTTGTCTATTACATGAGGTTTTCTCCAAGGCCCACCCTTACAGTATTTGATTGATTGATTTTCCGGTGGCTGGGACTGAAGCGGAGTGCCATGACTCCTTTCTACTCTATTTGTCGATGGTCAGTTAACCTTATTCCTAACACATTTTGTTCCTAACACACTTGTACAGATGAGTGTTCTTTTGTTTTCGTGTACTGTGTTCAATTCATGAGTTTTCAGTTGAGGCTGATCTCTAAAGCTTTTCCAAGAAATGAAACTGAGGGCTCATCCAGACGACTGTAAAATGTGTGACATGATTGCTTTGTGTTTTCATTATTTTTCGGTCGTCCATATGATGGCGCACACTTTTGCTCCTGCAATACCACAAATCATACGATTTGCTTTTTTAAACCGGGAATCATCCGCTGTACCTTCAGGCGCTCAGATGCAATACCGCAGACTTTACAGCTGTGGGCGTTTGATGGGCGATTCCCCATATCTCTTCCCTCATTCTCAGCCAATCATGTATTTCCACTGTTGTGCATGTGCGCGAATGTCTGGGGAAAGCCCGGGAAAAAGGAACCTATCAGAGCAATGGTGTGGTGTTGGGGGGCCCCCTGCAACTTCTACTGCGCAGATGCAAAAAAGCGCATTTGCGCAGAAGCAGCAACAGCGGTTAATTTTTAGCCAGCCTGCAACCTGGGCAGCTGCTCAGGGTGAGATCTGCAATTGTGGTTGTTTGTAAACTTTTTCAAGGGAGAAAATATTTATCTTTGCCTAACCTCCACCCCTCACCCCCCCCCATCAAATGCCCTTCTTGAACGTATTGGTCTTTGCTTCCAGGCATCCAGAGTCGAGGGAGAGGGGGGGAGAAGAGAAATAGAGGCTTTCCTCTTGGATTACAGACACTCACGCACCCTTAGTCAATTTCGCTTTCCTGCTTGCAAGGCTACTCTCTTTGAGTCTTGTCAATTTCAACCACAGCCTGCAGGTTCTCCGCAGCCCAGCTGAGCTGAAAAGCATACAGTCGCTTTTGCGACATATCCCAAATACAAGCAAAAAACTCACAGGAATTATTGGCATATAAGTGGTTTGCTAGAGCGTCTCAGCCACCCGCAACCATAGAGACTGGTGGTCTACCTTCCTAGACATGACACATCGTTACTTGCTGTTCTGGAGAAATAAGTGGTATTGCAATCATGTGTATCTCCAGAAACATTAAAGGTAGAAAAGCATACAGTCGGTTTTGCGAAATATCGCAAATACAAACAAACAAAAATATAGGAATTATAGGCATATAAGTGGTTTGCATGTTTCTTTTATCAGAGGGAACACCACAAGACCTGTGCCGGTCGCTTCAGCGCAGATTGACACAGCAGCATGCGGGGCTGTTTGCCCGCATTCCCTGTCCGAGCCAAGAGCGGCCACCCATGGGGGGGGCTGTTTGCTTTCCTCAGGGGCAGCATTCCTGCCGCTGAGCCGCATAACGGTCCGGGGCTGAACTCTGCAGTGAATTAGCCCAAGGGTTACGGGGGGATTCGCCCTGCGATTACAAGCGCTGATCCCTTGCACTGCCCACAATCCCCCTGGTTGGTCAGGGGCACCTGGAGACACACACCCCGGCCGGCGCTGCTCCAGAGTGGTGAGCAACAAGGAACTCCATTACAGCCACTACTACCAAACCATCAGGAATGAATGAATGAATGAATGAATGAATGAATGATTTCGGTCATAGACCAGCAAGAGCAATACAAAACAATTCACTTGTAAAATAAATATTTACAAAATACAGCCTCAATTTGCAAAACTGTAATGTTAAAACTAGTTGTCAATAAAAACTAGTGGGATGTTTTAAAATCTTTAAGTAAAACCCTCCTACGAGCAATAGCGGCTGCACAAAATTTCGCCACCATGTCTGTGACCCCAGGGCAACGATCGGCAAGTATTACAGGAGAGAAGGTTGAGCTGGGCTTTGGGAGTAGTGCTGGATTTCTTATAATCCTGGGGGCGAGGGGAAAGGCGACTTGATGTTGGTCCGATTGAAGGATTGCCTTGTCAGCTTAGTTCTATGATCTGGTTGAGCTCTCCAGTCAAATCCACATAGACAGCACCAGTTTGCGCTGGGGGGGTGACAAACTTTATTTTTTTGTTGTCCAGAGTGCTCAGGTGGAGTGATGAAGGTGTAGGGCCCAGTTCCTCGGGACCCAGGAATCTGGATTGTAGCCAGTCAGATCCAGACTGCAAAGGTCTGGTCAGATGGTTCGGCGGATATTCCTTTAGGGGCCTTGAGCACCCTGTCGCAATGTCAATTGGCTTTGTTGTTAGCGGTCCTAGGATAGTAGGGGCCTCCGCGCAAAGAGGAATCCCCATATGCCGTTTAGGCTGGCCAGTCGAAAACTCCGATTTCCTAGGTGCTGGTGTTGTTGAAGGGCATGGTGATTTCAAATCTCGCTCCAGACGCTTCCTGGCATTGTCCCCACTCTGGACATCACTGGGAGGATAGGTGGTGGCCATATTACCATTAAGTTGCATTTGTATCATCTCGTATGTAGGCGGATCGTCCAAGGACATCCTGGATTGCAGCAACTTGGTAAATCCATGAAGCCTAAAGATGATATCACGCTGTTCAGATGCTGAAAGAGAGCTAAAATTCGTAACTAAGGTTTCTTCTTCTTCAACAAAAAAGCTGAATGGTTCTTCCTTATTTCCGAGATCTAGTTCGGCTTCTTGGGGCAGGGTTACACACTTTTGCAGAAGAGTCTTGGGGCATAAGTTCTTATCACCCTCAGCTGGACGACTTGTCTTGTTTGACACCTTTGTGGTGGAGATTATACGTGTCGTATCTGAGGATGGAACCTCCATGGGAAAATTGGAAGCCACTTGCGGTTGATGTACTGAATTGGCAACTGGCAAAAGAGGGTATGGGCAAGCTATATTCTGGAAGTGTCTCTGAACAGTTATTCCATACTTAGTCAGAAGTTGTTTGTTCATTTGCAGAAGAGTTGCTGCCTCCGGATTACTGAGCGTAAGCAGCACGTTAGTTTTTACTGAGTTACTATATAGGTGCTCCACTCTTGTAATATCTGAAGCCTGTAGCTGTATCAGGGCCATTGATTGTAAAAAGTCGATGATATATAGTTTCTGCACCCTTTGTGAATCTCGGTGATTTATCCTAGGACAACCTAGCAATGCTGTTTTATCTGAATTATATTTCAAGTTCCAGTGCTTCTCTCTGTTCCTATGGTGGAAGGGTTTTAGTTCTTGCTCTGGACCTGACAGCCCTGTCTGCGGCTCTAAACGAGGAATTATAGAAGCTGGAATTACAGCGGGCGGAGATAGATTCGCTGATTCTAGAACCGGTGCAATCGGAGTCAGAGGAGATATCTCAGTGACAAGGTTAGACAATGGACGATTTCCTTGTGTGTGCTGAGTGTTGATTTGAAAGCGTCCAGATTTTAACACCACATCCAACAATTTAAAGAGCTTATTGAAATTCATTTTTCTGACTCTGGTAGCCTTAAAATTCTTTATGTTTTTTGGTTTTTTTTGACTGGGAATCTTCTTAACTTTATGGCACTGTTTAGACCCCGCTGGCACTCTGTCCTTAGTATGCCTAAGGGTAGCACTGTATGATCGATCCGCCTTATGTTCATATGCGAAGGTGGTATTTAGCTTCCCAAATTCTTCTGTAAGTGTTCTTAATAAGCTATTTGCTTCCATTATAAAGTTTTTAATGCACAAGATTTCCCTTGAGATTATCGTCAACTGATGGTTAGATTCCATCAGGAAATTCTCTTCGGGAGAATGTGTACTTTGCTTGCTTACATCTCCCAATAAGGAATCCATCTTTATCTGTGGCGTTTTCTGAGACAGGCCCTCAAAGGAGAAGTTGTTAATAGCAGGCATATCGGGGAGGAGAAATGATTGCTGTTTTGATAAATCTTCCACTTCCTTTAATTCCGAAGCCAGATTTTGAGAGGGAGAATGAGAGAGGGCCATACCGGCTATTAGAGATCCCTTCCTGTCAATTGACCAATCCAAAATAGCCACGGGGACATAGTTGGAAGGTGGGCAAACTTCCAGGGTGGGTCCTTGAAATTGTACTCTCTCATCTGTTGAAGTGAGAGTTTCAATATCAACTTTCTGCTCTTTCAAAATAGGCGGGAAGAAGTACCGTATATTCCGGCGTATAAGACGACTGGGCGTATAAGACGACCCCCAACTTTTGAGAACATTTTCCTGGGTTAAAAAGTCGTCTTATACGCCGGAATAACAGCCCCCCAACCACAGCCACAACTCTTCAACCCGCTTGCCCCCATAGCAACCCGCCCCCAGCCGCAAGAAAGACCCTGATCCCCGTTTAAAAAGCCAGCGTCCCTCTCCCCTTTCTTCCCTGCGTGGCCAGCGCCCCCTCGCCCCATAGCCCGCACCGACCTTTGCCCACCAAGAAGTGGATGTCGCTGAGCACCTTGTTCTTGAAGAGGAAGGCGAAGCGCTCCTGCACCGTCAGCTTTGTCGCCTGCCAGTTGTAGGCCGGCTCCCGCGGCGCCAGCAGGCCGAAGGCGGCGGCGGCGGAAGGCGCCGAGGTGGAGGCCGCAGGGGCAGCTGTCGGCAGCGGGTTCCCGCCTCCGCCGCCTCCCGCTGCTGCTGCTGCTGCCGCCGCCCGGTGGTTGTGCGTCAGCGGAGGTGCCGGCGTGGCCTGCGGCGGCGACAGCAGCAAAACCAGCCCGCTGTTGGCCGCCCAAGGAGGAGCAGCCGCCGCCGCCACGGCCCCGTTGCTCGCCTGAGCAGCCGCGGGCGGAGGAGCAGCAGCAGCGGCGGGAGGCGGCGCAGGCGAGGCCTCCACGGAGGAGAAGGACGCAGGGAGGCTGTTGCTGCTGCTGCCGCCGCCCGGTGGTTGTGCGTCAGCGGAGGTGGCGGCGCGGCCTGCGGCGGCGAGAGCAACGAAAGCGGCCCGCCGTTGGCCGCCCGAGGAGGAGCAGCCGCCGCGGCCCCGTCGCTCGCCTGAGCAGCCGCGGGCAGAGGAGCAGCAGCAGCGGCGGGAGGCAGCGCAGGCGAGGCCGCCATGGAGGAGAAGGACGCGGGGAGGCTGCTGCTGCTGCTGCTGCTGCTGCTGCTGCTGCTCCCCACCCCGGCCACCATTTTGCGGCAGAGGAGGCCGCGCAGGAGATGGCGGGGACGGAGGAGCAATGGGGATTCCCCTCAGGGGAGGGGACGCCGGGCCAGGCTGCAAGCAGGAGAAATACTATATTCCGGCGTATAAGATGACACCCGGCGTATAAGACGACCCCCAACTTTTGTGAAGATTTTCCTGGGTTAAAAAGTCGTCTTATACGCCGGAATATACGGTAAGTCATTTTTAGCTGTTCTAACTTCCCTGTAGGCTCTGTTGGCTTCTCCTTGATGGCAATTCCTTGCTCTATACGCATCTTCCTGGTTAAAACCATTTTGTTGGGTGGATTACTTTAGAGTAAAAGAGGTTTTGCTACTGCGTCCTCTTAAAAGGACCTGAGGCTAAATAAATAGTAGTTAGATGGATAAATACTTTGGCCTCTCAGGCTGCAATTTATGAGACCAGTGAAGTTGAATGAGTGGAGTTAAGTTACAATTACACCGATGAAAAAGACGTTTGTAGAGGCATTCCTTATCTCTCCTTACCTCCCCCGACATCAGCTAGAGGCTTCAGGCAATAAATCTAGGTGCAGGAGGCTGTGGTGTAAAGAAATTGAAATGACTCTTACTGCAGGCTTTAAAAATCTTCAGAGGCAGATTTGAAGGGAGGGCAGTTCAGAACGTGAGCTAACAAATCACAAAACAAGCGACGGTGTCCGGACAACAAACACGACAATCCGTCCTGTCGGCCATCTTTTCTTTGTCACCTCAAACCATCAGGAAATTCAAACTTTCGTGCTCGTACATTCAAGCGCATGCGCCTTGTTGTGCTTTGTTGCAAAAGGGGAGAGGAGCATACGTCATATTTTTGCGGACCAATTGGCTGATAGGGGGGAGTATTATGGGCAGAGCTGGGAAAAAGCAAGAAGTACGGGTCCTCTCGCTGCATGTGTGGGCGCAAAAAAAGTGGTTTTTTATTGGGAAAGAGCGAACAAACAGGCAAAGTGAGGACTGTCAGATGACGAACTGGATATGGAAAACGTGGATTATCCCGCTCCATTTGGATGAGCCCTGAGCCTCAACAAGAGGGGAGGAGCAAAAGTATTTGCTGAAGCGTTTCCTGTCTCTGAGCTGTAGGGGGAGCTACAATACCCACTTGGAGACCTCTTGTCATCCATGAAGAAACACCATTTACAGTAAGAACAAACTGTTCCTTCCACTCTCCCCGTGAAACCTCTTTGGTTGTTGGCTTCCTGGAATTACCTCTCCTTGTGAGAAGAAGCTATCTTGGAGAGTTAGTTGCTACATCTTCCACTGTCTGCCTGGACTCAGGCACTTAAAAGAACTGATAATCAAAATGAAGGGTGAACCTATTAATAGAGTAATCCCTATGCATGTTTTGTCAGAGGTAAGTCCTACTGGGTCCAGTGGAGACTTACTCCATAATAAATTATTAGGATTGTAGCATTAACCACTATAATACAGCTACACTGATGCAAGGGTCCTTTGCCTGATTTCAGGTTATTCCTCCCCATGAAGCCCCAATACATCAAAGCTCACAGAGTGCAGGAGGACTCTCTAAATAAGGTGCAGGGGGCTGCAAAGGGAAAGAGGATGGTTGTGTGAGCTACCTTGTGATGACAATAAAGAGGTGGACATCAATTTTGGATTAAACTACTGTCACAGCCTACATTATAAACAATTACATTAAAAAAATCAACTAGGACTAGCTAAAAGTGGGGGTGTGGGGCCCCCAATCAGTACTGGCCTGGCTATCCATGCCATGCCATGCCTCAGGTGCTGTGCATATACTTGGACCTCATTGCCAGTTGAAAAGTTTTGAATCTCATGACAGGCTGGCAGCAGGTACAATTCACAGAGCTACAATTTCCAGAATTTTCTGTGAAGAGAGATTGATTGTTAAGCCTCTTTGGGAATTGTAGCTCTGTGAGGGGAATAGGGGTCTCCTAATAACCCTCAGCACCCTTAATAAACTACAGTTCCCTGGATTCTTTTTGGGAAGCCTTGATGGTTTAAAGTAGTATAATACTGCTTTAAATGTACATGACAGATGGGGCCTGTAGTATTAGACCTTCCCAAGAAACTTTGTCCTACATCTTTATTAAACCCTGGTCCAAGGCGAAAAGGTCTGGGCAAGTGCTAAGACTTGGGAACTGCCAGTCATTACATTGACTCTTACTGGCTTCTCCTTGCTAGAATGCCTGAACAAATTATTCTTGTTCAATCAATACTTGCTGTCTGATCTAGGAACTAGAAGAAAGGGAGATTGGATTGCTCTGTTAGTGTTTATAACTTTTTATAACAAAGATAGAGATATGCTTAATTTAAAAAAAAAATGGTTTTTATTTTTAAAAAAATAATTGTTTTTTATCCATCTTGATGCAGCCACTGAATTCAACCCAGAAATTTCACATATAATTGTTAAATATTATTAAAAGCATTTATTTCATTAAACTGTTTCATTCAAATATGTTACGTTATTAATAGGCAGAGAAAATAAAATCTGAAGCTGATGAAGCAGTGACAAGACAGAAAGAACTTGACATTCAGTGTCAGCACAAAATAACTGAAATGGTAGCACTTATGGAAAAGCATAAGGTAAATATATTTGTATACATTACATACCAGCTAGACTCAAAAGAAGGGCATGTGCGATGGAACTGTGTATGTACACCTGGAGCTTTAATTGTTGTTTTTGTTGCATCAGTTCTCTTGCCAAACCAACATTAAAAGGAACGTTACAGTAGTGAAATCTGCTGCACCAATAAAGCAAGTGTAGCTCCAGTTGTAACAATTTAAATGGTTGCAATTTTCCTGATGTCCCCCTCATTTGGTGTGTCAGTGATTTTTATTTATTTATTTTACCTAGAAAACATAATGTCTTAATATTTCTGAAATTTTGTTTGTATGTATTGTCTGAGGGATTATGTGGTGGTGTTGCATATGTCATTGATCTTTCTTTCAATATATATAGTTAATATTTAGTGCCTGGTTTTTTACCGTTTTCCCCCATTGTGAAGTTAGTGCACATATTCACAGTAATAAAGACACAGATATATTAAAGAAACAAAAAATATCAGAAAAAATGTACCCTGCTCATGTGGAGAGAACCTGCATCAAAAATTACAATTACACACAATACAGGCTTGTTTTAACTTCCTTTTTTAGAAGTGTGCTGTCAGTACTGTTTATTACAGAGCATTTTTTATAAGCCAGAAGATTTTTGAAATAGATCAGCTTCCCTCCTACACCACTCCAACAAAGAAAGGAAAATGTTTTATTGAAAGCCACTCATATATCTGGAATTCAGTGCAAACACTGTTAAAAGTTAACTAAGTGAGGCCAGAATAAGCCATCTATTTCCAGAGAGTTAAGGGCAGCAGAAGCACATGAGAGGAGGTGGAGCAGCAGTGGCTGTTTGCTGGCTGCACTTCATTTGCCAGGATGAAGTGAGGTAAAGTGGCTGTGAGGTTGGGAATGTGCCACTGCCAACCTGAAGCTTCCTGCCCCTGCTTCACATGCCCCATCCCTGTCCTGGTGAATACGTTGTTGCCACCAGAGGGATGTCACTGCTGCACTGCCCCTACTCATGCACTGCTGCTGAGTAAGTGTGCTAGTCTGCTGCAGCAAAAAACAACGAAGAGCTTTGCGGCACCTTAAAGACAAAGAAATTTATTACAGTATAAGCTTTTGTGACTACAACTAATCAGAAGCATGAAGTATTTTCATCCATCCATCCATCTAGTTTAGTAAAAAGTGAGCAATTATATCTGCTTTGCCAGACTAGCAGTTATATTGCCCTTTAAAATGAAAAAGTAGAAGACAGTCCTGTTAAGTCCTGGATTTTCCTGTTCTCTGCATTGCATCTGCCATTCCCCCCCCCCGTCACTCTCTTGTCTCTTAATTCTTTTCCCCTTCTCAGATCTGGTAGAGGATAGTTGAAATAGCACTATCCAAGTGCAGTACTGCTTTTAAGACAGGTATCTATGTTAAAAGACTTGTTCTCTTCAGTCTTGCCTGTGTGCTGCAGCATTGCTTCAGCCCGGCTCTCCACCTCAATGTCTTCTTAGGCATGTGACAGCACTACTGATGGTGGCTCCTACGAGTTTAAAGGATGCTCCCGACCTGGCCTGTTCATTGGTTGAGCAAGCCTTATATTCTTCAGCTGTCCTGACTGTGGATGCCCCCTTTCATGTGGAGGCCAATACAACTGTGGCCAATATCTTGTCTGTGTCTGCCCGGCTGCCAAGGTGGCGAAGAAGCCAGCTTTCCTTCACAAGGATACCGTGGAACTTAAAGGTAAAAAGTCCAAAAAGTCAAATAAACAAATCTGCCACGCCCAGGCTTTGAGGCTTTCTGATGGGGCAGCAGTGCAGACTTCAGGAAGGACCAAATACATGGGCCATGACGCTGGGGGGCATGATAACATCATAGTAAAGACAAGCACACAAATACTGACTGCCATAGGACGCTGGAGCAACTTCCTGATGATGAGGGGTGTGTGTCTGCTGAGGTGATAGACTTGTTTAACTCCTCCCCGCTCTGTTTCATCAGAGGAGGATTTGGTGGTTTTCAGGATCAACCTAGACCTGCCAGGGGTGCTTTGTCTGGCCTACATCATCTACAATCACTCTCTGATACATATTTATCTTCTTAGTCAAAACAGCCATGTCAGCAGCAGTCTTTTCAATTATCATCTGAGGTGCGCTCTCAGATTAAGGAGGCCTTACTGGGGATGCTGGTGTCTGAGCTACATTCACCTGTTAATTCTACTCAAACTCAGATCCCTTCTGCAGGGCAGGGACATAAGGCTACCTCTAAAACACCATGTTCACCGTACTGGCTACCTCATCTCCCAATCCTTTTGACTTCAGTAGAGGCAAGACACCTGGAGTTCCACACACTCTGGGGACTCAGATCAACATGGATCCCCTTGATCTGTTCCTTGATCCACAGTGTTCTGGTGGGGAATGGTGTGGCAAATCTGAAGTAGAGGAGTCATACTTGTATAGACTTTTTCAGCCTGCACATTTTATGCCCCTGCTTAGGAAGACTTTGGATGTGTTGGGCCTGGAATCTCCGTCGGAGCAATATCCACCTGTGCCCTCCAAGGGAGATAATGTACTAAAGGAACCCAAATCCAATGTCTGCTCCATTCCTGTACTAGGCCCTTTCTGGAAGGTTGTGCATGCTGAGTGGGACCATCCTTTACATTGTCAATGCATAGCATCTCAAGCTTATAAATACTATTATTTGGATCCTTCCTTTATGAATCTGTTGCAGGTTCCAGGTGTGGATGTGCCTGTTTCTAGCCTCATTTCTAAATCTCTTCTCTTCAAGGAGGAGGATGTTCAGTTTAAGGATGTAACTGAGCTCAGGATCATTTATGCACTCTGCAAGGCTCATAGCGCTGTGGCTTATTTTGTGAGGGCCTCCTATGCCACATCAGTATTTGTCTGCACTATCTTTAATCTGGTTGGATGTTTTGTTAAATAATCCCCATTCAGATGTAGACCGTTTGTAGAAGGCACTATTGAAGCTTCATTGGGCAGTGGCCTTCATGACCAATGCCATGGTTGATGTTACTCAATTTGCTATCACAGCCATGATGGCCAGTATTGTGGCTCACTAATCTCTTTGGCTTTGGCATTGGAATTATGATAGTACGGTGCAGGTCAATTTGGTGACACCACTGTATGTTGGAACCAAGCTCTTCGGTGCAGCTGCATTAAAGGATGTTTTGATCAATCCCTGTGAGAAACACAAATGGCAACCATACAGCAAGAGGACAAATCCTTTTTGAAAATTATCAGCCATCTCAGTCCTTTTGGCCATTTCTGTCCACCCAGTCCTTTCAGGCTGAGATTATAGATCCAGCAATCAGTCCTGGCACAAATCATGTTTCCAAGGAAGATCCCAGGGGTACTCTGGTGCTAAGGCATCTGGTTCTGCCTCAAGAAGAGGAGGTAATGCTAATCCACAGTACTAACGCTGTTCCTGGGGGGCTCTGGTGCTAAACTCTTATGAAGCATGGGTGGATTTCAGCCGATTCCTGGGACCTTCAATCAATTCAACAGGGTTGTTAGAATTTCAGAGCCTGCTGCCAACCAGGTTTCTCCCCCTCCCCCAGTGTCTTGCTTGCCAGTAAAGCGCAGCATAGTTTGGATGGCAGTTCAACATTTAATAGACATTCAAGCGATAGAACCGGTGCCTCCCAATGGGCGTTGCTGTGGTGTCTACTCCATCTCATTCATGGTCCCCAAATGAGATCAGTCCTGGTGGGCTATACTGGACCTCAGATTCTTAAGTCTTTTCATGAAGTATCAAAGCTTCAAGATGGTCTCCCTGCATTTAATTCGTGCAATGCTTTAGACCAATGATTATTGGTCTCCATCAATCCAAAGGAGGCATATCTCCTCATTCTCATCTCTCATTATTGGAGGTTTCTCCGGTTTGCGTACATCAATCATTTTCAATACAGGGTGCTCCCCTTTGGACTATCATTGGCTGAGGGGATTTACAAAGATAATGGTTGCCCTGGTGGCTTGGCTTTGTCTCCAAAGCATCTGTGTCTATCCCTATGTGAACAATCTACTGGTGAGAGTGGAGTACTCGATTCAAGCTCAGGAGCAAGTTCAAATAACCCTCAATACCCCGAGGGAGCAGGGTTTCCCAGTCAATCAGAAAAAAGTCATCTACTTCCATCTCAGCAGCTATAGCACCTGGGTGTGATGTTGGACATGGCTCAGGGTCTTGTTACTTTATCACCAGAGCAGATAAAGACTACCCTTCAGACAGCGGAGTCACTGAGTGTGCTTCAGTTAGTGGACCTGAAGTTACTGTGGGTCTCTTTGAGTCTCCAGTACAGACTGTGCCTTAGTTCCGATACCACACTCAGCCTCTTCAGTGGGCCTAGCTCCTGTTTCAGAAGGGCAGTGAAATGTCAGGGATCTGATCGCTCCACTTTCTGTGTCCTTAAGATGCTCCCTCAGCTGGTGGACCTGCCAAGAACATATGCAGAAGAGTGCTCCTTTTCAAGATCCTCCACGAGTGTGTGTCACCACCGACGCCAGCTGGGGGGCTCATTGCAATGGTCTGTTCATGCAGAGGAGCTGGTCCCAGGGGAATCCAACCGCAGCAGAAATTGGTTGGAACTCCATGCAGCTCAGCTGGCCTTTCTCTATTTCAACAGTCTTTTTCTGCTTGGGCACATACTTATGCATACAGACAATATATATGTGAAAGCCCATATCAACTTTTAGGGGGCACTTGTTCACAGACTCTACAGGTGGAGTCAGTTCTTTTTGATTGGGCCGAGGCTAATCTGCCTTCCCTCCTGGTGAAACATCTGAGCAGAGATCTGGATGTGCAAGTGGACTTGTTAAGTCGACAGCAAGTTGCTCCCTAGAAGTTGAAGCTACATCTGGATGTGTTTCTTCAGTTGCTGTGCAGGTATGGCTACCCCTGGGTGGATCTGTTTGCATCTCACATGAATGATCAGCTGCCCTGTTACATGTCCAGCTTCCAGGACACATGAATACTAGTGGTGAATGCTCCTGGCAGTGCCTTGGCCGGGAGGGGGGTTCTATATGCATTTCTGCCAATACCACTGCTTTCCAGAATTCTTCACAAGGTTAGCTTGGAATGGGCTCAACTGCTGTTGGTGGCTCCCCACTGGCCACTCCAGCTATAGTTTTTGTTATGGAAATATTTATGCAGATACTCAGTGTCAGAGCTGTGTGTGTGCCAGTGTGCGTATTTACCTAAGTAGCAGGCTTTTACCCTACATTTAGATCACTGAGACTTAGTAAAATAAGAAAAGCTACTTTGTTTATAGAAATACATAGTAGACTTATAGAGAAACACCACATGATATTTAGATTTTCTCTGATACACATTTTCAAGCTTTTCCCATATTTTTTTAGCATTTCTACACCCCATGCAAATATTTAGTGCCTCATCTGATAAAGCAGAAGTAAGAAGAGACTTCACTTTGGCATGCTTACACTTCCAGGAGGCAGTGTCTGTTTCATCCACTGCTGAGGGTTCAGGATCATGCAGGACTCCATGCAGATTCTCTCCTTCCAAAAGTGCCATCGTCCAAAGATTCCAAATGCATAATTGTCCTTCTCCAGCCTTGGGATGCTTGTATTAAGTGTTGATTCTTCAGCCATGGTTTCCTATCTTTTGTTCTGCTTTTCTTTCTCTAACCTAAAGTCTCCTTTTGATCTCTTTTGTAAATCACACATAGTACTTAGCAATTTTAGCTTTCAGCCACAACTTGCAGTTCAATTTAGCTTACTGGCAGCCATAACCCTTTGTTATGGAAATATTTATGCAGAGATACTCAGCATATGAGCTGCATGTGTGCCAGTGTGTGTATTTACCTAAGTAGCAGGTTTTTACCCTGCATTTAGATCACTGAGACTTAAGACTTATTATTTATTTATTTATATCCCACCTTATGGCCAAAAGGTCCTTAAGGCGGCTTACAAGAAAAACACAAATACAGGAATACATCCATAAAACAATACAATTTACAAAATTAAATAACAAATAACATTATTAAAAAGGCGATTACAAAACTTCCAATGAAAATACAGTGTGGTGCAGGCGCCTGGAGCAGCAGAAACATCTCAGGCTACCCCAACAAAGCTGTGGATTGGTTCTCTCTCTTTCCTTCTATACGTGCAAGTCCAACACCTTAAATTGAACTTCTAATCAGCTTCTCTGATGGCAAAATACGAGTAAGCTTTCCCCAGTACCAGCTGGTCCCGCAGAAGCAGGGTGGGTCATGGCCTGGATGTCATTCTCCATCCCGCCGCTGTAGTTGTAAATGATGGCAGCGGCCCCCTGCTTGGCAGCCACATTGATCTTCTTGGAGAAAGTGCAGCTGCCACCCCGCTGGATGAGGGTGAGCCACGGCATACCTGTGACGGCGGTGGCGGTTGGGACGCTGAAGTTGGTGAGGGGGTTGCAGGCGTTGACGGCATCAAGCCCCTCCGGCAGCACCAGCATGCTGGCCTCCTGCCACAGGGGCGGGTCCTGCCCATAGACGCCATTCTCGCTGGCACTCCAGCTGCTCTGGTTGCTGCCAGGCATCCTGTTCCAACTGAAGGCGGTGGTAGCTCCATGGTCTTTTCATATATTATAGATGTCCAACTGCCCTCAGGACTCCTTAAGAGGCTTCCCAAGGGGCAATCCCCTTTCATAGCTCTGCTTCAGCACTGACTCAGTAAAATACAAATGCTACTTTATTTATAGAAATACATACTAGATAGGAAAGGCATACCTAGTTCTAACTAACTAGCTAAGTTGGAGGCGCAATGCCCAGACTAGGTATTGCCCTCATGGCTTAAGAGAGAGAGCAAAGACAATGATATCTCCTCTCTTGGACAGTTGAAGAAAAAAACAAAGGAAGGAGGGGTTGGTCAGTTTCCCTGAGCATATCAGTTTACAATGGAAGGAAGTTAGACAGAGAAGAGCATAGGTAAAGGTAGGCAAGCCTTGCCAGCTGGAGGATCCTAACTCTATCTTCAGGAATATAAACAAAAGAACCCAAACAAGAATTGCTCTTGCCCCACTTCCAACAGTTTTCTGACCTTTGTTGTCTGTTTGTGGAACCACCCTGAGAGCTTCCAGTCTGTTTGGATCTGCTGATTCAGGTGTTGATCTGGCATCTGGATCCCAGGTGGCTGAGATTAACAGTGTGGCATTTGAGCGGCGGCAGTTGAATCAGACAGGTCTATCACCACCTGTGATCAAGATCATTTTAGCCACTTGTCATGCTTCCACAAATAGAATTTATCAAAGAACCTGGAAGGTATTTGCTGGCTAGTATACCAAATGGGATTAATCCTTCAACAGCAGCAATGCAAAATGTTACTGGTTTTCTACATTCAGGCTTTCATATGTCCTGTTGTCAAAGACTGTGCAAAATGCAGTGGCCAGACAGGGACCAAGTAGTTTGAACATATAAAACTGATTCTGGCCCGCTTGCATTGGCTGCCTGTATGTTTCCGAGTCCAATTCAAGGTGCTGGTTTTAACCTATAAAGCCTTACAGAGCTTGGGACCACAATGCCTGATGGAACGCCTCTCCCGACACGAACCCACCCATACACTACACTCAACATCAAAGGTCCTCCTCTGGATGCCTAATCCGAGGAAAGCTTGGAGGATGGCAACCAGGAGAGAGTCTTCTCAGTGATGGCCCCCAAATTATGGAATGATCTTCTTGACGAGTTGCACCTGGCACCAACACTGTTATCTTTTGGGCATTAGGTCAAAACTTTCCTCTTCTCCCAGACATTTTTAACAGCATTTAAATAGCACTTTTTTAACTTGCCTATCATTTTTTATGGGTTTTAATTTGGTATGGATTTAAATGTGTATACTTGTTTTTAATGTTTTTAATTGTTGTAAACTGCCCAGAGAGCTTCGGCTATGAGGCAGTATATAAATGCAATAAATAAATAAATAAAGATTCTCACATCATTGGGTTCACATCCACTTAATAGGTGTTTTCTCAGGAGGACTGTTCAGTCTTTCCTGTCTGTTGTTCATCAGTGTCCTACATGGAATTTACACCAGGTCCTTCAGGCATTGCAGTGGCCTCAGTTTGAACCTCTACATTATGTTCCTCTCCATCTGATGTCATACAAGGTGCTATACCTGGTGGCTACAGTGCAGAGGTTTTCTGAGCTTGGGGGCTCTCTCTGTAGCTGGGAACTTCTGTATATTCCACAAAGACTTTGGATGCAAAACAAAGCACAGTTAGTAGCACCAGCATATAACATTCCAAATACAATTGTGCTTCCATTTCTACCACGTCAGGGAGTTTCACCAGTGAACACCCTGTTTGCAGAGCAATTGCTCTGGGTTCCCTGTTACTCAGCCTATCAGGGACTGTATGCAATAACTCATTTGCATCAGTGCCTGAATTTGCACACACAAAGGATGACAATGAAGAAAGCAGCTCCCTGTTGCAACCAGGGCTGTTTTGGAAGCCAAATTGTATTAATTTTCAAAGTAAATTCAAATTCCGGATAGACTCTTCCTGAAGCTTGAAGCTCTATACTTTGAGTCTTGCTTTGATCCAAAGGCTGTTTGCCAGCAAGAGATCTTTTCTTAGGAAAAGAATGTTCATTAGCAAGAGACTGTGGTGTAGTAGACCCAAGGGACCCAAGTAGGAGAGATTACCTATCCTATGCCCGGAGTGGGAGGTTGAATACAGCTGAAGCTATGTGGAAGAGCTCTGATCCAAAACCAAGAAGGAATCTCTTGGTCTCAAGGTTTTGCACCAAGACCCAGAGTCTCTCCCCAGTTCTGTCCCTGCAGTCCTTTGATGCGTTCCTTGAGAGGGTAGTACATGTGTTGGAGCTCTGATCTTCCTCGGCCCCCCTTCCCCTTCTTCACTAGCTTTAAGCCTCAGTTTTAAAAGACTTTTTCCTCTCTTCCCCCTCCTGCAAAGGAGGGGTCTGAAAGTCTGGTGATTTTGTGTGTATGTGTGTATCTGCATGTGTATTTCTAACTGACCCTGAAAAACTAAGGCTCCTTCTAACGAACAATGGGATTCACTGTGAGTGAGGGAAGTCTGCCAAAGAAAAAGATAACATTTATGCAGTTGCTTTAGTTCTCAACAGCTGTCCTTGTTCTTCCTTCGCACAATACCTCTGGATTGCATGACAAGTCACATAAGAAGGGGTGTAGGGTGGGAATTGTAGTTTTAGAAGGCTCCATGACCTTGCTTTATTGTAACAATCTCTTACCATTGTAACCCAGACTTGATTTAATGTCGTTTTGTCCTAATCCAGTTCTTCCACAGGAGAAGGCATGGCATTCATTAGATGTTCAATTTACATTACAAATCTTACATCTCTAGAACACAAGACTTTAGGTCGATTGACACTCTGTGTCTTTCTATCCTTGTTCTCTGCGGGAAAAGGTTTCTGCACCTACCTTAGCTTGCTTGTTACAAGCTTGTATCACAACAGCTTATGATATCCTAAGTTTACCTGTACCTCAGGGTATTTCTGCTCCTTTCACAAGGTGGGCTTCTGCCATGGTAGCTTTTGCTGCTAATGTACCTTTGCTGGATATTGTCAGGCATTATAAAATTGATGTACATGCCTCCATTGATGACTCATTTGGATAGGGTGTTCTGTAACAGGTGGTATCACAGACTTAGATGGCCTCCTGGACCCACCCTACCATGACTGCTTGGGAACATCCCACATGACTCTGCTTGGAAGTTGTTTAAAAACACTATATTAGAAGCTCAACTGGAGTGCATACCGCAGATCAGAAAATGTACCGCCAGGGCCAAGAAGATGCCAGCATGGTTAACGAGCAAAGTCAAGGAAGCTCTTAGAGGCAAAAAGTCTTCCTTCAAAAAATGGAAGTCTTGTCCGAATGAAGAAAATAAAAAAGAACACAAACTCTGGCAAAAGAAATGCAAGAAGACAATAAAGGATGCTAAAAAAGAATTTGAGGAGCACATTGCTAAGAACATAAAAACCAACAACAAAAAATTCTATAAATACATTCAAAGCAGGAGACCATCTAGGGAGGCGATTGGACCCTTGGATGATAAGGGAGTCAAAGGTGTACTAAAGAACGATAAGGAGATTGCAGAGAAGCTAAATGAATTCTTTGCATCTGTCTTCACAGTGGAAGATATAGGGCAGATCCCTGAACCTGAACTAACATTTGCAGGAAGGGATTCCGAGGAACTGAGACAAATAGTGGTAACGAGAGAGAAAGTTCTAGGCTTAATGGACAATATGAAAACTGACAAATCACCGGGCCCGGATGGCATCCACCCGAGAGTTCTCAAAGAACTCAAAGGTGAAATTGCTGATCTGCTAACTAAAATATGTAAGTTGTCCCTCGGGTCCTCCTCCGTGCCTGAGGACTGGAAAGTGGCAAATGTAACGCCAATCTTCAAAAAGGGATCCAGAGGGGATCCCGGAAATTACAGGCCAGTTAGCTTAACTTCTGTCCCTGGAAAACTGGTAGAAAGTATTATTAAAGCTAGATTAACTAAGCACATAGAAGAACAAGCCTTGCTGAAGCAGAGCCAGCATGGCTTCTGCAAGGGAAAGTCCTGTCTCAGTAACCTATTAGAATTCTTTGAGAGTGTCAACAAGCATATAGATAGAGGTGATCCAGTGGACATAGTGTACTTAGACTTTCAAAAAGCGTTTGACAAGGTACCTCACCAAAGGCTTCTGAGGAAGCTTAGCAGTCATGGAATAAGAGGAGAGGTCCTCTTGTGGATAAGGAATTGGTTAAGAAGCAGAAAGCAGAGAGTAGGAATAAACGGACAGTTCTCCCAATGGAGGGCTGTAGAAAGTGGAGTCCCTCAAGGATCGGTATTGGGACCTGTACTTTTCAACTTGTTCATTAATGACCTAGAATTAGGAGTGAGCAGTGAAGTGGCCAAGTTTGCTGATGACACTAAATTGTTCAGGGTTGTTAAAACAAAAAGGGATTGCGAAGAGCTCCAAAAAGACCTCTCCAAACTGAGCGAATGGGCAGAAAAATGGCAAATGCAATTCAATATAAACAAGTGTAAAATTTTGCATATTGGAGCAAAAAATCTGAATTTCACATATACGCTCATGGGGTCTGAACTGGCGGTGACCAACCAGGAGAGAGACCTCGGGGTTGTAGTGGACAGCACAATGAAAATGTCGACCCAGTGTGCGGCAGCTGTGAAAAAGGCAAATTCCATGCTAGCGATAATTAGGAAAGGTATTGAAAATAAAACAGCCGATAGCATAATGCCGTTGTATAAATCTATGGTGCGGCCGCATTTGGAATACTGTGTACAGTTCTGGTCGCCTCATCTCAAAAAGGATATTATAGAGTTGGAAAAGGTTCAGAAGAGGGCAACCAGAATGATCAAGGGGATGGAGTGACTCCCTTACGAGGAAAGGTTGCAGCATTTGGGGCTTTTTAGTTTAGAGAAAAGGCGGGTCAGAGGAGACATGATAGAAGTGTATAAAATTATGCATGGCATTGAGAAAGTGGATAGAGAAAAGTTCTTCTCCCTCTCTCATAATACTAGAACTCGTGAACATTCAAAGAAGCTGAATGTTGGAAGATTCAGGACAGACAAAAGGAAGTACTTCTTTACTCAGCGCATAGTTAAACTATGGAATTTGCTCCCACAAGATGCAGTAATGGCCACCAGCTTGGATGGCTTTAAAAGAAGATTAGACAAATTCATGGAGGACAGGGCTATCAATGGCTACTAGCTGTGATGGCTGTGCTCTGCCACCGTAGTCAGAGGCAGCATGCTTCTGAAAACCAGTTGCCGGAAGCCTCAGGAGGGGAGAGTGTTCTTGCACTCGGGTCCTGCTTGCGGGCTTCCCCCAGGCACCTGGTTGGCCACTGTGGGAACAGGATGCTGGACTAGATGGGCCACTGGCCTGATCCAGCAGGCTCTTCTTATGTTCTTATGACAACGCACAATTGATCTCATCCCACATGACAATTTCACAATTGAAAGGTGGTTTTCCAGGGTCATGGTCATTATGGCTCACCCTGAATTTGGAACAATTTTTTTGGCCACTTCTGTTGTTGGCATGATCATTTTGGCCTCATTATCTTACAGTGTTTTCTTTTTTTCAAGGAAATTTGAAAGTGCTATGTTATGTTTGTAAGTTTTTCTATCCTGGTTCTTTTCAGTTTGTTACTAAATAAATAAGTTTTGGTTTGGCACCTTTGTTATATGTTTTGTTTTTTCTTTGTTCTTGTCCTTATTCCGTCTTGCCATGAAATGGACTAGAAGGGTTGTGGTATTCCTCGACTTATTGAACATTTTCTGCCAGGTGCCACTAGCTAACCCATGCGATGGCCTCAGAACCTGGAAAACTACCTTTCAGGTGAGACCAGTTATCTGATCTGCTTTGCCACATTAGCAGTTATATAGCCCTTTAAATGGAAATAGTAAAAGACAATCCCTTTACCTACAGCTATGGATTGCTGTTTCAATTACCTTTTTTGCTGAAGGATTTGTGCCCACCACTTCAGCATAACATCCTTCTGCTTGTGGAGAGGGCTACCCTCTCCATTATATTTGTACAGTAGTTACAGTACTGGTGCTTGGTTGCAGCTCAGAAGAAACTGGGAAGTAGCTCCTTTTGTCTAAACAAATTTGTCTTTACAAGCCAGTTCTGCATCACAATTCATACAATAATCAACTGTTCACAACTGTTGTCATTCATGCGTCTGTGCAACCTGTAGATTGGATTATTGTTAATATAACATGGGATACCGTTAAAGAGTATCTGGAAACTTCTTCTAGTCCAAAATACCACTGACAGAGGACAGTTTTCAACTAAATACTTGTGCTAGTGCAAGGTTTAGCCCTAGTGCAATGGAACTTCCCCCTTTTCCGCCCCTGCATATGTCCCATGCTGTATGGAAGATTGGGGGAACCCCCAGTCAGATTTAGGGGGCATATAGGGGGAGGATGTTCTCATGGAACATTTTCCTTATCACCACATTGGATACAGCTTGAGTTTTGTCTGGGAAACGCAAAATAGAACATATTTCTTTATTTCAGTATGATCTTCATTGGCTTCCTATTCATCTCTTAGCTCAATTCAATATGCTGATTCTTACCTTTAGGTCTTTAATAAATAGGTTTTATACCTTGATACCATATCCTATGTCATCCCACTCCCCATTGGCACACTCTGATTGGCACACTCTGACCTCTGAGGGTTTCCTCCAGGTTCTCCCACAAGCTGAGGTTAGGCAAATAGACATAATGGGCAGGACCTTTTCCTCTGTGGTGCTTACATTATAAAATATGCTCCCTAAGGAAGCACTAGCACCATCTTAACTTTCTTTTTTGTTGCCTCATTAAAACATGTCTTGAAAATCTTTGTTAAAGGTTGCTGGCTGCTGAATTTTTTTTAGCCCTAATTTCCTTTTTATACTGATGTTTGTTTTACTATTGTAGGTGCTGTGCTTTTCTTCTGATTCTATACGTCATTTATTATTGTTGTTTTTATTGTGCTTATTGTAAATTGCATTTTGTTTTTATTTTAAGATGCTTAGAGTTCTTACAAAATGAGATTAAAGTGCCCAAAGTAATATTTATTTATAGCATTTTTTATCCTGTTCTGCAGCTGAAAATACTACCAGATCAGCTTAAATAACATGTGTAAAAACAAAACAGTCCCTGCCCATGGGCTTACAATCTACAAGACATGAGGCAAAAAATAAAAGGGAGTGGGAAGGAAAAAAGCAAACTCAGACACCAGTTCTTAAAAGTCACCTAAGGTGCTTCCAAATCAGGTCTTAATATTACAAATGAGTTGTTGAGATATCGAAAACAGTTGTTGGCAACAGACTGTTTTTAACTTATCAGAAGAACAAAAAACAAAATAGGCAGAGTTATAATTACTCAGTGATGAGAAAAGTCTCAGCACTCCCATACTAGGAGCCAGGGATTTACAAAGACCTCTCTGAAGAGTAAATCCAGATAAAATGGGGAAGTATATGTTGTCATTTTGATGACAATGACATCATGTGGGTGCTGCAAAAAACTTGCATATATGACAAGTACTGACTAAATTAAACACTGGTTGGAAGCACCCATTGTAGTTCTTTTAAGTTATGAATATATACCCATTTGACTGGACTCAAATATGACTTCTTTCTGCATAAACATGTATATTGTGCTGTTAATGCTCAGCTGGAATGAAAACAGTTCAGAGAGAGGAGGAGGCGGCAGCAAACGGAGCATATCTTTCAGCAGCGCTAATGGAGTAGCCCTATTTCCCATCTTCCTCAGCTCCAACCAAGTGGAAAAAACACAGTAAAATACTATATGTTAACTAACACATGATCATCTCCTCTATGCAGCGCCAATATGATAAAACAGTTGAAGAAAAAGATACAGAATTAGAATACTATAAGACAAAAGAACAACAGCTATCCTCAACAGTAGGATCTTTGGTAAGAATATCTCCTGAGTTATTTTCAGTTATAGTGTGGCTAGTGGTTATCAATTACTGTACTAGCAATAGTACCAATCTGAACAATTTCTACTATGATTCACTGCCAGTGATTTCTCCAGTCCAATGGAGGAATTCCAGCATGAGAAGTAGAAGTGACCAGTTTTGAGTCAAAATGAAACCTGCAACTTTCCTCAACATAGAAAAATGCTATAATATAGTGGGATGTCTTCAGTTAAGACCCACTGAAATTAATGGAGCTAAGTTGCTTATGTTCATTCTTTTAAGTGGGTTTACTGTGAGTAGGACTAGCATTGGATACAACCCGGTACTCTTGTTTATGTATAGGAAATGTATAGAGATAACTGGAACAACTATGAGGGACCAACTGAAATGAAAATAAATGAGGGGCACTAATGAAGATATATGTTATAGTGAATTGAATTCAATAATATGGTGTTTACTGTAGCTGTCAGATCACTATCCCCCATGTAGACAGAGGTGTCTTATTTCACATTCTATCAACAAAGTTGGATTAAAATCTGTCTCCCTTAATTCTAGGATTGCGCTGCCCTTGCAATTTAGGGGTAGGAAACAAAGAGGCTTCAACCCAAGACTTTACCCCTCCCTTCCTGTTGGTGCCTCAGTTCATTTCCAGCCTCAACTTGGAGCAGGCCCTCTTCAAGATCTTTCTACTTCTTTACCTCACTAGTCTATACCTCAGATGCAGGTTCTTAATTCTTGAGTGTTCTGCTCTGTTTTTCCCTCCCTTCACTTGCTCATTTGTATCTTTTTATACAAAAGAAAAACCCTGCCTTTTTTCCTCAGCTATCCCTCAGGCTTCCAACCCTTTTTCTTCGCCCTACTTTTGCTGCTCCAGGTGGCCTTGTCAGGATCCAATGGCATGAGTTTTTAATAAACTGAGAACAATAGTAAGTAAGGTTCTGTGGCAAGCGATCCTAATGAGAAAAGGAGTCCAAGATGGGTGGAAGTTTCTAAAAAAGGCAATTCTAAAGGCACAATGTCAAACAATTCCAACAAGGAAAAAAGGAGGAACAGCAGAAGCCAATGTAGCTTGACAGAAAGCTTAGAGATGTCCTTTAAACAAAAAAGGACGCATACGGGAAGTGAAAGGAAGGCCAGACCACAAAGGAAGAGTACAGACAGGTAGCATGGAATTGCAGGGATGGTGTCAGGAAGGCTGAGGCCAAATGAGCTGAGATTAGTGAGAGATGCCAAAAGCAACAAAAAAGCTTTCTTCAGGTACATCCATAGTAAAAGAACAGAAATGGCGGTACAGCTGTTTAATGAGGATGACAAATGATAACATGACAAAGAAATGGCAGAAGTGCTCAATTCCTACTTTGGCTCAGTCTTCTTCCAACAGAGGTTCTATGACCCTACTGGCAAACGTGAAGATGAAGGGGCAGGATTGCAGCTTGAAATTCATAGACAAATGGTCAAGAAATACCTAAACACTTTGAATAAGTTCAAATCTGCAGGGCCTGATGAACTGCAGTATTGAAAGAACTGGCTGAGAACTCTCGAAACCACTGTCTATTATCTTTGCAAAATCATGGAGGATGGGTGAAGTGCTGGATGACTGGAGGAGAGCTAATATTGCCCCGATCTTCAAAAAGGGCAGAAAAGAGGAACCTGGGAACTACAGATCAGTCAGCCTAACTTCAATCCCTGGGAAATTCTGGAGCAGATTATAAAGCACCTTGAAAACAATACAGTGATTACTGTCAAGAACAGTTAAGATTAACAAAAGTAAAATGGCTCAGCCAGAAGGAATTGTGGGGAATATTTTGCATAGGTTCCTGGGATCTGAGCTGGAAAAAATTAGGGTGTCCCATACAATTCAGCTACAGCTTGTTGTTCTAAAATGGAGGCAGCTGAATCTTATCTGTACTGTGTGGTGCCAAGGTCAGGAGGCTGGAGTGGCTGTAAATTACTAGGTCTGCCCTTGTGGTGAACTTTTAGGCTATTCCATCATCAAGAGGTGTCATGATTGGCTAATTGGCCCTCTCAGTGTTGCTAGGCAAATTCCCATAAAAGAGGGGCTAACTTTCACCAAATTGTTCTATTCCAACTTGACTTACCGATGTGATGTCTAGTGGTATAATGAGCCAAGAGGGGACTGGCTCTTATGCTTTCTTGTTGTGAGTATTCTAGCTTAGGCTAGGTAAGCTTTGTTATTTTGTGTTTGTGTTGAATTTTCTCATTGTATTTTGGTTAAGTGTTGACTATGCCTAATTCTGCTTTAGAGTATTGGGCTAAAAGGAATTTGGATGCTGCTCTTTTATATGAACTTTTATTATATTTAATAAACTACTTTATATTACTTGGTGTGTGTTACTTGGGCCTTTGGCTCTGAAACCAGTATATTTAATAAACTACCTTATATTACTTGGTGTGTGTTACTTGGGCCTTTGGCTCTGAAACTAGTACCTTGACCACAAAGCTACTGGCTACTTTGGCTGAAGACTCCAGAGCAGTGAGTAGAACATTTGGCTCTTGCTGTTGGGAATCTCTGCCAGTTTATTGGTGCTCTGAGTTCCCCTTGGCTCAGAATAGGAGACCAGGTTAAGGGGTGGTGGCAGTCTGCCTACCTTACAGGGTTGGCATTGGGTATAACTTGGCCCTGGTAAGGAGAAGCATGGGGAGTGCCTGCCTAGGGACAATTGCCCTGGGGTTAGAGGGTTGGACCCAGGATCTTTGACAATTACTAGAAGCCAACATGGATTTATCAAGAAAAAATCCTGCCAGACTAATCTTATCTCATTTTTTAATCTGGTAACCTCCCTCGTAGACTGTGGGAATGCTGTGGACATAACATATCTTGACTTCAGCAAAGCTTTTGACAAAGTGCCCCATGATATTCTGATTAGCAAGCTAGCTAAATGTGGGCTGGATGGAACAACTATCAAGTAGATCCACAGTTGGCTACAGAATCATACTCAAAGAGTACTTATCAGTGGTTACTTCTCAAAATGGAGGGAGGTAATGAACGTGGTACTGCAGGGGTCGGTCCTGGGCCCAGTGCTCTTCAACATTTTTATTAATGACTTGGATGAGGAGGTGCAGGGAATGCTTACAAAATTGGGAGGGATAGCTAATACCATGGAAGACAAAAACAAAATTCAAAGGGATCTTGATAGGTGAGAGCATTGGGCTGAAAACAGAATGAAATTTAACAAGGATAAGTGCAGAGTTCTACACCTAGGAAACCCTCCCCCCAAATGCACAGTTATAAGATGGGGGATACTTGGCTCAGCAATACTACAAGCGAGAAGGATCTTGGAATTGATCACAACCTGAATATGAGCAAACAGTGTGATGTGGCTGTAAAAACAAGGCAAGTGCCATTTTAGGCTGCATTAACAAGTATAGTTTCCAAGTTGCATGCAGTATTGGCTCCCCTCTATTCGGCATTGGCTAGACCTCATCTTGAGTACTGTGTCCAATTCTGGACACCGCACTTTAAGAAGGATGCAGACAAACTGGAACAAGTTCAGAGGAGGGCAACGAGGATGATCAGGGTACTATGATAGCTCTATGAAGAGAGAAGAACTGGGCATGTGTAGCCTTGATAAGAAAAGAAGACTGAGGGGAGATATGATAGCACTCTTTTAAGTATTTGAAAGGTTGCCACACAAAGGAGGGCCAGGATCTCTTCTCGATTGTCCCATAGTGCAAGACACAGAATAATGGGCTCAAGTTGCAGGAAGCCAGATTTCGACTGAAAATCAGGAAAAACTTCCCAACAGAGCAGTACGACAATGAAACCAATTACCTAGGAAGGTGGTGGACTCTCCAACACTCAAGGTATTCAAGAGTGTAGCAGTGGCCATGGGTCCTTTTTATCAGAGCCTCAGCTGTTTTGAGGGCCAGTTAACTTAGTTTAAGGTGGAAACTTGGGGGAGAGTTGTTCTGTTGTATTTGTGGCTCAGACAAATTGGAGCCACAGTAGTGTTCAAGCTCTGCTAGATGTATGGTGATTGCTACCCCCCCATCTTTCCCTGTGGTTCTAGTGAGAACAGGCATTGCTTTCTTTGAATGAAGAGAATGTAGTGCAGGATCAAAAATGGTGACTTCCACTCCTGACTTGGCAGGTCAGATTGTTATTGGACAGATCTCTCTTCCCTTCTGGGGCAACCTCAGCCAAATGCTTTGCCAGCTGTTGTACCTCCTGATGTTACTCAGTAACTCAAAGAAGCCCTTATGAAAGAATCTGATATCAGGCCTTAGCTGAATAAAGGGGGTAGTTCCAATCACCCTGCCCAACCGCAATCTGGAGAACTGTGGCTAGAGGACAGTCTCTGAACAGGGCCGCACTCCACATATCTTGACCAGACCTGTCACATACTACCTACAAACTGAAGACATGGAACATCAAGATTTTGAGAAGGGGGAACGGAGTGATGGCTCAAAGCTGGATGAGCTAATATTCACATGATTGTTTAATGAAGCTACTTTTTACCTTTGTTGTGCAAGGCAGTATGCACCTTATATCTAAGCCTGGCACAGCCTAGACAGCCCAACTCAGTGTCTCATGGTCCCCTGCACTGCCAGTTCCTAAGCCCTCCACTATATGCATCCCTGTCCCAGCTCTTTTTCAAGTGATGGTTAAATCAGAATGGGATTCTCCACTTCATCTTTTAAAAAGGGCTTAAATTTTATATTCTAGAGCTGGAATTCATGGACCACCTTTCAGCCATAGATTGGTGCATTGTGGCTCTGGTCTCCTGAGCACTCCTGTCTAAATATATGGCCCTCAAGCCTACCCATGAAGTTCTCATGTTGTCATACAGGCTTCATGTTTTGCCCTAGAGTGTATCTTTTGTGGCTGGATGATCTAGATAACCCAGATCAGGATTCAAAAAAGTACTCAAAACTCTTTACAAGATTTCCCAGACTACAGCATTTGTGGAGTATGCAACAATGTATGCCACACAGTTTCCAATTAATTAATTAAATTTACATCCCACCCTTCCTCCCAGTAGGAGTCTTGTTGGACTATAGAAGCTGAAGCGGAAGTGTGTAGAAACTTGTGGCTGATGCATTGGGAGGCAGATACTGCATCCAGAGCCTACTTAACCATAGTCACTTTTGCTGGAGTGAATTTTTTAGTGAAGAGGCTTTTAAGGATGTCTTGGTGGAAACCAGAGACTAGAGAAAATTGATACCTTCAGCCCAACAGTCTGAAGACAAATGCTCCTCTTGCTGTTCCTTTGGTTCCTTTCTGTTCCTTCAGGCTCCCAGTTCTCTGGCCAAGTCAGAGATTTTCAATGTGGTTACCCTTCATGGAAATGACTGAAGATACTAGGCAAGAGGTCCACACATGCCACCTGCCAGGCAATCAGCACTCCAGTCTTGGCAAGCAACTCTGTCTGCACCATGTCCCACCTGTGGAAGGGATATGCAGCAACTTCCTTCTCGTGTGGTAGTCTTCCAACAACAGAAAAATGGGTGCTATGACTTGTACAGGAAGGCTACAAAGTGGAGCTGCAGTCATGGCTTCTGTCTCTTCTTTCTCCTGTATCAAGGGCCATCTGGAAGCAAACAGAGATCAACCACCTCCTAGCAATAGAAACCATAGAAATAGTACCTACAAGAGAGTGGTTCTCTGGAATTTACTCCTTCATGTTTGTTGTACTAAAAAGGACAAATTCTGGCAGGCAATAGTTGACTTGAAGGTCCTAAACAAATTCATTCTCTGTTGCAAGTTTCAGAGGAAAACACTGTCCTCAATTTGGGAAGTGCTTCAACCACAAGACTTTCTGGCCTCCATAGATCTAAAAGAAGCGTATCTACACACCCTGATCCATCTCAGCTATCAGTGTCTTCTATTATTTTTCTACAATGGCCAGTTTGGCATAGTCTTGACACCTGAGATGCTCCTGAAAGTCATGATGGTAGTGGTTTCTCTGAGACTGCAACACCCATTCCTAGACAACCTATTAATCAGGTTTCTGACCCTGCAGCAGGTGCAGGAGGATGTCCAGGTGATTGTCACACCATGGCTTTGTGCTAAACACTACAGAGTCAACTGCCCCACCCAGCATCTTCAGAATTTGGGGGCATGGATTAACACAGCACTAAGAATAATCTCATTGTCTCCAGACAAAGTGAAGAAGTTCAAGATGACCATTCATCCTCTGTTGCCTTCACAGTGAGCAGATGTTATGTTCCTTTCTCAGATCCTGGTGGCATTGATGATCAGCATAATTTCATGGGCCTGTTACCATTCCTACCTGCTGCAGTGGTTCCTGCTTGACTATCAGGAAGACATTGCCAACAGTTGTCAACACTGTGTTTTTCTGACAGGTCCAGTCAAGAGGTCCCTTCTGGACTTTGACAGGAGGGGTTGCCCTACAGGACCCCCTCATCTGATTATCACAACAGATGCTACTCAGTCAGCCTGGGGGACCCACTGCAAAGAACAGTTTGTGCAAAGAAGTGGGTCAAAAGTGAAAGCCAACTAAAATATCAACTGGCTGGAGCTAGAGGTGATCCATCTAGCCCTGTGTCACTTTCACCAGATAGTTTGTCAATGCAACATTCTGGTTCAGATGGACAATATGAAGGCTCATATAAATTTTCAGAGTGACACATAATTGAGGGCCCTGCAAGCAGAGGCTAAAGTACTATTGGATTGGGCAGATCTTCATTAACTGCCCATGGGGAGTTGAACACAGTGGCAGATTGGCTAAGTCGGCGACATATCCTTCCCAGCAAGTGGGCTCTGAAAATGTTGGTATTCCTGACACTGCAGAGAAAGTCTGGAAGGTTTGAGGTAGATCTGTTTGCCCCCCACCTAAACCATCAGGCTCCATGCTTCTTTGCTCATTTCATTCTTCAGGTGGTGAAAAAGGTAGGTGTACTGACATATAGCAGGCTTTTCTATGCTTTCTCCCCAACATAATTGATCATGAGAATCCTAAAGAAAGTTGAGAAGAAAGCCACAGTGGTTCTTACAGTCCCATTCTTGTTGACATGTCCTTGGTTCTCAGAAATCCCACAGTTGGCGCGTTCTCCACCATGGCATGTGCCATGCAGTTGAGACCTTCTTTTCAAAGGGCTGAAGAAACATCCCAGTACAACTTGGTTTCATTTAACCCACTGGAAATTGAACTGCAATAGCTCCAGAGAGCAGGCCAGCCAGCTGGAGTGATAGACGCAATCCTCACAGCAAAGCACCTATCAATTTAAGTTGGATTCTTGCATTGAGCAGGGAGTTCGATTTGTTGGACTTATAGGCCCCTTCTAACGCTATTCTAGGATTCCATCACACTGCAATTTTATCAGTTGATTTTATTTGCCTTTGCTGGTGCAAGTTTCATAACTGCCACCTGGGTACAGCTGGCATCTGGGAGCATCTTTTCTTCTTTCAGGGCAGTCTACAGAGGAGACAGGCATCTGCACTATACTCAGTCCTTGCCAGTAATTTCTGAGGGCCCTTGGGTTCAGATTCTGTCCTAAAAAGTTTTCTCAGAGAAGCGACTCTCTCTAGTCCACTAGTATAACACTATTTTCCTTCATGGAATCCTCACACCATGTTTCATACTTTGCAAAAAAAACCCTCAATTCATACCACTGAGTTCTGTCTCTCTGAGAATTATGTCTCCCAAAGTCCTCTTCTTTGGTGGCTATCGGTATGGCCTAGAGTGTCAGAACTACATGGCTTCTCTGTGGCATGGCATCTACACATTTCCAAAGGACAGAGTGTTCCTCAGCACCAACTCTGCTCTCATTCCAAAAGTGAATTCCACTTTTCATAAGCAGCAGGAGGTAATCCTTCTGTCCTAACCCTTCTACGGAGTGTGTGTGGCACTCTTCAGATGTCTGGAGGGATCTCAAGGTGTACATTCACAAAAGAAAATAATCCAGGTGTACTGAAATGTTATTTGTCTCCTTTCATCCTACTACCCTGGAGAGTAAAGTCACATGTTCCACTCTTTCTTGATGAATCAAGGCCTGTACATCTCTGGCCTATGAGTCAATGCCCTTACTGTCTCCAATATGTATCCCTGTGCATTCAGCCAGCGTGGCAACAACATCTGCAGCTTTTTCAACTAACACCCCCATCCTTGAGACTTATAGATTAGCAACATGGTCCACACCTAGCAGTTTTACCAAACTCTATAAAATTGATATACACAGCTTAACTGAGGCAGCCTTTGGCTAGAGAGTGTTACAGCAAGTTCTCCCTGCCATATAAGCATCAATACATACACCCTGGAGCTTCAGCTGTAGTATGTCCCGCTTGGATACATCCTATGATCAAGGGGGAAGGCATTGTTCTTACCATAGAAGATATTTCTTCTTGATATTAAGGATGTCTCCAAGACCCTCCCAGGGTGTGGCTGGTGTGCAGTTTTTGCATTACATTCTGTAGCCCTGTCTGTCATCCAGGTGGGTTCTGCATGCTCTGATATTATTTACAATTATATATTGTTAATATTTGTTTTCTACTACTCTTACAACAAAGGAGAAACACCTTGTATGATAACAATGATTCCATTTACATTGCTTATGTGAAGCTACTTTGACTACAAACTTCCAAAGTACAAATTCATGTATTAAGGGGGGGGAAAATAAAAGTGTAGCCATAGATTATTAATTTTGTCTTGCAATTTAAAATGGAACTACAGTTCTTGCTGTTCTGCCAAATTGCTCTTTTTTGTTGTTGTTTTCAAAAGTTGAGGTGCACGTCAATGAGTTTTGAAATAGGATCTATCTGGACTACTAAATTCTCACCTACTTTTTTCAGGAAAGTGAGCTTTCCGATAAGAAAAAGGAACTTTCCTCCCTTCAGGAGCAACTTAGAACAGAAATAGAAAAGAAGGTATGTCTTCTGGTCTTTTATTTTTAACACACAATTGAAAATAATCTGGCTGCATATCACCCATGTGTCCAGGTTTTTCCCCCATAGACAACCTTAAATGTGAATGGCATACAGTAGCAATATGCTTCTGGGGAATAATGATGAGTCAGCCTTTTAAGACAGTGTTTGTCTGACTTTTTAAAAATGCCAGGTGAACTAATTTGCTTGTTAAAGACTTGAAGAGAAAAAGTAAAAGGGAAATAAGAATTATTGTTTAAAATTAACAGTACTATACAGTATAATAGTTTAAACTGTTGACATAAAGGATGAGGTGGATGCAAATTGGCCCCTTCCTGGTCATCAGATTGATCACTTGTTGAGTGGCAAGGGGGCAATAACCTCCCTTCTCACCTGAGGAAGGCAATAACCCCCTTCCTCAGTGTGTGTGTCTGTATATGTCTTGGGTGTGTATGCAAGAGCATGCATGTGAGAGTGTGGAGTGGCCACACCCACTGCTGGTATGCAACTCCCAGATGGTTTGTCAAGGGTGAATTCATCCCTTCAGCCAGAAGAAAAAAAGTTAGCCATCCCTGGTTTATGGACAAATTGTTTACTCAGCAATTTGCAGAGGACATTACAACACATGGTACAGGTGTGGGGTTGCAGCTTCTCCCCACTTCTGACATAGCGAATAGAATTACCCTGGAAATCAATAGAGAGAAATTACAGAAACAACAAAAAAGGACTTAGCTCATTAAGCTGCTAAACCTTTGCAGTGATACTTCAGTGTTAGCTAGTATATCTTCACTTAGGTCAGGGAAGGTCAAAATATATATTTTTGTACCTTAACAGATCCTTGATTTAGGTTGTCCATGGAGTTTTCATCTAGGTAATGCTTCTCCTAAGGCAAAGGGTAATATTATTATGGGTTTGGGGGTTGAGATAGATTATTTCTATGAGTCCCCTTCCAGCCTCTGATTTGGAACCCTGCACCTGGAGGTGAGAAACCTGTTCCGCTGATCAGATTAGTATCTTTTGTTAATCTAATAGCATGGCCAGGTGGGCTAGTGGGTCTGCCAAGTGCCCATTAACTGATGAATGGGCCAGGGAGATCCTATTGTTATTGAAACTTTTCAGAAGAGCCCACCTCCCCTCTTGGGAAAAAGAGAGGCTTGTGTTTTGTGTTGGAGTCTGAGGAAAGGCTGGGAACTGGAGACAGGCAGAGAGGCTGGCTCCCTGCACCACGGCTTTAGGATGCCTCCTGGAAGCCTGATGGAAAAGCAAGGTCTACTGGAGTGCTGATGCTTTGAACCCCTCCATCTTAAGCTCAGGTTGAAATGTGTGTAAATCAATGAACCGTATTTCATAAAAACACCACAGTCTCCGCTGGCCGCCTTTCCAAGGAAACCAAACCCTGGGTAAGTGCAGGAACCCCTGGAGATCTTTCACCACTCAGAGATTGAGGTGGTGTGCAACAATATTAATTGGTCACAGGAGTCCCCTATAACAGGGATAGCTAGCCTGTGGCTCTCTAGATGTTGGACTATAACTCCCATGAACCTTGACCATTGGCCATGCTTGCTTGAACAGATGGGGGATGGAGTCCAACAACATCTGGAGGCAGGAGCAGCCAACAAGGAGGGTCAGTAGCGTTCATCTGGCCTCTTGGTACTTGTGTTGCTGCGACTTACTAAGAGGGGGAGGGGTGAGATGTCATGGAGGTTGGTGCTGTGCAGATGTACTGGTGGAGCCAATCCAGTGTTCCTGCTGTTGCATCTGTACATTGCCAACCTCCCCATTGCACAATCACACTCTCCCACTAAACTGCACTGGTGCTGGGAGGGCAAGTCATGCTTCCACTACTTCTATCTGAAGAACCACAGGTTAGTGTAGGAGCCATAAGGACCAATGAACTTGAATCCATTTTCTCTGTCTTTTGAGGAAAAATGGAAATATCTCTTACCATGAATTTCTGTTTACTGGGGATGATGGATGACATTCCTCATAGGGATGACACCGCCTACCGGAAGGAGATCAAAGATGTATCACTGAACACTAAAGTTAGGGTCATTCAGACCATGGTATTCCTGATCTCTATGGATGTGAAAGTTGGACAGTGTAAAAAGTGGATAAGAGAAAAATCAACTCATTTGAAATGTGGTGTTGGAGGAGAGCTTTGCAGATATCATGGATTGCGAAAAAGAAAAATAATGGGGTGTTAGAACAAATTAAACCAGAATTATCACTAGAAGCTAAAATGATGAAACTGAGGTTATCCTACTTTGGACACATAATGAGAAGACATGATTCCCTAGAAAAGACAATAATGCTGTGAAAAACAAAGGAGTAGAAATAGAGGAAGGCCAAACAAGAGATGGATTGATTCCAAAAAGGAAGTCACAGACCTGACTTACAAGATCTGAACAGGCTGGTTCATGACAGATGCTCTTAGAGGTCACTGATTCATAGGGTCACCATAAGTTGTAATCGACTTGAAGGCACATAACAACAACAACTGGAAGGAACAGGCAGTGTCGAATAAAGCCTTTTCCATATGAGTCGGGTCCTCACAGCGGGTATTAGCTCCACCTATCGTGCGAAGGCAAGAATGTCTTTGAAGTCAAGACTAGGGGCGTCAGGCCCCTCCCACTCTCCAGTTCATTCTTGCCTTCGTACGAACAAGATTGAGATCTCTATAGCGTAGCATTTAGCTAAGTTCTTTCGTATTGTTTGTGTGTTTGTTTGACAGGGTGTGGAGGTAGTGTTTCTTGTGTGTCTCCCAAGTCCTTCCCTTCCCCTGTCTTGCTTTTTACTGCTTATTTCATTTACCCGGGCAGTTTATTTTCCCTGTTGATTGTCTGACGGCCCCTAGAGTGACCGCGGCTGCGGGTCTCTACGGCTTTGTCAGTTTCTGAGCTTTTCTCCCTGAGTTCTGTCACAGCCCTTGCGAGCTTGCGGCTGTGACTCTCCCGTAGCGGCTTTTCTGGGCTGGGCTGCCTCGAGCCGCGTTCTGTGGCATCGTTGGAGAGACCGCGGCTGTGGTTCTCTCTCAGGCGGGAGCTTGTGGCTGCGGCTCCCTGCCTTTCCCCGCCACCTCTTTTTAGCTTGCCTGGGTATTGCCGCGCTCCACGGGAGCCTGCAGCTGCGGCTCTCTCATTAGAGAGATTCTTTTTCCTTAGCCGCACTCCGCTGCTTTAAATTCCGCCGCGGAGAGCTCTGCAGTCGGCGCCGTCGGCTGCTTGTCCCTGCTGCCTTACACTTCACAGTATTCTCCTGGCCATCCCTTCCTGGGGTTTTCTTTTTCAGAGCCGCTAGTGTGGCTATCGGCCCCGCGGCTGCTTCTGCGAGTCTGTGCTGGGCAGCTCCTTCCCCAGTTCACCAGCACACGGCCGCCATTGCTACTTCCTCTCCGCCATTTTTTGACTAAATTTTCCCACTCTTTTTTACGGGCGCCATTTTGATTGCTCCCGTTTTTCCCGCCCTTTTTGTTGTACCTGGATGTGTGTTGTAGACAGGCTCCTTACTCACGAATCCATTATTATTTTGCCTATTCTACTGTGACTGTATCATCAAGGCTGTGGCTCTAATCTCAATTGATGACCTGTACAGCATTATACTGACGCCAGTACCATAGTGCATCCTGCCCCCTCTGTGGCCGTGTACTGAACTCAATTTATATACTGTACATTCTGCCCCCTCTGTGGCCGTGTACCAGCCTGAATTCCAGCCTACAGCATTATACTGACCCCGACATAGTGCATCCTGCCCCCTCTGTGGCCGTGTACTCAGTCTGAACTATATACTGTACATTCTGCCCCCTCTGTGGCCGTGTACCAAGCCTGAAATCCAGCCTACATTATACTAACGCTGTTACCACAGTGCATCCTGCCCCCTCTGTGGCCGTGCACTTAGCCATCTGCCAGTGTATCCTACCCCCTCTGTGGTCGTACACTGTGCCAGTTCGGGTCTCTACATCCTGCCCCCGCTGTGGCCGTGTACTGCACCCAAAGTGAATATAAGATGGCAGAACAGCCAGGCATGTCTCAAACAGCCAAGCCGCAATCTTCCAAGGCAAATAAGACTAAGCATGCTAAAGCACTGGCTAAGACCAAACATCTTTCCAGCCATAGCAAACCAAAGCGTCCACATTATGCTTCTGTGCCGACTCCCACCACAGCAGCTCAGGCACACATAAGAGATATATTTCATTCACCCGCTGCTTCTTCTGACGAGGAGGACTTCGCTGGCTTTCCTTCTCAGCCGTCGCTCAACCAGCACCCCTCCATGTTGCCGCCCAGGGCTTATCCCCCGGCTCAACCCACGGAGCCAGCTAGTCAGGCACAAAGATCGGCTTCAATGGGACTGCAGCTGTCCCATGATTTCCTTTCCCAACTTCAAGGCATGCTATCATTTTTCACCCAAATGCAGTCACCACCACAAGTCCCTGCTATACCTCAATGCACTATGGACCAACATGCGTGTCATGAAGCACATCCTTCGTGTTCCCCAAATCCCTTTGATGTAGCCAGAGGCAGATGCATTGACGAAGCTTCGTATGGGGAGGAGTCACCCTTCACTGACCATGTTGAAGGAGATGACTGGAGCCATTATTCAGATCATGAGGAGGATACATCGTATCGCCTGTTTAATGCCTCAGACTTTCAGCCCCTGGCACGCAGGGTAGTTAACACCCTTGGTCTCCAAGCTGCGCCTTCAACATCTACCACTCCAGCTATCAAAGGGGCCAGGGTCCTCAAATCCCCTGCACCTACTGAGCACTACATCCCGGTGCCGGACCCCATTGCCAAACTGGCCTCTGAAGAATGGTCTCATCCATTTCAGACTCGCCGCTTCAAGAACGTGGCTGACAAGTTGTACTCTCTAGCTCCGGACTTTGCCACCAAGCTAGCCGTCCCAGGCATAGACGAACCGATCGCTAGCCTAGTTTCACGATCTCTTTTGCCCAGGGAAGGAGAATCCCAACTAAAGGACGCTACTGAACGTCGACTAGACTTCGCCCTCCGCAAAAATCATGAGGCCACTGCTTTCTCCATGCGTGCATCAGCCTCCGTCTTCTCCAGAGCAGCTATGATGTGGCTAGATGATCTTCTAGAGGACACTAACTCGGATCCTGTCTCCCTCAGAAGGTTCCTGATAAAGTTGCATAAGACAGCGGCGTTTGTGGCTGATGCCACTTTGGGTGCCACTCAACTGGGGGCATGAGCCATGACGGCTCAGATAGTTGCTCGACGGACCCTCTGGCTTCTCCACTGGCAAGCTGACTCCGCGGCCAGAATGAATCTGTCTAGGGCTCCTTACTCCGGATCTCTACTCTTCAGTGAGGAAGCTCTAAAGGCAGTGCTGGTTGATCCCAAAGACGCCCACAAACCGGTTATGGCCACTGTCAAGAACATTGAACACAGGCCTTTCAGGCGATTTCCTCCCTTCCGCACTAACCAGCCCTTTCGAGGTACGCGGCCAGGAGGACGAGGCCGCGACTTCAGATCATATGACCCCAATGCCTTCAGAGGATCCTGGAACCGGCGTTTCCAGGGCAGAGGTCAGTACCAAGGGCGCAGGGGTACCTCATCGTCCTCATATAGGGGAGGGCCTCGCCAACGCAAACAGTATTAATGCACCCCCCATTGGTGGCAGATTACTTAATTTTGGAGACCAGTGGCTGCGCCTCACTACGGTCTCTTGGATCAGGGAGCTTTTCCATTATGGCTATGCAATAGAGTTTTGGGCGACCCCACCAGACAGATTCCATCCGTCCCCTTGTCCAAGGGCACCAGCCAGGCACAGCATCATGCAGACAGCTATACAACACCTCTTGGACATAGCGGCAATAGAGCCAGTCCCCACAACTGAGAGGTCGGAAGGGGTGTACTCCCTCCTATTTGCTGTGCCTAAACGAGATTTATCATGGAGGGCGGTATTGGACCTCAAGTTCGTCAACCGTTTTGTAACATATCGCAGGTTCAAAATGGAATCACTCCATTCTATTACAGAGAGTCTGCATGAAGGAGACTTCCTGGCTTCTATCGACCTTAAGGAAGCATATCTCCATGTGCCCATTTGCATAGCCCACAGAAAGTTTCTTCGGTTTGCCTTTGGCCACCAGCACTTTCAATATAGAGCGATGCCGTTCGGCCTCTCCTCTGCTCCAAGCGTATTTACCAAAGTGCTACTCACCCTAGTGGCTTACCTCCGGATTCAAGGGGCTCATCTCTACCCATATTTGGATGATTTGTTAATACGGGCAAAATCTGAAGAGCTGGCTCATCATCATTTAACAATTACCCTCAATGTCTTGCAGGCCCACGGCTGGCTTGTCAACTTCGACAAAAGCCATCTCCAACCAACCCAATGCCTGCTACATCTAGGGGCGATGTTGGACACCCTGCAGGCAATGGCATTCCTGGCTCCAGATCGCATCACTGCCATCACAAACATTGCAAGGTCCCTGATGCAACAAACATCCGCAGACGTCATGCTTCTAGCCAGGGCGCTCGGAATGTTCATCTCTACCATCCATATTGTGCCATGGGCTCGAGCCCACACTCGTCACCTTCAGTGGATTTTGCTGCCCTTTCAACAGGACATCGCCAGCTCCAACCATCGCAAAGTTCACTTGAGCCCTGCTCTGCGCCTCTCCTTCCGCTGGTGGACGAGGGCCCAACACCTTTCCAAGGGCACGCTGTTCAGAGAACCCCGCAGAACTGTTGTAACCACAGATGCCAGCCTCATTGGCTGGGGAGCCCACTGCAACTCCCAGTACGTTCAGGGGGTTTGGTCCACCACAGAGCAGACTCAAAGCATCAACTGGCTGGAGCTAAAGGCTGTACACTTAGTTCTACTTCATTTTCAGTCTCTGTTCCCTTTGGACCATGTTCTCATTCGAACAGACAACACATGTGTAAAATCACATTTGAACAGACAGGGGGGCACCAGGTCTTGTCCTCTGCAGGACTTAGCCTCCCTCATCTTTGTCTGGGCAGAACAACATCTACAATCCCTGAAAGCAGAACATCTCAGAGGGATTTGGAATGTGACAGCAGACTGGCTCAGCAGACAACAGGTTTTTCCGGGAGAATGGAAACTTCATCCAGCCATTTTCCATCGCCTTCAGTGTCGGTTCGGCGCATTCTCAATCGACCTGTTTGCTTCCAGTCGCAGTTGCCAGCTTCCCAGGTACTTTGCCCGATACCTGGACACAACAGCGGAAGCAGTGGATGCGCTATCAATTCCGTGGAGAGAAGGTCTTTTGTACGCCTTCCCTCCAATACCAATGTTAGCCAAAACCTTGAGGAAGGCACGAATCGAGAGGGCACAGCTGGTCCTGATAGCACCATTTTGGCCACGCCGACCGTGGTTCTCGGACCTTCTTGCAATGTCAGTAATGGATCCTTGGACACTTCCAGTCAGGCCAGACCTTCTATCACAGGGTCCAGTATGGCACCAGGACCCCACTTGGCTCAACTTAACAGCGTGGCGTTTGAACGGGGACATTTGAGGTCAGCTGGCCTGTCTGACGCTGTTATTGATATTATCTTGGCCTCAAGAAGACCATCTACCACTCGGATTTATCAACATACTTGGATGGCTTTCTCCAAGTGGTGCCAGTCCCACCACCACAATCCATCCCAGGCCACCATGCAACAGGTACTACAATATCTCCATAACGGCTTCATGATGGGACTTAGTCCCAACACCTTACGTCGACATGCCTCGACTCTGTCGTCGATTCTATCAGTTTCTTCTTCTGGTGCGACTATTTCCTCACATCCGTTCATCAAACGCTTTCTGAGGGGAGTCGCCCTACGATCTCCGGCTGTGGTCCATCGGTTTCCCTCATGGAGTTTGCCGAAGGTTTTGCAGGCTTTGCAGTGCCCGCTGTTTGAACCCATCAGGACTGTGCCTCTACGTATGCTGTCCTTCAAGGTCTTGTTCCTGATCGCAATCACATCTGCCAGACGAGTTTCGGAGTTGGGCGCATTGTCTTCTGCTCGCCATCTCTGCATCTTCCATAAGGACTCTGTTGTACTGAAGACTGATCCTTCCATCCCAAGGTTGATTCAGTCTTCCATTGCAACCAGGACATTGTTTTGCCTTCCTTTTGCCCGAATCCTAACCATCCTCTCGAGAAGGCTTGGCATTCGTTGGATGTCCGGAGGGCTCTCAAAACCTACCTGTCCAGGACTCAGGATATCAGAAGAACCGAGTCTTTGTTTGTATCCTTTAATCCAAGGTCTATGGGGCAAAAAGTAGCTAACTCCACTTTATCCCGCTGGTTGCGGGCTTGTATTGCTTTAGCTTACGAATCCCTTAAGCTTCCAGTTCCAGCTAGTATAACCGCTCATTCAACTAGGTCAGTGGCTACTACAGCTGCTTTTGCTACCAACGCTCCTGTTGCTGATATTTGTAGGGCTGCAGTCTGGTCTACCCCACACTCGTTCATAAGGCATTATATAATTGATCGCTATGCCTCTGCTGACGCCTCTTTTGGCAGACGAGTGTTGCAACAGGTTCTTAATGAGCATTAACATGTGGGTGGTCCCTCCCTATATGGGCTGCTTTGGTACATCCCGCTGTGAGGACCCGACTCATATGGAAAATGGACCATTGGTCTCACCTGAATGGTGATTTTCATATGAGTACGGTCCTCACGACCCTCCCAGTTGGAGGATATATAGATATTTTACTAAGCTGTTATATATTACTGTTACGCTATTGTATTTAAAGTTACTAGTGAAGTCAAGACTTCTAGTTCTGTTATATCGCTATGTGAGAGTCATGTTATTACACATGTTATTTTCCTGCTGGCAGGCCTGTTGGCCCTGTCCTTGTATTTTTAGATTTTTCTCTATAGACTCGCTGCGAATGAACTGGAGAGTGGGAGGGGCCTGACGCCCCTAGTCTTGACTTCAAAGACATTCTTGCCTTCGCACAATAGGTGGAGCTAATACCCGCTGTGAGGACCGTACTCATATGAAAATCACCCTTCAGGTGAGACCAATGGTCCATTTTGCCTCCTCTCCAGGGGGGAGTAGTTATTCCTCTTACCAGACTGACTGGCAGAGGAGACAGCTCATCGACCCCATGCCAACATTCCAACCTCAACTCTGTCAATCACAGAAATCTAACTGTTGAGAAACTGTTGAGAGCAGAAAAAGAGAAACCAGCAGGGAACAGAGAAGCACAGCAAAAAAGGGCTTAACCACAACACGGCAGAACAGCTGAACCAATAGAGCACACGTATGTGGAAAGGACAGAAAAATGCCTTAACATATGTAAAGTCACATTGGGAACTTCAAACCATGCCCCCCAGGCTGCCAGCAGAGGAAGGAGAGATGGGAAGAATGTCATCAATCATCCCCAGTAAACAAGTTCACAGTAAGACAAATTTCTGTTTTTACCTGAGGATGATGGATGACCTTCCTGATACGGATATAACAGTATAGTTTCCAAGACCCTGAGTAGGCTTCCTCTGCCCCTGTCCTCACCGCCTTATAGCTTTCTGAAGGATCTTTCTATCAAAGGCTACAGCTGATGACAAAATCCCTCCCAGTTTGTAGCATCTTCATGTAGTATCTTCAGAAAGGGATTTATCTGTCAAAGAAAGGAATAAAGAAAAAAACTTATATTTAAAACATACACTTAATTTCATACAGAACTGCCAAGATTTAGGCAGAAAAAACAGATTAGCATCTGAGGTTCTATACACTATCATGTGCAAGCCAAGGTACACATACTGTACAGAAAACTGAGCTCTACTGAAGTTGCGTGTACCATAAGCCAATATAAGGAAATCCTGATAAAAGAGAAGCAACTGTGCCGTTTCAGTGGCTAAGAACAGAGCCTCGTGAAACTAGAAAAAAGGAGAGAGATATGGACTGCCTTCAACTCAATCCCAACTTTTGGCAACCCTATGAATAGGGTTTTCATGGTAAGCGGTATTCAGAGGTGGTTTACCACTGCCTTCCTCTGAAGAAAAAAGGATCAGCCCATATTTCAGTTTCATCCACCAGGGTGACTAACCACCCCCCTCTATGGGAAGCAATCAAACTCCTTATGGACATGAGGTAATTATCTTATTTCAATTTCAAATTGTAGCTATTGAGAAGAGCCAACGGCTCTTGTTAATGCTTCCACATATACAGTAAGTATTCCAGTGCCTTCTCCTGGGGGTGAGGATAATGACATTTTGAATCCTTAAGAAAAAACTCTAGATTTCCATTTATATATTTACAGACTGCTGCCCTCTAGAGGAGCCAACAGGCTTTTCTGTTGTTGCCCTGGAAACATTCCCTGGGCCCTGACACTTCAGGCCTTTTGATAGCATTAGCTCTCCAAAGGGACGCAATTTGACACATATTCTAGCACCTTCAGGGGGAAAGGGTCCAAAACTTCTCAGCTAGGGCCTGCTCCTATGTCTCTGTCCAGATTACTCATATCCCTGTATGTTCTGAGGAGAAAAAGTTGAGCCTCTCTGCAGAAACAAACCTTCAACCCATTAAGAGTCCTCCCCAGACATCTCACCTGAAGGTTGACAAAGGTTGAGGGAACTGCCTTGTGTAACCCCTTCCACACAGAGGGAGCACACAGGGCCTTCAGATGACCACAGTCTGACATAATATGTGACCTTCCTTCAGTGAGGACACTATACTTATCCACAGCTCCACACCTTGACCTAAACCCACAGTGCTGTGTGGCCGAATATCCCTGACTGATACAGGCGGTGTGGGGCTTAAGCCTGCCTGCCCCACCTACCTGTTACATCAGTGCACATACCCCATGAGCTGTGTATGCACATCTACCAGCACCCAAGATAGTGGCGGGAACATCAACCCCTTAGGTTGCCATCTTAGGTGATTACAGGCATGAGGGCTGATGCGACAATTGGGGCGGGAGGGCTTATTTAAGCCCCATAGTGCCTATATGGGGGGTGCCTGCAAGTTCCTACTTTGCGATCTGTGGCAGTGTCGAGTCTCTGAGTTCTGCAACCCGATGCTGCCATGGATCACCAAGTGGAAGCTTCATCCTCCGATCCTAAGGAGCGGACCCTCTGGGCTACATGGGCTCTCAGCCAGGGCCCAACCTGGTCACCCGCTGGTGCTGGACTTGAGTAGGAAACTCCCAAGTGGTTACTGTCTTCCTCTCCTGTTGCTTGAGGCAGGAAAGAGTTAACACTCCAAAGGACTCTCATTCCAGCCTCTCCCACAGAGAGTTAGTTTATTTATTTATTTATTTATTTTATTTCATTAAACTTATAGACCGCCCCATAGCCGAAGCTCTCTGGGCGGTTCACAAGAACAAGAACAACATTAGAAATACATAAGCATATACAATATAAAACACAATTTAAAAGTACAAAATATTAAGAATTAAAACACTTCCAATAAATGCAACATACTTAAAATAATTAAAGTAATTAAAATGCCTGGGCGAAGAGGAAAGTTTTAACCTGGCGCTGAAAAGATAGTAACGTTGGCGCCAGGCGTATCTCCTCTGGGAGGGTGTTCCACAATTCGGGGGCCACCACTGAAAAAGCCCTTTTTCGTGTTGCCGCCCTCCGAGCTTCCCTATGAGTAGGCACTCGGAGGAGGGTCTTCGATGTTGAGCGTAGAGTACGGGCAGTTTCATATCGGGGGAGGCGTTCCAACAGGTATTGTGGTCCTGTGCTGTGTAAGGCTTTGTAGGTTAAAAGCAGCACTTTGAACCGGGCCCGGAAACATATAGGCAGCCAATGCAAGCGGGCCAGAATCGGTGTTATATGGTCGGACCGTCTGGTCCCCGTTAACAATCTGGCCGCTGCATTCTGCACAAGCTGCAGTTTCCGAACCGTCTTCAAAGGCAGCCCCATGTAGAGCGTGCTGCAGTAATCTAATTTCGAGGTTACCAGCGCATGAACTACTGAAGCGAGGTTCTCTCTGTCCAGATAGGGGCGTAGCTGGGCCACCAGCCAAAGTTGGTAAAAAGCACCCTGTGCTACCGAGGCTATCTGAGCCTCCAGCGACAGGGATGGATCTAAAAGAACTTCCAAGCTACGAATCTGAGCATTCAGGGGGAGTGCAACCCCATCCAGAACAGGTCGAACATCCGCCATCTGGTCAGGAGAACCACCCACCAGCAGCATCTCAGTCTTGTCTGGATTAAGCCTCAGTTTGTTAGCTCTCATCCAGTCCATTGTTGCAGCTAGACATCGATTCAGCACGTCGACAGCCTCACCTGAAAAAGATGAAAAGGTGAAATAGAGTTGCGTGTCATCAGCATACTGATGGCAACGCACTCCAAAACTCCTGATGACCGCACCCAGTGGCTTCATGTAGATATTAAAAAGCATAGGGGACAAAACTGACCCCTGCAGAACCCCATATTGGAGGTCCCAGGGTGCCGAGCAATGTTTCCCAAGCACTACCCTCTGGAGACGGCCCGCCAAGTAGGAGCGGAACCACTGCCATGCAGTACTGCCCACTCCCAAATCAGTGAGTCATCCCAGAAGGATACCATGGTCGATGGTATCAAAAGCCGCTGAGAGATCAAGGAGAATCAGCAGGGTCACACTTCCCCTGTCTGTCTCCCGACAAAGGTCATCGTACAGGGCGACCAAGGCTGTCTCCGTGCCAAAACCGGGCCTAAAGCCCGACTGAAATGGATCCAGATAATCGGTTTCATCCAAGAGTGTCTGGAGCTGGTTGGCAACCACTCGTTCCAGGACCTTGCCCAGGAATGGGACATTAGCTACCGGCCTATAGTTGTTAAAATTTTCGGGGTCCAGGGACGGTTTCTTCAGGAGTGGTCTTACTGTCGCCTCTTTCAAGAGGCCAGGGACCACTCCCTCCCGCAAAAAAGCGTTAATCACCGCCCTGGCCCAGCCGGCTGTTCCAGTCCTGCTAGCTTTTATTAGCCAAGAAGGGCAAGGATCCAACCTAGAAGTGGTCCCACGCACCAGTCCAAGCACCTTGTCAACGTCTTCAAGCTGTACCAACTGAAACTCATCCAAAAAATCAGGCCAAGACTGCGCGCTGGACACCTCAATCGATTCAACTGCTATAACATTGGAGTCCAAGTCCTGGCAGATTCTTGTCTTGCTTGAGCAGTACTGTTTTCACCTGGCTCAAATATCAAATCTTTATAGTTATGAATTAGGGATGGAATCCTCCTTTTTTAAGTTTTGTTTTTAAGAGTGGCCCCCTACTGGTCGTTAATGATCCAATTCCTTTTTCCTCCAATATCTTTTCATTTTTCTGATCTCCTCCAATATATATATTGCTTTGCAGAGGATTATCAATGTTATAATAGCTATTTATTCACGAATCTCCACTGGTATCAACCTTTATTCTGAACTCTGTAATGGTTGCCTATTTACATTCCTTTTCAAGTGCCCTGCAGAGAAGGCGGATTAAGGCAAATAATCAAGTCAGTGTCTTCCTCCCTGCTACTTAAAATCAACACCTCATTCCCCCCTACTGCTTTCTGTCAGTTACGATCAACATTTCATTGATACTAGTGAAAGGCAATACACATTTGAAGAGCTCAAGTATAAAGTAGATTGATAAAAGTATCACTCACGCTACCAATGATTTTAAAGCAATTTTTTAACAAAATGAATTGAAGAAATAGAATGAATTGGAAACCAGACACGGAGAGTTGCTACATCAAATTTCTCACCGCAAAGTTAGTGAATATCAGAAATAATAATTAATCCAATGGCAAATCTGCTTATTGCAGAAACGGAGCCCATTGCTATTATGAACTCTTGTGTCTGTTGGTATGAGTGATTGAGTGTTGATTGTCATTTAAAGAAATACTGTCTGTGAGAGTGTTCTTTGCATCCATTGATCAATTGAACCTTATGACAAATTAATTTCCCTAAGTATTTGTTTCTCTTATTCACTAGTTAATTAGCTGGGGAGTATAAATCAATTCTGTCTCAAATTTTCTGAGTTGATTCAATTGATTAATTGAGCAGTTGGTTCCTGAGGTAAAAAACACACACACATTAAAAGGAGTGATTCCTGCTAGTGGCGAAATGCCTAAGGATCAAACTAAAGTACTTTAGAGCACTCTGTTGTAGGCTGCCTGGTATTTTCCTTATATTTGGTGTTTTGTAGTTTCCAAGTTAATCACAATTGTGTAAAAGTTGTGGAATAAATTGTGTAAAAGTTGGGGAATAAAATGTGTAAAAGTTGGGAGCTAGAGATTTAGTTTACAGTGGAGAAACCCCAGCTAGAAGTACATGTTTTCTAGCTGCTTACAAGCCTAGATGTGGCTGTAAGAGTTAACGTTTTTTTCACTCCTTCTCCCCCTCACTCCCTCCTCCCTTCACATGAAGAGATCATGGAATTATAAAATCACAGAGTTAGAAGTGGCATATAAAGCCATCAAGTCCGACCCCCTGTTCAGTGCAGGAAATCAAAGCATACCCAACAGGTGGCAGTCCAGCTGCGTCTTGAATGCCTCCACGGTTGGAGAGCCCACCACCTCCCTAGGTAATTGGTTCCATTGTTGTACTGCTCTAAAGGGTTTTTTCCCGATGTTCTGTCAAAATCTGGCTTCCTGCAACTTGAGCCCATTATTCTGCGTCTTGTAATCTGGGACTATTGAAAAGAGATCCTGGCCCTTCTCTGTGTGGCAACCTTTCAAGTACTTGAAAAGTGTTATCATATTTCTCCTCAGTCTTCTCTTCTCCAGACTAAACATGCCCAGTTCTTTCAGTCTGTCCTCCTAGGGCTTTGTTTCTATTCCCCTGATTATCCTCATTGTCCTCCTCTGAACTCATTCCAGTTTGCCTGTATCCTTCTTAAAATACGGTGTTCAGACCTGGATGCAGTATTCAAGATGAGGCCTAACCAGTGCTGAATGGAGGAGAACCAATACTTCAGACAACTTGGAAACTATACTTCTATTATTGCAGCCTAAAATAGCATTTGCCTTCTTTGCTGCCACATCACACTGTTTGCTCATATTCAGCTTGTGATCAACAACAATTCCAAGATCCTTCTCCAACAGTGGAGGCATACTCAATAGCATTGCTGAGCCAAGTATCCCCCATCTTATAACTGTGCATTTGGTTTCTTTTTCCTAGGTGTAGAACTTTACACTTAACCCTATTAAATTTCATCCTATTGTTTTCAGTCCAATACTCCAGCCTATCAAGATCCCTTTGATTTTTGTTTCTGTCTTCCAGGGTATTAACATTAAAAATGTTGAAGAGCACTGGGCCCTTGACCAAGCCCTGCAGTACCCCACTCATTCATTTCCCTAGTTTGAGAAGGAACCCTTGATAAGCACTCTTAGTATGCTAATCATGCTTAGTATGATTCTGTAACCAACTGTGGATCCAACTGATAGTTGTTCCATCCAGCCCACATTTTGCTACCTTGCTAATCAGAATATCATGGGGCACTTTGCCACACGCTTTGCTGAAGTCGAGATATATTATGTTCACAGCATTCCACAGTCTGTGAGGGAGGTTATCCGATCAAAAAGTAAGATAAGGTTAGTCTGGTAGGATTTGTCCTTGATAAATCCATGTTGGCTTCTAGTAATCACTGTTATTGTTTTCAAGGTGTCTACATATTGACTGCTTTATAATCTGCTCCAGAATTTTCCCAGGGATTGATGTCAGGCTAACTGGTCTGTATTTCCCAGGTTCCTCCTTTTTGCCCCTTTTGCAGATAGGGACATTAGCCCTCCTCCAGTCATCCAGCACTTCACCCATCCTCCACAATTTCTCAAAGATAATAGACAGGGTTCTGAGAGTTCTTCAGTCAGTTCCTTCAATACTCTAGGATGCAGTTCGTTAGGCCCTAGAGATTTGAACTCGTTCAAAGTGATTAGGTATTCCGTGACAATTTTTCTATCAATTTCAAGCTGAAATCCTGCCCCTTCAACTTCACATTTGCCAAGAAGGTCATAAACCCTCTTTTGGGAAAAGTCTGAGCCAAAGTAGGAATTGAGTACTTCTGCCTTTTCTTTGTCATCTGTTATCGTTTTGCCATTCTGATTGAGTAGCTGTACCATTGTTTCTCTCTGAGGATGAGAGAGTTTGCAATCCAGTTCCAGATCCAGAGATCTTTTTCCATTCTGATCCTAGGGAGGAAGAGCAGTTTACTGGATTTAATATGCAGCAGCCTACATTCATACTGCTGTGCACATAGTGTTGCTTTGAGTTATTATTTATTTATTTATGCAATTTATTTATCGCCCATCTGGCTGGAGACCCAGCCACTCTGAGCGATGTACAAAGTAAAGGTATATAAACATCACAACATCAAAAAACAAGCAATAAAACTAAAACAACCATAGTTTTGCCAGTTTAAAAGCTTATAGACTTAACAAGGAAAAGTACTTTATTTGCTTTACTTAAGAGCATTGCTGTTTCAGTTTCCTTAGCCATTCTGAGATCCTGTTCTTACATCCCAGAAAGCTTCACAGAACGCTTCACAGAACACTTCAGTAGCTATAGATGACTCATTAATATAGTCAACTCCTTTTAAACAGTGCCCTTAAACCCAAATTCTGCAACTCTTCTAGAAACAAGAGAAGAACAGAAAATGGGTGAAAATATGAAGAAGTGTGTGAGAGAAAGAAGAAATAAAAATATGGAGATAGAAGGATGTACCTAAAAGCCCCGCCCCCCATGACATGGGAGTTCTCTTTATGCTTTATCGTCTAAACCGTCAACACTGTCCTTCATTCCTGGAATCTTCGTAGCATTCAGTTTAATAACTGTGGGACTAGGGGAGCTACAATATAAAACACATCCCTGAATCACTGGGACAGGAGTCAAAGGGACAGACTCTGCCCTTAGCATGGAGTCTGGTGCCTCTTCAGCTTTGGCTTCAACATCATGGCAAGTATCCTGATTGGCCAGTAAACCACTATCCTTTGTTTGCAGTTCCTTAAACTTTTCCGGTCTCAAAGCAGGGCCAGAAAAATCATATTCTAGTGTATCATCCAGGTTATCCTCCCCAAGACGAGAATGCCTCTCTTTGTTTGTGGAAACCTCTTCATCTGATGAAATATAGCGAGTATCCTGCATTTCTGTCCTAGTACAAGGCAAATTCATTTTTTTAAACCTGGACCATTGCTTTTTAGAGGCAAGAAAATAAAAAAGGTAGATTCTATATGATGTAGGAGTTGGGCTTTTAGTGTAGTGGCACCTACCCTACGGAACGCCCCCCATCCCCTGCCATTACACATCAGACAGGCACCGTCTCTATTGTCTTTTTGGTGACTACTGAAGATCTTCCTTTTTCAACAGGACTTTTAAGTGGAGCCTGTATCCATATTAGTTCTGAAAGAGTTTTTATATATGAATTTGTTTTATATCCTATCTTTCTTGTTGATGTTCTTATTGTTCCCTCTCTTTAAGATATTTCATAGGAAGAGATTCATAAATGGAATAAAATAAATCAACACCAAAACCTGGGGTCATCCAATGAAGCTAAATATTGGAATATTTTTCACACAGTGTATAGGTAAAACTATGAAATTTACTACCACAAGATAAAGTGATGGCCTTATAAGTCAGATGGCTTTAAAAGGTAACTTCGTGGAGGAAAAGACTATTAATGGCTACTAGTCATGACGACTATATTACCTCCAATACTCAAGGCACCATGCCACTGAATATCAGTTGCTGGTGATTATGAACAGGAGAGGGCTATTATTCTCATACCTTGCTTGTGAGCTTCCTATAGACATCTGGCTGGCTACAGTGAGAACAGAATGCTGGACTAGGTAACCCTTTGATTTGTAGGGCTCTTCTTGGGTTATGCTGCCACATCTGGTTAAAATCAGCAACAACAGCACAAAGATTTATTGCAGGCAGATAATATAGTCTCTGCTGCCATCGCATGTCTCAATCCGGTATTTCAGCTGGTGGAACCTTTAACATTAAGCTATGATGCATTAAATTACATTAGAAGAGCTCTGGTGGCTGATATTTCTGCAGAGCTAGCTGCATTTGCCATTGTTTTCCAGTAGTTCCTATGCAAGCACAACAATTCTCACATTCAGATCCTGCAGTAATGAATACATAATTACATTCCACACATTACTAATTTGAATCAGTCAGCTAATGGTGCTAATGAGCAACAAGGGCTGCAGTGAGTGCACTCAAATGTCTCAGCAGACCCACATGATGTGTCATGAGGTAGAGCACATAGGTTGTGAACTCAGAGGTCTGGCAGAAAAACACTGATGTGCAACAGACTGTGTAATGTTTCAGTTGCCTCATTGGAGGAAGAGATAGAGGAATGGAGTGATGCGTCAAAGGTGGAAGAACAATCAACTTCAGTCAAAGGCTCATTACATGCCTTTGCTGTGCAAGGCTGTGGCCGCATTAGCTTTTAAGGACATAACTAATGAGCTGGCACCTTCCACATCTAGGGGAGTCACTGTGCTTCCAGAAACAAAACAACAAGGTGGTCAAAGTGCCATCACTTCTTAAAAAATTAGTGAAATCAGAATGGGACTCTCCGGCATCCTGTGCTAATAAGTTGTATCTTTTAGATCCAGAGTTCATGGAACAGTTGAAGACTCTGGCAACTGATGCTCTAGTATTTTTGCTCTAGTATCCAGAAATTTCCTTTCTAGAGATGGAGTTGCTGTTCTGAAGGATCTCACAGAACATAAGTTAGATTTGGCATTCAAAAAGGTTAATGAGACTACAGCATTAGCCATACGTGTTTCATGTGCAGCTTCTGTGTTTTCATGGGCAGCTTTATTGTGGTTAGATGAAGTCTTGGACAATCTGGATCAAGATCCAGAGAGACTCACGAAAACCATTCTGAAGTTTTCTACAGCAGAGGCATATATTGCTGATGCTACAATGGATGTGACACAGTTTGCAGCCAGAGCCATGGCAGCTGAAGTGGTGGCTAGATGCATTTTGTGACTTCGCCATTGGCAAGCAGATGATAATTCTCATGTGTTGCTAGCAACAGGGCCATATGCAAGCACGAAGTGAGGATGTCTTGAAGGATGTTTTAGCTGAGACAAAGGTGAAGAAGGTAATGCCAGTTACAAACCAAAGAAGGGATGACAGGTGTTCCTTTCATTGTTACCAGCCATATCAGACTTACCATCTGTCAAGATTTGGTAGAAGAAGGTGAAATTACTCAGGTCAGTCAGAGGTCAGTCCAGATTTCAGACTTGCAACCAGCAGCAATCAGGATCAAGATTTGCAGGTTCAGTTACCACCAACAGAGGTGGAAAGCAACAAAGGCAATTCTGACTTTTTCCAAATTCCAGTAAGGCTAGTACACTTTGCTCAATGGTGGGATGCAACAACATCAGAACATTGGGTCAAGGATGTGCTGTGACACAGGTATCAAATAGAATTTTAGTTTCTACTTCCAAGTAGATTTGTATCATCACCAATTTCTTTGGATCCAGAGAAGCATTGGCTAGTTCAGGAGGCAATAGATCATCTGCTGAAGATAACGGCTATAGAACCAGTCCAGTAAAACCAGAAGTTCTGTGGCATTTACTCTTTGCTCTTTATTGTGCCAAAGAAAGTGGTGACATAGAGGGCCATTTTGGACCTGAAATTCTTGAACAGATTCAATAATTATTTAACATTTTGCATGGAAACAGTTTCAATAAGGGAAGCACTGCAACTTCAGGAGTATTTGGTCTACATAGATTTGACTGAAACTTACCTCCATGTGCTGATTCATCCTGAGCACTGCAAGTACCTTCATTTCACTCATGGCAACCAACATTACCAGTACAGAGCAATGTCCTTCGGTTTGGGGTGAGCCCCAAAGGTCTTCACAAATATAATGCTGACCCTTGTGGCTCATCTACTTCAAGAGGGTATGCACCTGTATCCATACTTAGATGATATATTGATTCATTTAAAGTTAATAGAATCAGAGTATCAGGACATTCATGTAACCCTAGCAGCTCTCAAGGACCACGGGTTCCTTGTAAACACCACAAAGTGTTATCTGACCTCAGCATAACAGTTGCAGTATCTGAGGAAAATGATAGATACAGGAGACAATATCTGTTTCAGAGGAAAGGGTGGAGAACATAAAGGTGGCCATTCAACTATTGCTGAGGAAAACATCAGAGGATCTCATGACCTTAGCAAAGGTCTTAGGGATGTTAGTTTTTCCCATCCAAGTTACACCATGGGCCAGATGCCACTTGTCCTTTGCAGTGGGTGCTTCTGCCTTATCAAATGCAAATAGCGCACTCCAAATATCTACAGGTTTCTTGATAGTGCAGTTGCGAGTAGCTCTAAGATGGTGGACAAAGGACTGTAATTTACACAGAGGTCCACCTCTGAAGGATCCATAAAGGGAGGTGTTGACACAGACACAAGCCTAAAAGGTTGGGGTGCCCAATGAAGGGGCAAGCATGGTCATCTCAGAAAGTAAAACAAAGCATAAAATTACTAGAGTTCAGGGCTGCACAACTGGCACTGCAACATTTCATGCCTCTACTTGGCCTCAAGCGAGTGATGTTGAGAACAGAAAACAATTCAGTGAAGGTGTTTATCATTTGTCAAGGAGGAACAAAATCACAGGTTCTCCATCAGGAAACATCAAAACTGTTAGCCAGTGGGGAGAGATGTTTGAAATCTCTGGCAGCAGATTATATCCATGTGTGTGTGTGGACAATATACAAGCAGACTGGCTGAACTGACAGGATGTGTTGCCAGGTAAGTGGCTACTCCACAAGGATGGGTTCAAATGGCTCTGCAGATGGTTTGGAAGAATGGATGTGGATCTTTTTGCTTCTGATGTTAATCATGAGCTACAGAGGTACTGAATGAAGTACTTATCATTGGTTGTTGGAGGAGTAGACGGATTGAATTCTTCATGGCTAACAATAATACTTTACATTTTTCCACCAATTCCACTGTTGGCTTGAGAGTTGAAGAAAGTGAGGCTAGAGAGAGCCAATGACATTCTGCTTACCCCATATTGGCCAAGGAGACTGGTTTTCAGAATTGATCAACCTAGCTGTGGAGCTTCCATGGTTTCTCCCTCTTCATCCAGATCTGCTTTTACAGGGGCCTCTGAAACATCCCAATCTAGAACAGTTGATCTTAACTGCATGGAGTCTGAGTGGAGAAAGCTATTGAAAGCAGGTTTGGCACCAGAAGTGGTTAACACGGTATTGGCTTCCCAAAGATTGTTCACAGTAAGAAACTATCAGTACACCTGGATTGTTTTCTTATGCTGGTGCAACAAAAATCTTGTAAGAACATGGAAGGTGGGCACTGCTGAACTGTTATCTTTTTTACACAACAGTCTGAAGCAGGGTTTGAAACTAAATACACTGAGCAGACAAGCACCAGCATTGGCAACAGTGCTCTCCAAGTCTCTGAGTCATTGGGTGATGTTGGGAAACAGTTTCCAAGAGGGGCAACCTTGACCTCTGCACCTGTTCATCATTTTCCAAAACTAGATTTGCATAAAGTGTTGTCAGTACTCCAGAAACTGCCTTTTGAACCATTAGCATCTTCTACTCTGTGAACAATGTCGTATAAAGTGTTGTTCTTAGTAGCTATGACATCAGCAAATTGAATAGCAAAATTAGAAGCATTGTCAGTGGCAAAGCTTCTTTGTATATTTCTCAAGGTCAGAGTGATACTTCAAATTGATCCTGCTTTTATTCCAAATGTAAACACAGCATTTCACCACCGGCAGGAATTAATTTTGCCTAACTTTTGCCAATCACCATTACATGTTCTGGAACACACATGGCATTTTTTGCATGTGCAGAGAGCATTAAATATATATATTAATAGGATGAGGCCAATCAGACAAAGAGATTCTTTATTTGTCTCATTCCATCCAGCTAGTTTAGGAAAGAAGGCTTATTCGTGCATTTTGGCAAGATTGATTAAAGGGTGCATTGCTTTAGTGTATTGTTCTCTGCATTTGTCACCACCATCTGGTATTGTGGACCATTCAACAAGAGCAGCAGCTGCCACTGTAGCATACTTAACAAATGCACCTCTCCAAGAGGTCTGTCGGGCAGCCACTTGGGCAAACCCAAATATGTTTACCAAACACTATAAGTTAGATATTTATGCTTCTGTAGAGGCAGCCTTTGGGAGGCAAGTTCTTTAGCAGGTGTTACCAAATCATTAAAATGCAGGTACCCACCCCCACAAAAGATCAGCTTTGGAACATCCCACTTGGGGGTGTCCTGGTGCCCACTGGAGAAGGAGCCATTTTACTCACCAGAAAGGTGTTTCTCTGGGAGCACTAGGACACCGCCAAGGCCCACCTTGTGGCGTATTACAAAGAAAAAGAAGGCAAGAAACAGCAGGTGAATGTTGAAGCGTCAGGGGACTGGCCTTGTCGATTTAGAAATTTATGTTTTATGTTCAATAATATTTTGTGTTGTTACGTGTTAGTGTTTGTAAGTGTTATACTTTCAAGCTTGGCCAAATGGTGAACTAACTCTGTGGGAGGGGCTGAGATGAGCGTCCTTCAGAGTGTTACCTCTTTGCCTCAAGTAACAGGAGAGAAAGGCAATGCCCACTTGGTGTCTAGTGCCCCCAGAGAAACACCTTTCTGATTAGTAAAACGGTTCCTCTATTGAGATAAAAAAATTATACCCAGTATAACAAAAGCTGTAGTAACACCAAAGGAGAAGAGGAGGAAACACAGTAAAAACCACCAACTCAGAAAATACGTGATAGGAAAGGCACAAAACCAAGAAAAGTTAAATGTTCAAGACAGAACAAGAGGACCAAACTATTACCAACTGCAGGCAGGGTCAGACTGGTGAGAGAAATTACTCCTCCCCCTGGAGAGGAGGCAAAAAGCTTTAGTGGATACTGCCTGTTCCTTCCAGTAGGAGATGTCATCCCTATCAGGAATTTCATCCATCATCCTCAGGTAAATTGAGTATTAGATCTCAAGAACAGTTTGTAAGCTCTTTTATATTCTATTCCAGAGACAGCAAATCAAGTGGTGATGAACAGGAAGGAGTAAATATTAGACCTGGCCTGCCAGGATTTAAAACTAATTCCCTACTAACCGGAAAATGAATATTCCTATGTTAAGATTACTGGTCTGAGAGGAGATAGAGAAATGCATGACTTTATAAGTGTATTCTTAAATCTGCAATCTTACCCTTCTATATTGACATAATTCTTGATAGTGAAACTATTAGTTGAACAGAGATAGCTGTTTTGTTTTGTTTTTGTCTCATGGAACAAACAGAAGCTTTGATGGTGGGGTAAACATGTTCTCCCCACAGTGCATGAATCTAATCCAATTCAAGTGGGAGCTCCCTCATAGTTGCTTTTAACTCTTAAAAACAACTGTGAGAGATCTGATGACTGATCTCTGAGTATCTTATCTAGCTGTCTCGTGCAATCAAAAATTAGGTTAAAATAGAAAGCTCAGAGGTTTTTTTAAACTTGCACTATTTTCCTCCGTCTAGGAAAGCCTAGCAAGAGAAGCAAATAAAGGCGATGTTTCTAAAAAAGAAAAAAAACATAAGGTGACAAATTCTGTTCTTCAAAATTAATATACTTTGTTATATTGCTGTATTTGACTGTCATTTCATAAATTACCTGATTCATACATTGTGAAGTAGTAACATTTTCTAGCAATATTTGTTGTCAAGGTAGTTATATTCTCATTCTGAATCAGTGTTCTTATTCTTTCCGTAATTTAATTGTAGAAAACACAAACATCCTTTTTGGAAACTCCTACAGCCAGTAGCTTAGATTCTCTATCTGTTAATTCCAAAAAGAAAGTGTCCAAAAATTTTACCCCAGTCAATGTGAACAAGTTGGAATACACACCGAAGTCTCCTTGGACACCCACCAAGGTTTGTTGCTTACTATATTCATTTTCATTTTATCTGTTTCTTTTCTAAGATACTTGTTCAGAATTTGATTTGAGATTCTCCTCTCTTCACACTTTAATTTTGTATGAAAAAGTAGATTTTCTTTTTAAAAAAATAAAAATATTTCAGTGTGCTTACTCATTATTTAGTAAATGAGATCTGTGAATTAGAGATTTGGTTTACATTTTCTTTTCCAAACTAATGTGACAAAAAAAAGAATGAATATATCAGTCTCTCTGCTAGTTTTACAGCGGTACAGTAATCACTGTGGGAGTTCTGATGACGGATCTCTGAGTATCTTATCTAGCTGTTCCCTTGCATGAATGACAGAACCAAGTTATTTATGGCTTCTGTGCCAGTCTCATGTTTGGGATTGTATATGAGCAGACTACAGGACAAAACTTCTGAAAGCTTCTCACAGGATCAGGAAGCATTCCTTCTCCTTTCCTAAGACATTTTGTACATTATACTCCAGCCAAAGGGAAAGCAATCACTTTGCTGTTTAGTTCTCTGTTGACTACTACAAGAATCAGAACAGGAGTGAGTGGGGCAGTGTCTCTGCTGCTTACTGGATAAGTGGCAGTGATGCCACTGCCAGGAGAGTGATGGCATGGCACCACTCCACTGCACCAGCTGCTCCTGGATCAGCAGCAAACGAACCTTTGTTATCTTACATTACCTTTAATTTCCAGTTTTCTGATTATTTTATTGTAGCGTTCTATGTATTTATTATTTTTTGTAATTTGCAGTGAATGAGTGGGGCAATATCTCTTCATTTTGTTTTGGTTTGATAGCTCCTTTATCCTCAGCTAACCAGTAACTTGGCATGTCACTTTTAATTCTTGCAAGCTGTATAGATAAGAGGTTCCATCCTCTGACAGTCACATGTTTAAGTGTAGATTTTAATCTATAGGTCTGTGTTATCCACCAAGAGCCAGTGTAGCATAGTAGTTAGAGTGTTGGACTACAACCTGGGAGACCAGAGTTTGAATCCCTACACAACCATGAAGCTCACTGGGTGACCTTGGGCCAGTCACTGCCTCTCAGCCTCAGAGGAAGGCAATGGTAAACCACCTCTGAATACTGCTTACCATGAAAACCCTATTCATAGGGTCACCATAAGTTGGAATCAACTTGAAGGCAGTCCATTTCCATGTTATCCACCAGGGCTTCATTAAGTACTCTGCTGCTACAGAGGAAAACATTTTTTAGCATTAACTGGCCTTGATTCAGCAGTACTAGCAAAATACTCTGCTCCCATTGTTCAACACAGATAGTAGGGCTGCAGAATTATGCCATTAGTGACATGATGGACACCAGCCAAGAGGTGCCTGTAACACATATGCGCAGAAGTGGTTCATCTGCTGGGGTAGAACTGCAATGCTGACTTCCCAGAAGAAGTGTCACTGCCACTTAATGGGAGGGAGAGGGGTGAAATAACAGAGGTCAGCATAGTGTGGGTGCACCTGCAGCAGTGTACTTGCACTGGACTTCTACACCTCCCCATTCTCCTTCCTGGTAAACGGCAGTGACATCATTACAGAGAAGCTAGTATTGCAGCTCTGCTCCACCAGGTGCGTCTGCATATGCAGCACTAGCTAAGAAAAAAAATTCAATCCACCACAACCACAGAACTGTAACTATGCATTTATTTCATAACAAAAATGTCTTCTGGGATGTTTGTAAGAATGTTTGTAGGAACCACACCTTTATGGTCTACACATATCCCTTTAGGAGAAATATTTTCCTGTCTCGTCATTCTAAATGTTTTTCAACTTGATCAATCAAGGAAGATCCACAAATCCCCTTAGGTTTCTAGGTTTGTTTAAAAAAATGTGTTAAAGTTACAGTAGCAATGTGAGTTCTTAAAATTGTGTTTATTTCATAGACTTACACTGTAAAAACACCTCCAAAATATAAAATGCTAAGAGAAAGCACCAATCAACTTTCAGAAGAAGGAACAAAGAAAAAGAGAAAAGTTCTCTTAGAACTGGATACTCAATCAGATAACTCTGAGAACAATGACCTCCTGGTATTAATTTGCAAATAAGAAAGACATTACTTTTTATTTTTTGAAGTAGCTGAAAATGTATACTGAATATAATATCTATGTATTATTAACCTCTATTTTTAAATAGTTTCAACTATTGCAGTTATTCTTCATCTCATAATTTATATTTCTAGAACATGGTCAAAACTTTTGTCATAATTAACATTGTGGCCATGCTGAATCAGACTAGGGGCCCATCTAGTTCAGCATTCTTTTCTCCAACAGTGGAACACATGCCCTTGGGAATCACTCTAGTAGGGCATGGTGACGACATTCATCTCCCAAAAACCAAAGAATCTGGTGTAAACTGAAGGAATTAATTTAGATATAATTCCTCTGAATGTGTGATTTCAATTTAATTATATCTGTAGACTAGAACCATAGTCTAGGTCCTTGGACCTGGGAATAGGAGTCAGTCTATTTATCAAATAACAGTACACAAGATCGCACGCCATATAAATGGTTCCATGGGTTATCCCTCTGCACCAAAAATAAGTATTTTATCTCACCAGATCAGAAGATGCTACAGCCTTATCAGATGTCCTTGGAATCTATGAAGTGGCAACTAGGGTTATATGGGTCTGAACAAAAAAACTTTAAGATAGAAAAAACCAGAGTGGGGGGCATATTGTATGTTTGGTAAATTTCTTTGATGTCAAAAAACCTAGGATTTAAGGCAGCAATGGGGAACCTGTGGCAGTCCAGATGTTGTTGCTGGGCTCAAAACTGTCAGCATCCCTAACTATTGTCCATGCTAGCTGGGGGTGATGGGAGATGACATCCAACAGCATCTTTAGGGCTACAGGGTCCCCTTCCCTGATTTAGAGTTTCCCAGAGATAACTCTAATGATTATAGGAAATTCTTTCTTATTGAAATTTCATAGTAGAGTAATATAAGTAACAAATTTATTTTTGTTGGTGTGCAATGTCTATTCAGTCTTCTGCAGTTTCCTTTATATCATTATATTGAATATAATATTGTTTGTAGAATTGCATAATATTGTTATGTGCTCCCCGGTTTTCTGAGCAGTGAGATGTTCTAAAAGCAGTGCTATAGGCATTTCCTTTTTATGAAGGGGCCTGGAGATTCATGACATTCTTGTAATAATTGTTTGTTTACATATATACATACGGAGCCTATTGCAGCAAGCAGTCTTCTGAAAGCAGACAACATAGCCACTAATCCTGTATAAATTTCAACTTGTACAACCCTAACCTAAGGCTGTACCCCAGTTCTTAGTTATTCCCAGCTTTCAGCATTCTTCTCTTTATTTCCTGGACCTGGACCTACATGCATAGCAATAACATAAGGCATAAGAAGCTGTCTTATATCAAGTCAAACATAATCCATCTAGCACAGTACTTTCTATATGTGCATAGCATAATAATACACACAAATATCTGTAAACTACGTCCTCTAGCACTTTAAAAGTCATATTTTTCATTATTCTTAAGTTGGATGTATGTAATGAAATAGTTTTTCCCTGTTGTAATGAAAAATCGAAGTAAAGATGTAGATGTTACTATTTACTTTTTAAAATTACTTTCTTTTCAAGAGTATCGTGTCACAGGAAGAAATGTTTAAAAAACTGTATAAGGATTATCCACAAACTTCTCGCCTATGTGTTACGACACCAAAAAAGGTATCTTCATAATTTTACTGAAAGCCAAAATAAATATCACAAGGGCCATGCTAATAAAATTGAGATTTTCAATTTTGTGTATAGGTTCAAATACCACCACCTCTGAAAACTCCTGGATCTTCAGTAAAACTTGCAACTTTGAGAAAGATGCGTGAAGCTGGATGGACAGCAATCTCCAAAACGGATAGAAGGGAAAAAATGAAAGAAGCTGGAAAACTTTTTACATAAACTTGCTTGTATTATAGAAATTATGGTTTAACACATTACTATATTTGAATTCTGAACCTTTGTTATATTTTGTTCTGGTAACGTTTATTTTGAAAATTGTGTATCCCAAGTCTGTTGAAAAGGCAGGAAATATTGGAGTAATTTAAATATTATAAACTTCCCCAAGTTCTACCCCCTGCAAGTACAGCTGTATGTGTGGGAAAGAATCAGTGTAGGGCTCAGTAGAGCCCTCTTTCTTCCCATCCTCTCCCTTGCTGGATCTAGAGTAAAAGTAATTTTTGCACAGGGCCCTAGAGAGGAAAAGGTTAGCTAGGTGCATATATGGTAGACTTGCACAGGGCTGTAGTTGAAAGCAATGACATCTAGTTCACTGCAATCTATGCTGAGAACCAGCAGGGGTAAGAGAAGAAAATCCTCTCCTGCATGCTCATTTGCATATGTAAGTTAATATAAACAGATAAGAATAAGAAATGTAAGGTTGGTGAAAGAATGACTCAGAAAAGGTTTGTTATTTAATTTTGCACATATTACCAGTGAAATAAAATACCATTCATTGTTGTGAAGCAAATAATGGCTGAAAGCATTCTTTGTTTTTAAAATAAGCCTACTTCCTTAATTTTATTTTCTTATTTGTATTGAGCTGGATTATACTCTTCATAAGCACAGTTGTTCAGATATTTAAGCCACTTTAAAAGATCTCAACAATTATAAGCTCCCTAGTGGCAGCTGAAATGTTTCATAACTTGAGGAAAGGTCCATTTCTTTTTCACCAGGCAAAAATTTCAGTCTGAATTGTCCAGGTTGAGCACTAAATGGTAACTGATCAGTTTGAAGCTCATCATCTTCATACACTGTCATGCTGGAATTATAAATTCTAGGTGCATCATATAAGCCTCCTGATATTACAAGTGTGTCATCTGGGGTAGCATATCTGTCCACTGTGAACAATATGGAAAAATTATATTACTGAGCAAAGACAGTAAATCCAAACAAGCTCATGACTTAAATTCTTCCTTTTGCAATAATACAGTTTAAATGTATCATTCAGAGATATCCATAGAAAATTGCCAGTATCCAATTGGGATGTACAAAATGTCCAGTGAAGCCATTATCCCAGTAAAAGGCCTGACTGTCAAGCTAAATATGTTGCCTAAGATCCAAAGCACCACATGTGATATTCTGGTTCCCTTTTCTAGAGGTGCATCTCCTACACTGGCCAAAAAGCCCCCTAAAGATCAGTGTCCCTTCAGAGCAGCATCTCAAGAGGCTCAGAGGGCTTTGTTGTAAGTACAAAGAAGTGTTTTGTGCAGTATTCCTTCCCCACAACAAATTGTCACATTGTCTTATAAATGCATTTCCTGCCCCTGAAATTTTACTTCTATTTTGAAATTCCCTACAGTCTCTATATCCGACAGGTAATCTTACTACTAGGCTGAGACAGCAGCAACAGCAATCCTTAGAGCTGTTTCAAATTGTTACCATTTGCTGTGCCATTCCATGACCTGTTGGTAAGTGGCCAAGAACTGCAGCAGCCAGCTACCAAGAACAAAGATAAAAGGCTGAGTATTGGCCCCCACAAAAGGCATTCACTAGTCCTGTACATGATGCTGGTATTTGATTAAAAATATACTAACCTGTTTCAGAAGAGGCATCATAGAGTGGATGATGGGAAAACTGATCCCTTCTCTTTCTATATTTAGTGAAAATGTATACAATGAATCCGAGAATTGTCAGTGCAAGAACAATGGAAAAGCCAATTGTTAGGATGGCCTCTGAATTGTTCAAACGAGCTCCTTCCACTGCAATGAAACAATACAGAAAGCTTACTTTGTTTTTTAAAAGCTCTTTGTGCAAATGGGCCTCAGTGTTCAGACAGGCATTAAAACGGGTAGTGAATATTTCAGGTGGAGTTTTATTGCCAATGTTAAGATGTAGACCAGGCTTTTTTTTTTTTAAGCATGCATTTGATCTACTCTTGTGCATATTGTCTCTCACTACTTTTTTTGATACATATATATCAGATAGAGCTGAAGATGATTTGAACAAGGGATTCCTGTCCATAGTGTTTACATATAACACTTTTGCCTCTGGTAAAGTTTCAAAAACCTGCAAAACTTATTCTGACTAAAGGCAACAGTAGGAGAAGCAAAATATGTATGTACACTACCTCAGTCACTTAAAGACTATTATCTCCCCAGCCTACCTAGACATAGAAACAGTTGCCAACTTTTGTTTTTAAACAAATCTGGTACTTGGGCAAGGCAAGAGTTGGAGCCAGGGACGGGTCAAAGGTTGTAGCCTAAAGGATTTCTGTAGGTGTGGATAGAGATAAACTGCAAAGCTTTTTATTTGCTCCTATAGCAGATACTGACATACATCCTGTATACTGTGTGGGTTGAGATTGTGTGTTAAAGGTTCAATCTGCCTCTCTACTGTGGGTAAGCTTATGATAAGCTTGGATTCTGGAATTAAGCATACTGAAGATCCTATTTAGGCTACCAACTTCACACAAAAACAGTCCATGTTTTTCAGGAAGTGTGAGTCATCTTGTCTTCATTGAAAGGGCTGGTGCCAAATCCTCTGAATATCAGACAACTTTTGCAGAGAGACTGGGTTTCTCATATTTTCAAATTTAACACTGGGTTAACCGCAGAATTATACAGCCAGGGGAGTGGCTGTATACAATAGCCGGCAAGGATTTTTCACATTCCGCAATATTAAATGGAAAATATCCCCCCATGCCATTCTGAGGCTTCCCATAAGCTCATTTCAAAACAAAACCTTACCAAACTTATAGTTCTGAACTCAGAAACGCTTGCTTAACAACCCTGTCAATTTTCATGGCGATACACAAAACAGTCAGAGAATCGAGAGTTCAAAGTCTAAAAAGAGAAAAAAACTCAGAGCCCTTTTGGACTTTTTTCTGCGAGTTCTCATAATCTGTTGAAATTCATTAAAAATCAGCCATGTTCACAGAGTACCTGTAATCCTGATACTGACATTGCCCCATACTCTGACCTTCATCTACTGCAGTTTAAAAGTTAAAAAAATGCCTGGTTGATTTTTAATTAAGAAATTTTGGCTGGAAGCCTATTATAACGCGGGGCATGCTCAGTAAGGACCAACTGTCAGTGTTCTAAAAGCCTCACAGATGCTGGGCTTGGCTAATAAGAGGGCCACACCCACACCAGACTTGATTTCACTTGAGACAGCCATGGCTTCCCTCGAAGAATCCTGGGAAGTGTAGTTTGTGAAGGGTGCTGAGAGGAGACTCCTATTCCCCTGAGAGAATGGTTAACAGTCAGCCACTCTGATTAAAGGTCTGTGAGAGAAACAGGGCATCTCCTAGCAACTGTCAGCACCCTTCACTAACTACACTTCCCAAGATTCTTTTGAGAGAAGCCATGATTGGCTTTGAGCCATGGCTTTGAGAGAAGCCATGATAAATTGTTTTAAATGGTTTTTAAAAGATGTGTTTTTAAATTTGTATATTTGTTCTTAATGTTTTTAGTTATTGTAAACCGCCCAGAGAGCTTCGGCTATGGGGCGGTATATAAATACACTAAATAAATAGATAAATAAATAATGATTGTCCAAAGTGTAATAGAGGCCTGGTGTGGATGTGGCCAGGGACAGCTTTGTTTTAAATTTGGGTGGGAGGTAGGGTTGCCAGGTTCAGGGTCTGAGACTGATCCTGTATGTTTAGGAGAAGAGAAAGTCAGCCAAGTGCCGGTGTTCTTGCAACATTGTAATGGGAAAAACCACAAGGTAGAATTCTCCCTTCCCCCTGCCCAACTGTGAAAGATACAGAAGACGTCTTGGTTGGCAGGCCCAGCCTGGTCAGTTTTACCTATCCTAATCATGATTGCATAGGAGTATATCCGATTCAACTCAGTAATCATACAAATGATCAGACCTGCCTTTTCCGTCCTTCCCCTTTCCTCTCCCTTTCTCCTTGCTTCTTCCTTCTTCCTCCTTCCCTGCCCACTCCAGCCCTCCGTCCCTCCCCTCCAGTCAGTTTTACCTATCCTAAGCATGATTGCACGGGAGTAAATCCCACTGAACTCAATAAACATGCAAACAACCACATCTGTCCTTCTTCCCCCCTCCTGCCTGCTCCCATCCCAGTCCTTCCCTCTGCCTTTCCACCCCTCCCTCCTCCCCCTCCTCCCTTCCCCATCCCCTGTGGTCAGTTTCACCTATCCTAAGCATGATTGCCTGGTGTGTGTGTGTGTAAATCCCACTTAATAAGCATGCAAATGATCAATCCATTCTCAGCAAACTTGCACAGGATCCGATTTCTTACCTCCCGGATTAAAAAGCAGGGAAATTCACTAATAGGCAAAAAACCTTGCGGTTTAAGAATGTACCTATAGCCCACAGATATTTCTACCAAACTTTAAAAAGCAGGGAAATTGGGCAGCTATAGTGAATGCACCAGGGGAGCAGGAGACCTGAACTCCTCTCTGAGATATTGTACTGCCCTACAAAGTTGTCAAAATGCAAACACCATTTGGGTTGGTCTTTCACAGTCCAATCCACTTGCTGTGTAGCTTGGAAGAATTTGGTAACATGCCTATGAGCATATGGTGAGTGGTGGCAACACCTGTAATCAGCCCAAATAATAGAAAGAAGATATGTCCTGTGCTGATCTTGTTTTAGCCGGGAGGAAGCAACATTATTAAGACAGTTGATATAGTTCAGATGGTCACTTTAAATATGTCTGATTTACTTTGCAATTTTAGTGAAGTTTTCTATAGGAAATCATTTTCTTTTGCTTTTGTTTCTATGAATATGTGAAGTACAGCAACACTTTGCAAAATTTATACTAAAAAAACTCCAAACATAATTGTGGAATAATGGCACTGACTTCTGCAAAATAGTCTCCAGTGGACCTCAGAAGTCTCTCTATTTGCACAAGATAAAACAGTGGGAGGTGAAATATATTCTAGCAAAATTCTAGGTGTGCTCTATGTTTTTAATTGATTGTGAACACCTTGCCTTAAATAACGTGGTTTATATATATGCATCCTCTTTTTTCCAACAGCTAGAGTCATTGCTAAAGTAGCAGCATATTGGAATCAGTCTGATTTTACATTGAACTTCAGTTTCAGGTCCAACTGTTAATGCACCCAAAATAGAAATAGACCATAACCTCCAGTTTGAAACAAAAAAGGCTGTCTTCACCATCACATGACAATGACTAATAAAAAGGCTTTGAAATTAATAAAAATAAATTTGACACAGATTTCTAGGATGAATAAAGAGGGAAATAAAATTTTCTAGTTCAGATTCTCTGTAGAAACATTAGTAACACAGGAAAGAAGCAAAGTAAGAAGAACACCAACAAACTACAAAAATATAATTCTCCATCTTTGGAGATGGCAGGTGTTGCCACCACTCACCATATGCTCAGAGGCACATGTTACCAAATTCTTCCAAGCTACACAGCAAGTGGATTGGACTGTGAAAGACCAACCCAAATGGTGTTTGCATTTTGACAACTTTGTAGGGCAGTACAATATCTCAGAGAGGAGTTCAGGTCTCCTGCTCCCCTGGTGCATTCACTATAGCTGCCCAATTTCCCTGCTTTTTAAAGTTTGGTAGAAATATCTGTGGGCTATAGGTGCATTCTTAAACCGCAAGGTTTTTTGCCTATTAGTGAATTATTTCCAGCAGGGTTGTGTCAATTATATGCTTCCCTTACAGAGGACACAAAATGGCACAGGAAGCCAAACGTTGCTGAAAATAGTTCATTTTACACAACATTATTGACAATAAGGTCAATTGCACCCCAGTCCTACCCTTTTGCCTCATTCCCAAAGCACATTTACTCAGATGTTTGTCCAATCAGTGTTAGTGGAACTTACTTTCTAGATTAGTGCATTTTGGATTACAGCATTTGAGGGCATTCCCAACACTACTAAAATAGCTTGGTTATTGGTTAATATGCTTTCTTCATGTGCTATTCTCAATATTGAATAATAACTTTTCTCCACTCTTCTAACATGCATATAAAGGAAGGTAAATGCTATTCCAAGATATCCTTGTACTCTGATGGTATGACACAGCAATATCTTTTCCTAAGGGCAAACATGTTTTTGGAACCCAGTGGGGAAAAAGTAGGAGTGAAGGGATTTGGAGCAGATAAAAAGCAGACAGGGAAAGGATTCAAGCATCCTCTCCCCTGCCACTTCTCTGCTCTAACATGGCTTTTCACTTTAAACATACAACAGCAACAACAACCATATGTTTGCCTGTAACATAGTTTGCCCACTGTCAGACCTACCTGGAAACTGAACTGCTGAAACTGAAAGCAAGACCTTGCTGATTAGTGGTGCAGTTCTAGAGGGTTGCATGGTCGGTTTTAATATGATAGCTGGAGTTGTGACTTTGAAATCTTTAACAGTGGCTTGATATGTAGAATTACTGAAGAATGACTCAGTTGTAATTGTCATCTCAGTTTGGGTTTCAGCAGTGATATCTGATGGACTGCTACCTTCTGTATGAGGAGAATGGGTGCTTTGTGGAGGTGTAGGAAAGTTGGTAGTTTTCACTGTTGTGGCAAATGTATTCCAGCTGTTACTTGTATTATACAATATAGTGAAGTTGCCTGCTTTACTGGATATGGTCGGCCTTCCAGTCCTGGATGTGATAGCAGTTCTTGCTTCATGAGTGGTCACTTTGTTTGGCATGTCTTCATTCCTTAATGGCAAGTAGTCTGTAACCTGAAGTGGAACTGCCTGCACTATGATAGAGACTACAAGGCAAACATGGTATGTTCTTTTGTCCATTACAAGTTGTTTGTTTTCCCCTGTCAATGTGCATTACCTTTTTTACCTGTGGAAATATATTTTTAAAACAACAAAGTCATTAAAACTTCTTCAGCTTGGTATCTCTGTAGGAGCACTTAGAGGTGGAAAAGAACTGAAGGCCTTAAATTTATTTTCCTTCACCTGATTGGGGCTCTAGATGTCTGCCCAGAAGTCCTTCCCTGACATGCTCTGTTCTACAGCATGTAGAAAGTCTCATATACTATTTAGTAATGTTGTTACAAATTTGAGGTTCACAAATGATTACTATATATCAAACTACAATGTTTCAAACTACTATTCTGGCCAATTAGACCAAAAATTGGTCCATTTTGTATCCACCCCCTTCGGGTGGGTAGTGTTCTACTGAAGGCAACTCCAGTTTAATTGATGGTTAGTGATTAACAGTGCAATCCTCTGCATGTTTCTTCAAGAATCCAATTGATTTCAGTAGGACTTATTCCAGTACAGCAATGCAGCCTTAATGGCAGACTTAATTAACATACAACATTGCTTTTTAGCACACTGCCTATATGACATAGTGCTATGTAAAATCAAAGAAACTGGTATGTTACCTGATTCATGTTTTTATATATGTACATGTGTCTGCATATTTATTTATTATTTGGGGGTGTGCACCAGTCATAAGAGTGAGTGCATTGGAAAACAGTCCACCCATACACACACACACACACACACACCACACACACACACACTCTCTCTCTCTTCACTATTAGGATTTTTTTTAAAAGCTGCTTTCTATATTATTATTTATTGTTGTTATTGTTATTTCCCCCCTTTGACTAGCATGGTAGCCCATCTGGAGCACAATAATCCTGCCATATCATAGGCAAATTTGTCAAGCATTTTTTGTGCTGGGCACCTTTAACTTTTTTTTTTTAAGGGGAATATTTATAACTTTTTTATTTTTTCACAGAATTGGATGAAATTTGAAAGCATGGTAGATTAGAATCATAGAATCATAGAGTTGGAAGGGGCCTTGTAGGCCATTGAGTCCAACCCCCTGCTCATAGCAGAAAATCCACAGCTAGAGCATCTCCCGCAGATAGCTGTCCAGCCTCTGCTTGAAGACATCCAGCGAAGGGGATCCCACCACCTCCCTAGGCAGTCGGTTCCATTGCCGATTCTCCTGAGGGGATGGATCCTGCCAAATTTGAGAAAGACACATGCATGGCTTTACTACAAGGGCAGCCTTTAGAGCAGGGATGGAGAACTGAATCAAGCTGATGGACTCAATGTTTATCTTCCCCACCCCATGAGCCAAATTTGACAGGTGGTTGGTGCTGCCAGCTGTCGATCACCTGTCAGAATTATGTCAGGTGACCATTTTTGCCCACATGGCATGGAGAGAGCTCTTCACAGTGCTGTGCAAGCACTGAGAATCATCTGATTATCAGGGCTTCAAAGGTCTGCACAGGGCTCTCTCCAAGTACCAGCAATCAGTGATTTATGTGCCAGGCACCTTTAAAATTTATTTTGGAGGCAGGGGAAAAAACTTAAATTTTCTTCCCCAAAAGCACTGGAAATGGAGTGCCTAGGTTCCTCTGATTACAACTGCAAGCTTAATCACGCAACAGTGATTCCCATCTTACCATTTGCTCTACTTCATCCTTCACTCCCCTACCCACCTCCCACCCTGCTTTTTTCTTACAAGATAAGCTTAGAGATAATCAATTTCTATTTTAGAATACACTCGTCTGTAGGGGATTTATTGGCACCCAAAGCCATGAGGCATTTCAGGAAGTTCCCACTTCAACCTGGGGTGCCTTGTGCAGCTCCTGCTTCACTTTGGACAAGCCCAGAATCCCCCCAGTGTTCAGCCTATGATTTATGATTCATCCAAAGCACTGCACACCCCTAATATATACACACACTTTCTCGGGGGTGACATCTCAGCTTAGGGATGGGGTATTTATCTAGTTTTAGGGCAGAGAAAATGGCATTCATTAAACTGATTGCTTGTGATCTGAAGCCATGGATGCTCCTTCTCCCCTACCTAAACAATACCCCTTCAGTTTCTCTTGAAGTCATTGTCATAAATTTGAAACAGACCACACAATCTTTGTGTGAAACAGCAAACCATAGTTTAACTCAGAACAGGGTATAAAAAAGCATATTCAAGCATATCTGGAAATGCCCTATTTAAGATAGAATAGTTATGCTTAACCCATTTATGCTTCCAAAGAATATTTTTAACAATTGTGTTTCTGAATACAGGCACAGATAATGCAAATTCTATAGAGGTTTATGTATGTTTGTAATAATAGAAATCCAAATAAATCTCTTGAAACTCACCAAAGATGAAGAAGGTATTGATGGTCGTACTTACTGGTAGCTCTTCAGAGTGACAGATACTTTGCCTTGGCATGTTTCTGTTTGTTTAGTTACTTGGGATATGTTCAATGCAGGGTTGGGCAAAGCCCATGGAGATCTCTATAGTAACAGGAAACTATGAAAGAGTTCTAAGATTAGTCATGCAGAACAATTATTGGCTAGGTTGGGCTCGACTCATTTCAATATAGTTGGGAAACTCAAGAGGAAATAATGTTTGTGTATAAGATAGCATTTCAGTAAAACATTAATTGACAAGTGTTATCAATAAAATAGTATCTGCAACTTTTCAGACACAATTTTTCTAATGTTTATAAATACAGCTGGTATAGCACAGTGGGGAGGAGAGACTGGCTGGGAGTCCAGAGCCTGTGAGTTCAAATCCCTGCTCATGTCTCCTGGGTGTCAAGGGCCAGCTAAAGATCACCCCCCCCAGAGAGTGGCTCAGGGGTTACGTGCCCTGCCACCTGTGCAGCTGTGGGCAAGCTGCGTAGTCCCAAGGAGCCTAGTTGCCCCGCAGTTGGCAGTTGAGGACAAGGAAGGGGCTGGCTTGTGCAGCTATGGCAAACTGAGCAGGCCCTAGCCAGCTAGGGAAGAGAAGCAGAGAAAGAAAAAGAAATCACATTATACTTGCATCACAGTAACTTTAAAAAATAGAATAAATTTAGATACATGATCTGCACAGAAACAGTGCAAATAACTAGAGTAGGGGTGGCTAACCTTTTTCCCCCAGATGGCATTAGACTACAACTCCCATCAGCCCTTGCCAGCATGGCTAGTAGTCAGAAGTGATAGGAGTTGTAGTCTAACAATATCTGGAGGGGCTATGCATTAACCGTCCCTGAACAAGAAGAAGGCCAACCAAACCACAATGGCTATTGCCTGCAGATGTACCACATAGCATTGGTCGCATGGATTGCCAGTGCCCATTTGTTAAGCCATATAAAATGGATTTCTCAGCTTTCTATTCTTCCCCATTTGGAATTGTCATTTTAGATGTTCATTCCATGTCTTCTAATTATTCCTAGATTTTTGCCTTTTCCTTGGTCATCTTAACAATCATATCTACAAAATCTGTTTGGACAGAGATGCAACAGAAGGATCAAGTATACACACCACAAGCATTCACACCTCTATCATACCACTTTCAGTTCTCTGGAAAAAAAACCTCTTGTCTGTTTCCCAACCACTAAAGATAACAGTTCATGCATCTGACAAAGTGGCCTCTATTAGTCTATGAAACCATTATACATGTATTACTCATGTCATTCCCCCTGTCCGTCAACATAGCTCCCCCTCTGGAATTTCTCATCAGTAGTTTGTTTTGTGATATAGCAATAGTAGAAAGTCTGCAGTAACTCACCACAAATGTAATCTAGCTTACCAGAGGCCCTTGGGTTGCAGAGATAAAGAGACTAGACAAAAACCTTCTAGATGACCCTTCCCAGTTTTGCCATAGCCTTGTAATTCTGTTTGTAAACTACAATAGCAAAAACAGACTATTCATGAGGAAGTAGAAATGAAGTCTTGAAAATGAAACTTGTTTGACACACTCGGCTGTTTATGCATTGGCTGGATATCTTCCTTGGACTAGAAACTGTCAATCCTCTCAGTTATGGAGAAAAAAGAACAATCATACTTCTGGATCAGTAGTCACTGCCACAATTCCAGTGCCACACCATTACTATTTTCTAGTATCAGTCCCTCAGAAAATAGTGGATTTATGCATCTTCTACCAAGTTCTCGGAACAATACTCACCTCACATTCACAATCAGAAAGTGAATGTGTTCAAATCATTAACCAGTTGGGCCTGTAAAAACTGTTCAATGATTCACATAGCAAGTGAATAATTAACCTGTGATCTGTGATACTGCTGGCAAGAAATTAAAACTGGTCTAACCCATGCCTGATTCTTGGCTCTGCATTGGATCCAAAGCAAGGGTGTGCTTTTTCCTGGAGTGGATACTGGAACATTATGTTAATAGTGGTACACGTACAAAGATTGTGGAAGTGTCCAGCCAGAACCAGAATCTACTAATATCTGTCAAGTCCCAGTTGTGGTGCAGGAACAATTCCTCCTGAATTGGAAGTTCTTAATCTTGCCCATAATCAATATGAGGAGCAATCTGGCAGCATCCCTTGTATACAGTATATTCTTGCTCAGTACAGAGTGCAAGCTGCTATTCCTCCTTACTGTCCCTTTCTCCTCCCCAACTCCCTATTAATGGCTGTAGTGATGTATTCTAGTCATTTAATGGACTAGTTCTATGCATCTTACCTATTCAAGGTATTCTATGAAAAACAATAAAGATCCTATCTCTTGTAATTTTTTGGAAATCTGTTTTTTTTTTAAAGAACACAATGTGTACCTTGAAACCTATAAAAGAAGGCATAAGCCAATGCAACCTTTTGGCATTGAAAAAAGGAAACAATATTGATCAAATCCAAGTTTGGCAATATAATGTGGCAGCTAAACCTGGACATGGTGTGTGTGTGTGACTGCAATTATGAGAGATCAGAATAAATTAATTATGAGTCATCAGACAAAACAAATATATACAACATTTGGGCTGGGGGTGTCTTATGGAGAGAGTCTTTGAAAATGCATCAGGAAATTTTAGCAGGCATAGCTTTTCTCACTCCTGCAGGACAAGTCACACCTGCTGACATTTCTACTGCCACACAACTGTTAAAGGTTCATTCTACCCTTTCCAAACAGCTGTGGGACAAGGGGCTTCTCCGGGCTGGTGGTTTTCTGCAGGTGTATTTTACAACATGCCACTGACACAATACTAGTGCATCAGTGATAGATTTATACTGGACTGTTCACAAATCATTCTGTCATATTAGTTGATCTGTGATGCTTCCCTAATCTTACTGGTTTGTTGCTACCTGGACATGCACATTTGCACTATAGTACAACAAAAGGGGGACACCGTCCCCCCAAAAAAACATTTGTGGTATAAAAACAGAATTTCAGCAGGAAGCTATGGGACATGCACTGATTGGAAATGAATTAGTGTGTCCACCTTTTAAAATGTGCAGGTACAAACAGTATTGAAAGTGGGATGGCATATACCTATCCTGATACCATCACGAGCTCAAATTGTCATGAATGCACAATAAAAAGGACATCTGGAGGGGCCTAAGATTCTGATTCCTATCAATATAGAGCCCTTCCAGGTGTCTTTTTACTGTGCATTCATGGTGATTTGTGCTCAAAATGGTATGGGGGAGCTTACATGTGATCCTGTTTTCAATACTGTTTGTGCCTGCAGAAATTTCAGGGCAGACATACTGCTTCAGTTCCAATCATAACTTCCTATTGAACTCTATTAAATTTTCATAACACAAATGTTCTGTATGTTGTTTGTCAGCAATAGCATAAGAATTAGGTTGACATCCCTTAACAGTATTTTCATAACAGGTGCACATTTTTACAACTGTGATATCATCATCTTGACTGCTTTTACATAGTCATCTTTTGCAATTTCTGTAGTTTTACTTATCATTGAGGCACATTCAGTGCCATGATATTTGGGTTCCCAGGATTATTCATCTGACGAAAACACAGCAGTGATATTTTCTGTTTCATGAAAGTGTAAATCGCTGATGTCAGTGAGCAGGATGTTTTGGTTAAGAGAAAGGTTAGAGATGAATGATTTATACTTAAACTGGCTGTCACTGGATGGAACTCCTAGAGTTTTAAGTGGCACTTGGACAAGTCATATAACCAATTGTGTAGCTAGACAGCTGTAGATAGATAAGACATTGAACTGGATTACCACAATAGGATAGGTAACAATAGAATTGTGGAAGGATGTGGAAGTTGGCAGAGAGGCATATTTGGAAAATGGCATCATTACGATCCAATGCAATGGTGCAACTAGGGAGAATTTTGCTGTTTGTTGGGAGTCTTGCCTCCTTTGTCTAGGAGTGAGGATCTGTCTCTCGGAGGAAACCTAGAACTCTTAACCTGAGGAACTATGAAGCTGGTCTGGTGTTTTAAACACACATAAATAATAAATAATCATAAATTGATTAATTCATGTATAATATTTAATTAATTGATAGATTAATTAATTAAAACATTTATAACCCACCTCTCATGATGGCCTGCACAAACCCTGCCTATCCTTTCCCAAATCTTCTTTGACCAAAGATGCAATTGCTCAAAGATAGGATGGACATGTTTCAAGCATCACCACCACCACCACCCTGCTGCCCCAAGTACATGATGATGTGTGTTCCCTTTAGCTAAATCTGTCTGACAGGAACCCAAGAGATCCCACACATACACAATTCACATTCCTTACCTACGCAAAGCAATAATTGCCCAAGCACTCATCTCTGAAGTTTTCCTTGTTGTGTGACATGCCTCATGCTGTCCCAAGATATCTCCCCAATGGTCAGTCAGACACCCTCATCCACTCCCCTTCCACCCAAGATATAGGCGAAAGAGTTTTTTAAACTAAATTTTGTTTTCATTGGCACATCTTTAAAAAACAAAATCCTATTCCAGGCATGTAAGTGGGCCTTTGTAGCTTTCTTCCCAACTGTCCACCATGGAGGGTCTTGATCCCCCGCCGCCGCCAATCTTACAGTGCATATCAGAGCCCTGGGATGGGGTTAGGGTGAGATAGGGAATGGGCAGGCAGCATTAATTTTGTCATTAGAGACTCACGTAGCCTCACTGACATAGAGGCTTTACCTTATTGGCTTTACCAGCTTTTCTTAGTATGCTGGCTGTGATCTCTCCAAGACAGAGATGGTTTGACCATCTACCTATGCTCTTACAACCTCCAGATTGGACTAATACAATGTATGCTTCATAGAATATCCTTAGAAGATGGTTCAGAAGCTAAGTAATGCAAAATACAGTTGCTCAGATTCTAACTGCAGCAGCAAGTTTATATGCAGGTTGATATCTCTCCATTAGCATTTCTAATGGTCTTGCTGCTTCCAAGCCCACAGCCAAGAGCTGGAGCTTGCATTTAAAGCCCTAAACAGTTTGGGAGACAGGTACATAAAGAAGCACCTATTTCAGTATCAATTTGCCCATGCTCAAAGTTCATATGCTGATGCCCTTCACCATATACTATCTATGTCAGACGTGAAGTGGGTACCAACCCAACAGAGTGCTTTTTTTTTGTCCATTGTGCTGGTCATGGAATGCTCTCCCTTGCACCAACATTGCTTTGTTTTAGGCTTCCAGCAAAACCCTCAGGTTTTCAAACTGGGATGGAGAATCTGCGGCCCTCCAGAGGTTGCTGGACTACAACTCCCATCATCTTGGCCACTGGTCATGCTGGCTGGGGCTGATGGGAACTGGAGTCCAATAGCATATACAAGAGCACGACCTAGCTTTAAAAGTCATTTTTGCATACTTTATTGTTGACTGCTCTTTTCTTTACTGGTTTCATCTTTTCTTCTTTCTTTCTTAATCTAACTTTGTATATATTGCTAACCCTGTAAAACGCCCTGGAATCATAGAATAGTAGAGTTGGAAGGGGCCTATAAGGCCATCAAGTCCAACCCCCTGCTCAATGCAGGAATCCAAATCAAAGCATTCCTGACAGATGGCTGTCCAGCTGCCTCTTGAATGCCTCCAGTGTCGGAGAGCCCACTACCTCTCTAGGTAATTGGTTGCATTGTCGTATGGCTCTAATAGGAAGTTTTTCCTGATGTCCAGTCGAAATCTGGCTTCCTGCAACTTGAGCCCATTATTCCATGTCCTGCACTCTGGGATGATTGAGAAGAGACCCTATCCCTCCTCTGTGTGACAACCTTTCATGTACTTGAAATGGTATCTTATCTCCCCTCAGTCTTCTCTTCTCCAGGCTGAACATGCCCAGTTCTTTGAGTCTCTCCTCATAGGGCTTTGTTTCCAGTCCCCTGATCATCCTTGTTGCCCTCCTCTGAACCTGTTGAATCAATTTTGCTGGAGGGTGCTATAAAAATGTTATAAACAATAAAATAATATCCCACCAGTGTTTCAAAACTAAAAACAAGACAAAACAAAATACAATCCTGCTCATGTAAATCCATGGTGACATCTGCTCCATTCAATTAAATACTCCATCATTGGAATTAATGGGAGGAGAGGTTGAACTGATATGCTACACTTTAGATTAGATAGTTTGATGTTCCATAGATACATAGGGCCAGATGGAGCACCTGGCACTTATTCTCTGAAAAAGTGTTCCTGCTTACTTCCTCACTCTTGCACAATTTCTTTCCTGTGAAAATTAGCCATAGTCTACTCATCCTCGACAGATTCCCATTTCTGAGTTAGGGTGACCTGGGAAAGCTTATATAACATTGTGAAAATAGCATCTTCATAGCATATGCTTGCTGAGGAGTCAGTGTTGAGAGATCAAGATTTATTACAGAAAGTCACATTAATTAGTGTAGCTCTTGGACACTTAAGCCTCCTGCCCCATGATATATATCTATCGTTAGAGAGCCTGAGAAGAAAGGAGAAACAATGATGACCCACAGACAGAAGAATTAAAATGGTTTCTAGCACTGTGATCAAATACACCTGTCACCAGGCCTGTGTAGACAGTTACACAAAGTGTCTTTTTTGGGGGGGGAGGTCAGGATCATGCCCTCATCCCCTTCTCACTGCTCCCAACCTCTATACAGTGGAGGTCCTATGTTCACAGGGACATGCAGCATTGTTTTTGCAGCAGGTAATGCTGAGATACAAGAGGAAATGTGTCTCTGTGAATGTTGGGATCTTCCCATCAAGGTCTCTCATTTTCCCCCATCCACCCCAATATCATAATATATAATCACAATGTGTAATCATTCTTCTAGGAATATCATTTTAGCTACTTGCTGCTTTGCCATTTTATTGTGTTTGCTTTCACAACAACCAGAGGAGGTAGGCAGTTACCACTATTCCCATTTTACAGATAAGGATCCAGGGCACTATCTAGAGGTCTAGATACCACCCCATAATGTCCAAAACTGGAAAGAGGCCTCAAATCAGGCTTCCCAGATCATCCAAATCCAGCTCTCTAACCACTTGGCCACACTGGCTCTCAAAGCCCCAGTTTTCCCTGCATAGCCTCCTTGGAAGTCATTGTGCCTCTGCATGGTTTGGGACTGGGATACCTAAAGAAAACCTGTTCTCACATCACCCTCCTGTATGTATTGAGATAATGAAGTAAGGCTCTCATCTGGGTGTGCAGGTGAGGATCAGAAAAGGAGCTGTTATAGCAGAAGGACTGCTTCTATGACACTCCACCTACTTTACTATCTTTTTGTTTTCCTGGGCCTTTAACACTCTGAGTTCTGAAGCTCTAACCTGCTATTTTTCATTGTTGTTGCCATTGTCTTTCATTTGTGTTTTTATTCTAACTTGGTATTGTTTTTATTTATCCTTGTTGCTCTAGGAGCTGATTGTTTGAATAGTGATATATAAATGCATCAAATAAACAACATTTTTATTAATGACTTGGATGAGGTGCAGGGAATAGTTACCAAATTTGCAGATGATACAAAATCGGGAGGGATAGCTAATACCCTGGAAGACAGAAACAAAATTCAAATGGATCCTGATGGCTGGAGCATTGGGCTGAAAACAATAGAATGAAATTTAACAGGGATGAGTGCAGAGTTCTATACCTAGGGAAAAGAAACCAAATGCAAAGTTAGAAGGTAGGGGATATGTGGCTTAGCAATACAAGTGACAAGGATCTTGGAATTGTTGTTGATCATGAGCTGAATATGAGCCAACAATGTGATGTGGCTGCAAAAAAGGCAAATGCTATTTTAGGCTGCATTAACAGAAGTATATTTTTCAAATCGCATGAAGTACTAGTTCCTCTCTGTTTGGCACAGGTTAAGCCTCATTTTGAGTACTGGGCATGTTTAGACTTGAGAAGAGGAGACTGAAGGGAGACATGATAGCAAGTACTTGAAAGGTTATCACAAAGAGGAGGGCCATATCTCTTCTCGATCGTCCCAGAGTGCAGTACATGGAATAATGGGCTCAAGTTACAGGAAACCAGATTTCAGCTGAACATCAGGAAAAACATCCTGAATGTTAGAGTGGTACAAAAATGAAACCGCTTACCTAGAGAGGTGGTGGGCTCTCCAACACTGGAGGCATTCAAGAGACAGCTGGACAGCCACCTGTCGAGTATGCTTTGGTTTGGATTCCTGCACTGAGCAGGAGGTTGGACTCAATGGCTTTGCTTACTTGACTCTTACTCGACCCTTGCCCGTCGTGGCTTATTATGAGCTGCAAGGACAGACTGGGCGAGGGGATCAAGATGGTGGTAAATATGTCCCTGGAAGAGGGAGTAATGCCATCAGCTCTCAAGGAGACAGTAATACAACCAGTTCTAAAGAAGCCCTCCTTGGATCCCCAAGATCTGAACAATTTTTGCCCAGTCTCAAATCTGCCATTCATGGGCAAGGCAGTTGAGCAGGTGGTGGTGAAGCAGTTGCAAGTGCATTTGGAGGAAGTGGATTATCTGGATCCATTTCAATCAGGCTTCAGGCCTGGACATGGGACTGAAATGGCCTTGGTCGCCTTGGTGGATGATATGAGGAGGGCATTGGATGGGGCAAATGCACCTTCCTTGTCCTCCTAGATCTCTCAGCAGCTTTTGATACCATTGACCACGGTATCCTTCTGGACCGCCTGAAGAGATTAGGCATAGGGGGCAATGTATTGCAGTGGTTCCGTTCCTTCCTCTCTGGTAGGTACCAGAGAGTGGCATTCAGGGATGAGATTTCGGATCCTTGGCCTCTCACTTGTGGGGTGCCACAGGGCTCCATCCTCTCCCTGATGCTGTTCAACATCTATATAAAGCCGCTGGGGGCTATCATCAGAAGATTTGGGCTGCAGTGTCACCAGTATGTGGATGACACAGCTCTATCATTCAAATCTTCACCGAGGTTGGCTGTAGACACCCCATCCAAATGCCTGGAGTCAGTGAGTGGCTGGATGGGAAGGAATAAGCTGAAGCTGAACCCTGACAAAACTGAGGTACTGTTTGTGAGAGACAAGGGAAGGTTGGGGGATGTTGACCTGGTGCTCAATGGGGTACAATTGCCCCTGAAAGACCAGGTTTGCAGCCTGGGGGTCATTCTTGACTCCCAGCTGTCCATGGAGGCTCAGGTCTCAGCTGTGATATCCCATGTACCTGTTTTACCATGATGTAACTTCCTAATGGGTGGGGTTACTTACCTGACTTCCTCCTCCTTTGTCCTGGGGGATTTTTGAATATTCTCCATTGCTGATCTATCCACCATAGAGAGAGGCCGCATGGCACAGATGCTCTCTCTGAGAGCATCAATACTAAACCACTAAAATGAACTGAGACTCCTATTTTCTTTCTTCTAAGCTAGAGTCTATGTTCCTAACATACGAGGTTGTAAGTAAACATTATTTTCTTTTACCTAAAAGATTGTCTGTTGTTGTTTATATAGAGAAAGGTGGGGCTGGTTTATTCTCATTCTGATGCTTGTATTTTTATATCTCTGCTAAGAAATAGGACCAACCAAATTAGTTCCTATTTCTGTGTGTATTTTTATAATACCGAACACATGCCCTGGTCTCCTCTCACCTAGACTACTGTAATGCGATCTACGTGGGGTTACCCTTGAAAATGGTCCGGAAGCTGCAACTGGTACAGAATGCGGCGGCTCACCTGATTAAAGGCAGCTGTCGGCGAGATCACATCACTCCAGTGCTGAAGGAGTTGCACTGGTTACCGGTTGTTTTCCAGGCCCAATTCAAGGTGTTGGTTCTGACCTTTAAAACCCTATATGGTTTTGGCCCAGTCTATCTGAAGGAGCGCCTCCAACATCATCAGAGATGCCGCGCAACAAGATCAGCCTCAAAAGGCATTCTCTCTATCCCACCAGTTAAAACAGCTAGACTGGTGAGGACTAGGGAGAGGATTTTTTCAATTGTGGCCCCCACTTTGTGGAATTCCCTCCCAAATGATCTCCGCTATGCCCCCTCTATGATGAGCTTCCGCCAGTCCTTGAAGACCTGGCTCTTCAGGCAGGCTTTTGGGGTGGGTCAGGTTTTATTATTATTGTTGAGATTTTTAATGTTTTAATGTATTTGTATGTTTTCATTTTGTACGTCGCACAGAGTGGCTGGACAGCCAGCCAGATGGGCAACTAATAAATTTAATAAATAAATAAACAAATTATAGGCCCCTTCCAACTCTCTTTACTGTTCTATGAAACAAATGGTGAAAGGGCCATTGTAGCTCTGGTAGTGTACATGCTTTGCATACAAAAGGTCCCAGGTTCAATTTCTGGCATCTCCTAGTAAGGCTTGGAGAGACTACTTTCTGAAGTCCTGTCAGTGCAGACAATACTAAGCTAGATGGATCAATAGTCTAACTTCCTGTATTCCTAAATACATGCATATAGTGCTTCTCCTTCATCATATGAGTACAATGGCACTATGATATCACCCTCCACTTTTCTAAGTCTGCAGGATTCCATCCCATATAGAATCATAGAATAGTAGAGTTGGAAGGGGCCTATAACGCCATCAAGTCCAACCCCCTGCTCAGTGCAGGAATCCAAATCAAAGTATTCCCGACAGATGGCTGTCCAGCTGCCTCTTGAATGCTTCCAGTGTCGGAGAGCCCACTACCTCTCTAGGTAATTGGTTCCATTGTCATATGGTTCTAACAGTTAGGAAGTTTTTCCTGATGTCCAGTCGAAATCTGGCTTCCTGCAACTTGAGCCCATTATACCGTGCCCTGTACTCTGGAACAATCGAGAAGAGATCCCAGCCCTCCTCTGCATGACAACCTTTCACGTACTTGAAGAGTGGTATCATATCTCCCCTCAGTCTTCTCTTCTCCAGGCTAAACATGCCCAGTTCTTTCAGGCTCTCCTCATAGGGCTTGGTTTCCAGTCCCCTGATCATCCTTTTTGCCCTCCTCTGAACATGTTCCAGTTTGTCTGCATCCTTCTTGAAGTGTGGAGACTAGAATTGGACGCAGTACTCAAGATGAGGCCTAAGCAGTGCCAAATAGAGGGGAACTAATACTTCACGGAATTAGGAAACTATAATTCTGTTAATGCAGCCTAATATAGCATTTGCCTTTTTTGCAGCCACATCGCATATATTGTAAAGATTCAGGTTTTCTTTGTGCACCTACTTCTCACTTTGACTTCTAACTTGGCAACTCATCCTACTCAGTTCTTGGCCACAGAGCAGTTTCATATACAGACCTTCTCTTTTTTTCAATCACCATTCAAAACTCTAACACCTTTGGTCTGATGGTGGCTAGCAGACTGGATCTGCTTCTATTCCAAAAGTTCTTTCCTGACAAATACGAATGTCAATAAAAGGCTTTCCCAAACCCATATATATGTATTTTCATTTCATGGCAAATGAAGAATGAATATGAAATTAATTAGCTTTGCTGTCCAGCTGCTAGGCGGAGATGTTTTGGTTCTGCTTATTTTAATTACATTTCCTTCATGGTCAAGTATGAATCTTTAGTAGATATTACTGAGATTAGAAGTAGCTATTAATGCAATTATATAAACAGGTAGATCAGCCAGGAATTAACCAGAAGAGTATAAAATGCACTCACAGCTTGTGCTCGGCTTATTGCCTCTGCTGCAAACTCAATGTGGAATCAGATTCCTGTGTGAAGGAAAGAGCCGGCTGCCGCACGGTTGGTCGGTCTTTCCAGATTTGGCATCACTGCAGAGCTGATAGGTGGGTAACTGGTCAGTGTCCCAGAGGGGTTTTTTGTCTGTGTGTTCGGGGAATCCAGAAATGATTGCATATTTGTAGGTGTTGACAAGCTGTGCCCTAAACTTCAAACTTAGGGAGCTTCCATACAGTCACTATTTTAGAGGAGGGATTCAAGCATGCACTGGAAATTTAGGCTTGTGCATTTAAAGTGAATTAGAACACTCTCTATTTTGGGAAATGACGGGGAAATGAATTGAAATATCTGCTGCTTAGAAGTGCTAATGATTAAGCAGCATATAAATACCTTAAATAAATTAAAATAAAAATTTATAATAAATAAAAGCATGGGATGAACAAATGATTAACAGGAAGATATATAAACACCCAGCAAGCAAATCAGGATGAATATTCATAACTACCCTGTACACAAGTACGAACTAATGCTCAATAAAGATCGGACATACTAACCTCCACATAAACTTTGTGCAAGCAGGTCAGGATGAATGCTCAATAAACAGGTCATCTGGAGGAGCTCTTAGAATAAAAAAGAACTTTTCCTAGGGAACATTCGATATGTTGGTGGGTGGTGGCTGCAGCCAGAGATTTGTTCCGCTGTCAGTGGTCTGTTCGCTCAACCTGTAGGAAGAGCTATCTTTTTTCAAGTGGTGGCTATAATACTAGATCATAGGTTCCAAATATTGAGTATGTTTGTCCCAAGAGACCTTTTTGCAATTTAATTAACTTTGGTTTAACTTGGAGCTGTTCTTAGCTTGCACAGAAGCTCTAGAAGCAACCATGTACTAAATGTGTAAATTTATTTTTTTAAAAAGGAGGGTGAAAACCCTTCTGTTGCTTCTTTATTTCAGCATTAAATGCCTGCTACCATAAGATTGGCAGAACATTATTATCCGAGTGTATGCGCATGCATGCATCTGGATTCCTTTGCTTTTGAGGGATCAAGTGGGTTCTTTAAGTGCTGCTGATCCTTGGAAACACAAGCACATAAGAATGACAAGACAAAAAGAAGGGAAAGGTAGTCATGATACAGAGATTCTCTTTATCAGGACAAACGTCTTTCCCTAGGACACTCCTCATCTTTACAGATGTACATATTACATTGCTTAACTAGGAAGTTACCACTTGGACCTGCCCTCCCTCATTCTACCCTGTGCACATATTGGCATTCTGGTTGCAAATTACGTATAGGCTGGCTGCTGATTTGTTTTTTTTGTGTGTGGACATCTATGCACACACACGTATGGGCTCTGCACAGGCACAGGACCCACAACTGACTGCAGAGAGACCACAAAGAACAGACTGTTTAGGAATGGCAATTGGGAAGATACATTGATTTGGAAGGAGTGACCCAGATCCCCCTTTCTGTTAATAAGCTATCCGATTTCACAATGTCTAATGTGACTTTGCCTTGCTTTGTCTTTGCATCCAGCATGAATCCTGCCCTTTTCATCTCTCTCCCCCTAGTCTTTGCCCTGACTTTAGGGCAGAGCATGTCCCTTTGTGTCCCTGTTGAGTACGTCATCCATGTGGAGAAGAGAGAATGTGCCTACTGTCTGGCCATCAACACTACCATCTGTGAAGGATTCTGCATGACCCGGGTACATTCTTACAAGACACTACAGATGTGTTCTTGGTTGGTTAGAAAAGATGGAGTTTTATTTAAAAAGTAGCTTAGGCTCTGTGGAGCAAAATGAATATAGGAGTTAGACAACAGAGAAGATGAATGGAGAGAGAGAAAGTTTGAGACAAGAAGCTTATACTGAATATGGAAGGGATAGGGGAGACATGGAAGTAGTAGAGACTTTGAATTAATAGACTTTGACTTTTCATAGACATGGAAGTGATCCAGGAGAGTCATCTGTTGAAAGCTATCACCTCTCTCCTATCATACCCTGCCCTTTCAAGGGCATTTTCTTAATTTTTAAAGATAAATTTTCCTTCAAGTGTATTATTCTCCAGCATATTCAAGAATGTTTTCTTTCTTTCTTGTCATGAAACTGATGAGAGCAGAAGCCATTTTTAACCCAGCCTTTGGGTTATATGCCACTAAAAGAAGAGCTTGTAATCAGAAAATAGGAGAATGTGATCCTGTCCCACCAGCTCACATCTGGCCCTCACTCATTACTTGCTGTTGGCTTAGGGTTAGTGTCATACTGGCACTAATAGAGAAGTTGTTCCTGTTGATCTTCAGAAATGGTTGCTGCCCTGTGCACAGCCAGAGAAAGGTGGCCGTGTGTTGTGTGTGGAAGAGGTAGGATCAACATGACAATTGGAAATGTAAACTGACACAGAATTAAGACCAGAGATGAAAGGCTGACAGTGAGAAGTTGGTGATCTAGGAAAAAAGAATGTTGCAATTATGGTGATGACAAACAAATAACAAGAACAGTATGTACTGGCAACAAATTGGACTAGAAAACCGTTGTCTCAGAAGCATGCCTGAGCAAAAAACTGCATAGTGAGTTTAGCAAAGTTCCATGAAACACATTGTGGGCATGAAGGAAAAACCAGAAGTTCAGTTTTATCCAGGTAAATCTTGAGAGGTCTGCAGGTATCTAGGAAGAAATGACCATTAGAAAAGGTAGAGTACTGATTCAGAGACAAAAAAAAGCCCCAGAGGATAATCTAAAATTGTAGTTAACCTAAAATTGTAACAGGACAAACCAAAGGATCAACAGAAGAGGGAAAGGAGGTCACAACCAAACTGTTGCATATTTAGGAATTTGATCCAACTCAGCAATCCTTCCTCAAATAATAATATTGAGTAACCTTGTAGGGAGCTAAGCTAATGTCACAAACTCAATATTATGGTGTGACTGCACATGTGCTATAGCTTGATTTAGCTTGGGGGTCCCGCACAAGAATGAAAATGCCTTTCTTGCTTCAGCTGCACAGTAACAAAAATGTAACCATTGGGTGGGACGATACCTTGAGTACTGCATCCAGTTCCTGACAGCGCACTTTAAGAAGGATGCAGACAAACTGGAACAGGTTCAGAGAAGGGCAACAAGGATGATCAGGGGACTAGAAACAAAGCACTATGAGGCTAGTGAAAGAACTCGGCATGTTTAGCCTTGAGAAAAGAAGACTGAAGGGAGATGTGATAGCACTCTTCAAGTACTTGAAAGGTTGCCACACAGAGGAGGGCCAGGACCTTGTCTTGATCATCCCAGAGTGCAGGACACAGAATAATAGGCTCAAATTACAGGAAGTCAGATTTTGGTCAACTATCAGGAAAAACTACCTGTTAGAGTGGTACGCCAATGCAACCAATTACCTAGGGAGGTGGTGGGTTCTCCAACACCGGAGGCCTTCAAGAGGCAGCTGGGCAGCCACCTGTTGGGCATTCCTTAAGTTGGATTCATGCATTGAGCAGGGGGTTGGACTCGATGGAGTTATAGGTTCCTTCCAACTCTACTATTCTATGATTCTATGAAGATGAAGTGGAGAGATTGTTGTCTGAGCACAATCTAGGTAGGATTAAACAAAAAGTCATTAGAATGATACAATAACCACTGGCATTCTCTTACAGGATAGTAATGGTAAGAAGCTGCTGCCCCGGAGTGCCCTGTCCCAGGAAGTGTGCACATACAAGGACATGGTGTACAAAACCGTGATGATCCCTGGCTGTCAACACCATGTTGTCTCCTACTATTCCTATCCTGTGGCTGTGAGCTGCAAGTGTGGGAAATGCAACACTGATTATAGCGACTGCGTGCAGGAGGCAAGCAGTACTGGTTATTGTACTTTATCCCAGAAGCTACATAACCTATGAGGCCCTCTCTCTCTCTCTCTCTCTCACTTGCACACACACAATCCATTCTGCTACACGGCAAATTTTTGGCAGCCAAGAATAAATAGAATGGGTAGCATATTCAACACTTGTTTTGTAAAATTATTCGAATAGAAAAATAAAATAATCAGTTGTTAGTTGTTGTTTTTATCTAGGACTCCTAGACACAAAAATATTTTGCAACACTGAGAATAAAGCAGTGTGACAGTCCTGCAAGGGTGGCTATGACTGTGTGCTTTCCCAGCATAGTTGTAGAAAACTGCACACATAATGTCGGGACTCTCAAGGGATCTGCATTTCTTCATTGGATTCATTCTCCTGGAGAAAGAGGAAAAAGAAACAAAAAGGAGGCAAGCCTGCCCCTTCCATTCTTGCCTTGGTAGTTAGAGGAGATTTGCACCAAGGGCCGGAATTGCTATATTGTTCACAGCAAATGTATCTACAAGCACAATGAATGTAATTGCACTGAGAGCTACACCAACATTACATTATCTCCTATTGCTTACTTGTCAGTCTGCACTGTTGCTGCATCAAGTAGTAACAAGCAAGGAGCTCAAGCTCCTCGTGACACTCTAAAAACTATTTTATTACATCATGAGTATTTGTAAACAGACTACTTCATGAGATTTTACTTGCCTATGAAAATTCATGCTGCAATAAATAAGTCCATCTTAAGATACCACAGGACTCTTGGTTTTCTTTGGAGAAAAGAAAGAGTTCCAGTTGTATGAATTGTAACAGTGCTAATTAGATATATAAAATAATCACGAATTGTGCAGAATGAAGATGGATAACTGGGGTGCAACAACAGGGCTCAGCATAGCTAGAAATTGAACTATCACCCATAACATAACAAGCTGAATGCAGTGATCAGTTCAAATGTGCTCCTTCAGTGGAGGAGTTTCATTTGATCTTGCCAAATGGGATTTTTAGACATTTTTTTAAGGACACTATTTCTCACAACTTTTGCAATTTCTTTGTTTTCATAATGCTGTAGGGCTTGGCTTCACTAAGACTGACTATGACAGGGGTGGGGAACATGTGGCCCACCAGCTGTTGTTGGACTACAACTTCCATCACCCTAACTACAGGCCATGCTGGCTAAGACTGATGGCAACTAGAACAGTTGCCTCACCCCCGAACTAAGGCAACTGTAGAAAGAACTAGTGACTGCTTCTTGGATTCTAGCAGATGAAAAGACTGAGAATATTTATTCCCATCAGTGAAAATGTATTCACAGAACACTTCTGATTATGCCCATGACTTCCTGACAACAGCCATGGCTCTCTGCCTTACAGTAAATCCTAATATGAATTTACTTCTCCAACCACTTGGAGACCAGTGAGGAAAAACACTGAAATAACTTCTGTATCCCTTTGAGTCCTGTCCTTTCTGAAGTTTGGGTAACATACGTTTGTAGGCTGTTCACTCTTGCTTATGGAGTCTAATTTGCCTGATATTGCTAAGCAGGAGGTTTTCAGGGACTGAGGGCTCAACATTTTTGCCCATGCACTACTGAAGGTGGTGGTGGTGGTGGTAATGTAACCAGATCATGCCATTTCACACAATCCTTTGGAATTACATGCCCACACAGAAACTGGTCATTTTCATGATATCACAGGAAGTAAAATACATTAACAAGCAAGTTCCTTCTCAGCAACAGGGCTCTGACTTCTGTTGAGTAGAGTGAAGAGACAGAGTGACAGGTTGTTGCCAGTTCAGAAGACTGGGTGTATTTTAGTTAATCTAGCAAATTAGCAATTCTTACAGCAATATATTTGTCAAAATACATGTGAAGATAGAAGAATGCAAGTTTGACAGCTGAAACAGTCCCAACCATGTTCAACCCATTATGTCAGTAAAAAGTGTAGATGGCAAAGGGTACTTTGCATGGTCATTGTAAAGACAACACAGACACACATTGCTCTAGTCTGAACCTTTTTTATTGTGGCAGGGTAAGTGCAGATCTCTTGCACTGCACACACATAATTTATGGTATGTCTAGAGACCATCTTATACTTCCGTAGAAAAAGATCACACCCCTTGATGAGACCAGTGATAAAGAAATTCTATAGTTAATTATGAACATTAAAGCCTGTAATGTACTTTCATAAAAACATAGGTGCAACAGCCAACCAAGAAAAACTGCTTAGCAGTTTGCTTGCACAACACATAGTTAACAGTTAGTTCCCAGCTGAGCTATAACTGGGTGCTAGGGAACATTTTTGAGAACCTTCAAGATTGATAGCCTAGGGAAAAATCATAAGCTATCTTGCTTCCTTTGCCTGCTAACATTTGTGTTGCCTTACATTGCTTTGCATTTAGCAGTCACCACAGGAACCAAATTCTTTACTCTTATGTAAAGTTACAAGTTACAAAGACAGATATATAAACATTCACACAATTTTGTTCCCCATTTTGCCTTTGGTAAGTGAGATAACAGCAGAGTGAATTTTATTTTACCATACCATGGAAAGACTGCAAGTGGGGTGGCCCCACAAATATTTTTGCTCCATTCATAAATAAAAAAAGTTTCTGATACATCCTCCCACAACCAGACTTAATAAAAAGTAGTCATTCCATTCCATTCTCAGAGGCTCCAGTCTCTCAGCTCCCAGAACCCAAAGACATGCTCCCTTTTACACATACAGATGCCTGTCTTACTTTATCACAACACTTGACTTTTAATATAAGAAAAAGACACACATCAACATTAGAGAAGTATGTGCCTAGGTCAGTCTGGCTCCAAAACTTGATATTTAGTGAGCCCTAGTGGACTTGGCTCACAGTCTAAATTCTGACAGAGGAAACACTGATAAGTCAGTCTGAAATTTTGCTATTTTCTTGTCTTGTCTGGCAATTCTTGTTGATTCATTGCAGTAGATCAAAGGAACTAGAAGGAAGTCTAGGGGGAAAGTCTTCCATACTGGCATAGCTCAATTAGAAATTCTCCAACTCCTATAAAGTATATACCTTGAGCTATACCAAAGAGAGGTGCAATGACCAGTGCTCTGCAACCAGCACCTTTGAGGAAGGCTGAGGGACCCTCCTTCATCCATATTTTCCTGAAAGAGAGAACACAAAACCATATATATATATGTGGTTTCTAAATTCTGCACATATCACTTTAAAATTATTTCACAACTATTGTGTCCATATCTCAACATTCACCCAGAGATCTCTATGGATGTTCCTGCCAAAAGCATGGACCTGATTCCTTCCTGCATCTCATCCTATAAAAATAAGTCTTAAAAGAGAAAGGTACATACTAGAAATTGGCATGATTCCAACAAGTTTATGGCCAATTCAAATATTTGAAAACTGCTTCTTTATTATTTAATTTAACTGCATGGCAACATTCCATGGCAGCAGCACAGTCTAGATTGGATCATGTGGGAAATGGCTTTCAAATGTTGCAGCCATGTGCTTGGGGTGACCAGATAGTTTTACTTTTATCATTTTCACAGCTACTGCCTTCTGACTGCTGAGGTAACTGGGGCAAATTAGGGGCAACTGTTTTCATATGTCTGAAAATCAGTTTAAAAGGCCTGATGTGAATGCATGGAAGTACTTTTCATGTCTTCTCAAGCAGCAAACCTTCACATTTAACACCCTGGGCTCCTACTGGGAGGAAGGGTAAGATATAAATGTAATAAATAAATAAATAAACATATTGCTTAACATTATAAACATCTGCTTATACTCTGGCTTAACAGTCAACTATTCATAGTGCTTTATGGCCTTTTTATTACCTACCGTGCACAATCAATAATTCCATTATAGCTCTCCTCATTTCTTCCCTTGTCCATGGATTGAAGACGAGTCTTTATTACTGTAAAACAAAAATAGTAATTGGCAGGTTAGAACACTAATGCAGGTGGGCCTGAGAACAATATGTCTGCAACCTGTTAAACGTCTTCCTGTTGTAAGTTGATTAAACCACTGTGTTACTCTGGAGGCAATCTGGTTCCCTGTACAGAGAGCCCCAAACAAATGGAAGGGTAGCTTCCAGAGATCCCCAAGGAGATACTCTTTTCCTACTATTTATGACTACTGACTGAATAAGCATGAAATACAATAATATTTCAGTTAACAAAGTAGATGTATTCCTGAACGTTACTTCTTTAACAGAAACTTTGGTACCAGAGGTTGGAATAATATGAAAAGACACCCACTCATAGATGGTGGGGAGAGCTTCAACAGGGGCTTTAAAGGGTGCCTACCCAGCAGCCTCCTCCCCTCCTCTGAATCGTATTGGATCCTTCCCTCCCTAGCCCTGGGAGAAAGCAAGAGATCTCTTACATGCAAAGCAAACACACAGATCTGTCAGTTTCACCCTAGCAAAGGCACAGGCTTGACAGTTTATCCATAGCAAAGCAAAGACACAGACTGGTAAGTTTCACCTTAAAGCAAAGATAGGGGCTTAAAGGTTTATCTATAGCAAAGCAAAGCTGGTCAGTTTCATCTTTTAAAAAGCCTTCATTAAAGTATTACTGTACATAAAAGCACAAAAGAGATGAGATATAAAACGTCTCTTACCATCACAAGGATTGACAGACACAGCTGCCACTGAACCAGCCATGCAACCAGCGAGAAAAGAACGAAAGAAAGGGGCTCTCTTCTCCAGGGAATCCTGTCCTGCTCTGTTCAGATGGGCAAACAGTGGAAAATAGATGACAGAGAATGGGACATCCCTAGAACACAAGGAGTTATTCCATTTTCATACAGGCATACAAAAAAATTGGTCTGGGAACGGGAAAGGCAAAGATGATGCACCATCCTTACCTCAGCAAGGTGGCCCCGAGACCTTTGTAGAGTCCTTTAATGCCCTGGGTATGCAGAAGTTCAGCTGCTATCTGGGTGGCTGATATCTTCCTTGGAATAGCAATTGGTCCTACATTATATGCTCTGGTAAGAACAGGGCTGACAGCTAGAAGCTTACATCCAGGAGATGAGCAAGGAACTCTGCTCACAAGCTGCTGAGATGCTGCAATGAAAGTGAACAATATGTCAGGCTCATTGGTCTCTTCAAAATTCTGATTTGGCCTTCCCTCATCCCTCAGCATAGACAAGTCTTAGATGCATTCTAAATTCTGGAAATCCCTCCAACTACTTTACTGAAATCTATGAGCAGTTCAGTGATGGTGAAACAGAAGCTCTAGTCAGGCGCACTAAATCTTGATTACAATCACCCTGAGCAGGGCCATGCCTGCTGGTCTTGCCATCCATGAATTAAGGGAAGCTCTGTGGAAGGGAGTCTGCTGTACACACACAAGGTCCCACTGTGATCTGGAACCCTGACTGCACAGCAGGGAGCTCTGGCCTATGGACTGACTTCTGGTGTTTTGCTTTGTCCTCCAACAGTCCTCCAACAGTTCTGGGTCATAAATCACCCGCATAAGACTCTGCTTCTACCAGACAAAACAGTACAATTACTCCATATTTTTCACTAATCTGACCTTGCCCCTTTGGCTCAATAACTTAGAAGCATTACTGAGTTCCGGAACTGATATTCCTGATGATACATACATTTCTGCAGACACCATCTATAGCAGGATGAGATAAAATACGAGAAACTTAACTTCTAGGTTCAGTTCCAAGCAGATGTTATTCATCATATTTTCAATCACAAAGAATATATGCTTGCTTCACTGGTTCCCTCACTAGTCAAATAGATCAAAATCATGGGTCAGGACAAGACTATTCCTAATTCCTAGTCCTGTTTTACAAGTCACCAAATTATTACTGACCTGGCTCATGACAACCAATACGAATGGTAATTGAAACCTAGGTCAAACTGAGCATATCTTGTTTAATATTTTATGCTACAGTTTATTTATGAGCATGGCCACTTTGCATGCAACACTAAGCCAAAACATGGCTAAACATGAACATGTGAGTGTGCGGGTACTCAGTACACATTGTAAAAATTGTATAACTCCTCCCCCAATCATGCTGCAGTACCCAGAGCTTGGCTTAGCTTGGTTTGGCTTCGGTGTTATATTTGAATCCAGGTTCAAAGTTTGTCTCCCTCAGACAAACTATCTGTAGTAAGCCAAGAGCAAACTTTTTATAGCTCATGGTTTATCTGGAGTGAGACAAACAACAAGCCTAGGTTTACACATAACATTAAGACAAACCACGGCTTAGCTCTGGGTAATGCAGCAGCAATAGGACTTGGGGAAGAGTGAAATGGCTACAGTTTTTACAGTGAGCACCTGCACATTCATGCATTCACATAGTTTGGCTTAGCATTACATGTGACATATGGAGAAAGATAGCAGAAACTGTTACCTAGTCGACCTGCATCCTGCAGCTGGATTTTCAGCATCTCCATAGGAGTGGTAATAATAACCTGGCAGGTTCCAGCACCACAACCTGCCATCATCTCCTTAGATAAAGACAGGGCTACCCTGTAATAAATAGAATAATCATTATACATATGAAACAATTTATATTAAAAAGATTATTTAAAACACTAATACACTCAAGTATACAATTCCTGAAACGGAAGGGGCTGTAAAAAGGAAATATCCAGGTTATCTTCAGGCCAGTGGGGAATTTTGAGAATCAAATGAATTGAGCATGACTCAACAGCTTCTTGAAGTCAATGTCTCAATTGGACACCAGTATTATAATACTATTATTACAATTAGTCACATTATTTTTCTGTCCACATGGAACTGCATACTGGACTGTCAATGCTCTGTCCCACATCTTCCCTCCCTCTCCCTGCCCGTCCTGTAGTGCAAGCTATTGAAATCATAAGGTTTTGCACAAATATGCTTAATACATACATGCATACTATTCTTATTGAAATATCTGGATTATTTTTTTTTTTTACAAATTCAGCAAAGTACTTAAGAGGTAGCAATGATCAAGGAAGGTGTAATGGGGTAGAAACAGGACCAAAGTCATGGGGAGGAGCTGGGTTTTGTGCATCACATAGATGACCTTTGGAAGAAACTACTCTTCCAAACAGCTCACTGCAGGCTTTGATTTCTGTTTCCCATAGTTCACTTAACTTCTCCTTGTTTAAAAGATTAGTAATACTGTGTGCCTTGTTACAAAACACATTTTAGTTTACTCTACTCTCAACAGTGATCACAAAACTGCTTAATGTGTTTTCCCCAATTTGTTCATTCACAGAATGGAGTCTTCAACTTAAGGAGGAACACAGATTTAACTTAAGTAAGTTATAAATGAGACAGCTCTAGCATCTCAAGTTAACATACCCTTCCTTGGCAAGAAGGTGCCTAAAATAGTCATTAGCAGCCAGTTTGATAGCCTTCTCGGGTGTTACAAGGGTCAGATTAACTGCTGCACCTAAAAATAAATAGACACTTCTGGTCAATTGAAATCAGGAGGCTTTGTTCTAAAAAATTTATTTTGATTATAGACATCTTTGGCCATTTACTGTGATAGGGACCCAAATCCAGTTTTTCAAACTTACTGGAAGTAGTCCATTAATCAGCTACTGGTTTGTAAATGACTGGGGACTGCATTCTTAAAAGCATTAGCTGAAATCTTTCACACACTTGCACAGCTATACACAATTGATTTCAATGAGAATTAGATTACTTTTAAACATATCTGCCATAATGTGGGAACCGTTTAGCCACAAGAAGATTTCACATAGCTGGATGTTTTGCCTGAATGAGTCAATGATGTGGGTGGAACTGTTCACATGGGCCTTTTCCATGGTATCATGGTATCATGGTATCAGCATAAATTAACTTTCAACTAGAAATTTGTGTTATGACAGAACAATCCTAAATTGGGTGGGTGATTGTCCACTACATCTGAAGCCCTGCTGGCTCACACCAGCCATGGGAGGAGGGGAGGGCTTTGCCAAGTTTTTTAGCCTAGAGGATCTTTCTATTTTTAATCCTCACACCCCACTGAAAGGAATAGCGGAGAGATCAGCTGCAGGCTGGCATAGACGAGGGCCTTGCATTGCATCTCTTTCAGGGGAACAGAGCAACAGATCCACAGCCAGTTCCATCCCTCCCCCAGAATACCCCATTGTAGAGAACTATGCTTGCTACTGTTGGTGGAAGATTACTGCCCACCAAGCTCTCTGTGGGGGGAGTCTCCATGGCAGCAGAGCTCTTCCCCATGAAAGGAGGGACATATCCTAATCCCCTCCAGCAAGCAACAACAGGGGATTAGGGCTGTATCCAACACTGCAGCTCCAATTGTGCAACAGACTGCTATGCATGCAACTCAACTTCATCTCCCATACCCTTCAGCCTCCCCGTGTGCCCCCAAAATCATCTCCAGAGAGTTGAGGGGAGAGAACCTTTAGAGCAGATTTGGGGGCTGCAGGGGGGAGGAGAGGATACAGAAGTTCTGTTATGTGAGCAGAACTCTGCTCATGCTACACTGGATACAACCCCAAGTTATTCTACCCTTTAGTTTTGCCTCAGTGCTAAGTTCCAAAAAGTGCTGGCAAATCCAAAGCAAATAGCCACAGCATCTTATTTTGTGTATCTTTGATTTAGATGTCTGAGCTTTAAAGAACACAGTTCTATGCATTTTTACTCAGAAGTAAGCCCCAGAAACAATGAAATTACTCACTAGCAAGTACACCAAGGATTGCAACTGAAATTTCCAAGCCTGACTTTTCAAGATGAGTCCCCAGTCATAGTGAAAAGCATTATGAAGTGATATTATTGCATTTGGTACAGAATTATAAAAACACAGGGCTTACCTCTATACATTCCAAAATAACCTTCTGAACGTAGTGTTTTAATTAGACAATCCAACCTGATCAAGACACAATAATACTATTGTCAGAGGTTATCTGCCACCAAGACTCTTTTGTCATATTTGACATTAGAGCTTAACAGCAATGGCCAATGAAATATCCACTACAAAAAAAAGAGAGAGCATACCAACTGTTTGCAATATATTTGTATTGATGATGATGAATATATTTGTGTGTATTTTGTTTTTTATAAACCGAAAGAGAAAATAAAACAATATCTTACTATAGCAATTGAAACACAACATACAGCTGTGTATCTTATCATAAATTTATTGTTCCATAACATCAGAAACCAGGCTAATTTTTCATTTTCTATTTGCCTTCTTTCATTCACCTGTTCATTATTGTTTAATTTATCATATAAATAATGCTAATGCCCCATACTTTATAGAATCATTTCATTATTAATGGTGAATCTCTACTTTCCCAGTACCTACATCTATCTAAGAAAATGGAAAGCCTTCAAGTCGATTCAGACTTATGGCGACCCTATGAATAGGGTTTTCATGGGAAGTGGTATTCAGAGGTGGTTTATCATTGCCTTCCTCTGAGGCTGAGAGGCAGTGACTGGCCCAAGGTCACCCAGTGAGCTTCATGGCTGTGTGGGGATTTGAACCCTGGTCTCCCAGGTCGTAGTCCAACACCTTAACCACTACACCACACTGGCATCTATCTATAGGAACCTACAAATGGTGAAATAGAACTGCTCAAATATCATGTCAATTTAGATATAATATTTTTCCAGCAATTACTTACATGCTTTTGTAGACTTGTTGGCCACTTCTTTGATTCTGTAGCCTAGTTTTAACCAGGTCAATTGGAAATACACAAGTAACTCCAATGATCCCAGCAGCTCCTCCATTGATAAGTTTAGCAGGCAAACTGAACAAGAGAAAATATAATTGCATTGTATGCAGTTTTTAGCATCACCATAATGAAAGATTTAGAGCCACTTCATATGAGACAGTGGTACATTACTCAACTGTATCATACGTGTTAGAAACATAGGGTTGTATCCAATGCTGCTGTACTACTTGCGTAGGAGACGTCCACTTGCGCAATGGAACTTCTCCTTCTTCTCCTCTGCTCACCCTTAAAATCTGTTCCAGAGGTTGGGGGATCCTCCGGAGCTTATTTTGGAGGTGTACTGGAAGAAGAATGGGAAGTCCTGTTGCACAAATGGAAGTCCACTCATGCAGCATTGGATAAAACCCATAATGTGCAGTTTCTAAATATGTGTTTAATACGACTTCCGGGAAGGGTGACTTAGCCTGTGCCTGCTTTTGAGACGGGCTCCTGCCTCAAAAGAAGCTTATTCAGATATATCAGTCAGTTTTTTCTTTTTTTTTTGACTGATTAAACTTCTCCCGGGTAGGGAGAAACGAAGAGATTAACCTCAAAGCCTATTTTTGTTGGGACGACCAGATCTCATTAATTTATGGGACGAGGTCCAGCCGACGGAGGTGGGACGGATTTTTAACAGCAAGCTCTATCTGATAAAGCGAACGTTCACCTTATCTTCTAAGAGAGAACGCACTAACAGGCAAGCACCCTTCTTTCTATATTTTTCTTTTACTTGACTTAAATTGTTGCTGTTTAAAAGAGATTTGCCAGATTGATCAGTTTTTGACATCTCACTGGGGAGCCATAACTTCTCTCTGCTACGCACTAATTAATAGCTTATCTCTGTTTTTGTTGCAAAAAGCTGTCCTGGATTTGCATTCTAAAGATATACACAGAAGAGGGATTTCTATTCCAGATTTTTATTTTGAAAAATATTATACTGTTTTGAGACTATTCTCTTTTTGGTCTATTTTATTTTGACGAATCTGTTTCTTGACGATTGCCATTAATTGTTTCGATCCTGGGAACTGCATTTTGTTTACTTAACTATTGGAGAGATAAGGCTGTCTGCTCTGTTTATACTGTGATGTCACCAAGTTTGGAGTATTAACCCAATTGTTGCTGAAATAAGAAGTGGTTTTCCTATATTTTTCTTTTAAAATGGCAATTAAGAAAGTGGCTGAAAATCTGGAAATAACTATGTTTCAGAAAATAATGGATGAGATTGAGATAATGAAAATTGAATTGAGTAAAATGAAGCAGGAGATTAAAGATATAAGGGTCCCTGTGAGAGAGGTGACCCTGGAAGGGGTCCCTGTGAGAGAGGAGACCCCGGAGATTGGAACAGGGGTCCCTGTGAGAGAGGTGACCCTGGAGACTGGAATAGGGGTCCCTGTGAGAGAGGAGATCCCGGAGATTGGAACCAACGTGGAACAGGAACAAGATTTGGAGTCTATGGACTTTAGAAATAAAATCTATTGTTTGGAACTCAATGTTATCTCTGAAGAAATGAATGAAGATTCTAGAGATAAAGTTATCAATGGCATGGATAATCTTCTGGACTGGAATGATGTGATGGAGCCCAATATAGAGAAAATCTATGGAATTAACTGCAGCCATGTGACAATGGAAAAACTTTTAAGAGATGACCCAGTGTATTTTGAAAAAAAGAACAGAGATATGATTTTACAGCAGTATTTCAGCAACCTATTCAGAATGGATGGCAAGAAAATATTTGGGATAGAGGTAATCCCCATCAGACTCTTACTATATGACTATGGCTTTGACAGCAAGATTATTATGGAATACTGATAATGGAAGATTGGATATTGAAATTACTGGACTTAACAAGACTACTGAAGATGGAAGATGGAAAATGGAACTAATAGAGATAATAGAACAATGGCTACTGAAATTATTGAACCTAACAGATTCTGATGTGATGGATTAATTGAAATGTTTATTTTGACTATGGTTATGACAATAAGATTATCATAATTAGTAATGAGATGGATTAATCGATATGCTTATCTGGAAAAAAAAAATTGATAGATATATTTCTTAAAGAATTGAAACCTCTCTTTGACTTTTTGTGGAAAGAATAAAGTAATGTTTATGAGATTTGATGATTAAGTAAGATAACTACTGGAGGAAAGTGATTTTATAATATGACTTAAGGGACAGGATTGTTATGTATTATAGACTTATGACTGATTTGATCTTTGACAAATGGGAAGTCAATATTTTACTCTTTATTTTTTATTTTTTTTTTTGTTTTTTTTTTTTCTTTTTTTCTTTTTGTTTAACTATTTTTGATTTTGTTTTTTGTCTTTGAATGTTTTATGATTTTGTCTTGTATGTTTTATGAAAATCTGAATAAAAATTATTGAAAAAAAATAAATAAATATGTGTTTAATACATGTACATCCTTAAAGGAGCTTCCAAGTTGGCTTCTGTACTACATATCATACTGAGACTGTTGCAACTTATAGCTGCTCTGTATGAACAGCCCTTACATTTATGACTCTCTACCTCAACAAGCTCTCCTCTTTCATCTCCTTTCCTTTAATCCATTCAAAATCATGCTGCCACCTCCCTTGTGTCTCTCATTCCACCACTGCCTAGAGACCATTTAGAGAACAGAGACAGCCACCATGTCCACATGCAGTTATTCTTCAGGAGCATCCATATCTCTTGTTATTAGATATACAAATAGAACCATAGTAACTGTTCTTAAATACATTTTTCTTGCAATTTAATCTTAAATATTTTCAAGAGCAGGTCTTAGAACTTTAGAACAAATTGGTTTAAATAACATACATGAATAAATACCCATTTACAGATTTCATTTTGCAGCATTTGTTGCCACATTCATTCTCCAACTATATTGTAGGGTTTCCTGCATTGAGGCTCACTATATTTTTTAAATCTTGGGAAAGTCACATACCTAATCTGTTTTTCAGCCATCTTCTTTGTGATCACAAAGGCAAAAGTGCTCCAAGCTCTTTTTGGTCAGTAAGTAATACAAGCTGCCAATGGCGAGAAGTTGGTTCCTCAAAGCGACAATCCTGTCTATTCTCTGCAGAGTGAATTGAAGCTTTAAAATTCATCAGTAGTTCTATAAATAATCCAGAGTTATCTCATTGGCTGTTTGAACATACAGGCATTTCAAATAGCTCACTGCATCTCAAATTCAGTATGACAAATTTGAATACCCTCTCCCCACTACTATTATGCCATGTGTCATCATCTGTTATTAATACCTAAGTGATTAATTTATAACATAATTAATTTATGCAACATAAATATTTTGATGTAGGAATAACTGAGGAACTATGAAATTACAGGGATGATGACACCTTTAGTGAGACATCGGTAGGGGAAAATCATACATAAAACAATTTTAAATAATTGTTTTCTATTAGCTCAAATGAGAAAATAGTAATTTAGGTTGTAATAACTAAGGAGGAAGTCCCGTTACACTCAATTTTGAGTAAACATGCATAAGATTATATTGTATGACTTCAAGGAAACTTTTCCATTTCAGCAAATGGGTAGATGATGACAACATTAATCTGCTAGATTGCTATCAGTGCCAAGGAAGAAAACACCCATAATACTTCCTAGGGTAATTAACAGTATATATTGTGCTAGAGTTTCTTTTGTTGGCATTAGGCCGTACTGCCTAAGGATGTTTTCATCAGGTCTGGAAAGTTACAAGCATGTGTTTTGAGAAGCAGTCTTATCTGCCATGTCTGGCCTGAGAGAGCAGACTTGAAGGTCAGACAGGTTGTCATGGTAACGGGAGATAACAGCTGGGAAAGTTGTAACAGCCAGTTGTTGGTTCTTCTGTTGTCTTCTGCACCATGCCTCTGAACTGAGAGGCTGTCTTTACTTTTGCTTTTGGAGAGAGATGTGCTGTAGAGCTAGAGGGGGGGGAAACTGCTGAAAAGCCTTAATGTCTTAATAAAGACTCTTACATGATTTAAATGCTCTGAAGAAGTTTCTTGCTCAACTTAACTCCAACGTAATGTATGCTGTTTCACGCAACAACGCACACACGCCAACAGGGGTTCAGGGCCCAGATCCACAGTGCATTACACGGGAGTAAGTTGCTGGTCTGAACGGCAGACGGAGTTCCAGAGAGGGCAGCGTGATTGTACCAGACGGAGGTGAGCAATATGGCTGTAAACCTGTCTGGGGGAGGCTTGCCGATGGAACGACTTAATGAGAAGAATTATGGCAGCTGGAAGGAAGAATTATGGCAGCTGGAAGCCGAGAATGCGGGCTTTGCTGATAAAAGAAGATTTATGGGAAGCTATTGAAGGTACACCCCCTGCACCCCTTTCAGCAGCTTGGACTAGTAACGATGAGCGAGCTCAAGCTTTTATACTTCTGGCTCTATCAGACTCTCAACTGCTACACGTGAGGGATGTTACAAACGCCAAACAGATGTGGGACCGGTTGGAAGGCATTCATGTGCAACAGACCGCGGGATCTAGATTGTGTTTGGCACGGAAGCTTTATCAAATGCGCTTCACGGGTGAGTGCGACATGTGTGAGCATCTCACGGAATTCAGACGCCTGTTTGCTGAGTTGACAGACCGAGGCGTCGAACACTCTCAACTTCAGAAGACCTATTTGGTCCTGGCTTCACTCGATGGGACTTGGAATAATATGGTCATGGCTTTCGAAGCTTTGCCTGATGGAGGTTTGAATGTTGCGTTTATTGAGGAAAAGCTGACCCAAGAATGGCAGCGGAGACAGGAGGCGAAAAGAGCCGAGTCGATGGAAGCTGTCGGGAGGCAAGAGGTGAAAAATGCCGTGCCGAAGGAAAATAAACAGGAGCAGCAGCAGAGGCTGAAGGCTTGTTATGGTTGCGGAGATCGACGGCATCTCCAGCGGGATTGTCCAGTCAAGCGAAACTCCAGGGACGGAGGCTTGAAGCAAGGCAGTGTGAACTTTGTTTGTAAACAGAAGTCTCAAGATTTAGAACCTGTTAATTGGCTTCTTGACAGTGGAGCAAGCCATATATTAATTAAAGACAGACGTTTGTTTTACGCTTCAGAAGAAGTGAAAGACTTTGTTTTACTTGCTGATGGATCGTGTAAGAACGTGGAAGCTCGTGGACTGGTGAAGTTTGACAAGCTTGGAATACTGTCAGATTGTTTATTTGTTCCTGAATTGGCTCATAATATTTTGTCAGTGAGCAAACTGGTGAGTTGTAATTATTCAATTTTGTTTCACAAAGACCAATGTTTTATAATGAGGGGGGATCAAGTGTGTTTGCAGGGAAGCCTTAATGATTCACAGTTTGTAATAAAGAGCAGTCAAGCAGGGTGTGCTGTGTTAAATGCTGAGGCACAGGTACATCAGGGCTGCGTCCATGAATGGCATCAAAGGCTGGGGCATGCAAACCTTGACACGATTAAGAAAACCCCTTTGCACAGTGAAAACATGCGTTTAAGAGATTGTGGACAGATAATGGATTGTGATTCTTGTAATCAAGCTAAAATGACTATTGCCCCAATAAACCGGGAGGCTGAGAGAACCACAACAGCTCCCTACCAGCTAGTTCATGTTGATTTATCAGGGCCAATAAATGCTTCACAAGGAGGTGCGAAATTCTTCATGGTACTGGTAGATGATTTTTCAAGATTTTGTCATGTTTTTCTGTTAAAGCATAAAAGTGAAGCTGAGCAGAAGCTGAAACTGTTCATTAAGAGAATCGAAACTCAACATGACGTCACTGTGAAAGCGATTCACTCAGATCAAGGTGGGGAATTTACGAGTAAAGCATTGAGTGACTTTCTGGAGAGTAAGGGAATAAACCAGAATTTCACTGCTCCATTTAGCCCGTTTTCCAATGGAACTGCTGAGAGAAAAAATAGGGTGCTTGGGGAAGCAATGAGAGCCATGCTGATGGATTGCAGTTTAGGGAATTCTTTCTGGGCAGAAGCAATTCTTTATGCGAATTATATTCACAACAGGGTGTTACACAGTGCAATTGGAATGTCTCCTTATGAGAAACTAACTGGCAGAAAGCCTAAGATAGACCACATTCAAAAATTCGGGGCAAGGTGCTGGATCCACATTCCACAGGGAAAAAGGAGGGGCAAGCTTGCGCCCATAGCACAGCAAGGTTTTGTTTTGGGATTTCAGAATGCATATTACAGAGTTTGGTGTCCAGAAACACAGCAGTTAATTCTGAGCAGAAGCATTAAAGTCTCAGAAAAGCCTTGGGATAAAAGGCAGACAGTTATTCTTACAGGAACAGGTGGCACACAAACACGAACACAATCACAGACATTTAAGCCAGATCCTAACATTAAAGTGGAAGGTACACAAATACCTCTCAGAGATGCTTTGAATGAGCTCATTTGTGCAAAATGCAGATCAAAGAAATGAAAAGCTGAGGAAATGGAAGATCCTGGGCACGCGGTGCCAAGCACAAGCACAAGTACAAGCACAAATGGGGGGGCAGAGAGAGCCAAAGCTCTGGTTCCTTTAAGACGCTCTACAAGAGCAAATTTAGGCAAACCGCCTGACAGATTTACCGTGGGATTAATAACAAGTCCTGGCATGAATAAAGTTGTAGATGTGGATCCTGAGACACTTTATTTGACATGTGTTCAACCAAAGTTTGAGTGAATAAAGTTTTGAACTGTACTGAGATGTAATTTTGAACTGAACTGAACTGAAAATGTATGATGTAATGTACTGAAATGTATTGCAAGATGTATTGTAGAAATGTGTTATTGTTGTAATGGATTTACAGACATGATGAAAAAGGGGGACTGTTGGCATTAGGCCATACTGCCTAAGGATGTTTTCATCAGGTCTGGAAAGTTACAAGCATGTGTTTTGAGAAGCAGTCTTATCTGCCATGTCTGGCCTGAGAGAGCAGACTTGAAGGTCAGACAGGTTGTCATGGTAACGGGAGATAACAGCTGGGAAAGTTGTAACAGCCAGTTGTTGGTTCTTCTGTTGTCTTCTGCACCATGCCTCTGAACTGAGAGGCTGTCTTTACTTTTGCTTTTGGAGAGAGATGTGCTCTAGAGCTAGAGGGGGGGGAAACTGCTGAAAAGCCTTAATGTCTTAATAAAGACTCTTACATGATTTAAATGCTCTGAAGAAGTTTCTTGCTCAACTTAACTCCAACGTAATGTATGCTGTTTCACGCAACAACGCACACACGCCAACACTACTCACATTTTCTATACTACCCTTACTGGAAAGTCATATGACTTTGCCCCTCTGGAACACCATGCTGAAATGTCTCAGAACAATGCCAATATCACATAGTCTGCTAGGTTAGTAACTGGGAATTCCCCATATTCATGATGAGTCAGATACCCGTGTTGCCACACTAAAATGACCAAGAAGTTATGACCATGGCTGAGGGTAGAGCTTGCATCAGAAAAGGGTGCACTGCACAAAAAGCAAGATATTATTATCTTACAGTTTGAGCTGATAAGCAGACAGTTGCCTGTAAAGCTTACAGGTAAATTTTAGCTGTGGTATTATAGAGTCTCCAGTTTCAAAAAAGCTCCTTAATTTTGTACAATTCCAAAGAAATAGACTGATAACTTTTATTTATTCTCTCTTGTGACTGCTCAAGGCAGGTGTAATTACCACAATTTCTCTTGCCTAAGGAAAACGATGAAAAGTTATCTAAAGTTTGTTCATCTCAAATTTCTTTTGTCAGTTCTCCTTATACAGTATATCAAAATCCCAGAATTGTGCAATTTAGGGAAACAATACTTTTAAAAAATCCCACAAATTAATTAAAAAACCACACAGCAAAATATTATTTAAAATTCAATAATCCACATCTGCATAGGTGAAATCCTGAAACTCACTTAGCCACCTTCCCCTGCTCCTGAAACTCTTCCTCAATTCCTAAGGGAGGTAGGATATGAAATTCAGACCACTCATTTGGTCTGTGCAGGGTAGCTGTTCAACTTACGGTCAAGTGGGCAAACTTCAGGCTTGTGAAACCTACTTTTTTTTTTTACTAAAATCCAGAGGTCCACCAACTGAAGCCAGGTGCAAAATGGGGGCAGGGGGAACAGAAGCAGCATACCACTAGAACAGACCCAGGTACTGTATGCGGCTGTAGGCCGCTCTGCCTGGCCCTTGAAAATCTCCCCAGCACACACTCAGTTTTCCACAAGTCACACCCCTCACTGGCCCCGCTTCTCCCCTGGAGGGCTTTTGCCTAGCTGCAATGTGTCTTTGAACTCTGATAATGCCTCTTATTTCTTTTGATGGAGGATGGAGAGGTATGAGAGTGGGTGTAGAAACTTGTCTACTGTACAAAGATCATATTTTCAATTGTTGTCTCACCCACTTTTGACTCTGGCTCCCTCTACCACTGGGATGTGGTCCTTGGAAAGTTGTCCAGAAGGCAATGCAGCTCTAGGGCTAAAAAAGGTTCCCCATCCCTGACTAGAATCAAGGAACTGGTTGCTTCTGAGCACACTAAGGCTAGGAATGTTTTTTCAGTACCATATCTGATCTCACAATAGTCCTTTCACACAAAAACCAGTTCCTGGTCTTTCTCTCTCCCCCCCCCGCTTTCTTCATCTCAGCAACCTAATAGGTTGTAGCTCAGTGGTAGAGCCAGTGTACCATAGGATCTCTATTATAGAGGTCTATGTTGCTCTTAGAGTCGTCATAAAAAAATTCAGCCAATCACTACACATCCTACTCATGACAACCTTTCGAAAGAAGAATAGCCATAAGACACCTTCTGTTGAGAAGGGATGTTGTCATCAAGCCTGCCGATAAGGATGGTGTTGTCATGGTGCTTACCACTGCAGACTACATAGCAGAAGGATGAAATGACATACAGACTTCTTGACAAAGACATCTCCACAGATTTCAATACTAGTATCATTACAACTATACAAAACCTTACAAGTAGGAAACTTCTTAAAGAGGAGACTGCTGATCTCCTTGTTAAACCAAATCCCACCTCTGGAAGGTTTTACATGCTGCCTAAAATCCACAAAGCCAACTATCCTGGATGCCCCATTGTCTCAGATAACACAACTACTGAAAGATAGGGGGCTCACCTTCTGCAGTGCAAGGCAAACCAAGGGTGCTCTGAACTAGTTCCAAGACTCAGCTCTGTGCCAATACCAGTTCTGCTCTAAAAGGAAGGGGGCGATGATACTGAGCACTTCAAGTATACATGAAATTTCACTACTTCCCATCTGGGGGAGGTGTTGGAGAGGGCACAACAGCAGTAGCGGTTGGTTAGTACCTTCTGGTCAGGGCTCTTTTTTTCCTACAGCATTCTGTCAGCAGGCCTTATGCTGAGACTGCAACAGAAGAGACCTTGAGTTACAGGCAATGAGCTCAGCAATAACTTATTCCAGTCCCTTTCACTGCTGCCTCCCTCAAATTCACCAGGCACTGGTCTGCAAGGATTGGCTCTCTCAGCTTGCACCCTACACAGCTCTGCCTGGTAATTCTAGTCCATATATTCTTCACACCATTCTAAGGTTACACCCTTTTTCTGGCAGTTCGTTTGGGTCTTTTAACAGCTGCATGCCCTGGCAACAGTTATACAGATGAAACATTCTGCAACACAAAACCTTCATGATAGGAAAGGCTGCATTTGTTACATTTCCATGTCATTTTCTTTTCAGCGGCTACATGTTCTGCTTTTATTGTTTTACTGGTTTTATGTATGCCATATGTGTATCACTGAACACTAAAGTCAGGATCATTCAGAGCATGGTATTCCTGATCTCTATGTATGGATGTGAAAATTGGACAGTGAAAAAAGTGGATAAGAGAAAAATCAACTCATTTGAAATGTGGTGTTGGAGGAGAGCTTTGCAGATACCATGGACTGCGAAAAAGACAAATAATTGGGTGTTAGAACAAATTAAACCAGAACTGTCACTAGAAGCTTAAATGATGAAACTGAGGTTATCAAACTTTGGACACATAATGAGAAGACATGATTCACTAGAAAAGACAATAATGCTGGGAAAAACACAAGGGAGTAGAAAAAGAGGAAGGCCAAACAAGAAATGGATTGATTCCATAAAGGAAACCACAGACCTGAACTTACAAGATCTGAACAGGGTGGTTCATGACAGATGCTCTTAGAGGTCACTGGATTCATAAGGATAAGTCGTAATCAACTTGAAGGCACATAACAACAACAATGAGTCTTCTCAGTTTAAGAAGAGGATTAGAAAAAAAAGCTCAAGCAACTAAAGAGATGCATGAGGAAACAAAGGGGGGGGAACCAACTTTAAAACCATCTGTCTGCAAAAATGGTACCAGTCCCACTACCCCTTTGCCATGGATTCCTCTTACATTCTCAAGTGATGGATGCAGTACAGAAAAAAGTCCTGCCTGGAAGGTACCAATCAGGTCCCCAGTGGTCATTCTGCTTCTCCCCATTGCCTTCAACCCTTGGAAAAAGAGCATGATCATCATGCATCTTGTGAAATGGGCTGTAGTTCACAAAAACTTCAGCCACAATAATAGTTAGTTTTTAAAGGTGTCTCCCCTTTGTTATTTTTGCTGCCAATAGGCTACCCCCTCTGGAAAAATATTTCATGAAAAGATGATGTGGTATACTTAACCCCAGTTAAGATACCTCAAGCAAGATTGCTGTATTATATTCCCCCCTAACTGGGCTTGTCTTTTCATGGGTTGCACGACAGACATTAAGTGCAGCTTTCTCAGCAGATCAATGCAGTGCTAGGAAAAGCTTCACTGGCTGTATTTCTGCTTGCCCTTCAGCAGTCATAAGATACAGGAGCCCTATTAAAGGACAGTAAAAACAACAGCGCACCATCATTCTTGACACACCTTAACTCAAGAAGCCTCACCTGTCCATGAATATGATTATTAGCTCTTATATGCCTTGCTACGCCATAGCATTGTGTCAAAGTACTACAGTCTGCAAGCATAAGGGGCGTTAGGAGTGTTCCTAACTGGCCCAGAGGGAGTAATTTAATTGACCGATTTTAAACATCCATGTATACCATCTTTTATTAGTGATTTCAATATGATTTACAAGAATTAGAACAAGTAGTAAAACAATTAGTACATAAAAAACAAGCAGCAGATAAAGGCCACATCTGCACTACACATTTAAAGCAGTATCATACTACTTTGAACAGTTAAGTGGTTTAACTGTCAATTCCTGTTCCCAGAGAATTCTAGGAATTGTATCTCTGTGAGGGCAATAAGGGTTCAGCACCCTTTACATATTACAGTTCCCGGGATACTTTGGGGAAAGCCATGACTGTTTAAAGTGATATGATACTGTTTTAAATGTATAGGGGCCAAAATCACAATTAAAGTCAGAGGGTGATATCCAACTGTTAGGGATCATCCCTGACTATTGACCATGCTGACTGGGGTGATGGGAATTGGAGTCTAACTGTCAGAGATGTTGGAAGTCACTACAGTGCTTAAATTGGGGAAGGAACATCATTCAGAGACAAGAGCAGATGCTCTGGCTGCAGGTCTCAGGTTCACTCTCTGGCAAGTTGCGCAAAAAGAAGAAGTGTATATTAAATTAAATGGGAACGGAGCGGTGGCCGTGCAATACGAGACGCCCCTCCTCCTTCTTGGGTCAACGGTCGGGCAACGGCTCTTGGTTTCAAATTCTAAAAGTCCCAACAGTTCCGCCTCCGTGTTTACTCACCCAGCTGCTCTGAGCAGAGCTGCTTTTCCATTCACGTACAAAGCGGAAAGAATCCCCACAGCCTTCCGAGTCGGCCGATGGTCCCGCTCTCCCGCCTCTACCAAAGACGCATGGTGATTGGTCACAGCTACCAGCAGCTCACCCAATGACAGGAAGCGGCTAAGCTCATTCTCTTTGCCACCCTCATTAGCCTACAGAAAGTGTGCCCTGCTTGAAATAGTGCAGGGGCTAAATTGACCCATTTTTTAAAATGGTTGCTTTTCCAGAAAAGCTTGTTGTTGTATGATACAATTTTAATTCAAAGCGTTTTCGTTTAGACCCGTTTCACCGTTAATTTTCTTTTCACTGCCTCACTCTTTCTTCTCAGCATGTGACCGTTTTTTGGTTTTCTCATTCTCTGTTCTTTGTAAGGAAAAGGGGAAGACGTGGCAGGGGTGAATGAAATGACGCATGATGGTATGGAGAAATTGGACAGAGAGATTTTTCTTCCTCTCACCATGCTAAAACCTGGGGCCATCCAAGGCATCTGTATGCTGGAAGATTCAGGCCAAACAAGAGAAGGAACTTTTTGTTTTACACAGCGCATACTTCAATTTGCAACCTCAAGATGGCCAGTCAGCTTGGAGGGCTTTAAAAGAGGATTAGACAAATTCATGGAGGAAAAGGCTATCAATGTCTACTAGCCAGGATGGCTATAGATTGCCACCAGCATGTCTTTGAATACCTGTTGCAGGGGAGCCCAAGTGTGAGAGAAGTATTGCACGTATGTTCTGGCATCTGATTGGGCACTGTGAGAACAGGGTGCTCTGATGCTGGACTAGGTGGGTATTTGGTTTACTTACCTCCTTATGCCTTTTCCTCAGTCTCAGGAGCAATCCTTACATTTCCATATTGTCTATTAATAAAACGTTCTCTGGGGATTTTCATCTAATGTGGCATGCCTTTATTTCGCATACAAATCAGAAAGATATACTTTATCCTGCCACCAGCAGCCTTGAAAATATGGAAATCGTAGGGAAAACGACAACAATAATAAGCAGGGCTTGTGTGTGTGAGACAGCTAAATTACATTGTAACATGTCAATAAAACCTATGAGCTATTGATCCTCTTACTGTTTATTAATGAGTTGATGAATTGGTCATGAGGTGAGGGGTTGTTCATGGGGGAGAAAAATAAAGCATTTATTTATTTATTTGGAATACTGTGTACAGTTCTGGTCGCCTCATCTCAAAAAGGATATTATAGAGTTGGAAAAGGTTCAGAAGAGGGCAACCAGAATGATCAAGGGGATGGAGCGACTCCCTTACGAGGAAAGGTTGCAGCATTTGGGGCTTTTTAGTTTAGAGAAAAGGCGGGGCAGAGGAGACATGATAGAAGTGTATAAAATTATGCATGGCATTGAGAAAGTGGATAGAGAAAAGTTCTTCTCCCTCTCTCATAATACTAGAACTCGTGGACATTCAAAGAAGCTGAATGTTGGAAGATTCAGGACAGACAAAAGGAAGTACTTCTTCACTCAGCGCATAGTTAAACTATGGAATTTGCTCCCACAAGATGCAGTAATGGCCACCAGCTTGGACGGCTTTAAAAGAAGATTAGACAAATTCATGGAGGACAGGGCTATCAATGGCTACTAGTCATGATGGCTGTGCTCTGCCACCCTAGTCAGAGGCAGCATGCTTCTGAAAACCAGTTGCCGGAAGCCTCAGGAGGGGAGAGTGTCCTGCTTGCGGGCTTCCCCCAGGCACCTGGTTGGCCACTGTGAGAACAGGATGCTGGACTAGATGGGCCACTGGCCTGATCCAGCAGGCTCTTCTTATGTTCTTAATGTGTTTAGCATCCGAACAGCACAAGCAAACTCCCATCTTATTTCTGTAGTCATGTGATGATGATATTTAAGTGAGTTTTTTAAAAAGCTGCATGTGTTTTTCTCTTTTACCATCAGGGTTGGAAAACACGTGTTTGTTTTTGCTGGAACACATGACTGTAGAAGCAGCTGTAAAGCATGGAATGGTGATGCTCTTGAGCAGGGAGTAATGTCAGTTGTGTGCTTTCACAGCTGAAGTACTACACATGGTCATCTAAAGCCCCATCCTCTGAGAAGACCTCTAACTTTAGGGTCTGAAATTAGTGGGACATAGCTGCACCGCTGCAGATTTGGCTAACCCTAGAGCACACATATCCATAGTTCATGAGCTGGTGGTAAATTCCAAACAGTAATTTTGTTAATTCAGCAAAACATGTGTACCTTTGAAATGTAGTGAGGTTTCTAGGACTAAATTAATGATTATAATGACTTCACCCCAAAGGGACATGCATACTTTTGCACAAGCTTCCAAATGCAGCATTGCTTCCTTGGACAAGATGTTACTGCCCAAAAGCAGCTACATGGGAAACCTAGGTGGCATGTGCATGCCTGGCACACTGAATCCCTCAAATTCCATTAAATTTATAGTAACTAGGGTTGCCAGGCTCGGGGCCTGAGAATGATTCTGTATCTTTAAGAGAAAATTTAGCCAAGTGCAGGTTTTCTTGCCACACTGTAATGGGAAAAACCACAAGGTGAAATTCTCCCTTCCCCCTGCACAAATTTTAAAGATACAGAAGACCTCTTGGTTGTCAGGCCCAGCCTTCAAGAGGTCTTCTGTATCTTTAAAAGTTGTGCAGGGGGAAGGGAGAATTCCACCTTGTGGTTTTTCCCATTACAGTGTGGCAAGAAACCTGCACTTGGTTGAATTTTCTCTTCTCTTAAAGATACAGAATCATTCTCAGGCTCTGAGGCTAGCAACCCTAATAGTAACTGATTAGTTACAAAATAGAGAAATAAGTACTACAATTAACTATCTGCTGGCAGCTTTGTTTTCACTCATAAGGCCAGCCATGGAATACATGCCTCTGGCTTCATGTCAAGTGTTTTTCTGGGGCTGCAACTGCCTTTCCCCTCTAGGGTGGCCAGGGGAAAAGAGGACAGGGCTCCTAGCTGTACCTTTAACAGTTGACCAGAAGAGGGAATTTAGGCAAGTGTAGCTAGCATGAGCCCTGCCCTCTTTTTCACAAGAAAAAGGAATTCTTTTCATGCAAAACTTAAAAGTGATATTCAATGCTAGTTCTCAGAGTAGACATAACTAACTTAGATTCATTAATTTCAGCATGTCTACTCTAAGTAGGACTTAGGTGACTACAACCCCAAATTGTTACCTCTCAGTTTAGAAAAAGTGTGAGGAACTTTTGGCCCTCCAGATGTTGCTGAACTACACCTCACATCATCCTTGGCCATTGGCCATGCTTGCAGGGGCTGATGGAAGGGCCAGTTCAGCAACATCTGCAGGGCCAAAGGTTTCCTGCCTGCTGTATCTTAGCAGCAGAGGAAGCAATAGAGGTCCCCAGGAGAAGTAATGTGAAACTTCTCAGGAACTTGGTTTGTAGGGCAGGCAGTTGCTCATCTCAGCATAATGCCAGATACCTTGGAACAGACTAGCCTTCAGTTCAGCGTTATTAGATACTCAGCTCTAACCAGGGGAGGAATGAGAAAGTGACAACTTACATATAATGTTCCCTTCTTCCTGGGGTTGTTCCCTCCCCAACTCTACTGTCAGGGCTCCTGTACCTTTAACAGCTGTGCAAAAGGAAGGTACTCAACCAGGTGAGTTTTCAATCACAGTATGTCTCTATGCAAGAAAAGCTGCAGAGGTGGAATGTGTTTAGCCCTAAAACAAACAAAAAATTCCAAAACAATTTGCCTCATGCAAAAATGTCCTGTTTTGATACTGTGGGTTGTGATACATTGTTTTGAATCTATTTGTTTTATTGATTATCAGTTTTAAAAAAAATGTAAACCTATTTGAGCATAATATGTATAGAAAGATGGTCTATAAATAAAATTACATCAAAAGTTGTTTTTTCCCTTGAAAATCTGAGATGATTGTATGCAAGTTTATTTCTACTATTGAATTGCTTTTGTTGGGTGCAGCTCTGTACACTGATGTGTAACACTTGAATTCCACTGAAGTCAATGAGAGAAAGCATGCATAATCATGCCCATAGTTTATACCAGAGGTGGGAAAAAATTTCAGATCAAGGACCACATTGCTTTCTGGGCAACTTCTTGGGGTCACATGCCAATGATGGGCAGGGCCAAAGGCAAAAGTGGGTGGAGCAACAAATATAATTTTTACTTTTGTGCACTAGTTTTACATATACTTACATACCCCTCTCTATACTCCATCCGGGCAAGCAAAGGGTATTGTTAGAGCTCAAGGATACATTCCAGCAAGGCAAAAACGCTCAAAGAAGGTGCAAAGCAGGGATGGTGAAAGGTTGGCCAAGGGACAGGGTATGTGGCTGAGGTTTACCCTGGGAGAGTCTAGAGGGCCAGACAGACACGGAAGGCCACATTTGGCCTCTAACCTTGAAGATACCCAGCCCTAGTGCATTCCTTCTCTTTGGTAACCAGGGCTGGCCCTACCATTAGGCAGAATGGAGTGGTTGCCCAGGTGGCAGATGATGGGGTGGTTTTTTTTGATAGTGGTAATTAGGGATGGAGTTTGTTGCATGGTGCCAATCCGCATGCATTTTGATAGTCCATTGTTTCTTTACCAGTCCATCCTTTTTTTTGTTTCGGCTTTCTCTGGTGTTTGCCGATTTGATCTGCTGCGCATGTTTTTGGGTGATTCAATCCACAGGTGTTTTTTGGGGGGATGCAAAAATTACGTAATTGTTTTCATAGATACTTATGTAAATGACAGCATTCCACTTAGTTTTTTGGCAGTGGAGAAAAACACTGCATAATTTTTAGGTCAGTTAAGTGAATGATCTTAGTGTTCCACATGGTTTTTTGGTGGAGCGGAAAAACATTGCAAAAAATAATTACGAAAAAAGTTATGTAAAATAGGGGGAGGATTTTTTTAAAAAAAATCTTGATGATTGCAGTCACAGCTGCAAAATCCGTGCCAATTACAGCTGCGGCCCGCCACAAGAGATCAGTGTCACTCCGAAGGGATAACGAACTAGCTAATTCAGTCAGGATCCCGTGCATTAAAATACTGGCTAGCAAAAAGAGACAGCCTGCTACTGTTATTTCAGATTATTATTTTTATTAGATTTCTGCATCAACTTCAGTAGAGAAAGGCTGATAAAAATGCATTCAGAAAGCAGGCCAAACTAGAACATGTTTCAGTAACAAAACAAGTGCAAATAACATTTACAGCCAGGGGAAATGACTAGATAGTGAAGATACTTGCTTTCCCAGTATAGCAATTTGATGCGCTGATGCTGTCAGATATCAGCCATACTGGGAAGGAGAACAATGTTTATTTACATTTCTACAAACATTTCAAGAGTTAATGAAGTCTCTAAGAGGTGGAATTAAAAACAGTTTTGAACATCCATTTTACTAGAAACTGAACATGTGTTCACATAAAAGAATTGTTTCCAATGGGGAATCAGCAAAGAAGGCACAGCTATTTTGTGGTGCTGTGTTCTGTCAGGTCTTACCTGAACCCTGCAGGTTGCCAGGAGTTGTCAGGGCACTACTCTCCAACAGATACAATGACACACCACTCACTGAAGACAGTAGAAGGTCTGGAACTCAGTATAAATAGTCATTCCCGTTGCTAGTGAGAATGCCCATATTTACAGTAGGCAGGACAGAGCATCTTTAAGATGCATAATGTACCTATGGCTCCACAAGGGACAAAAGTTAGAAAATGCTCCCCCTCCAAGTTAAATGTATTTTAAAGGGCCTTCAAATTGTTCCTCTCCTCTCCCTTGCACAAAGTAGCATGGCATAGTTTGCCAAGGGTCCTAGTACTGAGGTAGACCACATGTGCTTTGTTTGGTCACTTCGGGAGTGTTGCTTGCTCAGTAGCAGTGATGTCCTAAAACCATCTGGGAGAATTTGGCCATACCACCTCAATCTGACTGGTGCTCCTGCTGGATCCCTACAGGAGCAATTTCTCACTCTTAGGGAAGACACTACAATCCCTATTGGAGTTTGGAAATATAGGGTGATATTCAATGCTAGTCCTGCTCAAGCGTAGATTCATTAAATTTAATAAACATGGCTAATTTAGGTTAATTAACTTAAATGCATCTACTCAGAGTAGAACTTAATTAAAACAATTCATTGTGAGAATATCATGCTTCAGGCAAAGAAACAGCACCTCAACAAAAAGGGTGAATTTTCCTAGAGGAACCCAAGGTGGCATTTGTCAACCCCAGCAATGATGATCAGTACGCACAGCTCTTGTTCACTATCAGCATCATTGCTGGTCTACTAAATTTGAAGGAGAACCTGTCCCATGATTCTTTAGGCCACTTTCATCAAGACCTGGGACGGTCATCCGAGTGTGTTAAGTTGCCAATTTGGATGTAACAATGTTTGAAGCTTGGAAGGAGGTTTGGAACATTTGTTTCCAAAACCAGACTGACAGCATGCTCGCTGATTGCACACCATTAGTACAACACCTTAGAAAAGTATAAAGGTTAAGAAAGAGATAGACAGAACTAAATAATAATGTGCCAGCATTTGCTGACATTCAAGGTAATATCCTTCAATATACCATTGTAAATAATTTCTGACATGGTGAGGTGGGAAGGCTACTGCTGTGAAGTTTTTAAAAGGCACTGTTAAGACTTAATATATATGCTGTTTTCTGGGACACACAAATAATCCAGGAAAATATGCACCTGATGCCATTACATTTCTGACATACAATTCCAAACTAATCATGTTATTATTTCTGGAAAGCTGATGAGATGAGGACAGGACAGAAATATCTATTGTGTGCATAGAAAGAAAGATGATGGGATGCAGGGAAGTGAAAATTCACTAGAAAGCAATATAGTTTAAGTCTGACTTTGTTTTTTGTTTTTGTTTTACTTGTGGAATTGGCTCTTGGGCCTGTTTCCAAAAAGGCACTTAGAAGTAAAGCAGTAACCCAGCAACAACACATGACATTTGGGGAGCAAGACTGATTTCTCCAAGCTTGGCAATTCTGATGGAGTCAGTGATGAAAGAGAGAAAAGCAAAAATATCATTGGTACTCTGATGCCAATCAAACGGTGTCCATTAATTTAAAATAATGGCATGTGTGTGCATGTGCATCTCCCTGCTGCTCCACTGTCACTATCAATGGGTGTGTGCACTGCTCAATCTATCCGTGTGGATACTACATCCCCACCCTTGGCTTGCAACCCACAGCTCAGTTATCAGCACTATTCAGCAGGCAAGGGTGAGGTCTGTACAGGGCAGAGCCATTTCACAGAAATGACAAAAGCTAACAAGTGGCTGAGTTGGAGCCATTTCTGACTTGGTGCTGCCCATGGCTTTTCTCTGGCATTTACATAGCAGGGGGAGTACGCATAGTTCCCCCTATGAATAAGGAATATAACTGCCAGAGTAAAGCAGAGAAGAACTCTCCCTTCAACCTATATTAAGGTGGACAGTTCCCGTCTCATCTACTAAAATCCGGTAAGGAAGGGTAAGTAATAGGAAGAAGAAGATGGGTGCACAAATGAAAACAGGGCTCATCCAAATGGTGCTTCCTGGGCTCCTGGTTTGGTCCTGTAAAGATAAAATTGGGAGCACAAGATGTTTCCCAAAGAGGGTGGAGAACTTGTCATATTGGTCCCTGATCAGTATATGGACTGACTAGGACCAGCACAACCCTGACAATGCTGTGGAAAGCTGGATTACAGGGCCTAGGGAACATTAGAACAACATTCCTAGTAAATGAAATGGGAACCAAATGGATAAGCCCTAAGCTGTAAGGGGCAAAAGAAAGCTCGAAACTGGAAAATGAGGGGTCAGAAGCAGCGCTAAAAAGATGAAAGGGTTGGGAAGCCTGTGGAAAGGCCCAGAAGTTCTTGATTTTGCTAATGTCTGTTCTACATCTTGCTGTTTAGAACAGCTTTGATTTCATTTGAGCATTTCTGGACATTCTGATGGAGGTAATGGTCTGTCTGCTAAGGGAAATGCTAATTATTTGAATAAAGAGCAAGGTGGAAATGTTCAGAAATAAATAAAAGAACACATATACCATCCTTAGTCAGAATGTGCTTTACTCCCTCCCACACAATCTTTCCTTGGAATAAAAATTCCAAAAAGACATCTTTTGAATAGAAAATTGGCGGAAATTCTTCAGATCTTCATTTTAAAATATTTTGATATTGATGACAGTTTTTGAACAAAGATAAACCCCTTCTCTCACACACAATGTCCAGCTATTTCTGATCACCTTGACCTGCAAATCTCAGATAAAAACTACTTAGAATGTAGACAAGTCTGCTTCCCAATGAAGCAAGGGTCTTGTGGAGCCATTCAGGATCACAACAATGTCTTTCATAAGTTGGGAGCTGGGCTTTGGTGTTAGCAGCATGTGCAGCCAGCACCAAATGACCTCTTGTGTCAGACAGGTGAATTGTGTGCATGATGCATGCATTCCTGAAACTGCCTAGTCCCCAACATGTGAAAGATATTTTCATGTGTCTAAATGTCTGAACTGGGTTAAGCAGTAGAGACAGATAAAGGCATTTAACTGAAACTGAGGGAAGATGGGGTGCACATGCATTTATGTTTGGGGAGGAGGGAGGAAAAGGCTGCACACAACTTAGGGTCTCTCTTTCTTTCACTCTCTCTCTGACACGCATGCACACATTCGCACAGAGATACACACACTTGGGTGCACACTCCACTTTAAATAACGGCCCTGTAATAGCAGGCTTTCCCTGAGGTCTCATATGCTTTGAATATGTTTTGATGGAACAAAGGCTCATGTACATGGAGTACATCATATATTAGAAAACACATGTTCTTCTGTTAATCTGTTCTTTTAGATGACCTATTATCATGTGAAACAAAACAAAACTAAATAATAAAAAAACCCTGAAAGAACAGATGTTGTTATCCTGAGTTCTGACTACTGAAATGAAAGAAACAGGTTCAATATATAAAAGTTCCAAGGGCGCAGTGGCAAGGTCCAAATGATTGTGATGTATTAGGAATGTATCATAACTGCTTCCCATTGACTGGCTGGATTTAATCCATCCAGTTATTTTTTAAAGGAAACCTTTTTAGTAGAAATAAATAGAAACAATACAAATCACAGATGCAAACAGTAAACTCACTCCTGAGGTATTTCATGCATACAGTGTCCTTTTAAACCCACAATACACCTTGGACAGTAACAACTTGACTTTGCAATAGGTACAGCCTAGGTGAAATGCTCTGCAGTAATCCAGCCTCTGATTTGAAGGAAGAATGAACAGAAAACAAGGATGTTGTAATGCTACTTCTCTCATTCCAAAATCTTGATTCACACTCTATTAGCCAGAACCATAAGGACAGGATTTCCTGAAAGAGCAGTCTATGTGGATCCTATACATACAGAGCCCCAGCAGACTCGGCAGTCTCTGTTCAGGCACCAAGTCTGGGTTGACTTCTTTCAGTCCTAATACAGGGGTAACTGGAGGCAAAGGTGCACCATTTAAAAACGAATTGAACTCTGGCTAGTTTGGCAGCTACATCCTACTGTGCCACAGATGATAGGGAAGAAAGCCCACTGTAGACTGCACTTTAAATGCCTAGAGTTTCTCATTCTTGCCTCTAGTCCCTCTCTAGTCCTTTCCAAACAACCAAGTTTTAGCATAGTGAATGTATAGTTATTACTGATTTGTTGTGCAAACATCTTTCCTGAAGCTTCCTAGCATGGCTGCTGTGTTGAACCGACTGATTATTGTCTGGGACATCATTAATGCCATTATCACCCTCTTGCTCCCCCCATGCCTGCAAAATCTTGGGAACATTTATTTTAAGGTTAATTTTAAAAATTTGTTCAGTGTCCTCAGTGATTATGCGTATATAGTGCAACCACAATACTGCAGTGTTCATCCAGCACTTTTTTTTAATTTCAAAGTGCAAAACTTTCCTTTCCTACTACCTCTGCACTGACCTGTCATTTCAAGAACCTTTCCCTTTCTAAAAACAACATCATGGATCATGATCTAGTTAAAGTTCAGATTTTTGAGTTCAGTGGGAGAGTTACGCACACACTCCAGTTTGACTGGATTGTACACAATTTTATTTTTTTAATGTAGGGAGCACAGCCTTATCCTGAGCAGGACATTGCTCCATCTAGCTCAGTACTGTCTACACTGACTGGTAGCAACTCTCCAGGATTTCAAGCAGGAGTCTTTTCCCAGCCCTACCTGGACAAGCCCGGAATTGGACCTGGGACCTTCTGCATCCTCAGCAGATGCCCATCCACTGAGCAACAGTCCTTCCCTTTCCCTATTAGTTGTGCTCTTCGCTGTTGTGCAAAGCCAGCACAGAAATGCTCACATAACAAACAATAAGTTGTGAACACTAGCATGATTATCCCCTGCAACAAGGTTATAATCCTTATTCATTAAGGTTGCAGTCTTAAGCACACTTAGCGAAGAGCGAATCCCACTGAACAGAGACAGACTTAATGCCTGAATAAATGAACACCTGTGTTTAGGATTGTACTGGATGGGTGTGACAGAATATCATAATACTAATGCACAGCTGGAACTGGCACAATTTTTATAGCCACCTTGAGTGCCCTGGATAGAACGGTGGGATATATGGCTTTTTTTAAAAAATGGTACTCACCAGTACAGGCACCTCTTTTTTGGCTGCCCATGGCAACCATTGGGTGCTGGCACCTACAACATTTTTATCAAGGTATAAGTACCAGCACCTCATTTTTATAAACTAAAAGAACTCTCTCACCCACTCTCCCCCCAACTTGTGTGATTATGATGCACTTCATGCACTTGGGACAGTTTTTTGATTGTTTAGAAAAGACCTTTCCTTTTGTGGATATCAAAAATAATTAAATCAATAGACACAGAGTAGTGTTTATTAGAGCAAACAACAACAGCTAGGAAGCTCAGTGTATACTGAACCAGACTAAGTTTGCCATCAAAGACAATCTGATTTTCGGAAGGAAAGAAAGAGAGAGACTCTTTTCAAAAACAGGGCAACACAGGTCACATGAAAGGTTCATTTTGCACTTATTGATTTAATTGCTTTGACTGGGTGCTGCTACCTTGTTTACTCTACTTTTCTTCATGCAGGTCAGAGAGTTCCCCATGGAGCCTACAGAGATTAAAGACAATTCTGCAGGTGGCCAAAAAACAAACCAACAGAAATCAATAGAAATCCTCAAAGGTGAGTTGTCCAGGAACAGAGCCTATAATGTATCATTTAACCCCCCAGTCCAATTGATTGAATCTAGCTATGTTTGGACACTGCAGAGGCTGGAGAAAAACTAGATGGCTTATCAACAATGAGGAGGCCACTTGGAAAGGGATTTAGCTTGGGAAAGAGAATGTGCATGCAAATACAGACACCCGCAAAACACACATACAGTCATATGGAATACCGTATATACAGATCTCTGTGTCAACAAACAAACAAAGGCACATGTACTTGAATATGGAGATACAGGCACTGATCACCTGCACACATGTGCAAAGTCATATTTCAAATAAATTTTAGTTTTAAATGAAACCACTGCCTTGAAAAAGACATTTTTAAGCCCATGCTATTTGCTCACTTCATATTTCCTTGTCTTAATTTTTTTTTAAATCCAAATGATGCAAAACTCTCAGGCTCACCAAACATCCCTTTTTTCTCTGTCAGTTGGTTAACACCACTAATTAAAATGGATTATAGTTGTTAAGCTGAGCAGACAAGCGCATCTTGCAGATTCGTCCAGAAATCTTCCAGTGCCTGGGGTGAAAGTAATGCTATGTAGTGTGATTTCTACAGCATGTCTCTTGTGTTACGGATTGCACAGCAGAGGACCATGCTGAAGACCATGCCAAAGATCTGAAACACAAGGAACATATTTGAAGGGATGCTCAGCTCAGCTACAAGTCTGCTCTGCAGCATCTGTCCTGAGTCATCAGAGAGGACCATAATCCTTAATGTGAAGCAGGACACGTCAGATATAGTTTGGGGCAATCCTCACACATCCAAGTTTCCGCTCATTTAATGTGTTAGGGCCAAACTAAATGTGATGCCAGTTGTATGAAAGCAATTAACATGAACATTTTAAAAATGCAAATAATCCCTGGGGGTGGGGATTTCAACCATGATAGATAGGTAGGGGTTCTCACCCTGTCCTCTATACCACAATCCTGATGAAACTATCCCCTACAGCTGCTATTAACACCAGGAGAAAAGCCTCTGTTGGCTTCCCTCCCAGAAGTATCAGCAGCTCTGGGGAACAGGGATTTTCACATTGACTGAGGTGTAAGGGAAGAGTTAAATCACTCCTCTCTGCCTGTCATGTTCTCAGGCCTGCTTAGGCCCTCCCTGCAATGTCTATTTACATTAGAAAAAAAATGCACATTTCTTGCATTCATGCAATTAACATCACATTTTGTTTGGCACTGAACATCACCTCCAACAATTATTATCTGTTTCATTTATAAATCACTTCCCATGAGGTATTCCAGTAAGATGTAGTGGTTAGGTTGTCAGACTGGGACCTGGGAGATCACGGTTCAAAGCCTCACTCAGCCATGAAGCTCAGTTACTGTCTCTCAGCCTAACCTACCTCACAGGGTTATCATGAGGATAAAATGGTGAGGGAGGAGAACCATCTTTGTACGCTTAGGCTCCTTGAAGGAAAGGTGGGATATAAATATAATAATCAAAATAAATCCTGAAGTGATTTACAATATATTAATGTATATTAAACAGTTACATATATAAAAACAGTTAAAACAATTGCATATATTAAAATATTTTTTAAAATATATTTTTTAAAAAACAGCTTAAAACAACACCACATTCATAAAATCAATTCAGATTGGTATAATGGAGACACCTAGAGGCTGCATGACATGGCTTGTAAAGCAGCTGGCTCCAGAGTGAGAAAAACACTATTTCCAGTAGAATGCACTAAGTGAGGGCCAAACTAGGCATGATGGGGGTATCTGTGGGTTGTCTCCAGTGCAAGTCCGGGTACACCAATTGAAATGAATGAACATGACTAACTTAGGTCCATTGATTCCAGTGAGTCTACTCTGTATTAAACTTAGTTGGATACAGCCTCATTTTTCTTGTTCATACATTTGCCCTGCCAGTGTACAAAAGGTGGGGTGTGTGTGAGTGGGCTGGGGATCTAATTTCAACATGACTTACTTCCAATATCAGAGCGGGCTGGGGAGAAAGGTGCCTGAAGCAGAAAAGGGTAGTATGTGACAGGGTGCAGACATATGCATAAACAAGGCTGTCCCTCTCATGTCTCGTTTGGCCTTAAAAGATGTGGGCACTTACTTGGGCAAACTTTCCACTAACAATTCTGGTGATGCTCAGTCCCTTCTTCTAACTCTACAGCATGCATAACAACATCTTATTTTATTAAACATTATTGTTTGGAACAAAAAATATTTAGCCATGCTTGTCCTTTTTCACATGCCTATCTCCCAGATTCTTGCAGGGGTACCGGGAGCGCAGTTGTCCTGTAAAGTCTTAACAATACAGGAAGTGCACCCAAGGGATGGTGGAGTCAAAGAGTTCAGCCCCTCTAAAGTCTTTGCCAGCAATGCCACAGCAAGAAAATCAAGGGATTGGGGCCACCCTTTGTAAAAGATTCCGGGGTGACGACAATATATGTCAGCACTGAGGAGTGGGACCTGTCCTGTTCTTTTGGCTTCCTTCACAGCATATCGGGCTAGGAAAGAAGAGCCAGCCTGGCTTGAAAGAAAACAACATGGCTGGGGGGAGAGGATAGGCTGTGCCAAAGGAAGAAGGGACCACCCTTTACAGCAGCTAATCTGGCAGCACCCTTGCCCAGCAGCTGCAGAAGTCTGAAAAACAGAAGTGGTCAGTGGGGTGGTGAAGGCAGGGCAGCACTGCATGACTAGCTTGCAGGTGCTGAGGGGCACTGCTGCTTACAGAGAGGGGAAGAGGCAAGGCTTGGGAAGCGAAGTGTGGTGCATGTGCAATACACTGTGCTCTCCATGCCTCACCTTTCCTTCTCGGGAAGCGGCAGTGAGCTACGGCATCTGGAAGTTAGATGTGTATAATGCTGCCCCACCGACCAGGACTGCTGAGAGGTGGAAGAGCACATTTCCCATGCCCCACAACTGTTATTTGGGCCTCCTAGGCCAGTTCTTGCCCCAGCCAGGAAAGGGTATAGTCCCAAGCTATGGTCTGGAGGCACATAAGGCCACCACTGCATTGAAGCTAAGCCGGACTGGGTTTGGTCATTGTCTGGATGGGAATCTCACATCGGGTTCCACGATGGAAAAAGGCAGGATATAAATGTAAACAGAAGGAAAAAATGGCAGCTTGGATGACAGGCTGGGTGAAAATGTCACTATTCAACATTTTGGAAAGCATTTTGCTAATTTATAGAAGAGATAATCATCTTCTTAAATTGCACCGGGACTTTCCAGAGATCACAATGAGGGAGCTGATGGTGATTTCTTTTCCCCTACCTCCAACATCGTGCACCTCTTCTTTGAGGAGCTAAGAGCTTCTTTGCTGAACAGAGATGTGCAGAGCCACCTGAGTTCCACACGTGGGACACCTGTGGGATGTTCTGTGCTAGACAGCAACCTAACTTTCATTGGCTTCAAAGTATTTGAGGGATTTGCAAACACATGGTTAACAATAACAAGAGCATCAGCGCTATCAGAGATTTACTCACTGTGATTCCAGCAATTCCAATCCCAACAATGCCCACTAAATGAAGCTTTGAGTCAATAACAGTCTTGATTTCATCCAGACAATTCTGTTAAGAGACATAAAGGTACTTACGGTGCTTTAAACATCAAAGCAGTCTTGGAGAGCCTTTCCTATTTATACTAAGGGCCAGTTTTCACAGTCACCCCAGACTGTGGCAACCCTTCTTCTAGCTGCTGTTTAAACTCTATTCTGCTTTGCAACTTTTGCCTCTGGCTGTCCTGTTTGGTGTCTTAGAGAGACAAGACAAGGAGACTTCTTTCTTTTGAAATTTCACATAAGCTGTGGCTCACATAGCATAGACCAGATCATCCCAGCTACCCCAAGGAGTCATCTGGTGAGGACAGAGGTGGTGGAGAGGGACCAATTTGCAATCTGCATGAAGACAGCCCCACATAAGCAAAAGCAGATTACTGCCACAAAAATGGATGTGGGCCAAACTGCATGGCACATAAAATATATGAATGCATTTCACTGTCATTTCTTTTAAAAAAAATTAAATAAAAACCTTGGAACAGGACTGTGCTGCATGGGTTTAATCCTTTCCTTCTGTGTCATGTTCCCAATGAAAATCACCTCTCCCCCAAAGCTGTTTTTTTGTTCTGTGAGGCAGCTTCCATTGGCATGATGTGTAGATAAAAACAGATAAATGCATTTGGTCCTGTTTTCTGTGCTAGAGGGAGCAGGAATTTGTGTCAATTAACTGAGACATCCTGGGAGGCTGCAAGCAAACATCAAAGATAGGGGCAGCAACCTGCTTGTACTTTGGAGCGGTATTGTTCAGATTTACAGAGATGCCCATGGCTAGCAGGGGAGGCAGCTGCTTAAAAGTCAATTTTGCTGGCGTGCTCCTCCAGGGGCATCTAAAATGACTAATAGGAAGATAAAAGTCTGGTGCCAAATGGTCCTTGTCCAGACCATTTCATCTGGCTTCACGTACCAAACTGCCGCCAGTTTCTCTAACTTACACGTCTTATCTCATTCCAAGGCTATTTTTGGCTATACGTCTGTCAGAGGCACTTACTGTGGGCTGCTCAATGTCTTTTGGACAGGTGGGCTTCACTACAGCATCGTTTACTCCTTTCCCACAGCATTGAAGCTGGAAAGACAGAGAGCACATGTTAAAACACACCTACCCACCCACCCACCCACCAGATATCTCTTTTTTAATCCATCATAAATAATAAATTTATTTATGAGTCACTCTATAACAGTGTTTTATGTGCAACTTGCAAATTCATGCTAAACTCTTGTTCTAGACTAAAGTCTCAGAAGGCCCAAAATATACTTGCTCCAATCATTTTGGCCTATTTGTATAGTGAAACATAGACAAAATGTGCTTATAGTCTCAGTTTTGCCTATCTCCTCATTGCAAACTTTCCCTCAGATTTTTTAAAAAAAATATATTACTGTGTTGTTGGTAACTCCTGCCAGTTGTAGAGGGACTGTTCTGATCCTCACACATACACATACATTGTAGTCCAAATGGCAGGTAGTGCCATCCAAAAGCATGGCACTGTGGCAGGACAGAGACAGAGAGACTGGGGCTGTGTCTTATGGCCCAGTTCCCACTATTGTGCCCCCTGCTGGCCCTATACCCACATTCTCCACAAAGCCTGCCAAGTATACATAGGCTCTTCCCTTGAGGGGGAAAGCCTGATTGCAGGGAAAACCTAAGTGATATTGGTAAGTTTCTGCAGATATGCCCCCAACGTTTGAACACCAACAGAGAACACAATGGTGGGGGCGGGGCTAGTAGCCTCCCTCTTATTGTTCATGCAATGTTAACTGTATAGACTAACAACTGAAGGGGTGTTGTCTATGTCTTTTTTAAAAAAAGAGTACTACCTCCTGCACTTTAGGTTTGCTGCAACCCAAAGTGGGGTAAACTTCCTTCTGGGCACAACTGAAGCCTTGAGAAAATTGTAGTTTTAAAGAGATTTGAAACTGGTATGATATATCCACAGTTTCCTGTGACATATTCACTTGTTTCTTTTCCCCAAAGTCACCTCTTGTTTCTAGGCCTTTAAAACAATACAAACGCCTGTCAAAGCTGTTTATCAGAGATAAGTTCCCCATAAGCACTGATGCCTCTCTCATCCCACCCTTCAACATACTTAAGAAAACACAAACCAATTGTCTCTCTCCAGTCCAAATTGCCAACCAGAAATTGTAAAAGACTACTATCATATACGTGATGAGTCTCTTGACTTCACTTGTAAAGTAGGATTTCTTTTCCACTTGGCTGAATTTAAGTTCCTAATAAAGTGGCTTATTACCTCCCATACTGGTTGACATTCTCTGCCTAAATTCTCATTGGCTTCAGTAGTACTGGAAATGTGAGCAGTATTAATTCAGACCAACATCTTTAGTTGGTACTAATAGAGATTATAGAAAAAGGTAGTGATCCCTATAGGCCCCTTAACTAGGAAATTAATGAGACTTACTTCTAAGCACACGTGTTTAAGATATTCTTTTAAAAATCTTACAGCATTTGTGGGGAGGAAAGCTGAAAATTGGCTGAATCTGGCAGTTTGAATGGATTTCATTATGTTCAATTTTCAGCAAAGTCAATTAAACTAAATGAACTCACAAGCTCAGCCAAGCAAACTAAAGGAATTCTTGAAGTCAGGGCTTACATACTATTCCAATCTGAATGCAAATGAAAATATCTGCTCTATTGGATCATTTTATCCAGTGCTGGCTTATGGCACATACTTAACTAACTCACAGGGTTATTGTAAGATTGTTTTTTAAAAACAGGAGGGGGATCATGTACACCACCCTGAACACGTTGGAAGAAGGGCAGGATAACACTGTAACAAATAAATATAAGTAAATAGACAGAAGCTTATCTTTAAAGGTTTTTAAGCTAGGTTCCATAGAGAATCTTGCCTGTTTCCAGTGGAAGGGGAAATTCAGGTACTCTAAGGAGCGCTATCAGGCCAGAAAAGTGCCAGGGGTCTGAGATGAAGAAAGCCTTATGCAACAGTTAATCGATTTCAGTATGTCTGCCTTAAAGCCAGGTTGTACAATCTAGTCTTAGATAACAATACAAGGAGAATTCCTTCTTTTGAAACTTCATAAAGGCAATCTTGATAGGCAAAAGATGTGAATACACAAGTTACTCACTGCATCATGGAACTGGATGAGGGTTTTGTTGCTTTCACCATTCAGAAAGTCTTTGTAAGCATCCTCATAGATAGCCTGCACCTCTTGGACAGCCTACAGTAAATCACAAAGACAACCTTAATGATGTCATGAATGGGAGGTGGTGGTGGGGATTGGTGGGGCTTCTATTTTGCAGTTTCTTGGCTTTCCTCCAGGATTTTGGCTCCTCTACTACTTGAGAATACTCAGGGCTCATCCTTGTACTTTCCATTAATTCATCTTCACCCATATGATGTTCTTCTCCAATTATTTCCTTCCCATACTTTCCCCTCCCTTGATCCAGAGTTTCCGATACCAAGTAAACACCAAAAAGGAGAGAAACAATGATTACAAACAGTTGCTGAGGAGGGAAGCCAGTTGCTTTGACTCACCATTTCCTATGTGGGTGGTTCTAACTCCACCTCATTTCACACCTCCTGCTTCTGTTGGGGTCCCAATGGCTCTCTCACCCCTCTCCCTTCTGATCTGAGCCAATCAGCAACACAAGATGAGAAGAAGGGAGGGGGAGTTTGTAAAGAAAAAAGGGCATGTCTACAAGTATGGATGAGGAAAAAGTATGATTTGGGTACAGAGAAAGTACAAAGTAATCAGGTTTGGATTATCAGCAGACAATTCCAATGAGGAAACCATGGATTTTTAGTATGGTCTGAATGAGCCCACAGAAGACAAGAGGAAGAGAGGATTGTAGCTGAACAAGGAGAAAGAAAAAAAGCTGCAGTTACTGGTTGAAATGCAGCTTTAAAGAAATGAAAGCTAAGTGGCACAGCCTGGTCATAGATGCTGATCACCTTGCTGAGCGTAAGATCTGGGGACTAGACTTGGCTAAAGGGTGCAGATGGAGAAAGACTGGGCAGGAATTTGACCACCTCTTGGCTTAGCAGAGCATCATCATCTTCACCACCAAACATGTGCAGTGAAGCCAAAGACTGAAGGGTAAGCAAAATCTGCCGGGATACTGCCGTTTTGGACTTGGGAGTATTAACTACTTAATATGCATTGTAGGAGAAGGGTATGTGTGCAGGATAATCAGCTCTCTCCCCACCCGTAACATTTTAAGGGATCCCACCTGTAACATTTTAAAAGACTCCCCCCTGTCCCCCCAAACCCCTTGGAGTCAGCACTAGAAGCAAATTTGGGTTTGCCACTGAGTAGATTCCTGCATGTTTTTGTTGCATTCACACTTTACATTTTGTATAGCACAGTGGGGAGGAGAGCCTGGCTGGGAGTCCAGAGTCTGTGAGTTCAAATCCCCGCTCGTGTCTCCTGGGTGTCAAGGGCCAGCTAAAGATCAGCCCCACAATGAGTGGCTCAGGGGTTATGTGTCCTGCCACCTGTGCAGCCGTGGGCAAGCTTCATAGTTCCAAGGAGCCCAGTTGCCCCCCCCAGCTGGCAGTTGTGGACAAGGAAGGGGCTGGCTTGTGCAGCTGTGGCAAGCTGAGCAGGCCCTAGCCATCTGGGGAGGACTAGCCTCAGAGGGAGGCAATGGTAAACCCCCTCTGAATACCGCTTACCATGAAATTCCTATTCATAGGGTAGCCATAAGTCGGGATCAACTTGAAGGCAGCCCACTTGAAGGCAGCCACACATATAAAGTCAGAGCACCCTAGCGAGGGAGCCTGCTCCACGAGCTAGAGGGAGCCCCAGCTGACGAAGCGTCAAGGCCCCAGCTGACAAAGCATCAAGGCGAGTTAAGCAGCAGAGCGAAAAGAGGGTAAGTAGCTCCCATTTATTCCATTATTTAAATTGAAGTAAAACAGCTCAGAGAAATAACTAATAAGGGCAGCCCAAGGTCACCCTGAGCTAGGAGCCAAATCCTGAAAGAACCTATATCTTAGGAGACAGATCCTAGGAGAAGGAAGCGTATAGAAAGCTAGTTTTCAACACCGCCCTAGCAGGAAAGCTTCAGGGGACACTGTAAACAAGGCTAAATTCCAGTCGGAGAGAAGGGGGAAAAGGAAACTCCACCGATACATACAGGGAGAGAGTCAGCCCAGTCCTTGCTAAACAGGGCAGCTTCAGCCTTCCTGAAACACAACCACAAGCTCTGTTTCCCTAGGTTAAAGAAAGGTCAGGCTGTTCTAGGTGGGAAAACAACAAACACAAAAGACTTGCCTGGAAGGCGCAGCCCCTTGATTAGATTAAAAGCAGCCAAAAGCTTAAACAGCCCCGCCCCTCACTCAGGAAGGAAGCCTGAGAGAATACTAAAGAGTTAAGCCCCAGCTGATAGCCATCAGCCTCAAGTAACACATCATTGGCTGGCAGCAGTAGCTGGGAGGAACCAGCCACACATATAAAGTCAGAGCACCCTAGCGAGGGAGCCTGCTCCACGAGCTAGAGGGAGCCCCAGCTGACAAAGCGTCAAGGCGAGTTCGGCAGCAGGGCGAGGAGGCCAGGGCCCCCCACTCTGCCCATCTGTTTCCTGACCTCAACTAAACCGCAGTCTCCAACCCATTGACGTAATAAACCTTAAACAAAACTATGCAGGTAAGAAGCCAGCAGGGGTGTGGGGGCTTTCCAGTGTTTTGCACCGCCTGCAGCATGTACGACTATCTGCCTGTTGGACAGAAGTCGTGGGTGTGCTCTCGGTGCAATGAGTTCCTGGCTCTCCGGGAACGACTTCATTTCCTTGAGGCCATGGTGGCGGACCTGGAAAAGCTGAGAGAGGCAGAGAGGTGTGTGGAGGAGGCCTTCAGGGACGTTATAGCTGTGTCCCACTCCAACGATGATAGCTCTCCTGCTATCATGGACAACGATGGTCTCGGGGAAGGAGAGCATCCAGCTGAGGAAGAGGGAAACGATCCCTTACAAGGGACCCATTCCTTGGGGGATGAGCAGCTATCCTCTCGTGCCGAGGATATATCTCCAGGGGCTGGAGGGATCCTTGTAGTGGGTGATTTGATCATTAGGAACATAGACAGTGGGGTGTGTGATGGGCGTGTAGACCGCAAGGTGTTTTACCTGCCTGGTGCGAAGGTTGCGGATATCGCCCGTCGTTTAGATAGTTTGGTAGACAGTGTTGGGAAGGAGTCAGTGGTCGTGGTGCACGTTGGCACCAACGACATGGGGAAATGCAGCCGTGAGGTCCTGGAAGCAAAATTTAGGTTGCTAGGTAGGATGCTGAAAGCCAGGACCTCCAAGGTGGCTTTCTCTGAAATGCTACCAGTTCCACGCGCAGGCCCAGCCAGACAGGCCCAGCTTCGCAGTCTCAATGCGTGGATGAGACGATGGTGTCGGGTGGAAGGGTTTGGATTTGTTAGGCACTGGGGAACTTTTTGGGACAAACCGGGCCTGTACAAAAGGGACGGGCTCCACTTGAACCAGAATGGAACCAGACTGCTGGCACTTAAAATTAAAAAGGTGGCAGAGCAGCTTTTAAACTGACTGAGGGGGGAAACCCGACAGGAGCTGAGAAAGGTCCGGTTCGGAATAAACCTCCCCCCTGGGATAAAAACCAAAGAAATGATGAAATTTTAAAAGGGGTAGGCCTAGAAGTAGGCATTGTGAGAGCAGGGGCACAGGATATAAATTCAGAAGAGCAAAATTACCACAGGCCTAACCACAAGTGCCAAAGATACTTGAAGAGAGACACTGCTTACAAGTGCCTGTACGCTAATGCTAGGAGCCTGCGAACCAAGATGGGAGAACTGGAGTGCTTGGTCTTAGAGGAGAGCATTGATATAGTGAGCATAACGGAGACCTGGTGGAATGGAGAAAACCAGTGGGATACGGTTATCCCTGGATATAAACTATATCGGAAGGACAGGGAAGGACGTATTGGTGGCGGAGTCGCTCTATACGTGAAAGAAGACATTGAATCCAGCAAGCTCGAAACCCCAAAAGAGGCAGACTCCTCCACAGAATCGTTGTGGGTGGTGATACCATGCCCCAGGAGGGACTTAATATTGGGAACAATCTATCGTTCCCCTGATCAAAATGCTCAGGGAGACCTGGAGATGAGATATGAAATTGAGGAAGCATCCAAACTAGGAAATGTGGTAGTAATGGGTGACTTCAACTACCCGGACATAGACTGGCTGCATATGTGTTCCAGTCATGACAAAGAAGCAAAGTTTCTAGATATTCTAAATGACTATTCCCTAGACCAGTTGGTCATGGAACCGACCAGAGGGATGGCAACCCTGGACTTAATTCTCAGTGGGGACCGGGACCTGGTGCGAGATGTAAGTGTTGTTGAACCGATTGGGAGCAGTGACCACAGTGCTATTAAATTAAACATACATGTAACTGGCCAATTGCCAAGAAAATCCAACACGGTCACATTTGACTTCAAAAGAGGAAACTTCACAAAAATGAGGGGATTGGTAAAAAGAAAGCTGAAAAACAAAGTCCAGAGGGTCACATCACTCGAAAATGCTTGGAAGTTGTTTAAAAACACTATATTAGAAGCTCAACTGGAGTGCATACCGCAGATCAGAAAAGGTACCGCCAGGGCCAAGAAGATGCCAGCATGGTTAACGAGCAAAGTCAAGGAAGCTCTTAGAGGCAAAAAATCTTCCTTCAAAAATGGAAGTCTTGTCCAAATGAAGAAAATAAAAAAGAACACAAACTCTGGCAAAAGAAATGCAAGAAGACAATAAGGGATGCTAAAAAAGAATTTGAGGAGCACATTGCTAAGAACATAAAAACCAACAACAAAAAATTCTATAAATACATTCAAAGCAGGAGACCATCTAGGGAGACAATTGGACCCTTGGATGATAAGGGAGTCAAAGGTGTACTAAAGAACGATAAGGAGATTGCAGAGAAGCTAAATGAATTCTTTGCATCTGTCTTCACAGTGGAAGATATAGGGCAGATCCCTGAACCTGAACTAACATTTGCAGGAAGGGATTCTGAGGAACTGAGACAAATAGTGATAACGAGAGAGGAAGTTCTACGCTTAATGGACAATATAAAAACTGACAAATCACCGGGCCCGGATGGCATCCACCCGAGAGTTCTCAAAGAACTCAAAGGTGAAATTGCTGATCTGCTAACTAAAATATGTAACTTGTCCCTCGGGTCCTCCTCCGTGCCTGAGGACTGGAAAGTGGCAAATGTAACGCCAATCTTCAAAAAGGGATCCAGAGGGGATCCCGGAAATTACAGGCCAGTTAGCTTAACTTCTGTCCCTGGAAAACTGGTAGAAAGTATTATTAAAGCTAGATTAACTAAGCACATAGAAGAACAAGCCTTGCTGAAGCAGAGCCAGCATGGCTTCTGCAAGGGAAAGTCCTGTCTCAGTAACCTATTAGAATTCTTTGAGAGTGTCAACAAGCATATAGATAGAGGTGATCCAGTGGACATAGTGTACTTAGACTTTCAAAAAGCGTTTGACAAGGTACCTCACCAAAGGCTTCTGAGGAAGCTTAGCAGTCATGGAATAAGAGGCGAGGTCCTCTTGTGGATAAGAAATTGGTTAAGAAGCAGAAAGCAGAGAGTAGGAATAAACGGACAGTTCTCCCAATGGAGGGCTGTAGAAAGTGGAGTCCCTCAAGGATCGGTATTGGGACCTGTACTTTTCAACTTGTTCATTAATGACCTAGAATTAGGAGTGAGCAGTGAAGTGGCCAAGTTTGCTGATGACACTAAATTGTTCAGGGTTGTTAAAACAAAAAGGGATTGCGAAGAGCTCCAAAAAGACCTCTCCAAACTGAGTGAATGGGCAGAAAAATGGCAAATGCAATTCAATATAAACAAGTGTAAAATTATGCATATTGGAGCAAAAAATCTTAATTTCACATATACGCTCATGGGGTCTGAACTGGCGGTGACCGACCAGGAGAGAGACCTCGGGGTTGTAGTGGACAGCACGATGAAAATGTCGACCCAGTGTGCAGCAGCTGTGAAAAAGGCAAATTCCATGCTAGCGATAATTAGGAAAGGTATTGAAAATAAAACAGCCGATATCATAATGCCATTGTATAAATCTATGGTGCGGCCGCATTTGGAATACTGTGTACAGTTCTGGTCGCCTCATCTCAAAAAGGATATTATAGAGTTGGAAAAGGTTCAGAAGAGGGCAACCAGAATGATCAAGGGGATGGAGCGACTCCCTTACGAGGAAAGGTTGCAGCATTTGGGGCTTTTTAGTTTAGAGAAAAGGCGGGTCAGAGGAGACATGATAGAAGTGTATAAAATTATGCATGGCATTGAGAAAGTGGATAGAGAAAAGTTCTTCTCCCTCTCTCATAATACTAGAACTCGTGGACATTCAAAGAAGCTGAATGTTGGAAGATTCAGGACAGACAAAAGGAAGTACTTCTTTACTCAGCGCATAGTTAAACTATGGAATTTGCTCCCACAAGATGTAGTAATGGCCACCAGCTTGGATGGCTTTAAAAGAAGATTAGACAAATTCATGGAGGACAGGGCTATCAATGGCTACTAGCCATGATGGCTGTGCTCTGCCACCCTAGTCAGAGGCAGCATGCTTCTGAAAACCAGTTGCCGGAAGCCTCAGGAGGGGAGAGTGTTCTTGCACTCGGGTCCTGCTTGCGGGCTTCCCCCAGGCACCTGGTTGGCCACTGTGAGAACAGGATGCTGGACTAGATGGGCCACTGGCCTGATCCAGCAGGCTCTTCTTATGTTCTTATGTTCTTATGTTCATTTCCATTTCACACCTTCATATGTAATGTCTGAAGAAGCCCCAACAGGCACGTTGAAAGCAATGGGGCATGTATCATGACATGTTCAACTTGTTTTATTCTCATTCGTATAACATGATGAAAGACACATTTATTGTTGGTTTGCTTAATACATTTATAAACCACCTTTCAGTATGAGACTGTTCTTTAATAAACATTTAACTCACCGCTTTCTTTCCAAGAAAAGCAAAAACACCTGCAGCAACCTCAGCAGCAAAAATCACCAACAAGCAAGTGAAGAACTGCAAAAGGATAGAGACAGAATTTCAGGTTCAGCTTGTATGATGCTTTGCAGATAGCATGTAAATCTTTTCCTGCTTATCTGTAAGAAATACATTATACAAACCACAGGGGAAAGTGTAGGAAGGCTAAAAGGGTAAAAAAACGTTCTAACTTACAGGGAAGGGCAGAAGAGAGAAGACCACTGGCTAGCCTCCAGTCTGGGGGACTGATTTGCCCCAGCAATTTTTTCTCCCCCCCCCGACCTCACTGATTTTGGCAAAATGAAAAAATAAATAGAGTAGACTCAGCACTGGGGTGGATGGAGCCCAGCAGCCTGATGGGGGATGCAAATGTCTCCCTTCCTGCTCATCAAGTGGATCGTTTGATGAGCTGAGAGGGGCTGAGAATTCCCCCCCCCCAGATGATTTGCCTAGATCAGCTGAGGAAGAGGCGGCTGTGTGCCTGTCTGTGTTATCTATTTATTGTTACATTTATATCCCATCTTTTCTCTAAAGGAGCTCAAGGTGGTTCTCCCTCCTCCCCATTTTATCCTTACAACAACCTTGTCACGTCAGTTAGGCTGAGAGACAGTGATTAGCCCAAGATCATCCAGTGAGCTTTGTGGCTGAATGAGGATATGAACCCTTGCCTTCCAGGTCCTAGTCCAACATCACTACACTACACCGGTGTGTGCATTTCTGCATGCTGTGTGCGCACACATGAATAGATGGTGTGACCATACCCATCACTGGCATGAAGCCACCAGAAGAGTGCCCAGAGGTGAATGTGGCCCTTGGGCCAGTAAAAGGTTATGCATCCCTGCTATAGGAGAACAGCCTCTAGCAACACATTTTCACCTGGTGCTTAACAGCATAACCTTAGATTACGCATGGTTACTCAATAAGTAAGTCTTTTTCAGTCTTAAGCCTTAATATGGTTTTATTAAGAGGGAATGGCCATCAGGCTCAGGCTTTCTCCTCTTTTCTTTGCTTGCCAGCTTCAGCACTTCACTTCTGATCTGCTACAACACAAATTCCCCATTATGTGAAGGTGCTGTAGCTCAGTGGTAGAACATCTGCTTTGCATGCAGAAAGTCCCAGGTTCAATCCCCAGCATCTCCAGGTGGGGCTGGGAAGGACTCCTACCTGAAAGACTGGAGGGCCATTATCAGTCATTGTAGACAATACTGAGCTAAATGCACCAGTGGTCTGACTCAGTATGAGTTGGCTTCCTGTGTACATCCAAAATGGGGAACTCCTATTTAATATTGGTTTACTAACCACGATCTTAAATCACGGTTTGATCTTGGTTTAAGAGCCTCATTAGTAAAACCGATATTAAAACAGAAACCTACCACCACCATTTCAGATACAATGGGAAACTCTGGTTTAAAAAAATCCAGGCCTGAAGCACTGAAGCTGGAGTGTGAAGGCAGGTGGAGGCAGGTGGGAGGGGAAGATCTAACCTAATGCTTGTTAGGTGTTTAGTTCTGTCACAAGACTTTAAGTTTAACAGAATGTTATGTCTGAAAAGCCCTAATGTCACCCTAGCTGTGAATAAGTTTATTACTGCAGGGCCCAATCCTGGGCCCAGTGCTCTTCAACATTTTTATTAATGACTTGGATAAGGAGATGCAGGGAATGCTTATCAAATTTGCAGATCGTACAAAATTGGGAGGGATAGCTAATATCCTGGAGGACAGAAACAAAATTCAAAGGGAGCTTGATAGGCTGGAGCATTGGGCTGAAAACAACAGAATGAAATTTAACAAGTGCAAAGTTCTACACCAAAGAAAAAGAAACCAAATGCACAGTTATCAGATGGGGAACACTTGGCTCAGCAATACTACATGCAAGAAGGATCTTGGGATTATTGTTGATCACAAGCTGAATATGAGCCAACAGTGAATGTGGCTACAAGAAAGGCAAATGCTATTCTAGACTGCATTAACAGAAGTATAGTTTCCAAATTGTGTGAAGTACTAGCTCCCCTCTATTCAGCACTAGTTAGGCCTCATCTTGAATACTGCATCCGGTTCTGGACACCGTACTTTAAGAAGGATGCAGACAAACTGGAACAGGTTCAGAGGAGGGCAATAAGGACGATCAGGGGACTGGAAACAAAGCCATATGAGAAGAGACTGAAAGAACTGGGAATATTTAGTCTTCAGAAGAGAAGACTGAGGGGAGATATGATAGCACTCTTCAAATACTTGAAAGGTTGTAACACAGAGGAGGGCTAAGATCTCTTCTTGATCATCCCAGAGTGCAGGACATGGAGTAATGGGCTCAAGTTACAGGAAGCCAGATTTTGGCTGAATATCAAGAAAAAAATTCCTAACTGTTAGAGCAGTACGATAATGGAACCAATTACTTAGGGAGGTGATGGGCTCTCCAACATTGGAGGCCTTCAAGAGGCAGCTAGACACCCACCAGTTGGGTATGCTTTAATTTGGATTACTGCATTGAGCAGGGGGTTTGACTCGATGGCCTTATAGGCCCCTTCCAACTCTACTATTCTATGATTCTATGACTTACTGCTCCAAGCAGGCATTGCGATTCTCTGGCAGCTCCGCAACATCCAAAAAACCCCACTGCCATCATCAGCACACCTGCTCCCACCAGCACATATAGTCCTATAGGGGAAGACAGAATTATAAATGACAGAGAGAGAGAGAGATACAAGGAAACATCTTCCCCATGTTATTTCCTGCATGAGGACAGTTCTCATTTGCCTCTCATTCCTCCCCAGATGGGACTGGTCCATACAATCCTCTTTAGTCACCATGTAGGCCACTAATGCACTGAATGACCAGAGGTACATCAAACATCTTCATTATACAGTTTGTGTTGTTTGCTGAAGATGCACCTCTTTACCCTGGCCTTTGGCAATTGAGATTTTTGTGAGACCACCTCTATTGTTTGCTGCATAATCTTTGATTTGTTGTTTTATAGAACTGTAATATTTCACGATTATATAGTTGTAATCTCCCACTGGACCTTGTGGTGAAGGGCAGGTAAGACATCTCTTAAATCAGACAGAGAGATAAGAGTCCTTGCAAAGAAAACAGTATTAGGAACTGTTCTCCTGTAAATATTGTAGATCAGGGGAAACCAGCATGGTTTCCCTGAGATGCTATTGCCATCAGGCCCATCTAGCATGACAAATGGTTGCAGATGATGAGATCTGTAGCTCAACAACATCTGGAGGGCACCATCTTGGCTACCCCTGCTGTAGATGTTCAAAATTATTCATTATTTACTTATATGCTACTTTCCCAGTAGCTCAAGGCAGTTATTAATAAAAAATAGTTGATTTGGATTTCATTATGGCTTTTGGCTTTTTTCTAAAGAATTCTGAAAGCCTTCTGTAATGTTGGTGTTAGTGATTCCTGGTTCCCTTCCTCTCCTGAAAACCCCCAAGGGGAAACAAAATGGAGCACCTGTCAGCAGCAATATTTGAGGAAACAGGAGAGGAAAGAAGTTTTAAGAGGTGGTAGAAAAACAGGGCTGGTCCAAGATAGTTGTGCTGACTAAGACACAGATGCCCCATCCCAAGTCAAGAGATCTAGTACCCAAGAAAATCCCACAAGTGCCTCTCCCCTTCCCTGGCAGGAAAAATACAACAATAATAAATTAATTAACAATATGCATCCCTTTCACGACATGGAAAATCAGTTGCCTGAGGCATCCACCTCTGGGTCAGCCCTGAAAACAGATCAATATGTAGAAAAGAGTGGGACCTGTAACAAAATGTTGCCCTGTTGAGTGTTCCTATTCAGTGTTCCAGCTAGCCAAACATGCCTTCTTTCAAGATACTTCATTCTATTTCCCTCTCCAACAGTCAGCATTCTGTGCCCACAGAACATGTGCAGTCCGCATTGGGCTGCTTCCTTAGTTTTCTTATTTATTTTCTAAATATGTTTGTCAAGGATGGTGTTGTTTTGGCTATACAATGATCCACACTTGGAGAATGAGTTTGCTAGAGTATATAGGATGCTGTAGCCCAAAGTGGTCTGGGGGAAAGCCCTCCTTCAGGGGCAACTCAATTTCTTCTTTTCTGTCTTCTGCTGTCAGTCTAGGTCAGAAGTAAAATCTTGTGACAGGATTGGAGCTGCCCTAAATAAGGGGTTTAAGCCCAAACACTTTAGGCTACAGCTTTTCTTTATAAGAACATAAGAGCCTGTTGGATCAGACTTGGGCCTCAGTCACGTGTAATGATAAGCCATATCTCATTGTTACAAAAATGTGCCACAGTAAGCCTCCATTCCCTCTCATATGCCAAAAGGATGAATTCAGAAGCTTTCACTTCCATTTGGACTAACCGCAATTGAGCATTATGTCTGAACCCTGACAAATTGTTGTTAGTTTTAACTATGGCTATTGAAGCAAACCAACTTCAAATCTAAGTTTATGAAGCTGGCTTGTTTTGACTAACCATAGTTAAAATTAGCCACAGTGTTGGATTTGGATGCAGTTAATTAAAACTGGAATGAAAAGCTTTTAATCTCCTCTTTGCAGCTGGGCCCAAGGAGAGAGGCAAAGGAGCACATGAGCTCAAGGCTCTGGCATGTAATAATAAACCACTGTTTATTCTTGTGTGTGAATTGGGTACCTCCATCATGTCTAGCATTTTGTTCCCAGAGTGGCATTCAAATGCTTATGAAAAACTTACAACCAGGACAGTTTGTTTATTTTATTAAGTATACTTATAACTCGCCCTTTGTCAATATGGATATCAGGGTGCAGTACAGAAGATGTTCTGTACAGAAGATGTTCAGAAGAGAAGAGCAAACAGAACATGAAGGCAACAGTCCTTAACAATAAATTGCGTCCCAGCATCTGTTGAAGTTTCTTCCTCTACCATTTCCTCTAACACACTCATAACATACCTGTGTGTAAACACCTCATTCTGTATGGTGGCTGCTTAATAGTAGTAATGCAAATGATACAGATTAGCTTATTTGAATTATTCTTCTCTTTATAGAATTGAGGGGTTTGGAGCAGAATTCCAGAATCTTGTCTTGAATGTAGACTCTGAAAGGGCATTTACAATACAGGGAAATTTGCTAGTTTAATCTTTGCTACACAAGCTATCAATGGTAGTTGTCCAAGATATCAGTGAAACTTCTCCAGATGTCACAGTTGTAGCACTGGTGCCCTTCCTATGGGTCATTTGCACAGGCTTTCATATGGCAAATGCAACATCTCCAGCCTTTCCCAAGCTTTGAGTCCCCAGATGTTGTTAGACTACAGCTCCCATCAGCCCCAGCTAATATGGCCAATGGTCAGGAATGATGGGACTTGTAGTCCAGCAACATCTGGGGACCCAAAGGTTGGGAAAGGCTAATCTAGACTGTCCTTGAGAGAAAATCAAAGCCGTGTAGGACCTGGCCAAGAGAGTGACTCAGATGCCAATTCTTGGACACGGGACATTTCCTTAAAGATCAGCATTTACCAGCCTGTTGCCCTCCAAATGTGTTGGGTGACAATTCCCAGCAGCCCTAACCAGTGCACTACCTTGGCTGTGGCTGGTGAGAGTTGTATTCCAAAACATGTAGAGGACTCTTGTTTGGAGAAAGTTGTTACAGATAATGAACTGTTGAGATACACCTCTATTTAGAATAGAACCTGTTCTTGTGGATCAGCCACCGGAGCCCTGTGCTCACAGTCAGAGATGCTTTAGCTGTTATATCCAACAGATGAAGCAGGACAGGGAGAACCTTGGAAGATGACAAAGTGTCCTGCCACACACTACCATGCAGCTAAATTAAGACCTCCCAAGAACAGGCACTATTATTAACAGCATTGCTGGTTCTTGTTCACTATCAGCCAGCTATCTCCAAAGGTGTAACTACTGCTCCTTTCTGCTCCTCTCCCTGCAAAATATGGATCCAAATGAAATCAAAGGATGGATTGTATGATTTTGCCCTGGATCATGCCAGGTACAGGCTGTAACTTCACAAATGAGGCTGAATTAACCTTCAGGGAAGGGCCATAGCTCAGTGGTAATACATCTGTTTTGCATGCAGAAGATTCTAGGTTCAATCCTTGGCATTACCAAGCAGGGCTAGAATGTCCCCTGTCTGAAATCTGGAAAAGCTGCTGCCATTCAGTATAGAAAACTGACCTAGATGGACCAATGGTCTGACTCAGTATATGGCAGTTTCCTACACTCCAGCCTTTACAATTATGTTGGCTGTTGTCACTAGTGATTTTCAGGAAGCCTCCTGATAAATGGAAGCAAGCATTTAGAAACTGTGAAAAACCTCTTCAAATATGGTGTTGTCCAGGAGGCTCTATTGCATCAAGTAAGAATTTTACATACAGAATTTTAAGGAGATGAAAATGGTCAGGAAATAGTGTATTAATCTCTCCCAGTACATGTTCTGGAGTAAACATTTTGGTGAAGAAGTTGGGACAAAGACATATTAATTTTAGCTACTGCTAGTAAATACAACCAACCCACTCCTCTGATTTAATTCTGCAATTTCACCAGTAGTTTTCATGATGAGATATAAATGTGCATTTCAAATGCATGACTACTCGGGGGGGGGGCAGCGAAAGGATGGCAGCAGGACCTAAACCAGAAGGTAAAACATTAACAGCCCAGGATAATGAATCAATCAAGAAAATAAATAGTATACATATAATGTAGAATACATACATATGGTAGGAATAACCAGCCACTGTATAAATTTACCACACCTCATGGAGAATTTGCACATCATCAGTCCATCTTTCCCAGTCAATATACAAACATCTCCAACAGGCCATGGGGAATGTGCACATCTTGACTGCATTTTGTGCATTCTCTGCATGCTATGCATAATCTCCAATAACTGCATATCTCATGTACACTTTCTGGCAATATGCACATTCCCCTCTCAATATGCATATCCTCCAAGAGATGTCTTTTGCTTCTGTCTCTAGCTCAGAAGTGGGCAACCCATACCCCATGGGTCGGAGGCAGCCCACCATCCACTTGTATGCAACCTGCAGTGTCCTTCCTGCCAATCAACTGAGCAGTGGGAAAAGAGGCTTTGGCAGCAGCCTCTTCTCCCCCACTGTTCCCTGCTGATCATCATGGAGCAATTGTGGGGAAGGGGACATTTTACTCTTTCTTCCCCACTGCAACCATGATGAAAATCCCTCCTGCAAACTGCTATTAAACTTAAGAAAAGTTTGATAGCAGCCCATGGGGGAGTGATCTTCATTGTGTCTGGCAGGAACGGAAGGATTATTTTTTCATCATTTATTAAAATTATATCCTGTCCTTCCTCCTGAAGGAGCTCAGGGCAGCAAAAACTCCTGTATGGATCAGCAGGAAACATGACTCTGGAATTCACAACCTGAGAAGTTTGTGCTGAGATGCAAAGCCAAAGCTGCTCCACCAGAGGGCAGCAGAACATACCCATCAGGCTCCAGTTAATGCTGCCCATTAAGAGACTATTTTCAATTGTTACAAAAAATGTTTTTCATTTCTTTTATTTTTTTTAAAAAAAATAACACTGCTATCATAATACACACCATGTTTTCTACTTCTCCAAAAGCAAATATATTTCAGGATCTGATTTATACTGAAATTGTCCAATGGTCCATCTTTCCTGAGTGCCAGTTGCCTTTTTAAATTTCAGGCAGAGGTCTTCCCTACCCTAATCTCTCCTAATCAGGGGTTTGAACCCGAACCTCCAAAGCATATGCTCTACCACTGAGATAGAAACCTTTTTGAGGACACTGCAGTTTCCAAAACTTTCCAGTAACCTGATTTCTGCAGAATCATTGCCTGTAAGTTCAGCCAGTTACTTCCCCCCCTCTCCGCAGTTCACAAAGACACCAGACGTTACATGTCTTTTGTCTCCCAATACCTCTACAAAGTCAGTATCAGGAGTAGAGCAATTCTGTGCATACTGCACATGAGATTAGATGGATAGATAGATTAGATAGACTGTCTACTGATAAGACTTGGTAGCGCAGGGGTGGTGGGGCAGAGCCACTGGTACCCTACAGCCGTGAGCAGTGAATTGGCACTGTTGATGCATCTACACAACCCCATCCTCACTCCCCCACAACACTGACCCATTCCCACCCTGGTAAACTGTAGCAGTACTGGAGTTGGAGATTGGATCTGTGGGTCTGCTCCACTACACCGGCCACTACCAAATAGCCTTGCAAAGTGGATTCTTGTTTCAACAGTGATTAAAAAGCAGTAATAAGAAAGATGACTGTTTTTGCCCTCTTGCTGCTGACCATCTTCAAAGACATGGCTGCATTCAGATATAACAAACCATGGTCTGGAGCTATGATGAGAATAACAGACACAAACCTGTTATTCGCATGTTCCCTCCTTCCTTTCACGTGCAGTGATTTGTAGCTTCTGATCCTTATTTTCCACAAACCATAATTTGGTGTTTTGTCTAGACAGGCAAACTGTCAAAAAAAGAAGGCCACAAACAAGGACCAAACCTTAGTTTGTGATCCTGATTTGTTTGCAGGCAACCACAAGCCATAGTTTGCCTGTCTGAACATAATGACAAACTATGGCTTGCTGTAAACAAGGATTGGAAGTTATGGATTGTTGCACACAAGGAGAGAATGAACAAGGAGCATATGAAACTCACTATTTTGGGGTAGCAAACATTTAGCTGGCATTACCTGTAAAGTTTCCTAACTCTGTATTATCCTAGGGAGCTAGTGGTTGTAGACAAGGATCCTTATTCTGCTTAGGATACTTTCTCTCTCCCATGCAGGCATCTTAATCGTGATGATCTCCATGAAGGCTCAGAGACATCCTCCTCCTTTACTTTGTGTTTAAAATTGTGACATTAGCACCATCTTTCTCTTCTTTCATCTGAAATTTATTGACCTGGACATTTCAGAAAGCTTCAGAAGAGTCTTGAGAACAAGCTTTCAGAGATTCAGAAATAGATTGAAGGTACAGCCCCTCATTCCCCTTCTATCTATGGCTGTGAGCTCACTAGTTGCCTACAGCAAAGCATTTCCATTGGCCACACCTGGAGGGGGAACGTGTTGATCTGCCTGCCAATCAGTTGCAAAAACTTTTTGAAGCAGAATTTTTTTTAAAAAACGCACTTGAGCTGATCTCACCAGGTTTTACAGTAAAAAGGGATGGGGTTTGACTAGTGTCATGTGTTCCCATTTTCAGAAAAGAGAGGCGGAGATGCACTGGAACTGACACAACAGTAAGTGTGCCTCTACCCTGTGTTAGCTTCTCTTGTAAAAACGACTGTATTATTCAGAGCTTGGAAAAGTTACTTTTTAAAACTACAAATCCCATCAGCCCCAGCCAGCATGGTCACTGGACTGGGCTGATGGGAGTTGTAGTTCAAAAAAAGTAACTTTTCCAAGCTCTGGATTTCTTCTAATGGTGTTCCTATCCTATTGCAATATTTTACTTCAGAATCAAAATCAACAAACTGGATTACTAATTAAACAAACTTTTAAACAGCCCAATGGCTACATTTTTAATAAATTAGGACAATGATCTCAATCTTATACTTTAATTTCAATGTGCATACTGTTCCTAGGTGACATTGACATTTGTGTGAGTTGGTATTTTGGAGGTTGTGGGGTGGGTGATATAGAAAACTACCAGTCCTGGTATGGCTTATGTTCCTAGGTAATTTTACTTGGAGAGGGAAGCGTGTGCAATATCATCTGCTTCAAAGCGAAAGCAAGCCAGAGGATAGCTACACATTACATACAAACACATGCAGCTGTAGCTTGCAGCCTGCTTTTTCTTTATTAAATGGGGGGGGGAAGACCCAAGCTTCAGGAGAGGGGAATTTAGAGCAGGAAAGTGCCAGAGAGAGGGAAGCAATTCCCTCTTCTGTAGTCTAAATCCCTCTCTTCTATATCTGCTTTTCATTTTAGAAAACTGTGTCCTTCATTACACACCTTTGTGCTTAATGTGTAGGTAGAGTTCCCTGATCTTCAACTGTTAAGGGTTAGGGTAATGCCTTCATCTCACAATAGCTGTGCCTACCAGTAAGAAGATATTGGGCAAAATGCACTGTGAGACCTATTCAAAGTAGCATGTATGGTTGGGGCCAGTTCACACAATACATGCTTCCTAACCACGCCAAAGTACATATTTGTGTGGACAGACACATGTGAACTAGCAGTTATGGATATAGTCATCAGCAATTTCTGCAAATACAGCAAGTAGGGAAAAAAACTATAGAGTATGGTTGGTGGGAATGGTCAGGATTGCTTTTATGAGCAAAACATGCATTTTGGACATCTTTATTTCCCAGTACACGGTTTATTTCCCAGTACATGCTGCAGCATTTGGGATGGCAAGTGGCTGTGGATCAAAGTATTTGCTTTATTTTATTTAACAAAAATTATATACCACTTGATTGTAAATAGAACCTTTATGCAGCTTACAAAAAATACTGTCAGGATGCGAGGCCCTTGCAAGTCTGACATAAGCTGCTCTGAGATTTCTAAAGGAGTAGGGTGGATACTTGGCATAGGTAACTTTGGTTGTGGAAAATATCAACATAGAGAAATGTTGATTTGTGGACTAAGCAGCAGGAGGCAAATTGCATTCTTTCAAGCATTGCGAAAAAATGACATGGTCTGCCTTCTTCCTGAACACCAGAGCAATGATAACCTAAAACAATGGTCTGGTACCCTGACAAAGAATGTATTTTAAACATCCTAAGCCATTGTGGCCACTACAAATTCACTGAACCCAATGATTGCATGACTTGGACTTGGGCCAGGCCCGGCCTCCAAGAGGTCTTCTGTATCTTTAAAAGTTGTGCAGGGGGAAGGGAGAATCCCACCTTGTGGTTTTTCCCATTACAGGGTTGCAAGAACACCTGCACTTGGCTGACTTTCTCTTCTCCTAAAGATACAGGATCAGTCTCAGGCCCTGAACCTGGCAACCCTAATTGAAAGAGGGGGACAATTTGTATGGCTTAGCCCATGGGTAGGGGCTGAATGTGGCCGCCCAGGCCTCTCTATCTGGTACTCTCACCAGGTCACATACCACACTGCCCGTTTTGCACCCCAAATATTTCTGCCTGGCTAGAATGTGGTCTTGCTCCAATAGTGTGTCTTTCTTGCCTGGATGGAGGCCTCTATGGAAGATAGAGAAGGGGGTGCGAGGGTGTGTAGAAACTCGTTTACTGTACAGTTGTGCTGTGAGAGATGCCATGCCTGAGTCACACCAGCCCCTGAACTAGCTAACTCTAGGTGAACAAGGAAGACATGTCCCCAAGCTGGATACCCCTTAGGGATGGGGTTCAGTAGCTGGTTCCTATCCATTTGAATTCCTACAATTCAGTTTTCAGTATCGATTTGCCATTTTTTTTGTTCCCAATTGTTTTCGCAGTTGTTGACAAAAAAAATACTGTAGTTGCTAATGAAAATGCTAATGAAAATGCTTATGCTGTAGGCACTTGTTCCTCAGATTATTATTTTTTTGTATTTAAATATCAGTTACGCAGCTAATCGGCCATTAATTCTGTCTCTTGCCTCAGGCTAAATGCTGTGCTGGAGGACAGCCCCCCCCCCCCATTTTACCATTCTTGTTGTTTTGCAGTACTTTTGATTGTTAATGGAGATTGTTATCACCTAGACAGAAGTTAAGAAAGCATCAGGTTAGCAGAAAGCTGATTACAAAGACAACAACATAAAATTCTGAGAGGATTTTTTTTAAAAAATTGGTCCAATGACAGTGTGACCAGCCGCAAGAAATCAGTGCTGGTCTGAAAACAATATCAGACTATGTAAAAATCTGGTAATAAATCCAATTCAGCAAATATTCTCCCCAATCCCTAATACCCATGGAGGAGTGGTCTGAGGGACCCCACCTTCACTGTGAATTTTCAGGGTGTTTGCTAATCTTGCCCACTCTCACTTTTCCTTGCGCTGCTGCTGCTTGTTGTGATCAAAGCGAATCCATCTGTGGCCACCATCCCATAAGGTACAACTCCCTGTCTGATCAGTAAAGAATAGGCAGGGAAAAACCCACTCCAAGATCAATGCTGCTTGTACAAAGGTAAAATTTACATTGTTGCTCTGCCCACTTTTGCCTCCGGCCCTGCCCAACACTGGCATGTGGCCCTTGGAAGGTTGCCCAGAAGACAGTACAACCCTCAGGATAAAAAAAAGGTTTCCCACCCCTGGCCTAGTTCCTGGGCTATTGTCCAGAGAGGAGTGTGACCCCTGAAAATGCAGAAGTTGGCCATCCATGATCTAACACATTACAGATTATACAACCACTCCTGAACCAAAATGACCTTTTCTTGCTTGAGTAATGTTGAGAATGGATATGTATGTCAATGAGCCCTTTTAAATCTCTCTCATTCATATTTTCCAGCTGAAGTCAGCGGGTGGTGGTGGGGATGTACCAGGCTCTGCCAGTTCTTTGCAAGGCAGGGTCAAACCCTCTTAAAGAGGAATGTGATAAGTTTCTTTTTGCCCTTGTCCAGGGCAGCCCTTCAAAGTGCAGCCAACACATTCTCTTCCACAAGGGAACATATTCAGTGAGTAAGGTTGGAGGTGCTTCCTCTTAACATGCCTTAAAAGGGAAGCTTTGCTTAATGATGACAGTTCAGCTCAGTGACTCATACAAAGTGAAATGCTAAAAGCCACTGATGCAAGGGCAAATTGCCTGGCAATTAGGACTCTTTCAAGTGGCCAGGGTCTGGCATCCTGCCTCAAGGCATCATCGCTTATTGAGATAAAGAGAGCAGCTAGCTATGGAGGAAAGCCCAATGCTCAGACGTTTGCAGACAGACAAGATGCAGCCTTCTGGGGTTACCAGGGCTATAACTTAATGAACTACTGAATGTAAATGTACTGCCTTCAAGTCGACTCCGACTTATGGCAACCCTATGAAGAAGGTTAATCTCACAGTGCGAGAATTTCCTTGAAGGGATCACTCTTTCCCAGGAAGCTTTACCCTGGTTCCGAACCAGGAGCAGTCAAGACCCTGCCCCATATCATCATTGTTGCATCATTCATGGGGTGTTGATGGATGCCATACCTGAGTCACACCAGCCCCTGAGCTAGCTAACTCTGGGTGGGTGAATAAGGCATGCTCCCAAGAGTGTTCCTGTCTCCCCTTTTCCAAGCTTGATATCCGTGGAAGAGTGATCTGAGGGGACCCCTTCCACCACTGTGAGTTTTCAGGGTATTCCACTAATTTTGCCTCCTCTCTCTTTGCCCACTGAATGAGGGATGGAATTCCTACTTGGTCCTGCGATGACCAGCTAATCCTGCCTTACACCAAAGGTAGTGTGTATGTGTGTGTGCACATGTGCCAAGTTGCTTCATAACTTTCTGATGCCCACCCCTCATTTGATTCAAACATCTGCAGCCATTTGGCAGCCACGGACACTTGGTCCCACTTCTCCCCACCTCAGCACAAATGTGCCACCATCCATCCTCTATGTGATGGCTGGAGCAGAAGTGTACTTGATAAGGTCTCCAGAGGTATCAGTTTGCCATCCCTGGTCTAGATTGCGCAAAGACATGTCAAAGGGCTTGCTAGGGATCCACCCGCTTATTCCTGCCTAGTCTGAGGCAGTTGTTCTTTCTCCTCCATTTTGCTCGTAGCAATACAAGAGCCCCATCTGAGCATGGTGGTGGAGGTGGCAGCAGCCTCACAACATGGCTTAGAACCTAGTTAACAAGGAAAAAGAGTGGGTTTTTGTGTGTGTGCGATGACCGCGGATGAACAGGGCCTTTGTCTCCAGTGGTGAATGCAGAATTCCATCTCTCTGCACTGCTTATGGAATGGATGGAGAGGACTTTGCAGCTGCAAAGTGGGTGGGGGTGTTGCGTGTGTCAGGGAGACATGCTGGCTCTCTTCTAGGCAGGCAAGCTGTACATTACTTGTTCCTTCCCTGCTTCAGGGCCGTCTCTAAGGTGACATGCGAACCTTCAGCCAGTGTTCTGCACATAATTAACCTCAGAGGAAGTTTACTTGTTTATGCAGCCAGCGTGAGATGCGCTAGAAACCCCACAGTACCAATAACACCCGGCCTAATGATGCAACTCCTTCCCAGCACAGTTGGCGACTACTACCATTGTAAAAGAGTCCACGTTGGGAACACATTATTCTTTGCTAGTCAAGGAGCTTATGGTGGTTTATGTTCACCCTTTTTCCTTTTCCTTTTTTTTAAAAACAAACTTCAGCATACAATATCTACTGTATTATCTTTATGTATGTATGGAGGGAAACACCCATCAAAACTTTGAACAAAGAACACCCATTAGACCTGGATGAATATGTAACATGCCCATTAAACATCTTTAGCTTAAATGTACTCATGGTTATTTTATTAATTGTGCACTACTTTTGCATCCCACCATTACTCCATGGGATTCAGAGTGACATTGTCGTTTCATAACCAGTGCATTATATGAGGCAAAGGTAGTCTGAGACACAATGAGCTGCCACTGACCAATATTAACACTACAATATGAGGAAAATATGAACTTAAAAGATTCACAAAGGTGGATTTAAGGGTCTACCCACCCTGAACATATAATGAAATGGGCCCAAATCCCACAGATGTTACAGCTGATTCATAATAGGCATGTACCAGTACAGCCCCCCTCCCTACTGTCACCACCGCTATCTGCTTTCCCACCCAAATTAGATACACCAGGAGGCAGATATGCCAGCATATCTCCTGTATAAGTTAAGCTGTATCCTAACTGCTCCTAACCAGAAAGAGAGGGATGATGGGGCTGGGGAAATAGGGAGCAGTCATTTTCTGCCTTTCCATTGCCTCCTATGGGGTGAATTTAATTGCATCTGCATTTTTGGTCGTGTAAGTTACAACAAGCAGAGGGGTCAGGACCACTGAAGGGACTCAGGATAAGAGTAACTTTGTTTATCTCTCTCCCCACCCCCAACATGCCCATTCCCCTCTCTTTTTTTGCCATTTACACCAGCGTAACTTCCGCCAGCTTAACCTCCGCCAGCAGGGCTTTCTCTGAGCTGGTGTAAATAGATACCCTGGGGTAAATTGTTTATACCAGCTTATGGTTAGCTCAGCCACCAGATATGCCACATTCTGTCCTCTCCTAGCTGGCACATCTGGGGGTTAAGGATGTACCATTAGGCATCAGAAACCATGAGAAATGTAGTTCCCATTTAGGGAGCAATCCAAACTCCCACCTTTGCTGGATAAACAAAGCTACTCTGTAGCCTAACTCCCTTCATTCACCAGTCCTGTGTCCACTCTGTTTGATGTAACTTACACCACCAAAAATGCATGCATAACTAAATTAATCCCATATGAGTCAATGGAACTTCCTATAACTCCTACCCCAAGGGACAGGGCAATCAGGTCCAATCCAGATCCGACTGCTGCACCATGTGTGGTGGTAGCACAGTGATCAGGCCCAATGCCATCGCCCACTGTGATAGCAGTGAGACTGGCTTAGGATCCCAGACCAGCTCAGCCTAATCCCTTCTCCATCCTTGGAATATGGGCAGCCCATTGGTGGCAATTCTGTCCACCCATTCAGCAGCTAAGGGCCAAATCAGATGGGTGAAGGGACACTTCTACCTAATCCAAACCTTCTGCCCCCCAGCCTGGAATAAGGGGGGGGGGCTTGGATTGCTCTGTCCCTAAAGAAACTTCCAAGCTCCCTTTTGGATGACCAAAAGTTAAAATAGACAAGGAACAATCATGACAACAGTAAAGTTTCAATAGAGTCTTCCTGATTGTTTTAATTGTGGCTTTACATATTGTTGTTTTATCATTTTTATTATATGCCACTCTAATGGTTTTACTGAAATGAGGCCTAGAAATTTCTTTGGGGGCAGAGTGATCCAACCCCCTCTCCCCTTATGCCAGGCTCACAGTGCTGTGAAGCTGAGATTAGCAAGTAGTCGGCAATATAGGAAGAGAAGTGTGAACAGTATCTTAAAATATTTGTCTCAGCAACAAATTTCCCCTTCTCAGCAAATAATTTTCCAGGTTTAATTGTCAGGAATACTGGGCATAACGAAGGGACACAACTGAATTCTTCTTAGCTAGATATTAAAGGAAAATTAAGTTCCCTCGCATTTGAACAACAATCCAGAGAGCAAATGATTCAAGATAATTAGAAATAATAATTAGGCAATTGTCCTTCCTTCCTCATAACTCCTCGTCAGTGAAATCCAATTTTCCCCTTCTTATTTTTACTGCAGTAGCATTTGGAAGCCTTTTATGGGATGAGATCACAATTTGCAATTGTAATAAAATATTGCACAAATATAGTTACTGCAGCACATTTGTCCTATCAAGTGATTTAGGATTTGGAATATAATGCTGCCAAATAACAGACACAGTATCTGTAGCAGGCATCATGCTTTACTATGTTAAGCTAGTGAAAACAGAGGATGAAAACGGACTTTGGGCTTGTTTATTGTTTTCCAAAGTACTTCTGTGTCCTTATTGAGGACTGGTTTAAGTCGATCAATGTGGTATAGTAGGCTTAGTGAAAAGCTGAAGCAGTACTTTGAGGCACTCAGATCAGGCAATTTTACTATGCCACTGCAACTCTTTCTTTTTTGATACATGAAGTAACTTAGTGGAGGAAAATAATCGCATGATCTCTGTGGTGAGCTACTTCATATGAAGACATCACCAGGAGATAAGAAACACAAGTGAGTGGCCAACACATGACAGCAGTAACTTGTAAACTTACCCTTCCCTCCATTATCAAAAAGAAGAGCAGACTCTGGCAGCTATGGTGGTGCTTAATCTCTATGTGCATGAAAAATCATTGCAATTTCATGTGCATTTCAAGGAGCACCCACCTGACTGAACCTGAATCTAGGACAATGGAAGTGATGTTGGTGGGGAAGCCAGACCTCAAGCAAATTTGGAAGAGAGGCCATAGCTAAATAACAGAGCACATGCTTTGTATGCAAACAGTCCCTGGCATCTCCAGGTAGGGCTGAGAAGGCTTTTGACTGAACCCCAGATTTCCGCTTGCAGTCAGCGCAGACGATACTGACCTATATGTTCCAATGGTCTGATTCAGTATAAGGTAGTTTCCTACATACCTGTACAGTTTGTTTTGTACAGAGCTGATACTAAAAAAGAACACGGCCCTGGTCAGGGGTGCTCCTAATGTACTAGATAAAGGAGTTCTGATTTGCTTAAGGATTTAGAAGTCCTTGACTTTGGGAAAAGCTTCAAGAAATGAATTAAAATGATGTATACCAGCCCAACAGCTAAGTTAGTAAAACACTCTAATTTGACAGATGAATTTACATTTTAAAAAAGGGGTGTGGCAGAGCTGTCAGATTTCCCCACTGTTGCACACCTTCCCAACTGAACCATTAGCAACTTCTAACAGAATGAAACCAGCTGGCAAGAGGACTCAGACAACAATGCAACCCCCTCCCCCAGCATATATACATATTATGGCATCTGCCACTCAAATCCTTTAATCTAAAAATATATAATCTTGGTGAGTTTCTTTGTAAGGACAAAATATACTGTTTATCTACAAATATTTGACTGCAAGTATCTATTTCCCTCAGCACTTTGATTTTTTAAATATATATATAAATCAGACTGGTCACCACCCACTTTCTCACAGCATTTTCAGTTGCAATCCCTTTATTACCAAACTTGTGATCTATTCTCAATTAAGACCTTTGTGGCCTTATGAAAAACTAATGGAGATGGAAACTGGATCTAAGGGCCAGCTCACAAACTTATGATACAATGATGGGGGCACAATTATCTGATTAAAACCAAAAGCCAATGGAACAAAGGACCATGATTTGATATCTCTGAGACAAGGGACATAATTATACCAATGAATGTCACTATGTTTAACTTTTAAAGTGGCTCAGCATAAAGTGCTGTATCTGACAACATAAAACTGTAAGAGGGTATATCATACTAATGTTTTAAATGTTAGAATTGTCAGGATGCTAGAATTTATTTCCTTCATCCATGATGGAATTATGTAAAACAGAGGTGGCTAACCTGTTTTGGCCAAGGGCCACATTCACCTTAGCCAATCCTCTGGAGGCCACATATCATTGGTGTGTACAGCCACTCCACAATCTCTTTCATAAACACATTTGTATATGAAAGTGCTCGCACACACACACAGAGAGAGAATTCACCTTCTAAGTTGATCCATCGAATTCAGCTGAGCGGGGAAGGGTGGTCATTACCCCCTCTCTCATCAAATAATCGATATGATGACTAGGAAAGGGCCATTTGAATTTCCATCAGGGTGTTGGGCATCATCCAATTCAGCGCTGTGTCTACATTAAAAAAAATTTCTTTTGCCATGGCTGCCAGAATTTATGCGGTCTTGGGGGAGCCAAAAAGATTTGCTTGGGGGCTGGATCAGGCCCATGGACTGCTGGTGTAAAAGCTCAGCAATACTGGGTGCCTATCTTTGAAATGAAAGCCAGTGTGGTGTAGTGGTTAGAGTGCTGGAGTACGACCTGGGAGACCAGGGTTCAAATCCACACACAGCCATGAAGCTCACTGGGTGACCTTGGGCCAGTCACTGCCTCTCAGCCTCAGAGGAAGGCAATGATAAACTACCTCTGAATACTGTTTACTGTGAAAAGGACTACCTCCATTGCCTCTTCACAGCATGGGCTCTGATGCTGGAGAGAGTAAAAAGAGGGTGTTGGGGACATATCAGAAGAGGCTTTGGATACACTGTATCCAAATCCGGGTCCAGCATCAGTGGGCAGCTAGGCTGGACACTGGCCGAGGGTGCCTGCAGCTGACAGGGACTCCAGCTGCTGGGGTTGGGGAGTTGTGCACTCCACACCCTGGTACTGACATGGATTGCACAGCAGGAGCCACTTTTCCAGGCAACACCACCCACGCCCCCTGCGTGGGCTGGCAGCACCACTTCCTGAGTTGCTGTATCAGCATGCACATGCTTGCCATCTTGGATAATGGCAGGTGTGCAGGTGTAACCCCCACAATCTTGTTTTAGTTGGTTCAGTCTGGTGGGTGGGGTTTGATTTGTTTATGTTTCGAATCCCGGGACGGTAGGGAAGTTCCTGATGTTTTCCGTTGGCTTCTCGTCACTACTATTCTGATTTAAAGCAGTAAAATATTATCTCCTATGTTTAATAGGAGTAATATTGAAAATTCCCTTTAAGTGCGTTCTATCATTTGCCAATCCGTAGGAAACGTGATGAAGCAGAGCTAAGACGGAAAATGAGGTGATAAAAGGTAATAAAACTAATGAGGCATTACTGCGAAAAATGCAGATACGCTAAAAAAACAACAATAACGGCTGAATAACAAAAAGGGAAGTTAACATTTCAAAAGTAGTTCAAAAGGCTAGAGTCGCGGACCTTGGGTAATGGGAGGTGATTAGATTTCAGAGGGAGCAACGGTAGAAGAGAAAAGCAAAAAAGCAAAAAGAGAAGCACAAGCTCACTAAATCACTGTACAAGAGCTGGTAAAAAAGGAGAAACAGTGCACTTACTCATTAAGAGCTCATTAAAAACTTGAGAAAAGTTAAAATTGAGCGGAGGTAGAAAGAGCTACTGCTTGACCGTCGCCATCTTTGCTCCCTTCCCCATGCTTCATAGCAGAAACACCCTGTTTGAAGAAGAAAGCAAGTGTGGAGCTGAAAAGTTGGTCCTGGGTGGTGTGGCTGCTAGGGAAGCTATTATTTTGTTGGTCTTTAACCCCTTGATTAAGGGCCTTGCTAAATCCATAGATTTTCCAGGCCTAGCTGAAGCTGCAGTGGTTCGGAGCAGCAGGATAAAGTGATTCATCTCCTGAAGATTAAGAAAAAGAACTTTTCAGCTGATTGCAAAGATATTTTGCCAAAGAAAGAAAGGACACATGGACAAGGATCTTTTAAGTATTTGGAAGCTGAGAACCATATAAAACTGTGTTATATTTAATGTTATGTTTTCTTTGTGGGGAAAAAAGCTCACAAGTTATTCATGGAATCTTTGCAAATTCATTCCATTTTTGGCCCACAAGAACCTGCAGGGGATTACACATGCACAGCATGCTGAAGCGCTGACGCAGCCAGGCATATTTAAGCCCCTGGCAGCGGCATCAGTGCCACTGTGTCACCACTGCTGCCAACTTCAGGGTCCCTCTGCAGTCTGGTATTGCCCTGTTCAAAACCCTCCTCTTCCCCTGAAAGGCCCCTGGGATGGGGGAAAAGTGGGTTGCCCCTGGAGCTAACTTATCACTTCTTTTTCCTTCAGTCACCCCACCCCAACCTTCCATGAGAATGGCAGCACTCTGGATTCAGGCCCTATCTGCACTAAATATTTAAAGCAGTATTATACCACTTTAAACAGTCATGGCTTCCCCAAAAGATTCCTGGGAACTGTTAGGAGGAAACCTATTCCCCTCACATAGCTACAATTCCTAGAGTGGTTTAACAGTCAATCCCTCTTACCAGAGAACCCTGGGAATTGTAGCAGTGTGAGGGGAATAGGGGTCTCCAAATCATTCTCAGCACCTTTAAACTACAGGTCTCAGGATTCTTTGGGGGAAGCCATGAGTGTTTAAAGTGACATAATAATGGTTTAATATATAGTGCAAACGTGGCCTTAGAGGCTCTACTACCACAGATTGTCCCTCCCCCCAATTTCATTTTATTGCTGAATTTGCTCCTTGCTGAACTTCAGATGCATGACAAAGACTTTCTTATTCTAGCAAGCTTGCTGAGGTAGCATTCAGGTTTCTGTTTGGGTTTTATGATTTTTTATTGCTTTAGTCTCTGTATAGTTTATTTAGTTTATTAGTATGTACATAGAATCATAGAGTTGGAAGGGGCCTTGTAGGCCATCGAGTCCAACCCCCTGCTCACAGCAGGAAATCCACAGCTAGAGCATCTCCTGCAGATAGCTGTCCAGCCTCTGCTTGAAGACATCCAGCGAAGGGGATCCCACTACCTCCCTAGGCAGTCGGTTCCATTGCCGAACTGCCCTTACTGTCAAGAAGTTCCTTCTAATGTCCAATCTGAATCTACGCTCCTGCAACTTAAAACCATTAGACCTAGTCCTACCCTCTGGGGCAGCAGCGAACAAATCTGTACCCTCCTCTATGTGACAGCCCTTCAGGTACTTAAAGAGTGCAATCATGTCACCCCTCAGCCTTCTCTTCACCAGACTGAACATGCCAAGTTTCTTCAACCTTTCCTCATAAGACTTGTTCTCCATACCGGCTATCATCCTCGTCGCCCTCTTCTGAACCCGCTCTAACTTGTCTATATCTTTCTTAAAATGAGGCGCCCAGAACTGAACACAGTATTCCAGATGAGGCCTGACTAATGCAGAATATAGTGGGACTATTACTTCCCTCGACCTGGAAACTATAGCTCTGTTTATGCATCCCAAAACCGCGTTTGCCTTTTTTGCCGCAGCATCACACTGCTGGGTCATGTTCAACTTGCGATCCACTACAATTCCAAGGTCCTTCTCACATGCACTACTGCTAAGCCGAGTATTTCCCATCCTGTACCCGTGCATTTTGTTTTTGTGGCCTAAATGCAGAATCTTGCATTTGTCTTTATTGAATTTCATTTTATTAATTTCAGCCCAATTTTCTAGTCTATCCAGGTCCCTTTGGATTTTATTCCTGTCTTCCATTGTGTTAGCTATCCCTCCCAGTTTCATATCATCCGCAAACTTCATAAGGCTTCCCTCCACATCATTTAGAAATGCTAATGATTAAGCAGTATATAATTGCCTTAAATAAATTAATTGTTCTGCCCAAGTTATTATAGACTGGGCAAACCTATTTTCCACTTCATGTGTACACACTTATGTGTTTTACAATTGCACATTACTTTGTAAGATTTTGGCCTGAAGTTCATATATTTCTTCATGAGTTTTACATAACTGGGAGGGTGACAAACTCCTACCAATGAGCTGGGAAAGAAATATATTTTAAAAAACAACCGCCCACCCCAGCTTTTATCTTTAAAACTGTTTTTGCTCTTTTGTGACATTAATCATGAGTTATTATGATCTACGCAAATCATACATCTAAAATACAATTTAAAGTGCATTTGACATAAATATAAAAATGTCTTAGTGTCTCACTCCATGTGGACTGAGACGGTATGCCATCAGAAGCCCCCTCCTAGCCTTTTGTCTTTAAAACTGTTTGTGTGTATATTCAGAACACTAATTACTAACCCCACAGAAGAACAAAGGAACATCCACATAGGGAAGAGTAGCTGGGATTGGAATCTCCTATTTATATGGAGTTCAAAATTCTAAAGCCTAAATTCACGTTAAAACAGCACTAGCTTATGAGTTGATTAACACTTAAGAGGAAAGGAAAGTTCAGGGGCAACGGAAGACTTGTAAACCTCATACACAAATCATAATATAAGCCTGAGCTCTGGACTGGCTGGAGTCCTGGAAACTGAACCCATGTCCTGCCTAAAGTCCACCCCCTCCTCTCAGGGTATTCCTGGATTATATGCAGCTGCTTCTGATTATCTGAAATAGTCTGCTGGAGCCATGCAATTCCCTACAGAAATCTAAGGCAGCTGGCACTTAACGCTAAAACAACAGAGTGGTTGGTCCCCTTAGAATGCTTTGCCTGTAAATTCAATGGGGGATCCCTGAAACCAGGAGCAAAACAAGTAATGGGAGCTGAAACTCAGGCACAGAAGCATATTTTACTCTGTTCTAAACATGTATACAGTCCGTTATCACCTCCTGCACTGCAGATCACACCATACAGTTGCAAAGTTACCAGCATAGAAAATTACACATTAATCTCCTATGTTCTGCAGCAATAACCATTTTCTCCCAGTCTGCCAATACTGATTATTATACATTGAAGGTGCTATATAAAAGCATTTGAGAGTTCTTATGAGATACGTCAGAATTATTCACATTTGACAGACAGGGAAACTGAGGCTGAGGAACAGTATCATAAATCCTAGTGACCAGACAATCTTAGTCTGCGTCTGTGTTGGAATTGCTTTTTAATATGTTTTTAAAGCTTTTTTTAAAGATGTTTTAAAAGATGCTTTGTTTTAATATGTTTTTAAGGATGTTTTGTTGTAATATATTTTAAAGCCTGTTTTTATGATGTTTTAGAGTGTTTTAGTGCTTTTGTTTGCTGCTCTGGGCTCCTACTAGGAGGAAGGGAGGGATATAAATCTAATAAATAAATAATGTATTTGTTCAGACAAGAGGCTTTCAGCATAGAATAGTCTAATAGGACAGGGAAATATTTTTTTCTCTCTCTCAAGCTACATGTCCTTTCATTCTAGGATTAGGTTTTCTGTAACTGTTCAGGGAGCCAATTACAAAGCTTAAACTGCAGAGATTGTATAAAGCAAGGATGGGAAACCTTTGGCCCTCTAGATGTTGCAAGACTACAACTCCCATCATCCCTGACCATGGGCTTTGCTAGCTGGGGCTAATGGAAACTAGAGTCCAACAGAAGAAGGCTGGTGTGGTTTTATTATCACAAAGTCAAGTGGAGCTCTCCAAAACTCATGATAAGGGCTTCTCATTGGTGGCACCCTGGCTATAGAATACTCTCTTCCCCTTAAGGTCAAGCAGGCACTAGGTTTGGCTAGCTTCCAGCAGCAGGTGAAAACTTTTGTTTCATCAGGCCTTTGAACTGACATCATCAGCTGATGTATCATATCATGGTATGTTGGAGAGCTGTGTTTACTAATTTTTAGTATACCTTCTGAATTAAGTTTTGAATTGTTAATTGATTGTTTTGATGTATCTGCTTTGTTGTGACTTGCTTGAGGTCATTTACAATGAAGGGCAGGATGTGTGTGGGTGTGTTATATGCCTTCAAGTCAATGATGACATATGGCGACCCTATAAATCAGCGACCTCCAATAGCATCTGTTGTAAACCACCCTGCTGAGATCTTGTAAGTTCAGGTCTGTGGCTTCCTTTATGGAGTCAATCCATCTCTTGTTTGGTCTTCTTCTTTTTCTACTCAATTCTGTTTTTCCCAGCATTATATAGTCTTTTCTAGTGAATCATGTCTTCTCATTATATGTCCAAAGTATCATAACCTCAGTTTCATCATTTTAGCTTCTGGTGATTGTTCTGATGTAATTTGTTCTAACACCCCATTATTTGTCTTTTTTGTGGTCCGTGGTATCCATCGGTTTCTCCATATTCTATCCTTACAGTAGCCTCTTGTGCAGAGTATAGGTTGAGCATCAGAACAATCAGATGCTGTGGCACCTCCATTTCTTTTAAAGCATTCCATAGGTTTTCGTGATCTACACAATCAAAGGCTTTGTTGTAATCTATAAAACACAGAGTGATTTTCTTCTGAAATTCCTTGATCCATTCCATTATCCAACATATGTTTGCAATATGATCTCTAGTGCCTCTTTCCTTTCTAAATCCAGCTTGGGCGCCTGGCATTTCTTACTCCATATATGGTAAAAGCCTTTGTTATAGAATCTTGAGCATTACTTTACTTTCATGGGATATTAACGCAATAGTTCGATAATTACTGCATTCCCTGGGATCCCCTTTCTTTGGAATTGGGATGTATATTGAACACATCCAGTCTGTGGGCCATTGTTAAGTTTTCCGTATTTGTTGACAATTTTTTGTCAAAACTTGGATAGATTCCGTCTCAGTAGCTTGTAGCAACTCTATTGGTATGCCATCTATTCCTGGTGATCTGTTTCTTCCAAGTATTTTAAGAGCAGCTTCCACCTCACATTCTTAAATTTCTGGTTCTTCTTCTTACGGTTCCTCCATGAATGAATCTGTCATCCTTGCATTTCTTTTATATAATTCTTCAGTGTATTGCTTCCATCTTCCTTTTATTTTATCTCGGCCAGTCAGTGTGTTCTCCTGTTGATATTGAACATTCCTACTCTTGGTTTGAATTTCCCTTTGATTTCTCTAATTTTTTGGAATAGGGCTCTTGTTCTACTTTTTATTATCCTATTTCTGTACAATAATTATTGTAGTAGTTCTCTTTGTCCCTACGTACTAGTCGCTGTATTATTGCATTTAGGGTTCTAACCATGTTTCTCTCTCCCTTTGCTTTTGCTTTCCTTCTGTCTTTAACCATTTTCAAAGTTTCATCAGTCATCCATTGATGTCTTTCTCTCTTTTTAATTAGAGGTATTGTCTTTTTGCATTATTCCCTGATAATATCTCTGACTTCACAACATAGTTCTTCTAGTTCTGTATTGGCTATGTTTAAAGCCTCAAATATGTTCTTTACTAGATCTTTAAATTGTTCTGGGATGTTATTTAGATTGTATTTTGGCATTATGATTGCTTTGTTGTTCTTTAGCTTTATTCTGATTTTTGATATTACCAGTTCATGATCTGTACTGCAGTCTGCTCCTGGTCTTGTTTTTGCAGAAAGTATGGAACTTCTCCATCTTCTGCTTCCAGTTATATAAATCTGATAAACAAATATTTGGAAGCTCACAGGCTCCCCATTCTTGCTCTCAGTTTCCACTTGTGGTACTCCACTGCCATCATCTACATATTTGTGGCAGTTATTCAGACAACTTTTTATTAAAATAATAAAAAGCATGGAGGCAATTTCTCCCTTGCCAGCTTTTATCACAGAACTGGCGTTGCACATTATGTGGCAGGAGCTTCCCTCCATGCATTTGCTGTTTGCAGTGAATTGTGAGCATGATATAAGAATCAATCAATTCTGGCTTTCTTTCTGACTTGGGCATCAGACTTTATTCAGCTCTGACTGTTTGCAAAGACAGGACTTAATGAGGTACTTAAACTCTTTGTGTGAGTACCCACCTCTATGGAGGAAACCTGCTACTCTCCTTCCAGGGCAGACATGACTCCATATCCTAAAAATTACAAGCTTTTTCTCACATTAGGGCTTCTCTGAAACAAACTGCAGCCTGAAAAGGAAAAGGCTGGACAATCACTGATATTCTGGCCGTATCAAATTTAGCATCCACAAGTGATAATAAAGGCTCAGAGTAAGGAATGTTCCTGTCATATTAACAGAGCAATCTACACAAATAGGAAAGGAGATGATGCTAGCAAAACTTTGATGAAGAGCCATCTATACTCCCTATATTTTAGTTACAGCAGAAAGGATTTAATTTATTAGCAGGAGTCTCAAATTTGTGCATAGTGCCTCCTCCCTCCTCTTTGAGGTCAGAAACTTTCCTTTTTGCCCAGCAATCTGGGCCTCATGCAAGTGCTTCATATGCCAATGACACTGAATACTTATGCAGACTAGAAAAATTGCAGCCGAAGATCACCAGCTCACAAAAATACCAGCCCAGAGCTTTCATTCCAATGACTTCTACAATTGCAAAAATATGGAGCCCAACTTCATCTTTTGAACTGCCAGGCAGGGCCACCATCTGCCCCATCCCCCTGCTGTCCCAATGGCTTTCTTTGTTCTATTTATAGCTATAACATTTCCTTATAAGAAAAGACACACAGAGAGCTTGGAAGGATGTCCCATTGAACTCAATGGGGCTTTTTTCTTCTGAGTAGACATCTATAGGATTGCACCAGCAAAGGGTGTTTATGATACGGGGAATTTTGCTTGATGTCTCCATATGATATACTGGAGAGAGAGAAGTCAAGCCAAGCCAGGTAGTAAGAGAATCTTAGATAGATGCTAGCATCCAATGGAAATCTGCACTGACTTTGGCTGTGCTCACACTAGGGTATTAATGCGTATGCAGGTCACTGTTTCTGCATGCATACTGTTCAATCTGCCAGATTTACACAAAAGAACAATCAAAACACATGAGTGCTTTCAATTTTATGCCTCTAAAATCTATCTCAATATTTCCCATCCACACTAGTGGGCAGTGCCTGATGGAATGTATTTGTGCTGTGAATTGTTGTCCCCTCCCCTCAATTACTACTACCCTAGCCACCATATGTTCTGAAAACCTGAGGTCCATTGTGGGTATCCGCAGAATCCTTTTTTAATTTTTGAAATACAAGTTTTTCATCCACCAGATTTGCACAAAAGGGCACTAACAAATACTTTAAAAATATGTATTGCTCCAAGTCAGGAAACCTGAGCTCTACTGTGGGAATGCATGCAGATATTTGTTTACCTCTGCCCATACATCTTTTAATTTTTTTTATTTTTGAAATGCAAGTTTTTGGATATATTCCAGATTGGCACAAAAGAGCAGTCAAAAATAATGATAAAAATGTGTGTGCCTCTCCAAGCCAGGCAAGGATTTGGAGTTGCTTGCATGAAAAAAGACTACCGCTTCCTTTCCTCCCCTTTTCCTTTCCTGCCTCCACTACCTGCAAGGACAATTTTTCCAGCTGTCTTGTGCAACAGCAGTTCTGCGTGAAAGAGCTGTTGTAAAAATAAAATACCACAAACACGTCTTCAGTAATAACCAGTGGAAAAAGGCAGGCTGCATCCTTTCCCGTGGGCTGATGGAAACAAAATGAGCATAGGGGGTGTGGCAATAGAAAGGACCCAGGAAAACACCACCAAACATGTAAAAGAACCTGGCCACATAAATGCACTTCAGTGTGTCCATACTAGTCAGATAATACACAATTTTATATTGGATGTTCTTCCTTATCAGTTTATTTGCGGATCAAGAAAATCCAAATCTAGCAGTGGAGAAGTGCTAATTAGATGAGGAGGCCATTGTGTGGATGCCACAAAAAAGAAAAAGAATTGAGACAGAAGCAGTTTAAAATCCACATTAAACTCCAAGGGGGATAAACCCATATTTTATTGATGCCTGCTGTTTCCCCTTGATTTGATACTGATTATCCCATTACCCAATGCAAGTTCCATTCTCTGCTGATTTCCCCCCATATAAAAACTGTTTTATTTATTTATTAAATTTATATTCCGCCCTTCCTCCCAGAAGGAGTCCGGGGCAGCAAACAAAAACACAAAAAGCACTTTAAAACTTCTTAAAAACAAAAGATTTTAAAACATATTAAAACAAAACACCTTCAAAACATCTTTAAAAAACAACTTTAAAAACATCTTAAAAAGCAGTTCCAGCACAGGCACAGACTGGATAAAGTCTTTACTTAACACGATTGTTCAAAAAAGAAGGCCTTCAACAGGTGCTGAAAAGATAACAGAGATGACACCTGTCCAATATTTAAGGGGAGGGAATTCCAACGGATAGGTGCCACAACACTAAAAGTCTGCTTCCTATGTTGTGCGGAACAGACCTCCTGATAAGATGGTGTCTTGCAGGAGGCCCTCACCTGCAGAGTGCAGTGATCAACTGGGTGTATAAGGTGTAAGAGAATCTTTCAAGTATCCTGGTCCCAAGGTATGTAGGGTTTTGTACACCACAACTAGAACCTTGAACTTCGCCCAGAAGCTAATGGGCACCCAGTGCAATTCTTTCAGCAGCAGGGTAACATGTTGGTGATACCCTGCCCTAGTGAGCAGTCACGCCACCACATTTTGCACCACCTGCAGCTTCTGGATCAACCTCAAAGGCAGCCCCACATAAAGCGCATTACAGTAATCCAGCCTGGAGGTTACCAGTGCATGGACAACAGTGGTCAGGCTATCCTGGTCCAGAAATGGCTGCAGCTGTCTTTCCAGCCGAAGCTGGTAAAAGGGACTCCTAGCCACTGAGGTTACCTGGGACTCTAGCAACAAAGATGGATCGAGGAGCACCCCCAGACTGCAAACGTGCTTTTTCAGAGGGAGTATGACCCCTCTGCAGGCAACTGACCAATACAGTTACAAATACAAAGCAAGCAACTGACCAATTATCCGAACTCAGGAACCACCAACCCACAGCGTCTGTCTTGCTAGGATTCAGGCTCAGTTTATTGGCCCTCATCAAGCACACTTCCAGCACGCCACCGAATCTAGGCACCAGTCCAGGCCTTGCATGGCCTCTCCCGATTTAGATGTTGAACAGAAACGGAGCTGGCTATCATCAGCATACTGCTGACACCTTGCCTCAAATCTCCTGATGACTGCTCCCGAGGGCTTCATACAGATGTTAAACAGCATGGGGGAGACAAGATGGCACCCTGCGGCACACCACAGCATAACTGCCAGGAGGCTGAAAGACAATCACCCGATGCTTTGCCCTGAAAATGACCGTGGAGATAGGATCAGAACCAATGTAAAACAGTGCTGCTGATACCAATCTCACTAAGTCGGCTCAGAAGGATACCATGGTTAGTGGTATCAAAAGCAGCTAAAAGATCATTTCCCTTGTCCTCCCGATAAAGGTCATTCATCATGGTGACCAAGGCCAATTCAGTCCCATATCCTGGCCTGAACCCAGATAGGAATGGGTCAAGAGAATCTGTTTCATCCAAGAGTTCTTGCAATTGCTGCGCCACAAGCCTTACAATGGAGTATTTGCGACCAGGTGGTAGTTGTCACAAACCAATGGGTTCAGGGTGGGCTTTTTCAGGAGTTTTCAGATCACCGCCTCTTTCAGAGCAGCTGGGACCACTCCCTCCACAAAGATACGTTGACCACACTCTGGATCCACTCAGTCATATCCCCTCGACAAGCTTTAATAAGCCAAGAAGGGCAAGGGTCGAGAGGACACATTGCTGGCTGCATCGTTGCAAGCATGTCATTAGACCACATCAACTGAAACCAATCCCAAGAAGTTGTAGCAGACATTACACTAGACACTTCACTGGGGACTATAGATGTAGATGGGGCATCAAGATTGCTATGGAGGCGAGGAACTTTACCCTTGAAGTTCCTTGCAAGCATTCACAGTGGGCTTCCAAAGGGTCTAAAACTCCATTTCCTAGAGTTGGTGTTAACAGACCCCTGACAATACAAAAAAGCTCCACTGGACGGCTACTTGAGGATGCAATGGAGACAGAGAAGTGGGCCTGCGCCTCTGCCTCTGAGGTCTTGTTTCAGGTCCTGCTTCTTGAGTGTTAAGAGTTGCCTTCAGGGCTACTCCATTTCTTGAATGGATTGGAAACCAGATATTTGCACCAATGAGCAATCACAATAAAAGCTTAATATGAGCTACGACCTAAAGCCTGCTTGAAAAGTCCAGTGCTTGACTGTATAACATGTGCAACAGAAAAAAAGTAGAAGGTGCCTGTGAGTATGTGCAACAAAGCCACCTAGGCTAATAATAAATCTAATAAATAAAAAATAAATATTTTCTTCCTCTTTCATCACTAAATAAACCACTGCTAGATCCCACAAACCTACAGAAGATCTCCAGAAGAAAAGAGCCTAGCTTCCAGAAACCTCTAATTTTAGTAACTGAGCACAACATATGGACAGCACATGCACATCCATATACAGGATAAGAGATGGAGGCTGACCAGGAGCATTCAGAACAGGCATGATAGACTGTTACCTTCTGCTGAATGCTAGTGGGCAGAATATTTCTAAGCATGGAGCTGGAACAAGATAGCCCAGATAATCCAATCAACCACTTATATGAGCAGGATAAGACCCTTGGTTGTTCTTAGGAAGCTTCCATTGTAAACCTAGAGTTGCCACCTTTTAACTTAGCTACTTATGGACAGTCCAGCTATTCATTATACCAGTCAGGCAAAACAAGTACAAAATCAGCATAGCTCCTGTATCTGGTAACATCATTCAATTATGATATTTTATCAGCAAAATTGATTCTATTAGATTTGGATTTCATCAGAATTGTAGGTTTCTCTCAAACTTTGTTAAATTAAGTTACTGCTGCTGTGAATGAATCACTATTGTTATGTTAGTACACATTCTGGCTATGTGCACAGAAACATCAAAGATCTACTGCTGCTTTTTGCATTTCTGGCATTTTGGTCCCACTGTTTTCTCCCCCTCCCCGGTTTGTAACTGTGCAGGCCTGCCAGATAATGCTTCATATTCTGACCAATGGGCAAGAAAACCCAATGCTATTATTAGTGCAAGGCTATGCTTGTCCACTCAGAAGTTAAGTCCTACTGAGTTCAATGGGACTTATTCCCAGGAAAGCGTATATAGGATTGCCACCAAAATCTGTGAATCTGTAAAAGTATCACAAGATTCTTTGTTATTACTGAACTATGAACAGCCCACAAGAATTGTGAACGGGTGGCAAATCCATACATGCCTGTTTCGATCAGACATGAAAGCTGTGAAATAAGGTAGACACTGGCACCTCTGCAAGCAGGCATGAGAACACCAGAGCCTTGGTTATATATAGCCAGTTCAACGTTTGGCTACCTGCTCCCTTCACCATTGTCAGTTTGTTTATATTCTCATACTCAGATGGCAGGTGGATAAATTCTGCAGGGATGAAATAGTTTGGTTTCTATGGTGCTGCTAGATATATATTTCCTCACAGTCTGGCTCCTGTGAACTATGTATTTGACACAAACCAATGAGGCATTTCAGCCCACCTGGCTGGGGCCTGCACCTTGCACCACAGCAAATGCTTGAGCTATTAGCACAGCTGCCTGCCTGTTGCTGAGGGGACAGAGTTAGTGGATGGAAAAGATGAACACAGGCCTGACTTTGAGAGGGAGGCCAGAGTGGGAGTCATCCTAGAGGGCAGAGAAGGTCTGCTTGTGGGCAGAGATGGGGTTCTGCACAACAGGCACAAGCCAGCTCAATGGAAAGTACAGGACTGTAATTATCAATTATTGTGAAGTCAAAAATACTGCAGATCCAGGAAAATCTCTCTATAAACAGACAGGAGACAGAAAGCAGAGAACTGAGATCCAGCCAGGAGTTCCAACCAGCCACTCGAATACGATAGGCTAATCCAAGCAGCAGCAACTAACTTCACAGTTTGAATCCCACATGCCTGCTTCTTGCAGTACCTTCTTCCCATACCCTTCAATATCTGATTAAGGAAAATAGCTAAACCTGCTTATATTAAATGGACAAGGGCTTTATACTATAATAGAGAGTAACCCATGTCCAAGAAGTCTGAATGCACATACTGAGTGTATGGGACTACAACTCCCATCAACCCTGACCACACTGGCTGGGCCTGATGGGAGGGGGAGTCAACAATATCTGGAGGACCACAGTTTCCCCATCCCTGGATTAAAGGGTCAGAATTTAAAACCACTTTATGTAGAGCAACAAGCTGTCCAATGGGGCTTCCAGTTCAGGTCCTTTAATCCAAAAGGGGGGGCACAAGCACAATCTATACCTCATCTTGGATTGTGCCCCAGATTAGAGCTCTAATTCTGGAGTTTGTTTCAGCAAAATCAGCACCATTTCAAAGAGGATCTCACACAAAAGCATCCTGCTATATTAAAGGAAATGGAAGGTTCTTGCACCTTGGAATCAAGTGTCTCTTCTGTTGCCCAGCATCCACCCACAGACGATGGATGCCCAAAGAAGGCAATGGAGCACTGCTTTTGGACTTATCTTATTGGAGGCGCCTGGCTGTACCGAGCCAGAGAATATCTGTAAGGCTGCCAATGTAAACAGCCAGGAAGAGGGATATTTAATGTAAGTGAACAGAGTTACATCTCTTTGTCACATTGATTATCTGATTCCCTCTCTTCCACCAAGCTCCTAAGCAGCTCCTCCAGCAAAGAGAACAAATATAAACCACAAAACGCTCTCATATTGGGAAACTGCTGCTGCCTGCTTTAATGGGCCCGAGAGAACACAACACAGACCTCATCTACAGGAACATGCCCTCCTGAAAAGTATTGATGAATCCAGTATCAGGAGAATGGTGTGAGGTAAATGGTTACAGCGTGGAAAGCAACTCTTGACGCCTCTTGACGGGAAAGTGTGCCACACCCAGCTGATTCTTCACTCGCAGGTTAATCCAGTGAATCACTTTGACAGACTTCATCTTTCCTATATAACCTACCCTAGACTACTAGAATGTCCTGCTAGGACTTGACAGTACAGTGTATCAAGAACAGTTCAAAGTTACAGAGCTAACACAGAAATGTGCTTGCTGTCCAGTGTTACACGGGAAGCTATGTTAATTGGAGTCAGACCAACGGTCCATCCAGCTCAGTATTGTCTATGCTAACTGGCAGTGGTTCCCTAGGGTTTCACACAGGAATCTTTTGCAGCCCTTTCCGGAGATGCTGGGGGTTGAACCTGGGATCTTCTGCACGCCAAGCAGGTGTTCTACCACATGGGGCACTGTGACAAAAGTGAGACAATGTGTGGAATTATTAATTTCCCTGTGCCTGACTAACCAACTGGAGTCACTTTCAGAAGTACCATTATCTGGGTGATATAACTATTTGTTTACCTATTGAGTCCTTTACAAAGGCAATTAGTCACTCTACAAATCAAAATTACATCCGTTCTAGTATCTCTGACTTCCTTGTTAATGGCTATGCTATTGAGAGGGAGACAAATCCTGCAAAACTTTCTACATCTCTTTCCCCCTCCCTATTGAGAAATCATATCAAAATGGAATTGGCAAAGCTCTCTTAGTTACAGTGTCTTACCTTTGGAATGTTCTATCCATCCCAATTTGTTAGGCGCCCACTGTCACTGCTTCTAGGAGACGGCTGAAAATCTCTCTAGCATTTAATGGAATATGATTTTATTGCTGATTTTTATTGCCTCTGCTGCAGTAAAAATCTGTTTTATTATTTAGGGTAGCTTTTATCCTGCTTGAAATTTTTATCACTTTTTTCTGTTTATTGTTTAATATGATCTTAGTAACTCCAGAGTCTCTGACTGAGAGACAGGAAAGAAATAGTTTAATAATAGTAATTGTGACATGTATGGGTATTCACCTTGATAGCATTGATAACTAACAGACTCTAATTGGATTACAACATAGAATAGTAAAGTCATTAGTTTCCCAATCCTGGATATCTTTGCCTATTTAAAGAGGAAACATCAAAGTGGCCACCAGCTTGGATGGCTTAAAAGTGGATTAGACTAATTCATGGAGGATAAGGCTATCAGTGGTTACTAGCATGATAACTATGGGGTCGTACTCCCTCTGAAAGAGCAGGTTTGTAGTCTGGGGGTGCTCCTGGATCCATCTTTGTCGCTAGAGGCCCAGGTGACCTCCGTGGCTAGCAGTGCCTTTTACCAGCTTTGGCTGATAAAACAGCTGCGGCCATTTCTGGGCCGGGATAGCCTGACCGCTGTTGCCCATGCACTGGTAACCTCCAGGCTGGATTACTGTAATGTGCTCTATGTGGGGCTGCCCTTGAGGTTGGTCTGGATGTTGCAGGTGGTGCAAAATGCGGCAGCGAGACTGCTCACTGGGGCAGGGTATCGCCAATATGTCACCCTGCTGCTGAAAGAATTGCTCTGGCTGCCCATTTGCTACCGGGCTAAGTTCTAGGTTCTAGTTCTGGTGTACAAACCCCTATACAGCTTGGGACCAGGATACCTGACCGTCTTACCCCTTATATACCCAGTCAATCACTGTGCTGTGCAGGTGAGGGCCTCCTGCAGACACCATCTTATCAGGAGGTTCTTCTGCATAACATAGGAAACTGACCTTTAGTGTGTCCTCTTAAGTATTAGGCAGGCACCTGTTATCTTTTTGGTGCCTATTGAAGACTTTCCTCTTTCTACATGCCTTTTAAGTTGACACTTATCCCAGTCTGCATCTGTGTTGGAATTGGTTTTAATTTTTTTTTAAAGAAACCTTTTTTTCTAAACAATATGTTTTTTAACCCTTTTTATTTAAGATGTTTTTAAAGTTTTTTTAAAGAAAGTTTTTAAAGTTTTGTTTTAATGTATTTTAAGGTTTGTTTTTAGGAGGCTTTAAAGTGTTTTTACTGCTTTTGTTTGCCACCCTGGGCTTCTGCTGGGAGGAACGGCGGGATATAAATTAAATAATAAATAAATAAACGATGTTCTACCTCCATATCAAAGACAGTATGTCTCTGAATACCAGTTGTTGGGAATAACAATTGGGAAGAATGCTGTTGTGCTCTTGTGGACTTCCCATAGGCATCTGGTTGGACACTGTGAGAACAAGATGCTGGACTAGATGGACCCTTGGTATTATCCAGCAGGACTTATGTTTTTACTCAAGGGGTGCGTCTTCATCTTGTCTATGATTAACTAGGGTGTCAACCTATGAAGATAATATGTTACTTCCCACTTCTTTACTCTCCAAGTTGGAGAGTCTTTGGGCTCATCTACACAGTGGTTTATTGTGTGTTTGGTGCTACTTACAACTCCTTTAAATTTGCAAGGCTCACATGATGTTACTGGCAAACAAAAGCTATCGCAGTTTTCCCCCTATAAATCTGTACTAGCCCAATCCTCTGATAATACCAAAAGGGAAGGAAAAAAGTCTTCACTCTGTATCTCTAGTGCTTGCAGGTGCTTTGCTCCGATGCTTTTAGGTGGGTGTGCCAATCATTCCCCTCTCCATGCCCATTCCCTCCTCCTCCCTTCATTCTATTTCCTGTAGGCTGACCGGCTGCTTTCCTCCTTCTGCTGGCCTTTTTCAAGTTGCTACAAACGGTGCTGTTATTTTCTTTTTCTCCCCTAGTTTGTGAGCAAAAGCATAACACTGCTCAAACAAAGAAGTGTATTTCAGCTGTATTATAGCAGTGAAAATACTAATAATCACACTTCCTGGATGTTTTTTTTTATATGAAACTTACTGGTAGAACAAACTGAGCATATTTGATTGCCAAGTAACCAGAAGGAGTGGAAATGTCATTAGGAAACTGCGTGATTGATCCTTCCCCTCCATGTGAATAGAAAACAGAGTGTTTGCAGCTGGCACTGAGCCCTTACTGTGGACAATGCAAATATAAAACGGAGGTAAAATCAGCGTCTTTAATATGAAGTTATGCTCCCATGTGGATAAGCCTTTTGAGTATAGGAAGGTTTCCTTTCATCAGGTTCCTGGAGTAAGAATCCTGACTTTGAAGCAACCCTCTTGATTACAAAACCTGGTAATACAAGCAAGTTCTCTGCCCTGTTGTTATTTAAATAGGGGAGTAGAGGGGCCAGAAACTGGATGATAATGAAGCCATGAGTCTGCACCAGGTATAAGTCTTAAGATGGAATGTGGGAGGAGGTAGCAGACATTCAAATAGGGCTCTGTTAGGTGCTATGCACATTTCAGGTTGCACCAAGGTCTGCTGGGAGGAGAAGCATACAATCCCGTTCCGTGCCTGGTACTGCAGGCAAAGGGGCGAGCTTGCGGCCGCTGCCGAAGCACAGGCCGCCATCAGGGGTGTGTGTGTGTGTGTACGCGGCGCGCTGGCGCGCCGGCATAACACGCAGAAAGGAGGCGGGGCGGCTGAAGGCCATTTAAGGCCACTCCACCAGCTTCGGCTTCAGCAGCGCGGTGCGGCTCCTTTGCCTTCGCACGTGGGCCTCCGGAGGCTTTTCTGAGGCCAGGCCAGGTGCTCGATCGCCCCCCCCACGCCCCCTCGGGAGACAGGGAGGCAGCGGCAGCGAGGCTGGGCATAGCGGAGCTTGGCGGCGGCATCGAAGCCTACACGGCCAGGCCCCGGCGGCGGCTCGCTCGCTAGCGCACGTGGCTTCCTAGGGCTCGTTCTCGGGGCAGTGCGGTGCGGCGGCGAGGCCCCTGGCTCAGCAGTTTGGCAGCAGGGAGCCCTCGGCCATGGGAGTCCCTCCAGCAGCGGCAGGAGGCATCAGCAGAGCCTGTGGCGTGGCGCAGACGACAGCCGCAGCAACTGACCACAGCGGCGGCAAGGCCTAGCGGCAGCGGCGCTACTCGGACAACGCAGCCCTGTGGCTGCTTTCTTTGTAGGATAGCTACAGGGGGATCCCTGTGGGAGGGTGGGAAGGTTATTGCTCCTTACTCACCCCATAGTAAAGGAATTGGGTTCCAGCCCCATCACCCCCCCCAAGTAGGCACTTGTTGGCCCAGGCGGCCTGGATCGCTGGGGCTGGATAAGGGGGCCTATCTGTAGGTGGCCGGGGTGTGCGGGATTAGGAGAGGGCACTGTCTGGCTGGGCTGTGAGGGTGCTGGTCCCCCTTTAGGGACCCCCAAGCTGACCACTCCTTATTTCTGGGGAGGCACTCCCTCCCTCTTGCTTTGGCAATGGAGCATAGGCCGTGGGGGGGTCTTTAGTTGAAAGGGATTGACCTGGCTAAGCTCCAGCTCAGGATGCCACCCAAAAAGGGCAAGGAGGGCCAAAAGGGAAGGGAAGGGCCCCCAGGGCGGAAGGTAGACGCCCACCCCCATTCATGATAAAAGAGAACAGTAACGTTATCTGCCTCCTCTGTGCAAGACATTTTCCTGGCTGTCATAACCTTTGCTCTCAAACAGAGGCTGAGCACAGATTTTGGAATATGCTTTTTAAAAGTAGGAGCTAGACCACAACAGGGCAAATGCGCAATTGCAACACAGCTGTATATGACACTCTCCTCTATGTTTAAACGCATTGTTTTCGATAAAGAAGCATTCCCACCTTTATTATCCTGCACCCAGATAAGCCCCGTTACACCCCCCATTAGGTGCACCCAGATAAGCCCCGTCACACCCCCCATTAGGTACACCCAGATAAGCCCCGTCACACCCCCCATTAGGTCACTTGGTGGCCCAGGAGGCCTGGATTGTCTGGGGCTGTACGGGGGAGCCAATTGGGTGGTGACTGGGGGTGCAGGGTGAGAAGAGGGCACAGTCCGGCCAGGCTGTGAAGGTGCCAGGGCCCCTCTAGTGCTCCCTCACGCTTACCACCTCTCCTTTCTGGATGAGGCACTCCCCTGGCTTCTGCAACAGGGCATAGGCCGGGGGGGGGCTTTAGCGGAAGGGAATAGACCTGGCTACACGCTCAATCTCAGGATGCCACCCAAAAGGGGCAAAGTGGGCCAAAAGGGGAGGGCAGGGCCCCCAGGGCGGAGGGTAGATGCCCACCCCCAGCTGTGGAGGAGTGGAACATAGCCAATGCAGGAGACACTTCTATTGGGGGTCCCTTGCCCACTACAGAAGGTGAAATAGGAGTAGACTCCTCTTCTTGATACTGAAGTGTATTTTTAGTTTAAACCAACTGTTGCTATTCATTTACCAAGTACCTAGAGAGGTGCTGGGCTATCGGGCAGCTGGACAGCCATCTGTGGGGATGCTTTTATTAAGGGATGTACTGAAAAGGCCATTCCACTTCCACACTGTCTTTGCAAACCAGGAAAGTTTGGAGATGCTCTGTCATAACGTAGCAATATTTGGAGATATCATATAATGGTGGCCTCTATGGCATGCACCATTAAAATGGCAGCCGCAAGCAGTGAACGCTGTGGGTGATGTTTCATCCCAGAGCATTTAGGGAGAAACATGTGGCCATCAGTTGGAGGCCATTTGGAGTGGAGCTATGCAATGTAATGACAAAGAGCAGAGGCTTTTGAGGAGGGCAGGTGGCAGCCACAGGCAGAAAGGAGGCTGCAGGAGCCAGTAGGGATCCCAATTAGTGCTGCAACTTCACCTCCAAAACTACCTCACTTCCGCAAATGCACAGGGAGCTCATCCCCTCTTTTCACTGTCAAGCTTCTCCTCCCCAAATACGTTCTTCACAACCCTGCGATATTCTGAGTAAACATAATTGGGATTCTGCTGTATGGGCGCAATCATGGACGCCCTTCCATGGGAAGAAGTAACAATACACTCGGTGGGATTTTCTCATAAGTAAATGTGCATAGAATTGGTCCACGTCATATTTCTCTGAGTAAATTATCTAAACATAAGGGAATTCTTTGCAGTAATCATGTACAGGCTGCACGTTTGCTTGCATCTTTTCTTTAGCTAGTTTGCAAACTGACTGTAGATAAGGTGGCCACCCTTGTTTTACAGGCCACTAGTCCTGTGCTTTTAAGAGTCAGTTGATCTGCAGACATTAGAAGATGACATTGCTCAACTCCATCTAACAACTGCTGGATATGAACCCGCAATTAAACACGCCAGAAGTATAGCAGAGGCTGCTCAAGGAAAGTGCCCCTTCCCAGCTGGCAGACGGCCCGGTTTCTGGGGAGACTCATTTTATGATGCGGTTTTTCTTTATTAGGTGGTTTTCTGGATCCTATACTGTGGCCCCCGGCTTGCCCTTATGGCCGGCAATTTTAAATCAGCCTTAGGTACATACACTTGGGCAGGGTTATTGGCCCCTTCCCATCATCCCTACAAGTGGGGTAAGTCAGTAGTGGTTTCATACCAGATAGTCTATGCACAGTGCACTACACTGCATTCAATGTGGTGCGCGCCTGTGGCAGAGGTGCGTTACGGGCAAGTGTGGCAGATAATGTGCCTACATTGACGGCTCTCGAGTTTTTGCCTTTTTGGTCGACTATGCAGCAGAGCATTACCTATGGGCTGCTGTATTCTTGTATAGAGCACTTCAGCTCCTTCTTGGAAGGGACAGTCAGGAGATGAGGGGGCTCTGAAGTAGTAGGGCACTATTTTCATGATTTACGGTTCATGGGTAGGGTGGACTTTGGGTGCAGGTTCCTTACCACAGCTTCAGGGTTTGTCTTTGTTTTGGCTGCCTTACGTACCAACCTGTGGTGTGCCCCCCCTTTTCCTGCAGTGTGCCCATGGTGTTTCAGTTAGAGGAGGGACCGACTCTGGGGTGTGTGTGAGAACTGCTAGTCCCATACCACACACTGGGAGATGGGGGAGGGGAGTCAGAGATGGCCATATGCCTATCTTTGCCCCAGCATGCTCACCAGCTATCAGAGAGCAGGAGAGGATTTCTGGGAGTTACAGGCCGGCAGGGGCTATACAAAGTGTCCATGTTCACCTGACCCGCCAGGGATTGTTGGTCAGGGAGGTGCCCTGTGACCAGCTGTTGCAGGCAGCGGCCCTCACACCATCCGGCTGTCCAAGGTTTGTTTCCAGGCAGACCAGGGGCGCAAGAGGCACACCATTATTTTATCCTGCCCCAGGACTGGACACTTGTCCCGTGAGGGCGTCATGGTGTTTTTGTTTTGGTTTTGGTTTTTGGCCTGTAGGGCCCGACTGCCTGATAATCAGGGGGAGGGATCTTCCCTCATAAAGTTTCTGCCTAGCGTCACAGAGCCTAGGAGCAGATGCATGGGGGTTTTGGGGGGAAATGCTCCTATGGAATTAGGGCTGCATACCCGGCAGGTGAATTGCCTACCTGGAGTACATTCACCCCTGGGGTGAGTCTGAAGGTCCAGGACCCAATTGTTCACTATTGTTTCTGTTTTGGCAGGTTGCTGGACGGGGATGGAGCAGTTTCACAGCCTACTCTGCAGCCATGGCATGATCTTCTAGGCTGGTCGTGGGGCTGCAAACGCACATTGGTTCACAGCCAGGCCTCTGATGGTGGGCCACAGTTGGTGGCTGGGTCGACAGAGTATGCACTGGGGATGGTCTCCTATCCATGTTGTTCCAGCAGGGTTCAGTGCGGAAGGTCCCACAAGTGGTGGTCATTCCCCGGGGTGGGAATGACCTTGGTTACTCAAGGGCAAGGCCCTCAGTGGCAGGCATGTGAGGACATGCAGTTGAGGCCACGATAGCCTCTGGTCGTCTGCTGTGGTCAGACATGGAAGGGTCATTCCCCTGGGTGGGAATTGCCTTGGTTACTGAAGGGCAAGACAGGTGAGGACATGCAGTTGAGGCCACAATAGCCTCTGGTCGTCTGCTGTGGTCAGACAGGGAGGGCAAGGCCCTCAGTGGCAGGCATGTGAGGACATGCAGTTGAGGCCTCGGTAGCCTTGGGTCGTCTGCTGTGGTCAGACATGGAGGGCAAGGCCCTCAGTGGCAGGCATGTGAGGACATGCAGTTGAGGCCTCGGTGGCCTTGGGTCGTCTGCTGTGGTCAGACATGGAGGGCAAGGCCCTCAGTGGCAGGCATGTGAGGACATGCAGTTGAGGCCTCGGTAGCCTTGGGTTGTCTGCTGTTGTCAGACATGGAGGGCAAGGCCCTCAGTGGCAGACATGCTTGACATGCAGTTCGGGAGGCAACAATGCCATCCTCCTGATGGACCTGCAGAGGGGTCTGCATAAGATTCTTATCGGGTGTGGGGTAAAGGGAGACTAAGCAGAGGCTTGTCCCCCTTTTGTGGCAAAGAAGTGCGTGAAAAGGTTTAAAGGGAAAGGGCAGCTAGGTGACACCTTTAGGCACCTTTGGGGGCGATTGGCGGTCCGGGGGCCTGCAGCTCAGGCCTATACGGCCCGGGGGGCAGAACACGGGCCGCCTTTGGGGCCAACGTGCCTCATCCGCTCGGAGATTCACGGCTCCGGGGGGCGGTGATGCAGGTTGGACCCCCTACACATCTTCAGGGTGTGGCTTGAGCTGGGGTCTGGCACAGGGCAGCCCCGGGCTCAGGCAAGGTTTGGTCGCCCTATGGCTGCGAGCAGGCTTTGCCTGGATCATCAGAATGCTGCCGCACTTGATTTCCCCTCTGCAGGTTCATTATTCTAATTGATTCCGTTTAATAAAGTGGCCCATGATTTAACCCAATGAATGGTGTTTGTGTTTTATTTCGGCAATAGGCCGCAATGGCCGATTCCATTTTCCCCCTTCCTCCCTGATGCTTTGCTTTCCATTTAGCTTGATGAAGAGTTCTGGAGAACCTGAAAGCTTGCACACTATTTTGAGACATTCTGTTTGGCCTAATAAAGGTATTTGAAATCTTTCTTATGGGCTAACATTACCGAAATGCAGACTAACAGCATAGCCCTATACTCATAAGCAAGTACCCCTGAGTTCAGTGGGACTTACTCCCAAATAAATGGGTACATGGCAGCAGCATCACGCTCATTCATATACATGGAGGGAACCTCCTTGTACAAGCAGCACTATATCAGTTCTCAGTTTGTCATTTTTATATCCCACCCTTCCTCCCAAATGAAGCAGAGGGCAGCTAACAACATAAAACAATACATTTAGACATCAGACAGATCCTCATCAATAAAAATAGCTGCAGAGAATACCTCCCTAAAACCAATTATGCCCCCAAAGGCCTAAACAAACAGGTGAGTTTTCAAATTGTACCCAACAGCGAACATGGAGGACAACCTGATTTCATCTGGGAGGAAATTCCATGGGTAGGATGCCGCCACCAAGAACATCCTGTCTTGTGTAATAGATCTTTTGTCGCCACCATGAACACAATCACAAGCAGGGCCTCACTCATTGATTGCAAAGTCCAGGCTGGAAAGTATTTGGTTCTAGGATAAATAAATAGATGCACTAGGAAGGATTTTTTAATGAATTCAGTTCTTGTTTCCCCTATGAATCAAGGTCTGCTGACAAACTGGCCCTAAAGGGATACAAAAGGGGTATCAATTGCTATACGGTCTGGTAAGTGCTTTAAGTCTGATGGCCCTTTATCCTCTAAACACTAAGCGCTGGGCCAGCTCCTCACTGTATAAGATACACGTAAGGCTTTCTGGAGAGATGTCAGCCCTTGGGAGGAATAACAGAGGCTCTGTGGTACTATGGATCATCCTGTAGTCTTGTTGCAAGTTCAGCTTTGCCAGTATTTCTCTTACTCTGAGAGTCAGCTCAGTGGTTGATCTTGGCCAGACATGCAAGCACACTTGTGCATTCCTTCCTACACATTTGGGATTGAATAAGGATGAAACAAGCATAAACAAAATATTTTGTCACAAGATCCCACATCAAATGGAAAACACTTAGAATAACTGGAATCAAATGCCTCTTTGGCACAGCCCACACATTGTCACTGTGTTTTCTAGACTCACGTGGGTCACTTCACATTCAAATCCACAATATAATACATGGATATCTATATGGATTCCCCTTGCCTTGGCAACTTATTTGATAAATATATGAATTAGCAAACTGAATTCCAGTTTAGTATTTTGCCTTTCCTCTCCTCCTCTGTTCAAACAACTGTCCATCTTTTTTTAACTTTTAAAAGCAGGGCATGAACATTCTTCATTAAAAAAAAAACCCAAAACCAACCAACCCCTGATCCCAGACCCAGGTCAGGCAATCATCATTCACCATAGTCATCTTCTGCTACAAATGGGCTAACTAGGTGGGCTGATCCTAAGACGGGGTAGGCAACCTATGTCCTGAGGGCCTAATTTCATGTGGAACTCAGTCTATTTTCATGTGTGGGGTTGTGAGTAATGGAAGGGAAATCTGAAAAAGTATGGAGCAATGGAAGGAAGACAGGGGGAAAGTCCTCTCCAAGCAATCAGTTTAGATCTCTAGCAAGAGTGCTCTTTCTGTTTCCCAGCAAGCCACTAGGCAGGCAAGCGGGCAGGGAGAGAAAGGAGAAGGAAAAATAGAGTGAGTAAAGTGGGCAGCCTGGCCACTCACTTTCAGCTCTGACCCTGCCTACTGCTAGCTTCAACTCTGCCTACTGCCAGCATGTGGCCCTTAACAAATCACTACAAGGGAATGTGGTCCTCGTCGGGAAAATGTTCCCCACCCTGTCCTAAGAAAAAGTTACATGAATATGTAGTGATTGCCCATATATTTTCCCCTTGGGGGGTAACAGCAGACATTTTTAGTTGAAAAAGTGTGTGAAGGAAAAGGGTTAAGAAGCTCTTCTCATACACTCATGTGTCACTTCAAACTACAACCTGAGCAACATGTAGTTCCATCGTAGTCTCTATTCCTCAGGAAAAAGAGTTGAAATCCCATGGAGCTCTTCACAACTAACATCACAGAGCTTGAAAATTAAATAAACATTTGCAAATTGTCCAAGTTGCAGTATTTACAGTAACAGAATTTGGATTTTCTAGCTGCCAGCAAGGGCACTCAACCCCATGAGCATACTACATTGTTTCTACTATGCTGTGCTTGATTTTGCACAGATGTGCATTTCTTGACCCTAAACAGCCGACACTCCCAGCCCTTCTCTCTTCTGTTTCTACTGCTGCTCTACTGAAAGCAGGCTGTAATTGATAAGATGAAAGAGTTGTCAGTGTATATCACTAGAGCACTGTGGAAGTGTAAAGGGCTCTGCCATTTAGATACCCAGTTTCTTGTTTTGCGAGCTGAAGAAAGTGGATCTTGACACAGTCAGTATTTACACAGAACTTACCCATATAAAAGTATTCTGGGGACTTTTCATCAGTCGCTAAATCTCTTATTACATTTCCAAACCGCAGCCATAGCCCAAATGCGACGACAGCTGAACCTGCCAACTGGAAAAGCAAAACAAAACCCAAAAGGTTAATAGCTAAAGGAAGGGCTGGTGAGCACAGAAAATCTGCAAACAAACAACTCCTTGTTCTTCCTGGAAACTCCCAGGGCAGGCAATTCCAAGACCCCATTCATATGCTACAGAATAAGGACTGCTATTGGCATTAACACACTTTTGTTTGTGTCCAAAACTATTAACATGCTGTGTTAACAATGATGAGTACAGAGATTTGGATCAGTACGCTCAAAAATGCTCTGTGTGTATTTTTCTTTTTTTGCTGACTGAAGTCAGGGGAAACGAGTTGTGTGCATTGATGGCAGAAGCTAGCTGTGCACAGTGTTGATTGGCTGAATACTGGTGATATCACTAATCCACTCCCTCGTTATTCTTGAAGCAGTATTCTAACATATAACAATTTTATTTTATTTTTAAAAGGAGAGGAATGTACACTTAACTGAATAAATATACCCATAGTACTTTAAAAATAAAAACTGCAAACAGCCCAGCTGAAGCATGGGGCACAGGGCAAGACAGACTACTGAATCAGTCTTTGATTTACTGGGCAATATGTCTGTCAAGTGTGTTGTAAAGGTTAGATGAATCCAGGCATGAGAAATGGAAGAAAAAATGTGGTGAGTTCTGATTTGTGTACATGTTTGTTCACACCCAAAGGTTATATACACACAGAAAGCTATCTGTTAACAGTTCCTTTAAATTAACCCATATCTGGACATTCACTTAGTGAGGAGTTGCTAGAGCATTAGAGCATGAGACAGTGTGGGATAAATAAGGCTTTGCATGATTGCCTCTCTGCATGATGCTTATAAGCTCTTTCCAGAATGTTTAAATCTGCCCCATGATTTATAAATATCCCATCCATGTTGCTTTCAAGAAAAGCTCTTCTTTCTTGGGAAAGAAACCAAGAGTTTACAGTTACCTCATCTTGAACTTGAGGGAGGTCACCAAACACTTAACTGCTCTATTCTATCACATATGACAGACCCATAAACATTACCTAAAAGTCTGTCATGCCTGGCTCTGACATCGTGTCAGACCCTGAATCCTCAGAGGACAAACAAGAGACCCTGCAGTTCATGGACCTTGAGGAGCAGGCAGGGCCTCCTGAATCCAATGTCAAGGATCCCCTTGAGGGGCCCTCTGGGTTGATACCTGTGGAAGACCTGTTGGAAATGTCAGAGGAGGAGGAGGAGGTGGTGGACCACCACCACCCCAAGTCCTCGAGAACACCAGCAGCTTTGGGTCCAGGCTGAAAAGCAGTGGCACAGTATGCATCTATGGATTCAGTCTTAGTAAGGGGTCTACTTGTGAGTGAGCAATCCCTGATACTCCTTTACTACCAGCAGCTGTGGTTAGGGCATGATTTAGGAGGTCAGGGTTTATAAGGCCTCCTTCTGTTGCTGGGAGCAACATAGATCCTTTGGCTCCTTGTCCATGATTCTTGGAATACCTTGTGGAACACCTGGTGATACTGACCTTGGACTGTTTCTTTTTTTTATTTTATTTATTTATTTCTTAAATTTATATCCTACCCTTCCTCCCAGAAAGAGCATAGGGCAGCAAGCAAAACACTAAAAACACTCTAAAACATTTTAAAAACAGACTTTAAAATATTTTAAAACAAAACATCTTGGGGGGGGAAATCTTTAAAAACCCACATGGATTCCCTCGTGGCTGACCTTGGTTTCTTTGGACTGTGCTACACCAAAAACCCTGTCTGTGCTGATAAGTATCTTGGTAACAGCCTGATATTTCTAGGACTGAGGCCTCAGCCCGACAGGACCCCCGAGCATGATAAAGACAGGTACTGACCCTAGATTAGAATTATCTTCATCCCAGAACAATTCCAGGTTGTTTCCCTAACTCTGTGAGGCTGAATGTGAGTTATGGATGTAGTGGTTTTCAATCCAGAGGTTTGGTATCAGTCACTTGGCCATTGTTCCTCCAGTAAGGAGGGAAATTCTAATAAAACGTGTAGAGTTGTTCCTGTGCGGAGAGTACTTCGCTAAGAATGCTCAGGCCTTTTGACACTCTCAAAGATCTGATAGAAATAATATGCCTACTCCAACCAAGTTGAAGAGAGAGGGTATGGGGGGGGCAACCCAGTTTTCTCTCATGGCACAGAATGACTGAGGAAGAGACAATAGCCAGTGCTTTTACAAGGCCACACAACACATGGCTTTGTGCTGCTGCTGGATTTCCAGCTGCAGCTGAGTGACACCCGCCTCACAATTCTGTACTCATTTGCACTGTAGTAGAGTTGTACCTCATTCCTGTGAGGGAAACATGTGACACCCTCTAGCAGCCTCATCTGTTTCAACAGAATCCTATATCTGAGCTCTTGAGGTTTTACAAGCACCCTCTTTGGATTGCAGTTATTCTTGTCCACAATAAAGGCTTCTCAAAGATACACAAAATGGAGATTTCCTCCTCCCCTGCTAAAAAAGTCTACCCAACAGGACACTGTTCTGACCGAGCCATGTATGTCTGAATCAGATGCAGCCTTGCTGGCCTGCCCAGGCTGAGCTCTATAGTGGAGGACTTGTCTTTTCTGCAGCCTCAAGCCAAGACATTGGCTATTCCTCTATGATGCTGCAGATTACTGAGCTCCCCAAACCAGCCTCAATAAAATTCCAGTTCCCTTGACTGTGAACCACTCATTTTGCCAGTTTGTTTGTGGCCAAGTTTCACCAACAACGAAACTATTATGTTGTTTGGCTATTAGTAAGCCAGATTTGAGGGAATCCCTGTCATGGAAAGCTGCAAACGAGATGCTGTCGGTATGATGCTTACAAGATCTGCCTTTGCCAAGTTACTGAAAAGGTCCTCAGACTTGATCAGTGAATGAGTGGCTTATTTAGAGAGTGTGAGGTGCCCTTCACTTAACTATCCCAACAAAGGCCCTTACAGGCAAAGACAAACAGTCCTTTAAGTGGGACTGGCTGTTAAAACCCATCACCAAGATGCAGCTCCATCAGTCACAACACATTCCTCCTTCCCCTTTCAGCATGGCCCTTTCCTTCCAAAAACGCTCAAGCAGAGGGGCTCTTTCCTCAAAGATTCAGGTAAATACAATTAAGCTGAGATCATCCAAAAATAGTTAGAAAGCTGAAAACGTATCTTCGTCTCCCCTGCATTCATATATTCCAATTGTTCCTCCTTACAAAGTGGTACTAGATACTACTTTCTGGTACCTGTCTGTCCTTGGTAAAAACACTGTCACCATTTTGGTCATAGTCTGCCTTTTGGGAGATGTTGGAACACTTTTTCTTTAAGTATTGTGAATGTGCACACATGCCCATTAAAATATTTCAGGTTATGTATGCATCCAGACACAAAATGCCAGGGTCCTGGTTTTCTGCCAACCCTCTCCCTTTTGAATAACTGCCTAGCTAGTTTGTAAATATTGCTGAATGTGGTGAGTTGCAGTTATTTTTAAAGACTACGCAGTCAGATCTGTGGTGAGACTGAAGATTTGGTTAAACACAAGTAGAAACTGTAACAAAATGTCATAGCAGGAGTGCTGTTCAAGACTCCATTCCATTCCCCCTGCCCCCATTTTTCTCTGCTTCCACACATTCAGCATGCTGCAGTCACTCAGCATACTCGGTTCCCACTGGGGTGTTTTGAGGTTGCCCCCACCCCCAAAGGTTTTTTCTCCCTCTAGATTTTTCTACTTTGTAAACTGTGGAGTATCCCTAAGCTTGCCAATACCTCCCTCTGGTCTGTGGGTGGTGCCATTTTGGTTACATAAGCAATGGAACTTACAGGCTAAAATAGAGGGAATTATTCTTAAGCTTAAACAAAAAAAAAGGAAACTATTGTGGTCAGTTTATGATCACATCCTGCTTCAGCGGCAGATACTGCAGAAAAAATGAGTCAGGGAAGAAGGTATGTGTGCCTATTTTCTTTTCTCAGGCAGTGGTCCTTGGTGTGAGAATAGGTGTTCACGCATAACAGAAGCATCTGCTTTCATCTGTGGAAGGAACTGCAACCACCTAGTCTGAGGAACAAGGAGAAAAGTCTTGCTCCTTCCCAGAAAGACCTTACAAAAGGTAAAACAAAGGTTTTGGAAGTAGGTCAATGGAGGCTTACTGACATTTCATAACATTTGCAATTCTTTACAGTTATGCAGGCTGAGCATTGGTGGAGGCACAGCTGAAACATTCTAGTATTAAAAAAACACTGTCCCATGTTGGATTGCCAGAACCAGTCAGACAGCATCCCAAACTGCAGCTAGCTTTCAAAGCTCAAGCCCAGCTCTCTGGGTTTTTATTTATTTGTATTTATTAAAATCATGTGTAGACTGCCTTCCATTTCACAGAAATACCAAGGCGGTTTACAGAACAGGGTTCCGCATTATGTATGTAAGGAGCTTTGTGAGGTTGCACAGGTTAGCTCTGGCATTCACATTGCCATCCCTGTGTTTAGCCATTTTGTAGAGCCATTGTACACAATGGCCAAACATGCAGAAAGCAGAGCAAGAGTGTAGCAAGACCATTTTCGTTGGGTGGACAGAGACAAAAATTGGGGGGGGCAGAAGGGTTAGGGGATTGGTCACTATAAAGAGGTTTCTGGTGGGAAATGTTATCATAGGTAATGACAAAAATGAACCCCAATTTATGCATTTTAATTAGGAACTATGACTTGTGAAGTTTACAAAAAAGCAAATCAATTTAAAATACAATTATTTTCCACATGCAGAATAGTTATGTAAACTAAAAAACAGTGACTAAGAAGTAAATGTATATTGTGGAAGTCATCCTACCATAATGAACTGAACAGTTAATAAAGTCTAATGCACCGTGATTTCTCTGTATATTTGCAGAGGAACTGTTCACTTGAAATTCCTTCAAATATGTTACTTTCAAAAGCCAAGATCACTAAGTTTACTTTTCTCTGATGAAGCATTGAACATCTGTATGGTGTCAGCACGTGTGTCAAAGTTGAGAATGAATTTTCACACACAGCTCACCAAAGGTGAGTCCTGCAGCACACAAAGTGTATATGCGCAGAAAGGCTTTCTTGTAAAAGTGTAATCTTTTAGTAAGCTCGTGAACTGTGAGTTCAGTTCTCCTGAAGCAGCTGCTTCCTGGAACTAACTACCCTGGTCTCTTTTGCCATGCCAGGAAAGCAATGAAGAGAAGTTTCACTTTAAATATTAAATGAATACCTATATATATCACTTTATAAGGAAATGCTTGACAGCATGTCACATAGGAACTATAACTCTCTCCGAACTACAGGTGCTAGAATTAACTGTACAACCAGACAATCTCTGTTCTACAGAAAGGCCCTGGGCCAGCCAGCTAACATTGCTTCTGATGGAATCTCACACATTCTATTTTGGTGGTACATAAATTCGCATGAGAAAAGTTAAATAAGGTGAATTATTTATAATGATCATTTGCACAGGTGGGTGGAGCAACTAAAACTGGTGCAACTAAGGCTCTATCTATGCTGTACTCTTCAAAACCATTTTAAAATGGAACCAGCTTGAAAGGACTGAATTTTTCAAATTTTAAACAAACTTGGGAACAAATGCCCACCAAACATGCATACACATACAATATTCCAGCTCCTCATTGCGTGGGTTAAGTTAGTATGGTCTCATTACACTTCCTGGGCCTTGGAGAGCCAGCTCACTCACCTCTCTGCTTCTTCTCAGGTCCTCCCTGGACTAGGCTAGGCTGCTGCAGTCTAGGCTCAAACGCCTAGGCACACTCAGCAGATCTACTAATAACACCCACCACCTACAGAGGCTGGCTGACTACTACAGGGGAGGGGGAGTTACTCTGAATACCATCCTTCCCTTCCTCCAATTGCAAACCCTTGTTTGCCAACTCCCTCCCCCATCCATCAAGATTTGTGTTCATTCACACTTTTACCTCTTTTATTTGCAGTGTGCGCATTCCCTTGGTAACTTAGCCATCTTCAGATGCCTAAACTGTATTTCTAAAAGCGTAACTGAAGTTTTAAGTTACTGCAATGCTAGAAATTTGAGGACCGAAGGGAAATTTCATTTGGGGGGCAGAATTATCATTTGGGGGGCAATGACCTCATCCCCCCGTCACTACACTCCTGAAGTAGAGGGCATGGATGCTGCATATGGTAGGGCTCTTCCATGTGGCTCTGCAACACACACATCAATGCATTTTTTCAACAGGTGGGGGAGCATCTTTCAGTTCCCCCTTCCCCAAGAAGTTCCAGCTAAAGAGGCTCTGTAAGGTCTTTCCTCTGTGGTAGTGAGCCCTCTCTCTGCCTTTTATCCCCTTGAGAAAGGAGGAACAGGAACTGGCAGAGAGGACTAGTTTGTAAGTAAGCAGAGGTGGGGTGCAAACTTAATTTTTAGTCTGGTCCAGCTCCAAGGGATCTAGGGACAGACCTTTGAAGGGGTGGAGTTCATGCTTCAAGCTCCCCCCCCTTCAAGTCTCATGTAATCACTCCTTGTGAGCCAACTCACTGGTTTGCTTCTTTCAAAACAGGATGGATGAGATGACTTCTTTATCTATTTGACTACACTGGTATAATTATTATCTGAGTTATATAAGTAACCACAATAATGGCTCTTAAAATGCACTAAAACCTCCTCCTTTCTGACCTTCTCCTCTCACACATCAGCCCTCTTAGTTCTATCTAGAAATCTCCCACCAAAATCATTCACCTCTCTTACTGTTCTGTCTCAGAGATGGGAAACCTCTAGCCTGCCAGATATTGATGGACTACAACTCCTTCTAGCTCCAGCTGCCAGCATAGCCAATGACAGTTGATGATGTGAGCTGCAGTCAAACAACACATGGAGGGCCCCAGATTCCATAACTCTGCTCTATGTGATGCCCTCCTTAATTCTCCAAACTGGCTTCCTGATCGTGTTCTATGCTAGCTGAGTAGCCTTTAAGTGCCATGTGCATTGATGGTGCATATTTTTATATATAATCACACACACACACTTACATTCCACCTTTCTTGCAAGTTGCTCAGTGCAGAATACAAGGGCCCTCCCACTTCATATTTTATCCCCACAACAAATACTGAGTTGTCCAGGGTCATCCAATAAACTTCATGACAAAGTGAGGATTTCAGTCTGGGTCTCCCCAGTTCTAGTGTGACACTTTAACAAATACACCTCTCACAGATGAGGCTTGAAGGGTGACGACAAGGGACAGAGCCTTTTCCATTGTGGCTCCCCATCTGTGGAATGTTCTTCCTAGTGAGGTCCACCTGATGCCTTTGTTGACATCTTTTTGGCACCAGGTAAAGACTTTCCCCCCAGGTTTTTGATGATTTTGTTCTGATGTTAGTCTGCCGTCAAACCTTCCTGTGGCTGTTATTGGGGTGAGGGGGAGGGTTTGTGTGTGTGAATTGCTTGTAAGAGAATATTAATGAATTTTTAATGTATAATATGTTTATGTTTTTAAATTTAAGTTGCTTGGAGACCTTGGTAACAAGTAACTAATAAATCTAATTAATAATATAAAAAGGAAGGGATAGCAATCAATTATGTTGTACCACTCTGACTAGGATGTCTGCCCTCCATATCTCCTGGCTTATTTGTACAATAACCTACCCAACCTAACAAATAATGTGGTTCCAGGAAATGACTTGCTTAGAGCAGACAGAAATTGCCAATGGCAAAGAAATGCCTTTACAACATTGCTGATCCAAGTGGAAATAAATATTCCCCTTGGCAGGTTCACCTAAAAGTGCACTCCCAGAGAGCCTGGGTAGCTGGCAGACAGCCAAGCTCCCTACTCCCTGCCAACAGCAATTTCAAGGACCCTGCTGTGCAGTTCTGCAGTTCTACAAAGCACAGACCTGTGGCACAAAAGTGAGGCAGCTGAGAGCTTTTGCATAAAATTCTGCAAAGGTGGAAAATGTGAGCTCTTTCTGTGCTTCCAGACACCGTAGAACAGTGGTTCCCAAGCCTTTTTTGCTAGTATGGACCACCTGAAAATTGCTTGAGGATCTTGGCAGACCACTTAGAGATTTTTCTGCCCTGTTGTAGCCATTGCAATGCACTGTGCTAGATGCTGTATGATTTTTAATTGGAATTTTATTGCTTCTTTTATTTCTGATATTGTATTTCAATTTGCATTCCGTAGAATTCACACTATAATACAATAAAATACAACATAAGAAATAAAAGGAGCAATGAAAATACAATTCAAAATCAATATGAATATTTAATGTGGGCATGCTCCAGACTGCCTGAATGAAGCTCACAGACCTCTGGTGGTCCATGGACCACAGTTTGGGAACCTCTGCTGTAGAAGGCATAGGAGCAGCTGATCTTGTGCTCTTCTGCTACACTGTGGGGACATGGAGGAGCATTAGGGGAAAAGCAAACCACATCTGTGTTCTAATACAATCATTGGGTTGTTTTTGGCTAAATCCTACTCAGAGTAATGAAACTAACGAACTGAAGTTAGTAGCGTCTATTAACTTCAACGGGTCTACACTGAGTACAACTAGCACTGAATACCAACTTTTTTGGTGCAAATTTATTAGAACCAGAAACATCTAGTCAGAGAGGGAGGGAAACTTAAGAATATAAGAAGAGCCCTGCTGGATCAGGCCAGTGGCCCATCTAGTCCAGGATCCTGTTCTCACAGTGGCCAATCAGGTGCCTCAATGGGAAGCCTGCAAGCAGAACCTGAGCGCAACAGCACTTTCCCCTCCTCCTATGCAGAAGAAAGTAGACAATCTCCAAACACCAAATACTCAGTAAATTTACTCATGTATAATAGCTGTCCACTGCTAGAATGCACTTTTGAGTAAAATGGCCTCCCTGCTCTTTGTTACTCAATGTAAAACATTCCTGAAAGCACGCCAGGACAAAAATCAATTATGTCCTGCAATTTTGTTTTTAATGCTCAGCTGATAATCTCACTTCAGCTCTGTCTCAGGTGAGAGGGAAAAGGCACATTAGATGTTAATCTAATTAGATAAAATGCATTACAAGGTACATGCCTCTGTGCTAGGGATGGAAAGATCTGTCAATTTAGGTTCTCTTCATTTCTAATTCTTCCAGTCTTAAATTCAGTTCTCCTCATTTCTGCAGCAATTTGCTTAAAAAAAATCCTGATGAAAATTCCCCAGCATTTTAGTGTGAATTTCTAATAAACACATTTTTGCAAGTCATTTCTCATCATTCAGCACATTTGTGCATGTTATTTTCACTCATATATCCATTTTTATGCACACTTTCCCATAATATATGCATTTCTGTAAACATTTTTTAGTTGATGAATTGCATTGTGGAGTTTGAGTAAGTGCAAATTTCTAAGGATGGCTGTGTTTCAGATCTCGTGTTTCAGAAAGTGCAAATTTCATGAATTTGGCTTAAATACAAACTGAATCGAAATTCTCATCCATCCCTACTGTGTGTACACTCAGATACAGGCCCCACTGTATTTCTTAATAATAACATTTAGCATTGATGTATACCTTTAGAGCGTTCACATATATCAGGAAATTTTACAATAGCCCTATAACCTGGCCCAGAAATATCGTTATGCTCATATTGCAGATGGGAAGCTGAGACTGAGAGATGGTTACTTGCCTAAGGCTAGGGTTACCAACCGTACTCTTTTTGAGAAGGTGCAACAGCATACTCTTACTTTTCACTTATCGAAGCCAAATGTACTTTGTTTGAAATGACAAAATGATGGTAACCCTACTAAAGCTACCTAATCAGTTCACAGCTGAACTGAACTTTGAAGCAGGAACTTCCTCTTAGCCACTCTACCAGCCCATGGATCACAGAAGTGGGAGTAACTATTTGCCTCATTGAAGAAGGTGGAAAGGGGTGGGTGGTTACTGCTTTGGTAGGAGGAAGAAAGAGCAGGGATACAACTATGATTGCTGTTGTCATTTACACATGCTGGTTTTCCTGAGATAACAACAGTAGCTGACAAAGGAACATAGTTATTCAGGTACCCCCACTGTTTTTTGAGGCTAGTCACAGCACTTTTTTTGTAAAACTCACTTGAGTTTTAGAGATATAAAATGGGCTTCACACAAGGCCTTTCACTTACATTAAATCTCCAGTGTTTGGTCTGTGTGGTTCTTCCCACCACACACACAATGTACAGGGAAGCAGGCACTGAGAGCCTCCAGCTGTGGGCCAAACAAGGCCTTGCAGGAATCTGAAGTTGGCCCACAAGGCTATTTCCCCCCAAGCCTCACCCACTTTCCCAACACACAGTAATGTGTTAAAGGTGTTTGTTTGCAGCATCAGCGGTGAAACATATGACTCTGATTTGCCTGAGATGTTGCAGTACCATGGAAGATCAACAAACATTTTTACTAATAAGGGTGAATGTCTCATGAAAAAAAAAATCAAAAGCCCTCCAACAAAAACCATACCACCCTCACATGGTAAATCACTTTCTCTTCTCACAAAACACCCATACAGTACAATCCTCAGACAAAATGCCCTTCAGGTGCTCCATTATCCCTCTTCCACTGTGCCACACAACCAGTCCATATGCAAAAAAGAAAAAAAAAGCTGCTGTTAGCTAAATAATCTGAGGAAGTGATTCAAGAAACTTCTCATTCAGTTAGATGCCTATGTGGTTACCTATTTTGGCAACAACAACTCCATTAAAACAGTATTTGAGGTAAACTAGTTTTCCTCACCTCATTTCGCTCACCCTCCCCTTTTAAAAAAAGATAAGATCGCACCAGGCTTCCAGTCTGAGAGCTCACCATTATATATCAGCTCCTGCTACTTACTGTGCTGCAGAGTGTAATAACCTCAGGTCATTCACAGATCATTTCATTATCAAAAAGCCAGCGAGGGAAGAGCCATCAATGTAGCAGAATGGTGCTACTTAAAACCTCCATTTGTGTGGAGTTTAACCCTGGGTGCACCTCAGCTACTGTCTGCCCTTCAAATGAATGGCTGGTGCATGCTGGGGGGGGGGGGACAGAGGGTGTGACAGGATAGAATAGGAGGGAGTCATGTTCAGGGCATGCCACAGAGTTCTCTTTGCATCTGTGAGCCTCACAAAAAACAACATGGAGAAGAACCAATGCTTAGTAGTAGAGCACCTGCTTTGCATGCGTAGGTTCTCAAGTTGAATCCCTGGCAGCTGCAATTAAAATAAAGGAGAAGAACACAAATCAAGTAGTAGGAGACAAGAATGATTTCTTCCTGAACTCCTGGAGAGCTACTGCCTGTTGGAGCAGACCAGCATTCTTTAACTGCATGCCCTCCCTGAGTTTTGGACTATAGTCATGCTGGCTGGGGCTGATGGGAGTTAATACCCCAATACACCTGGAGGACACCAGAATGAGGATGGCTGAAATACTCAGTATTAAGCTAGATGGGCAAAAAGCAGGACTATTATGAGGAGGTGGACCAGGGGGCCTGGGGATTTTGTCCCAAGATCTAACCATGTCACTCATTTTTTAAAAAAGGCTTTACTTGTAGAACACACTACAAAGCCAAATACCAATGAGACCCCAGCCTTCCGTCATTTTAATTTGCCTAGAGGTGTACTGTTGATTGTATTCAACGCAGTGCTAAGTCGAACATTCTATCAGTGCATGGAGTTTTCCTTAGGTAACGGAACATTCTCCCCATTTCCTCCCGTTGCATGTTCCCTAAATCTGTTCTGGCAGTTCCCCCAACCCTCCTGAACAGATTCAGGGATGGCACAGGACATACGCAGGGGGAGGAGGGGAGGAATCTCCTTGTGCTAGTTGAAGCCATTCTGTTAGTGCAAGGATTTAATTGAATACTGCCCTATATGTTTATGCAGATATGTGTCATGGTCCTGTGCTCATAGTATTTAGTGATGCTCTTGGCAAAAAACCTGACCTTCATGAGACAACTTCTTATGTTCCAACAAATAGGAATATAATTTATGTGGGAAAGGTCCACTGTACTCAGGAGCAGGCTGCTGTGTGGTGTTTGTGCTACTCTTTGCTTCTAAGTGCTATGCAGTTTCTTACTACATCAAATAGACAATAGTTTTATTTATTTATTTATTATTTAATTTGTATCCCACCCTTCCTCCCAGCAGGAGCCCAGGGCGGCAAACAAAACACTAAAGTTCTCTCCTGTTGATGCATGGAGGGCTTTTAAGACTACCATACAACCCCCTCCCCCAAAAAACAACAATGTGCCTGCAGCTCTGATATATGGAAAAGGGCAGTGCTCACCGATGAGGGGCATAAAACTAGTAACTTTTAAATTGTATAAATTAAAGCTGAGCAAATCTTTGATTTCTTGAGTAGCCAGATATTTTAACTACTTTTAAAAATGTTTTTATGTTGCTGTACATCACACAGCAACATAGCATCACTGATGAGAGGGCAGTATATAAATACTTTTATAAATAAATATAAATAATGATAAAAATGTATATCTCTCTATGTTAATTTCAGCCTGTAAGAAACTAAGCATACAGTCAGATATAAAAATGCTGTATTGGAATACTCAGGATATCGGCGTCAAAAGATTTAGTGCAGAGGCTGTCTACCAACTTCCTGTAACCTGCTTAAAGTAACATGCAGTGGGGTTTTTTCTGGCATGTTACTTTAAAAGTGCTTTTGCTAGAAACAGTTGCTTTGCACAGGTATGCATAAAGCCACCCTCACGTTTTGCTCCCCACATGTACAACTCCAAAGTTATCAGTTTAACACAATGTTTTCAGTCATGCCACAAACAGACCTCAATAATATGCTGGGATTGCTTTGTACAGTAGAATGTGGGTAATCAGTTCCATCCACCTAGGAAACGTCGTCTTTGTTATCAAATTTTCATTTTAGATGTTACATGGAAACATCAAAAAGATTTTACTTGGATGAAATTTTCCAAGTAGCCACTAGCAGATCTTCTTCTGTCATGTGCAGGAAATGGCAGGACTGAATTAAAAATTGTGAGGCCTCAACTTAGCAGGCATTGAACCTGTGAGTTATTGTACACTACAACGATTATTTTTTTAAAAATAAATGCTATCATTTTTGATAGCACTTTAAAAAAAACAAACCTCTCTCCACAATACCATTTCTAAACACTCTCCGTTCTCAGTAACACACACACATACAGCTGCAGTTGAGCAATCACTAAGAGGCCCACAGTTCCTGGTGACAGAGTCTCCACTGAGAATAGATGGACTAAGTCATTGTTCAAGGGATATGATGCTGTGCTTTATGTGATGCAACAAACACAGCTTGCTGGCTGCAGAGTTTTAAGAAGCAGATTAATTCCAAGGCATAAAAACATCATCTCATCTCTTTCACAACCCATGCATGAAACTGAAAAGCGATCAGACACACAGCTTCCCACAGAGATGGGTTTATTTATTTATTTATTGCATTTATATACCACCCCATACCCGAAGCTCTCTGGGCGGTTTACAACAATTAAAAACATTAAAAACAAATATACAAATTTTAAAAAACACATTTTTAAAAAGCAATTTAAAAACACATGCTAAAATGCCTGGGAGAAGAGGAAAGTCTTGACCTGGCACTGAAAAGATAACAGTGTTGGCACTAGGTGCACCTCATCAGGGAGATCATTTCATAATTTGGGGGCCACCACTGAGAAGGCCCTCTCCCTTGTTGCCAGACTCCCAGCTTCCCTCGGAGTAGGCACCCGGAAAAGGGCCTTTGATGTGGAGCGTAGTGTATGGATGGGTTCGTATCAGGAGAGGCGTTCCATCAGGTATTGTGGTCCCAAGTCATGTAAGCTTTATAGCTTAAAACCAGCACCTTGAATCAAGCTCGGAAACATAAAGGCAGCCAATCCAAGTGGGCCAGAATCAGTTTTACATGTTCGAATCATCTGGTCCCTGTTACCAATCTAGCCACTGCATTTTGCACAAACTGCAGTTTCCGAACTGTCTTCAAAGGCAGTCCCACGCAGAGAACATTGCAGTAATCTAACTTGGAGGTTATCCCTGTCCAGATAGGGGCGTACCTGGGCCACCAACTGGAGTTGGTAGAAGGCACTCCACGCCACTGAGGCTACCTGAGCCTCAAGTGACAGAGATGGTTCTAGGAGAACCCCCAAGCTACGAACCTGCTCCTTTAGGGCGAGTGCAACCTCATGCAGGACAGGTTGGACATCCACCATCTGGTCAGAAGAACCACCCACTAGCAGCATCTCAGTCTTGTCTGGATTGAGCCTCAGTTTATTAGCCCTCATCCAGTCTATTGTTGCAGCCAGGCACCGGTTCAGAACATTGATAGAAGAAGATGAAAAGGAGAAATAGAGCTGCGTGTCATCGGCATACTGATGGCAACGCACTCCAAAGCTCCGGATGATTGCACCCAACGGTTTCATGTAGATGTTGAACAGCATGGGAGACAGAACTGACCTCATGCGGAACCCCATAATGGAGAATCCAGGGTGCCGAGCAGAGTTCCCCAAGCACCATCTTCTGGAGCCGACCCGCCAAATAGGAGCAGAACTACTGCCATGCAGTCCCGCCCACTGCCAACTCAGACAGTCTTCCCAGAAGGATACCATGGTCAACGGTATCAAAAGCCACTGAGGGATCAAGGAGAATCAACGGAGTCACACTCCCCCTGTCTCTCTCCTGACAGAGGTCATCATACAGGGTGACCAAGGCTGTTTCCATGCCAAAACCAGGCCTGAAACCTGACTGAAATGGATCCAGCTAATCGGTCTCATCCAAGAGTGTCTGGAGCTGGCCTGCCACCACTCATTCAAGGACTTTGCCCAGGAATGGAACATTTGCTACCGCCCTATAGTTATTAAAATTTTCTGGGTCCAGGAAAGGTCTCTTCAGGAGTGGTCTCGCTATCACCTCTCTCAGGTGGCCAGGGACCACTCTCTCTCACAGAGAGGCATTAATCACTTCTCTGGCCCAGCCGGCTGTTCCATCCCTGCTAGCTTTTATTAGCCAAGAAGGGCAAGGATCCAGCACAGAAGTGGTTGCACGAACCTGTCCAATCACCTTGTCAACGTCCTCAAGCTGTACCAACTGAAACTCATCCAAGATATCAGGACAAGGCTATGCTCTGGAAACCTTGCTTGATTCACCTGCTATAACACTGAAGTCCTGGCAGATGCTAAAGATTTTATCCTGGAAGTGCCTAGCACATTCGTTACAGCAGGCCTCAGATGGTTGTACCATGTCCTTGGGGCCGGCGTGTAATAGCCCCCGGACAATTCTGGGTGGCAGATTGATGATTTGATAGTGGCAGCAAAGTATTGTTTTTTGCTGCCCTCACTGCCCCTATGTACAACTTACCATAGGCACTTACTGGTGAGTAACTGCATCCACCAGGAGTTTGTCTCTATCTGCACTCAAGCCGTCTCCTTTATTGTTTCATCGCTCTCAGCTCTGGGGTATACCATGGAGCCGTACGAGCTCTACACAGGAGTGGGCGCTCAGGAGCAATCGTGTCAACCGTCCGGGTCATTTCTGTATTCCATAGTTCAACCGGGGTTTCGACAGGGTTGCCACTTCCAAACTCTCATGCAGGCTGGTAATGATCCTCTGGGCACATACTCAGTACAGGTGTAAATAACAGAAACTGAGTGCATAGAAATGACCTTACAAGACACCCAGTACATGCAGTCTAGTAGAGGAGGCCTCATTGTCCTCCTGCTCACTTACATTCCGTTATACAAACACTCCCTTAGACTCAACCCCCCCCTTTCCCAAGCAGTAAGATGTCCAGGGGCAGAGCAACAAAATTTCAGTTTACTCTGGATGAGTGTGTGTTTATACACATACTGGGGACTTATAGTGTCTTTGTAGTATCCATTCATAATACTACTGTGGCCTGAGACACCTGTGTTCCTTACAGTTTGAGTGATGGTCTTATTCACACTTGGCAGATCCTTGATATAATGGCATATCACACTTCTCTTAAACAACAGCTCTCCTCAGTTACTGCCTCTTGACCATGAAGTGGTTCAGAATTCATTCCTTAACTAGTTAAGCTAGTAAGGAATGTCTTTTGTATTGTTCTGCTGCACCCTAATACTTACTGCTGGGACTTTTCTTCAAATAAATATTTTGGTTTGGCCCTACCAGGGCCAGCCCAAGACCTCCTCCCTGCCTATTCCACATACAGAAGCCGATGGGACTGCAGTTAAAAATTACTTCAGTACTGATAATGGGATAGCATCCTGCCCCAGAACAGAGTGCATCAGGCTATCTTAGTGGGCAGAGATAACACACAGGTCTATTATATCATACAGGGATTCTCACACTTTCTACTCCCAGGGCCCACTGGAAACACCGGAACATTTCTGAGGCCTGCCACTCACAAAATGGTGGTGCAGAAGCAGAGCAGTAACAAAATGGTGGCAGGTGGAAGCAGAATTTGGCATAATCAACTGACAATTACTGACATCATTTCCCACTTTGGAAAGTCTGGAAATTACATCTTTAGGAATTGCTAGATTCTTTTCTACAGTGTTTTCCTTGTGGCATGGAGTTCCATAGCTCAGCTTTCCTCAAGCTAAGTACAGAAATTTCCTATTGAAGTATTTTAACTATCTGCTGTAATTTCTTTTCCCATTGCCCACCTGACACCTTATCTCCCCACCACAAACAACCAGTTTGTTGCAACCCTCCTCCCTGGCCCTTTTACATGCATTCCTTCCTCCTAACACAGCTTTCATATCTTATCATCTTCGTTTAAATTCCCAGGCTATCATCATCATCATCATCATCATCTTTCTCTTTATAATTTCCTTCAACACCTCTTCTAGCCCTTTTCCCTCAGAAGATGGAAACCTTCCTTCTCTGTCTCTCAGCCACCTTGACTCAGCACGCATGGAGCTGCTAGCACTAGCTTTGATCCAAACAAAAGGCTATGGAATGGATTGGGGGACAGGGCAGGGAAGTGAGAAGGCACTGGGCAGGTTGTGGCACTAGGGTTGCCAGGTCAGAAGCATTGCAAACCCTGAGATTTCAGGGGTGGGACCTAGTGATGTCATTAAGCATCATACATTAAGCATCAACCACAGTTGCTTGAAGCATACCACTGCAGAGAGAGGTTTGAGAAATGAGTAAGGGTTAAGAAGATTCTCTATTCTTTCCTGCCTACTCTATGGGCTGCTATAAACTCACTTTGACAGCTAACCCAATTCCAGTGAGTAATAATTGACAGAGAGAAAACACATATGGTTTGGTCTACCTTCACAGGCAGTAGATTGGGAACAACAGCAATTGAAGCCACACTTCCCAGTATGTGAATTCTCTTTTACCACTATTGGGCAAGAAACAAACCATCATGCAGATAACAAGGTGCATCATCAGTGGGTTTAAGGGGGTTGAGCTGACCACATGGAACCACTGTTATTGCTTCTACGGATGTAAGGGAGTAAGGTCAGAGGTAGATGAAATGCAAATAGAAAAACAAAAACAAAAAACAGTGATGATTTCCGAAATGCAATACCATACCAACCTGAAAGGGCAGGGATTAGAGCAGCTGCTACTAACAGAAGTTGCTGGGGGAGGGGGGGAGGGGAGGGGAGGATGACATTTTGGTTTATATCTTTTGAACCAGACCACCTAGAAACTTTGTTTTTTTAAATGACAGCTAAGAGTCTGGAGATTAAGGTGATTCACCTGGAGCCCCAGACAGGATGCCCCAAACCCGGAGTCTCTGGGCAAAAAGTAGACACCTGGCAACCCTATGTGGCACTGAGGCCTTCCCGAAAGTGGTCCAAGACCCAGTGGTGGTCCCTGGACCACTGTTTGAGAAACACTGCTCTAATACCTTGGGTGCTGTTCCTTAACCCACAGCATCCACTGCTTGAGGCGCCTGTCTCACTTGGCCTCATGGCAGGGCCACCCTTAGGTCCCCCTTCCATCCCAGCCTGTATACAAGAAGCAAGCCTGTTCCCTCCCCCCCCCAAAAAAAATAGGACACGAGGCTAAGTTGTAGCTTCCTGCTGTTCAAGAAGCCACAGGAAGCTTTTATACACGCCCACGTGGCAGTGCAGGATATGTACTTCACTATACATACTTGCATTCCATGAAACATACAAATATTTGATGGAGCACTTCCTTCCATGTCAACCTGCCTATGTGTTATGATCCACTGAGGAGACCTTTTTGGTTGGGCCTGCAGCCATGTGATATTGGTTATATGGCAACATGACCTTGTCAGTGGTGGTGGCACTCTGCTTATGGAATGCCCTTTCCTCTGAGATATGGCTGGTACCAACATTGATTAATTTTCAATGCCAGCTGAAGACTCACTTGTTTGTCTAGCCCATTGGTGGGTATTAGTGCCATGATTAGGAATGATATATTTTATTTGTACTAGCTCCTGGTTTTTACTGGTTATGGTTTCTGCTTGATAATTATTTATTATTGCTATCACTGTGGAATGTTTTGTACTCCATCCTCAAAACTTTTGTGATGAAAGGTGGGTTAAAAATACGTTAAATAAATAAATATAATAGACATTCAGGGTAGCATTCAGTGTTAGTCCTACTCAGAGCAGACCCACTGAAGTTAATAGATATGACTAAATGAGGTTCATTAATTTCAGTGGGTTTATTCTGAATAGGACTTAGTTGAATACAACTCCCAATGTCTACCGTTTAGATGCACAGAGGCTTCAGCAATGATGTTCATGCAGGTTCCCTGCAGGTTTTGCTTTTGGATGTGCCCTAGAAGAAAAACGTCCACTCTTTCCTGGGATGCTGTCTGTGCTGCCAGGCACTGAAATGAGCCCACAGAGAAACTGTCATGTGTACTCTGAGAGTTCAGTAATGCAATCCCTCCCATGGTGCTAGATCTGCAAATTTGGGGAAGAGGGAAGCAAATGTGGAGTGTGCCATCATATCACACCTGGTTCTGCTGTTGTCATACTGGTGTGCAGCTTGAAAAGCTGATGACACATCTACGGAGCACCATATTGGTTTGAACAGCTGACCTGCACTATACGATTTCACACACCACACTTATGCTTTTGTATATGCAAATTCCAAACACGAAAGCACATTCACTCAGAATATGGCAGCTGCAAAGACAGTCACTGTTTTGAATGGAATTCAATGATATTCAAAAGTAAGTTGCATTTGTAACCAGTCTCAGTGCTGCATTAAAGTTTCATGTAAACAACAAAATACAATGACAAATACCGGTAATTGGGAAGAAATAGCAAGTGGATTGAGAGGCCATTAGACTAGAATCTAGGCACAGCAATTTCATGGAAGAAATTCAATTTGTCTCCTCATTCCATTGCACAAATGGTGGCATTACCTCCTTCAGCTGAACTGCAGGGACAGCTACACAATCATTCATTCTTGGGTTGACTCCTTGATGTGTGTTATTCATTTCTAACATATGTAAGATTTTGTCACCATGTCAACCTAGCCATACAAGTTATAACCATGTGCAGGTGCATGTCAGAAAGAATATGCCCCACAAAGTCAACTAACTGCTTTAGTTTCTGTGGGCTTTCTTTCCTCTAATATAGCAGGCATAGTCAATGTGATGCCCTCTGGATGTTGCTGTTCTACAACTCCCATAATCTCTGACCACTGCCTATGCTGGCTGGGGCTAATGGAATTGCAATCCAACAATATATGGAGGGCACCACGTTGGCTACCCTTGATGAATAACACAAGGGAGCATAAATTACAGTCTTTACTTAAAAACTTCTAAATTATGGAACTACTGGATGAGAGCACATTGCATAGCCTTCCAAATATGAATAAAAGCTTCATCACAAGATTGCACATTCCACTTTCCTTAAGCCACAGGCAAAGAAAGAAATGCTTCATTCCTATTTGCCACTTCAAAACCATTATAGCTTGTAATCAGAGAGTACAGTTAAAGAATACTGCCACAATGATTAATAACAACTTCAATATTGGAGGTTTTCCAAAACATTCTAGAAGAGCCACAATGACCATAAAGTACAGTACCGACAGGAAGAAGAGCAAGACAATCTCACCCAGCCTTCCCCAACCTAGTGCCCTCCAGATGTTTTGGACTACAACACCCATCATCCTTGGACCATTGGCAATACTGAATAGAGCTAATGGGAGTTGTAGTCCAGCAATATCTGGAGGCCTGCAGGTTTCGGCAGTTTGCTCTGCAGGACAGAAATTCAAAAATAGCTGCTATGGCAACAAAAAGACCCCAAAAGGCACTTTAGATTTATTTTGGCACATGTTCTCAGCTCATGTCAACAGATGAATGATATATGACACATACATGCACAGCTTGGGTTGCCAATTTTCCCCCCTGCCGTTGCTGCTTGTCCTGATCTATTCTGCACCATGGACTCCACCTGTGTGATTACTTCCTATTATTCAGCTGTGAAAGGCACAGGAGCTCTGCAATAAATGATCAGTGGAGGATAAACAAATTTCCAAATGCATTAAACATGGGTAAGCCAAAGTGCCAATTAGTGGCAGGGAGTGCGGCAGCAAGAAAGAGGCTGTAAGACAGCACTGGGAGCTCCTGTGGTGATGGTGGATGCTGTAGCAAGTGCTAAAGAGTCTATTTTGTGATTCAAGATTAGAATTAGCTAGATCTGGACATTTGCCAAAGTTGTGTGCAAAGCCCTACAAGCAAATAAAAATAAAAAAACCAGGTAGTTTGGAAAATGCCCTTTAACCTGCAGTTTCTATTGATTTTTCAGCAGCTTCCATGACCTCATTACTGGCTGTTGCACATACCAGAAAATGTTTCTTTTGTAAGATTTAAATGAATAACAAAAGTCTCCTCATATCCCTGGAACTGCATAGCTGTGCCCACCCTTGGTAGCAAGGAAACTGTATAAAATGCAGAGGAAACCCTTGAATTATGAGATTTTAATCACACAAAGAGTAAGTTCCCAGAAGGCAAAAGCTCAGTTCCACTGCCTTGGGAAATGTTTCAGAGCTGTTAACAGTGTACCTCTTACGCATAATCAGCTGCACCCTTGTAGAAAACATTTTCTTTAATGTTCTGGCATAAACAATTAATTAAAAAAAACCTACATTAAGTGAAGACAGACATGCTTTTTTAAGAACACATCTTTCTTCCAGCTATTGGGGGGGTGCTCAAAATATCTAGCAGAAGCTTGCTCTGCACAGTGCTTATTGGCTGGCACCATATGATGTTGATTGTGACATCACCAAGAAACCTTTACTCAAATATCTAGAGCAGTTTTGCACTTTAATGAAAAAAGGGGTGGGGAGAGGGAAATTTTCCTAAATTAGATGACAAATGACCTGATAAATGTATGAGCAGCCCTTTTAAAAAAGGGAGACATTCCACTTGCAGCATAGAGGAAAGGAAAGGCTGCACCACCATTTAATTCACTGGTCTACACATCTGCCATTTCTGCTGCAAAGCCTGGAGGAAGCCAGGTTCACCCAAGGCTGAGAGACTAACTGTGGGCTCTCTTTATATCACCTCTGCCTTTGGTCCTAAAAGCTTCAGTAATATATATAAAAAAAGTACTTAAAAATGTAAAAGGAACACACCTGAGATTGTTCCTACACCTAGCACTTTTACTTCATTGCTTTCCTCCAACTGGCTTCATTAGCAGTGACAAATGCTCAGGACAGGTTTCTATGTTACCTTTTCATATATGAAAAAGCATAATCACGTATTCCCCCCACCCAAAAAAAAGCATATATACATTCTGGATACCTTTGAAAAAAGCAAAAACCCCTACCCCAAGAAAAATGTTGCTTTTATGAAAAAAAAATACTTCCAAGGCTAGCCAGAGTTTGCTCCTTTGTAGGTAAAATGTGCGTGTTTATCTTGTTATTATTCTCCCATGAAGAACTCGGTTATAAGTGTCAAAAGCACTCCTGTCCACAGAAATGGGCACACTGAAAAGCATCTCCTTGACTTCTCTTGAGGAGCAAGCCTAGTCTATAGCAGAATGAAGTGGCAGAGTGGATTGTGTCATTTCAGATTGCAGGTAGGAGATTATCATTTTGCTCTTCAAAATAAAAACTCACTGTTGATAGAAAACTAACACATCAGGGAACAAAGTTCTAGGCCAGTCCTCACCTTGTTTACTAGTTTTCTACTTGCTGGGAGGGTTTTGTTTGTTTACATAGAGGAACAGTCACTTGTAAAAGTGTTACAGTCCATTTTACCACCTCATCCAGCCTTTTTCTCTAAAGACAACACTGAGAGAGGGGGGAACATGAAAGGATGGAAAGAAAAGGGCAGTTTCACATCCATCAAAGAAATATGCTTATTTAACAGAGGAGCTATTTGAATAAGAGAGACCAATGACCTCTTCTGCTTTACAGTACAGAGACATGTAGGGCAACACACACATGCTCATCAGTTGATCTATCATCCTTTGAGGCCCTGCAGCAGAATGTATGAACTGCTTCCATTTAATAGTTTTGTCTTTGAGGTGGCATGGAAACGCCGTGTGTGGCATTTGAGCTGTGATATTGCAGACATCAAGTGATTTCTATTAGAGTGAAAGCCTGTGGGCAGCGCCCGACTTTGATTTTATCTATGCAACAGCCTTGGATTTGAAAGTGCGAGAAAAAATAAATATTATGGCATGCATGTGTGAACAATACATAGGTGAAGGCTCATTCTGGTTTAATGGAATCAATCTGAGGCTCCTTTGCTTCTTGTTTGCACTACTCTATGGCAACATCTGTTGTTGTCCCTCCAACAGCCTCCTCTAGTACTACTGATAATTTACCCAGTCATTTTGCTGCACTATACTTTATATTTATGTGAACAGTAGCTTGGTGGCACCATGCCACTATCTGTCTATTTGCTGCCTAACAGTGATAATGCTTTACTTAAGCAAGTTTCTAATGGTATTTCAACATTGTAGGGATGCTATTGAAACACATGTCTGGACTGGGAGGTTTCCTGTTGTTGTTAAGAAGTGGCCAAATCCTAACTGTTATGTATTTAAAAATATTTACACACAGATCCCAGCTACTCTTGCTGGTTAAGAGAAGCCATGTTGTCTGTGATAAAAAAAAAAAAGCATTTAAAGCCTCATCTTCCCATGTGCTTGCAGAGAGCTTTCATACATGTTTAAATCATGCATTCCGTTTCCACAAGCCCTGACTGAAGTTGTTCTCCATTGTGCCATAGCAGCACTGGTGTGACATGCTGTCTAGAAATATCCAAGCCTCCATTTTCATCCTGCATCGCCATGCCTGCATTGCTGTGATGTAATAAGGCCAAGGTGAGCAATTCACCGTCTGAAAGCTGGTATATCACCCTTTCTCTCCTCCTGCTCATAACTATAACTGAAATATACCCAGTTGTGCTCTCCAAGGCCCTGCATTTTTCTCTTTTCATCTGCTTTCAACCATTTGTTTCCAAGGGGGGGGGAAAGAACTTTGAGGTTTTACACACCTCGACATGCTGTTCCCCAGTTGGGTGAGAAACCTCCAACCACACTTTTCTTTTTAAAAGCCATGGAAATGCCACTGGAGATAGTTACATGACAGACAGATGGATTGAGTGCTTTTAAGAATTAGTTATTTCCGTTCAATATACAGTGCACCTTAATGTCCCTTAAGAAACTTTCAGTACACTGGTGAGATCTGCCTAAAAACTGAGAGCATCTCAGGTTGAGAGCGCAAATGCTGACTGGAAGCCTGAACCTCACTGATCAAACAGAGCCAGGGAAATGATAAGTTAACCACATCCTGAAACAGAAACCACTGGATGAAGTAATGACTGAGTGGGAGGCGTAAAGTGTCCTTCCTTACTACCAGCAAACACTATAGTAAATTCTCAATGCCTTTTGTGCCTATCCCCCAACTAGAAAAGAATTCCTACTACGAAAAAGGAAGAAACAGTATGAGCTGCTGAGAATCCTGCAGTTTATCACAGGATCCATGCAAGCTCCAAATCTGGTATTGGGTGCAGACCCTAGAATGCTGGGAATCTCAGCTTATTGTTTTTCTAAAAATCAAGTTTCTAGGCCTAATGGCTGTAAATATATGCTCAAAATAATATGGGAATGTCTGAAGAAACACCAAAAGCTATGAACAGTGTGTAGAATTTCCACTAACAGAAGGGCAGGGATTCAGTGTTCTTATCCATCTGAACAAACGCAATCCATCATGCTAATGTTCTAAATTTGCAGAACTAGCTGAGCAAACTGAGGCCTACAATGGGGATTCCATTTCTTTGTGTTGGTATCAGAATCAGCTTTAGTAAGTAACTCATATTCAGGGCATAATCTGAATTGCAACTTTGACTACACTAGCTCACCTCCAACCAGCCCATTTTCAGAGGGGGAGGAAAATGCAAAATATATTGTCATGCAGTAGTATCTCTCCTTGAAACCTGAGATATTAGAATGAAGGTTCATGGGCATGTTCAGGAACCATTCTACATTCCAAATTTGAACCCCCACTCAGTCATAGAATCATAAAGTTGAAAGGACCTCTAAAGTAATCTGGTCAAATCCCCTGCTGATGCAAGAAATCCACTACTACAGTACCCTGATTTGGTAACAAATTTCCATTAATTCACTTATTGTCCATAGATGAGTATCAGATTTAAATCTAGCAAATGTAGTACAGATATTTTTGAAAATGGACTTTTCTTTTTAAAAAATCCTCTTGTAAAACATTGATTGTAAGAATGATAATTTATCGATATTTCTTTTTAAAATATTGATATTAATATTGATTTTTTTTCTGAGCAAAAAACCCTCCACAGATCGGTAAAAGCAACGGCTAGCAAATACAGAATGAACTCGAATCGATGCCAGCCTGTTACATCAATGGAAGGCTTTCTAACCAGCACCATGCCAACAGATCCCATCCCTAGGTCTGACCAAAGCAGAATACAACAATTCCATTATCCGGGCACCATGCTTCGATTGGTGCAACCTAGACTTGCATTAGCCATTTTAGATACAGTATTATACTGCTGACATATTTAGATTGCAGTCTACTAAAATCCTGAGAGCAGTGTTTGTTATACTGTGGGTTGGGAACCACCAGCGGGCCTGAACACCACAGACCCCCTGTCCCCAGATCATGCAGTCACTTTTGGCCAAAATCATGTGATCAGCAGCAGCTCCATCATCATCATCATCATCAAGGAACAGAGAAGAAAGGGGTAAGAGAAGAAAGCTGTTATAGAAGGAAGAAGAAAATGTAAAAGGAGCAAGGAGGAAAGAAACTGGCAGTTTAGAGGTAAGCGTGGGTGCAAGGAAAAGAGAAGAAATGACAGGAGATGAATAAAAATACATTAAGAGGCATGTGGAGAGGAGGAAAAATATAAAAAGCCTTCTTTACTTCAGAATCAGCTTACCCAGTGGGGCAAAGCCACAACAGCAGTGGCTTCCTGCAGTGACCAGCAGGAGGAGAGGTAAGGTGGTAAGGAGGTTGGCATGGTGTGGGTGCACTTGTGGAGCCAATCCAACACTCCTGCCAGTGTGCCTGCACCACACCAACCTTCCTGCTACTTCATCCTTCCTGGTAAGCAACAGTGATGCCTCAGCAGGGAAGCTAGCATTGCAGCTCTGCACCACTAGACAAGATGCTTCCGTTCTACTCGGAGCCTCTGGATCAGCAAATTCTGCCTAAAAAGGGGAGGCTGGATTATGAAAGCTCCAGAAGCAAAGTAGTCTATACTTCGCTTGAGGAAAGCTGAACTATAGAACTCCTTGCTGCTTGGAAATTGCCATGGCAAAGAATTTAGCAATTTCCAAGGAGGGATGAGTTATCAATAGAAAATGATGTCAGTAATTCTAGCACGAAAAGCTAGCACCTTCTGTTTTAATCTTTCAGCGCCTGTTGAAAACCTTTCTGTTCCGCCAACCTTATGCAGGCAGTTTAGAATATGTCTTTGCAGTAGTTGAACTTGTTTTTATTGTATTTTAATAGCTTTTATTATATGGTTTTTTATTTGTTGTAAACTGTTTTGATGTTTTTTTAAATGAAATGGAAATGGACTGCCTTCAAGTCGATCCCGACTTATGGCGACCCTATGAATAGGGTTTTCATGGTAAGCGGTATTCAGAGATGGTTTACCATTGCCTTCCTCTGAGGCTGAGAGGCAATGATTGGCCCAAGGTCACCCAGTGAGCTTCATGGCTATGCGGGGATTCGAACCCTGGTCTCCCAGGTTATAGTCCAACACCTTAGCCACTACACCACACTGAAATAGCAGTATACAAATAATAAATAAATACATAAATAATAAAATGCAAAATTGCAACATGACATCTCAGACAAGGCCTTTACTAGGTTATAGTCACAGAATTCAGAATATTGTTTTTTGCAAATGTTTGATTTGTTTCTACTATGGAATATAGGCTGCTTTGGAACTTCAGTACCCAATATTTAATGTGGAATCTCCTTACTGTGTACTGCAGGTGTGGAGAATTTCCACGTTGCAGGCCTAATTAGGCACATCAGGTCTCCCCTTTTGGCCCAGAAGCCCATTTTGGCCGAGCCACATCCATATATGACATCTGGTGTGGGTCAGTAAAGGCAGGACTTGGACAAAAGAGGCTTTGCAGTGCTTCCCAAGCACAATCAGCTGACTGTCAGTGTCTGAGAAGGGTGGCACAATCAGATAATTATTATAGCAATGGAAGTGCTGCTCATAGGGCTTCCCCAGTACTGTGCGCAATTTGCACTTTGATTTCAAACTGCATGGGCAAAAATGGGTTACCTGACATCACTGTGACATCAAGTGATTGACACATGGCCAGCCCCATCTACCTGTCAAACTTGGCCCACAGGCATGTATGGATAGGAGGACCTGGCCCAGAGCACACACACAGTTCCCCACCTCTGGTGTACTGCATTACAACTAGGGATAGGTGAGCAGCCACATTTAAGTTTAGACAGCCTAATTTTTGTTTCATTGATGCTCAATCATAGGTCCATTGTGCAGATTTTTTGAAAAAATGCACAAGAAGTTCACATTTAAATTGCACAGATTTTGCACTTACTTTGCATATAAAATATATACATTTTCCAGTGCAGTTGCCCATGAAATAAGAATGTTGTACACAAAATACATTTTGCACACACTTTTGCACACTGAAACTGCATCACAAATTCAAGATAAGTGTATGATCTAATTGGGACTTGCATTCCAATCCACAAGCAAGTTCAGGAGTGTTGTTTTGGTCCATCTGCTGCAAAAAGCAGATCAAACAAGTTCCTCCTGCATCACTAAGCAAAACGGAGGTATGATGCCCTTGGAAGGACCGAAATAAATTCCCAGTCTAAGCAAAGTTATAGAAGTGCATGTTCACACTGGTCATTTTTAAGTAATCATGGAAGTGTGCCCATAGTATTCCTTAAGCATTATTTATTTTGGCTTTCCTTTAGATTAGTGATGAGCTGTACTGCCTAGGCACAGAGAGTCACACAGCTCTGGGAAAGTGTTGATAGCAAAACAATGTCAAGGATAAACAAATGTGCCCCATTGTGGCTGTTTATTTCCTTTGCTGTTTCTATGGTTTCACTGAAGAGCTATTTTCTTCTACTGTTGAAGATTTTCTTCAACATCTTCTACGGGTTGATGTTGGTACTCAGATCTAGAAGATGTGTTAGATGAGATATAAACTAGAGTACCAGCAGTTAAAGTGATGTTATTCTTTTGGAATCCAGGGCTAAACATGCCTACTAATGGAAAGACTCCTGTCAGTGTGCAACAAGCACAAGATTCTTGTGTGCTTAACAGACAAATATGAGAAGTTACGGTTAACAAGATAAAGAGCAAACTTGGATTCATTACACAGCCTACAATACACTCTGTCTCAGTAATAGTTTCTTTTACTATGTGACCAGAGATGTTGAAGTCAAAAACTACTTCTAAGCAAAGAGATCCCAGTTCTACAGAAAGGATATTAGGCAACCGAACAAACAATCATTACAAAGTCTGCTGCTATCTTTAAAAGCAAATTATTGATAAATTTGCTCAATCAGCCAAATAGTGACTTGAATGAAGATTATAAACAAAGTTCTGACCAACCATCTCTGGCAAAATTTCCCAGACACAACTAGTCCACAGGAAAAAGCCAATTGTTTCCTAACTATATAAGTCTAGCTCTAGCACCGTTTGGAGCAGATTGACTTTCTTCTTGCCTGTCCCCTAGAACTACCCTGCCTACCAAGGGAGCTGATATGGCAAGGGTATATATGTAGTACCCAAGGGCACAATAATATCTTGGAGGTATTCCCTTGTACCCATGAAGCCTCTGAGCCCACCCACCATTTCACCTTGTTCATGAAATTAGGGGAGTAGTTACCTATTTCTCCCTTGTAAAATACATAGAATTGCAGGAGGAAGATGGAAGAAAGACACTCTTTCCCACTTCCTCTTTCAGCTCTTTGCACTTTTCAAGGCTCAGTTAATTCTACTGGATCTGAATTTTACTCCTGCTCCTTTAGAATAGTCTATCTCTCGGTGGGTGGAGCTGATCTGTGGGAGGGGAGCAAATAAATAAATAAATCCTAATGTGCCCACAGGCCTAAAAAAGTTGGTGACTTCTGATGCATGGCCTGTACAGTCAGGGATGGGGAGGGAATAGGCAGGCTGCTGCTGGTGGTACTCAGTGGATACTTCAAAAGGGACAGTGGAAGCATGAGGGGGGCCCAGCAAAACTCTTGGGGTCTGCCATAACAGGGACTCTCCCCAATGGAATTACAGATCTCTTTAAGCCTTTCTAGATTATATTCTCTGGAAATGTACATTTGCTGCTCACTTATAGAGTGGAGGATCCAGATGATGGTCATACCTAACAACATTTTTCAGGGGCTGAATATTCCCAGCTGTAACCACTCAAGCAAGGAACCTTGAGCAGCCATGTAGACAACCACAGAAGCAATGAAAAACAGAGCTATTCTTCCCTCCCACCACATCTGTGCCTCCATGCCAGAATCTTCCCCCCTTCAGTTGCTTCTTCTTTTCTAAGCTCTTCGGAAGTTGTGTCCTTCTCCACCCCAGTGCTGAAGCACGTGTCTCCCATGATGCTAAAAACAACCCATCAATAATAACAAAAGGTAAGAGCTGGCAGAACCTGTACATTTATGTTCTCTCTCTTATGCCTGAACTCTGAGAGCCAGCAGAACAGGACATGTATTATAATATTGCTTGTCAGAATTTAATATAAGTTATTGCCCTTCACTTGTACTATATGTACACTATTCTGTATAAGAATTGGTACACAGCTTGCTTGCTTATATGGATATTTTCTGTTTTTAATATTAGAAAGAACTATTTACACGAGTACATCTGGAACAAAAGGAACATGCTGAACCTGACTGACAATGTACAGGTTCCAGTCATCATAATCAATATGGGCTAGGTTCCCTACTAAAAAAGTACATTCACACATCACACCATGCTCCTTATTATGATATACAAATGAATTCATTTAGTGCTGCACATGGCTTGAAAATTCAAACATACAGGACATTCCACAGACTAGAATATAACTATGAGGTGTCCAAATAGTCATCAATGCAGAGTCACAGTGGTGCCCACACTTACCCCACAAGTACTAGAGGTCTGCACCAATTATTGCTCAAAGAGTGGATACTCACAAATGGTGCAAATACATTTTTGTCAAAACATGCAAAGGGATCATGATACATATCAAGGGCAATGCGCTATCTCTGGGATATATATTATATATTCTATATACTTTGTGGTATATATGCACAAATAAAAAAGCTTGGTTTTCTTGTATAATTCTAACCAATACTTATATGTCAGCGTTATTTAAAACACAGCGGTTTCATGACTGATGTCCCATGGGTGTGTGTGTGTGAAGTGATACATTAAAACACATCACAATCATGAGCATATTGGGGCAATAAAGCATTTGTGCCTTTGTGACTCCGGTCTTCTTGCTTTGCTTGTGGCACTAGTCTACAAGAATCTAAGTCTATAAGGACTATTAGGATAAAACTACAGGTATACAGACAATTTACATATTACATGCATTTCCAAGAGAGATGCAAGAGGCAGACACTTCTGGCCTGATGATCTCATCAGCCCCAAAGACAAAAGATGATCATATGCAGATAGGCACACCAACAAAGGCAATATTTATTACTGTCATTGAGCTAACATTGGTTGGATGAATAATGCCCCTAACTTGAAGGGTATATGCTTTATTCCACTGTATGACAGACAATCCACAGCATGCTGCTTGCTTCAGAACACACTACCTCCACTGCACAAGATATATGGGAACATCCAGGTTCATTTTCTTTGGACAAGTTTATACATGTGTGCTTATCACTAGGTAACCACTACATCAATTGATTGCTTCGATGAACAGAATAGCCACTGCAGAAAGAGAGTGTCCAGGAAAGACAGGGTCCAACACAAAAGGAAGGGTGCCTTTCCCCATTGAAGCATCCCACATATTCATCAGCTGTTCAGTCACTCAAATGTCATTAGGCTCTCAGTGATCAGATGCAGAGGGATGCACAGGGCATTAGCCCTTGTGTTTGTCATTTCTCTGCAGAGATCATAAAGTGTGGCATTTAGGAATTGTGCAGGAAGGGATGTCCAAGGGGAAGAGAGGGAATGGCTTGATGAGATTGTGGAATAGCTGATCAGCAAGTAGGTGAGCGCGTCAGTTTGCAGCCTCCTAGAGGAGCAAGAAGCTGAGCTGGAAGCAAGGGGCTCGCTCTGCTCTTCCTGATGAAGAGAAACACGCACCAAACAACCACTGTCAGGGCTGGACCCTCTCATTCCTAGCGCCGTGGTCATGGCTCTCCGGGATTCATTCCCTCTGCTCCCCCTTTCCGCGCATCCTGAACCCCATCCAGCTTCTCCCTCCGCACCTTCCCTCACCACCGATTTCCACAGCCCCCGATCGCCTTACGCTCCCCGCCCCGGGTCTAGCCCCACTTGGCTCTCCAATCCCGATCGCCCCGCGCACTGACCAAGAAGATGAAGTTGAAAATGAAGAGCAGGAACTTGATACAGCGCATCCCTCCTTGCACTTTCCCCATGGCAGCTCTCTCTTGTGCAGCGGCGGCGGCACCAGAAGCTTGTTTGCAAATAATTCGCCGCTATCAGGCGCCTTCGCCGGTTGCCGCTTTCCAGCTTGGGAGGGCGCGGGGGCGGGATGGGGCGGAGCCTGCGAGGAGGAGGCAGGTGCGGGGCGGGGCCGAGGGAGCAGGCCGCGTGTGTGTGGAGTTGATCCTCCTCCTCCGGGCACCTCGCCCATGCTCAGCTTATCACAAATGTGGTGCCCTGGATTTAGGCTTGCCCGAGGAGAACCGTGTATCCACCGTCCTGGAAGCCTTGCTCCTTTGCCCTAAATGTGTGGGGACAGCCTGTGATTGCTATCAGGTGAGGGCAGGGGTATAGTGGTCCAGGGTCTCAGGGGGTCTTAGACCTCTTACTTTTTTGGGAGCAGGATCCAAGCAGGGTCCCTAGTCTCCAGCGTCCTATGAGCCAATGAGAGTGAAAGGAGGTGAGTCACCCAGAGAAGACTCTTCTCAGTAGCTAACACACTCTAATGCACTCTCATGCTGATTGGCTCCTAGGGACATCTGTTGTTGTGGGAGAAGTTGCACACAGGAAAAATGGAGAAGTGTGGAGATGACCACAGAGAGTGAGTGAGTGAGGGCACGTGGTGTGACTATCATGAAGGGACCCTGCACTTCTGAATTTGTCACTACACTAGTGGGTGAGGGTGAAGCACACTGCTCATGATTGAAAGCATTTTCTGTCTGTTGTATGTTGTTATTTCAGGGCTCGGCCCTGGTCTTGGAGACTGATTCTGGGGTTAAGCCTTTGACGTACCTACACCGCTTATCCCAACGGTTTGCTCTCTTCAGTTGGCCTGGGTATGGATGAGCAAGCTGCGAGATCTACACATGCGGTTGAATGGATATGAGGGTGCAAATCAGGGCTGGAAATCTGTGGCCCTCCAGATGTTGTTGGACTTCAACTCTCGTCAGCCCCAGCCATGATCAGGGATGATGGGAGCTGTTGTCTACCAACATTTGGAGGGCCACAGGTTCCCATTCCCTGAGCTTAAGGATAGCCAATCTGTGGGCCTCCCATCATTAATGACCATTGGCCATGCTGGCTAGTGCTGATAGGAGCTGGAGTCCAACAACATTTGTAGAGCCAGAAGTTAGCCGCCGGTGGTGTAGTGGCAAATTCAGAAGTGCACGGTCTCTTCATGATAGTCACACCATGCCCCCTCACAGCCACACCCCCCAGGATTCATCATCTCTTCTGCAATTACAGAATTATAGAACCAGAGTAAACTACTGTGTGCATAAGCTGCCCCCTCAAATTTCTCTTTCTCTGCGGCTAAATGTTGCCAGAAACATTTTGATTTTAAGAATTCTGAAATAAACTCAAGTGTGGGACTAGGATTTGGGGGACCAAGTTTCTTTGCTATGAAGCTCACTTCTCACTCACCTTAGGAGCCAAGCAGCACGAAAAGGGGATGCATATGTTAGCTACTGAGAAGAATCTTCTCAGTGACTGACTCACCTCCTTTCACTCTGGCTTCCAATCAGCACAAAAGGACAAGGAAGCATGTTATTAGCCAAGTTAGAAGACTCTTTTCAGTGGTTAATATGCTCCCTTTTCATGGTGATTGGATTGTACACTGGGACTCTGCTCCCCAAAAAGTAAGGGGTCTACAACCCCCCGCAACCCTGGACAACTACACCAGTTAGCCACTCTGGTCTACATTCTACACTGACAGTCATCCACTCTCCAGGGTTTGAGGCAGGAGTCTTTCCTAGCCTTGTCTGCTGAGACTAAGCCTAGAATGACCCTTTACATGCCGCATATGTATATATTTGTATATATCTGTTTATGTATTTATTTTGTATGTTTTTATATTATTAAATCTCTGCATGATTTTATGTATGCCTTGTATTTTTAAATCTATGTAATCCACCTCAGGACCCACATTCCAGGTGAGAGGCAGATAACAAAAATAAATGTATTGTTATTTATGATTAAATATGTTGTCCACCTCTGAGCTGTGGCCCTTACCATGGAGTGCTTGGGAGTCAGACAAGATTGAATGATTTGAGGTCCATTAGTATAAACCACAGAATGAAGCTGGGCATAAAACACGATATGTAATCTGCACTCTGCCAACAGTTTATACAGCAGGCATTCCTCTGCTCCAGCAATCCTATGTGAGTTGAGGGCATGCCCACAAACTACCAGTTTCTAACAAAGGGTTGACTAGTGTCCCAGATAAGAGAGTGTCTCTAAATTATAAACTATAGCTACAAAAGCCATGGCTGAGCCCCAGCCTTGTTTGAGCCACCTGAGTGCTTCTCTTGTTACCAGTGCAACTCCTTCCTTTGCCCTGTTCTGTAAGCCACACCTCCTGGGAAAGCCCTGGGTATCCTCAATGACTGCTTGTGTTGTGGGTGGGGAACCTTCTGGTTGTCAGCCTGCCTTGTCAGCACCTGTGAAGGCAAGATTGTTGCCGCGGGCCGTGTTGTTCTGTTGTGATTTGTTTTCCAGTCGTTGTCAGGGGAGCTAAGAATCTAGGACAAAAGCCCCTTTGGAAAACTACTTTTTAGGTTCCCTGGCAGAAAGCTTAAAAGATATAGGCAGTTTGTAGGGCACACTCTGGACAATGGAATCCAACTTCTGCAGAGATTTAATTCTGTTGCAGCCTTCCTTAATTCAGCAAAGAGCAGGGGATGTGACTTGCTGGACGAGGAAAGCTGAAACAAGGTGCCATATATTAGAAATAGGGGGGAGGGGGGAAGGGTGGCCAGAGGGTAGGGGGAGAAGAGAGGCAATGCCAAAAGGTCTGAAAGTGTATGTGTATGTATATATACTGATATTAATGCAAATAAAATAATTCATTTTGCATTATTTATTTATTAAATTTATATGTCTCTCTTCCTCCCAGAAGGAGCTCAGGGCAGCAAACAAATGACAAAACACTAAAAATCTCTTGATAATATCTTAAAAACAAAGCATCTTAAAAACATATTTAAAAACCCCTTAAAAACCATTCCAACACAGATGTAGACTGGGATATGGTCTGTAGTGTGGTTGGTGTTGGATTGCGACTGGGGAAAATCAGGTTCTCAGGCATAAAGCTCACTGGGTGCTCTTGGATTGGTCACACTCTCAGTCTAACCTACTTTGCAGGGTTATTGTGAGGATACATGATGGGGGAAGAGGAGAAAGAACCAAAGTTCTTTGAAGGGAAGGCAGGAAATAAATGTAATGAATAATAGTATGCCCCATGTGTTTTGACACATCACCTTCAGGTTTGATTTCACCAGCCGGGGGATTATTATCATTCATCAACCCTATTTTATTTGCAAAGTGCTTTTGAAGCATAGTTAACCCTTACAAAGCATACATTTGAATTACTATGGCTGGGAGGTGTAGGTTGGAGTGAGCAACTGGCAGCAGATAGGGAGAGCATTAAGCACCCCCTTTCCACCCACCTCTTTTCTGTCCCTGTTTTTTCCCTCTTTAGAAAGGAATGTTGGGTAGCCCCCATCCGTTGGCTCTGAGGCTGAGGTCTAGTTCTCACAAACAGATTAGGTGGTAAACCTGTCTCTGGGCTGTGCTACTTCAAACTGGAGATGGCAGGGACTCACATGACTGGATGCTTCACAATATCCCTCCAGATTAAAAAAAAAAGAACTTAAATCAGAATTTATTTATTCAGTTTCATCCCCTTTGTTTAGTCCAAGCCTCACAAGGCGGCTTAGCATAAACATGTTAAAAGCAATGTAACAATGGGATAAACAGCATGCAATAAAACAGCATCAGATAAAATTGTTTATAGGAAGCCAACAGAAAAAAAGCAATAAAAAGCCTGGGAGAACAAAGACATTGTAGGACCTGATGAAATGCTTCAAGAGAGGGGACCAGGTACTGTTTTCAGATGAGGGAATTCCACCAGTGTGGGACCACCACTGAAAAAGCCCTGTCCTTGACACCTATTATCCTAAGAGACTTTAATAGCAGGGCAGACAGCAGGGCCTCTGAGGTCTTGCTTAGGGCCTGGGCAGATTCATATGGGTTCTAGCCTACGTTTCTTTCTGTTGGCATCTGTTTTTTTACTGGTTCAGTACCTCAGCTGATGTTTATAAAAACTAGGCCTCAGAAGCAGTTATTTGCCTTGATTAATTTTATAGATACAAGTGGACCTTTAAGTAACTTAGTCTCAAAATGTTTAGGGCTTAAAAGGTTAACTTTTAATTAGACCCAGAAGCAGTGGAGGCTGGGTACATGGGGCAGTGCCCCACCAACCTCAGTCAGCCTCCACCCACCTGCCTGTCATCTTTCTTACTGGGGGTAATCATTGGCTTTTGCCCTACCAGCAATAATGGGCAGCAGCCACTACTAGCCAGAAGTGAGGAGGCAGCCAGTGCAGCCCTGTTGTACGAACTATGGCAATGGCTCACAGTTGGTTTGAAAGAGTGCCTCAGTTTTCTTTCTCCCTTTCCCAGTTTTCAAACAACCGTCAGAAGGAGCATGTTGGAGCTGTTTTGGATGCCCTGCTAGGAAGGAAATGGAGGTGAGGCAGACACTTTGGAAGAACACACTTGCAAAATATTGAATAGGTTTCAAATATTTATTTTCCATTTAATGCAACATTAAAAATAACTTGACTCCAAGACTCCATCAGTTCCTAGCTTGTGCTAGGGCTGCAGTCAGCACTTTTGAGATGGTTCTCTATAGAGATCTGATCTCTAGAATTTTGCAGAATATTTTTTTTCTGCTAAGAAAGTGTGAATATTTTGCTTAAATGGGACACACCAGCAAAGCAAGAGAATGAGTACTGGAAGGGCAAGTATCCTCTGGGTATTAAACCCAGAAAGACAAAAAAAAAAACCCTCTTGCATGTTGATTTCTGTTTTCACTGTGCATTAAAGATAAATAGTATCTCAAATCAGGAGTGGCCTTGCCATGAGGCAAAGTGAAGCCTATAAGTCAGTGTTGGGGAATTTTTTTCAGCCTGAGGGCCAATTCATTTGTATGTGTGTGGGCTTCTGGGGGCCATATGCCAGTGGTAGCCAGGATCAGAGACAGGTTGGTGGAGCAATAGATGGGATACTTCTCTCTGCAAAAGTCAGAGGTTGCTACCCACACATCTCTCCATCCTCTGTCCAGGCAAGCGGTAGGCATTGTGACAGTTCATTCCAGTCAGGCAGGAAGCAAGCATGTGGCATGGGGAGTGTCCAGAGGGCCAGATACAGAGTGCTGCACTGCTCCTGCTAAAGAGGGCAGATTTTGGAGGCCATTAAACGTCTGCCAGAGTGGGACACCAAAGCAGTTCTGAGTCATGGGGCAAAGCCTTGATAAAGTTGCTCTGTAAAAGGCCCATTGGAAAGAACAGAAGCTGGCCCAGACAAAGTTGCTGACTCCTTGCCCAATAGAAGTTAAGCAGGTGAAGCTCTGCGGTGGGGCATGGGTGAGAAATTGCTCTTTGTTAATTTCTCTATGTTAGGCCGTTCTTAAAGACACAGGAGCAGAGCCAATAAAAAGAAAGACGTGATAATTGTGGTCCAAAATGTTATTACATTTAAGATGCCACCAAGAAAGCTTCAGTGAACATAGTGAGGTATACTTCAGTGGGAGGTTCCCTTTGCTAAATTTTCTCAGAACATAATAATGGGGAAACCATACTGTCTTATACAGCTCCAGTGGCAGGGTTAGAACACAAAGGCATCAGTTGTCATTTAAGAAGATACCATTGCAACAGGGTAACTATTAGAAAGAAATGTTCCCATTTTATCCTATCACTGCCTGCCAATGTGGTTTTTAATCTTTGCGCTGGAGACCTTCAACATGTATATTCAATATTCACTGCGTCACTCATGCAAAGAGGAAGTGGAATCATACTCAAAGTAGACCCACTGAAACTATTGGGTGTACTCGGAATATGACTTAATGATGGATATAATCTAATACAATCTAATACATAAATAATTCAGAGTGAGCATTAAATCTAAATTTTAGGGCATGGTCTGAAGGCATCTGATACAGCCACTTTGCTGAAGTCAAAGAGGTCTAGATCTGGTCAGAGACTAACCAGGGACCACATGGGTGCTGCCTTGAGTTCCATGGTGGAAGAAAGGCAGAATACAAAAGTAATATATGAATAATCAAATGTAATTTTATGGGGGAGTTACATGGTATTTTTGGGCAATAGAATTTCTAAAAGTCATTTTGCTGCATAAAGCTAAGAGAAAAATGAAGAAGGTATTTTATCTAACTTCGGTATAAGTCAGGGTTTTTACATTTGTTGACACCCTGAATATGTAGTTCCTATACTGGGCTCCCTTTGAGAACATAATTGTTGTTATGTAGAAATTAAAATTTACTAATTTATTGGCTCATTTTTAAATTGACCGATTTACCCTTTGGTCGGGTCTGTGAAATGTAATAGTACTCCATTTCTTTATATTGACCTGAATGTACTTTGCATGTGCTTACTGCCTCGCAGAACAGGGCATTTGGATCAAACTGGAAGCTGAGGGTAATTAGAGGTTTGGTGAGGAAGAGCTTCAAGGGGTATGGGCATGTGGTGCTGAGCTGGCCCTCCAGATGTTGTACGGTAATTCCCATCAGCCTCTGGCAGCATGACCAATGATTAGAGATGATGGGAATAGTAGTCTAACAAAATATGGAGGGCTTTGTTTTCCTCACCCCACTTCAAAGACTTTGGCTTCTTTAAGCTGCTAGAGATAGGTGGGGTTTGCAGAAGATGGGGATTAAGGGAGCTAGAATGGGAGAGAATTGCAGGCTCAAAGATGAGATGAAAGACGGTGCTATGAGAGGCCCAAAGGCACAATGGGCAGGTAGAGGATGCTAGCCCCTGAAGCAAAATGATCTAAGATCAACTGGGCATACAATTGTCAACATCTTTAGTGCTAGGGCTCTTGTGTGTTGTTAACATAGCTGTTTAAAAAAACCCACAAATTCAGCAGGTGAATCTGTGTTTGCATACAGATACATTGGAAGGAAAAAGTTCACCTTTTGAATATTGGCCTGTTACACATTTGTAAAAGGCAAATGAATCCTCAGAAAACAACAATCAAAACAATCTATGGATGGGGAGGGACTGTCCAGAACCTCCAATTCTGAGAACCACTGGGTGCCCATTTGCTACCAGGCCAAGTTCAAGGTTCTAGTCTTGGTGTATCTTGGTGGACCAGGATACCTGAAAGACCATCTTATTCCCTAATATACCCAGTCGATCAATGCACCCTGCAGGTGAGGGCGTCCTGCAGATACCATCTTATCAGGAGGTCTGTTCCACACAACATAGGAAACGGATCTTTAGTATGGTGGCACCTACCCTGTGGAATTCCCTCCCCTTAAATATTAGACAGGTGCCATCTCTGTTATCTTTTCAGCACCTATTGAAGACCTTCCTCTTTCAACAATCCTTTTAAGTAGAGACCTTATCCCAGTCTGCATCTGAGTTGGAATTGCTTTTTGATATGTTTTTAAACCTCTTTTTTTTAAAAAAACAATATGTTTTTAACCTTTTTTTAAAAGATGTCTTGAAAGCTTTTTATAAAATGTTTTTAAAGATGTTTTGTTTTAATGTATTTTAAAGTCTGTTTTTACGATGCTTTAAAATGTTTTAGTCCTTTTGTTTGGTGTCCTGGGCTCCTGCTGGGAGGAAGGGCGGGATATAAATCAATCAATCAATCAATAAAATAAAAAGAATTTCCGTAAAGACTTTGACAAAGATTTATCGTCACTTTGACAAGGACTAGAAGCTTGATGCAGGAAATGGACAAAGTCCTTGGGCCTGTGGATACAGGATATCAATTATTATGGCTAGAATGTTTTCTCCATGCCCTGAAGGGAAACTGTAGAATTTTCCCCCTTAACAAGGGCGGCCTATCACATTGCCTTTCAAAAGGAAGTGAAGACTTATCTGTTCTTTTGTGCCTTTCCTGTTTGATATTATCTGACAAATTCAGAGCTTTAATGTTATGCCATATTTTTATTATGTTCTAATTGCTGTTTTGCTTTGTTTTGCCAACAGTTTTTAATTTATTTCATTGCTTTAATTAATATCATTACTGTAATTTATTATTATGGACTGCTTGAGAACTGTTGTGATTGAAAGACAGTATGCAGATATTGCTTATATAACTGAAACAGGTTTGCGACAACCAATTCAGAAGATGCCAAATTGTCTGCATAAAACTGGCAAGGCAACCTTCGTCAGTGTCTGCTAGGATTACAAGATTGCAAGGTGAAGAAATAAATAGCCCCCTCCCTGATCTATTAACAGGTACGCAGCTGTGGCTTTCTCTGCTCTGTTCTTCCCCTAGTCTTGTCATCCCCTACTGCTTCTGCTTGTGATGCATTATAATTTGGGTGGGCTGGGTTAGTGAGCCGTGGTTTACAAGCTGTACTCTGGGGAACTTCCTTCCTGGGTAGCTTATCAAGGGTGAGGAGATCTGTAATGGCAAATAAGTTTACCTGAAAGAGAACTTGCCCAATTTTTACCAACCTTCCCTGACAATGCGCAGGTTGCAGAGAAATTTGGGGTATGCTCTAGGAGGTGGATTCAGTTCTGGTCAGCTCTCTGTGCAAAGTGTGTATGCTGTACACCCTGCATCACTTTCCAGAATAAAGGGGTTCCTCAGACAATATGTCAGTGTGGAAACAGTTTCCTGAATATTGAAAGTTGGAAAACTACTAGGATAGAATATTTTACTGCATTGCGGTTGGGAAGAGTTAGATAAGCATCCAGCTCTAGAGTTGTGAGACTCTACCTTGGGGTAGGGAGGAGAAAGGGAGGAATGATCCTGGGTGGAACAAAGATCCATGTAAAGGGATTTGTGTGGACCAGGGGCAAAAGGTCCTCATTTTTTCTTCAGCTAGGACCAGTCTGCACAGAGATACTCTCTTTGTTTTTTCAGCCCAGATACGGCTGCACTAAATACACTATGAGCAAATTTTCTGTGTGCTCTATTATGGTGAATTAGATTGCTTGAATTGCACAAATGACAATCTGAGGTGTTGCTAAGTCCATTTTCAGTGGTGTACCAAATCACAGTTTATGCCCTTGGGAAACTAGTCAACTACTTCATTTCACCAAGGGCAAAGTGTCAAGAAGACAAGGGGTGCCATTTTCCATTTTTGTTGGGAGAGAGAGGATAATTCTCAGTAGGGTTTAAATTGCAAAAAGCAAAAAACAAAAACCAGGTCATTTTATCTGGTATGGTTACTCTTTAATATCTCACAATATTGTGGTTTTTTTTTAAAGCAAACAGATATGTGCCTTTGGCATCCATTCCTGATATATGGGCCTACTGAATTGTTTTAATGAAAGTCACTTGATGCATAGAACCAGTGAGATGGTAGCTGCTCCTGAGAAATATACATTTGATTATGGTTTTTTAGCCACCTTTCACCACAATGTCCCAGGACAGGTTACAATAATAAAATATACAATTATAAAAAGAATAAAACAGTTATACCCATAAAACAAGTGTAAAAACAATTTAAAACATTCTATATATAAAAACAATATAAACATTTAAAAGAAGAGCCTGCTGGATCAGGCCAGTGGCCCATCTAGTCCAGCATCCTGTTCTCACAGTGGCCAGCCAGATGCCTGTGGGAAGCCTGCAAGCAGCTCCTGAGCGCAACAGCACTCTCTCCTCCTGTAGTTTCCAGCAACTGGTATTTGGAAGCATACTGTCTTCGACTATGGCGGCAGAGCATAGCTGTCATGGCTAGTAGCCACTGGTAGACTTATCCTTCATGAATTTGTCTAATCATCTTTTAAAGCCATCCAACTTGGTGGCCACCACCTCTTGTGGGAGCGAATTGCATAGTTTAACTAGGAGCTGCTTGAAAAAGTACTTTCTTTTGTCTGTCCTGAATCTTCCAACATTCAGCTTCTTTGGATCATAGAATCATAGAGTTGGAAGGGGCCTATAAGGCCATCGAGTCCAACCCCCTGCTCAATGCAGGAATCCAAAGTATACCCGACAGGTGGCTATCCAGCTGCCTTTTGAATGGCTCCAGTGTTGGAAAGCCTACCACCTCCCTAGGTAATTGGTTCCATTGTTATACTGCTCTAACAGTTAGGATGTTTTTCCTGATGTCCAGTTGAAATCTGGCTTCCTGCAACTTGAGCCCATAATTTCGTGTCCTGAACTCTGGGATGATTGAGAAGAGATCCTGGCCCTCCTCTGTGTGGCAACTTTTCAAGTACTTGAAGAGTGCTATCATATCTCTCCTCAGTCTTCTCTTCTCCAGGCTAAACATACTCAGTTATTTCAGTCTCTCCTCATAGGGCTTTGTTTCCAGTCCCCTGATCATCCTTGTTGCCCTCCTCTGAACCTGTTCCAGTTTGTCTGCATCCTTCTTAAAGTGTGATGTCCAGAACTGGATGCAGTACTCGAGATGAGGCCTAACCAGTGTCAAATAGAGTGGAACCAATACTTCATATGATATGGAAACTATATTTCTGTTAATGCAGCCTACAATAACATTTGCCTTTTTTGCAGCCATATCACCCTGTTGGCTCAAGTTCAGCTTGTGATCAACAACAATCCCAAGATCCTTCTTTCATGTAGTATTGCTGAGCCAAGTATCCCCCATCTTATAATTGTGCATTTGATTTCTTTTTCCTAGGTGTAGAACTTATCCCTGTTAAATTTCATTCTGTTGTTTTCAGCCCAATGCTCCAGCCTATAAAGATCACTTAGAATTTTGTTTTTGTCTTCCAGGATATTAGCTATCCCTTCCAATTTTGTATCATGTGCAAATCTGAGAAGCATTCCCTGCACCTCCTCATTCAAGTCATTAATGGAAAAGTTGGACAGCACTGGGCCCAGGACCGAGCCCTTTGGTACCCCACTCATTAACCTCCACCGTTTGAGAAAGAACCATTGATAAGCACTCTTTGAGTACGATTCTGTAGCCAACTGTGGAATCCACCTGATAGTTGTTCCCAGAGCTTGGAAAAGTTACTTTTTTGAACTACAACTCCCATCAGCCCAATCCAGTGGCCATGCTGCCTGGGGCTGATGGGAGTTGTAATTCAAACTTGTTCCATCCAGCTCACGTTCAGGTACCTTGCTAATCAGAATATCATGGAACACTTCGTCAAAAGCTTTGCTGAATCTGAGACATGTTATGTCCACAACATTCCCACAATCTACCAGGGAGCTTACCCGATCAAAAAATGAGATAAGATCAGTCTGGCAGGATTTTTTCTTGATAAATCCATGTTGGCTCCTAGTAATCATTGCATTGTTTTCAAGGTGCTTACAGACTGACTGCTTTATAATCTGCTCCATAATTTTCCCAGGGATTGATGTCTGGCTGATTGGTCTGTAGTTCCCAGGTTCCTCCTTTTACCCTTTTTGATGATTGAGACAACATTAGTCCTCCTCCAATTGTCACTCATCCTCCACAATTTCGCAAATATAATAGACAGCAGTTCCGAGAGTTCTTCAGCCAGTTCCTTCAATACTCTAGGATGCAATTCATTGGGCCCTGGAGATTTGAACTTGTTCAAAGTGATTAGGTATTCCTTGACCATTTCTCTATCAATCTCAAGCTCCAATCCTGCCCCTTCAACTTCATGTTTCCCAGGAGAGTCATAGACCATATTTTGGGAGAAGACTGAGCCAAAGTAGGAACTGAGCACTTCTGCCTTTTTTTGTCATCTGTTATTTTGCCATCCTCATTGAGTAGTTGTACCACCATTTTTTTTTCTGTCTTTTACTAAGGACGTATCTGAAGATAACGTTTTTTGTTGTTTTTGGCATCTCTCTCTAACCTCAGCTCGTTCTCAGCTTTAGCCTTCCTGAAGCCATCCCTGCAATTCCGTCTTTTCCCTTCCTTCTCGTCCTTTGTCATCTGGCCTTCCTTCCACTTTCTGTATGTGTCCTTTTTTGTTTTCAGGTCATCTCTAAGCTTTCTGTGAAGCCACATTGGCTTCTTCTGCTGTCTTCCCCCTTTTTTCCTTGATGGAATAGTTTGCCATTGTGCCTTTAGAATTTCCTCTTTTAGAAACTCCCACCCATATTGGACTCCTTTTCTCATTAGGGTCACTGCTGAGTTTATTAAAATCGGCTTTCCTGAAGTCCAGGGTACATGTATGGCTACCCTCAGCTTTTGCTTCCTTTAAAATCAAGAACTCTAGTATAGCGTGGTCACATTCTCCCAGAGTTCCCATAACTGCCACTTCATCCACCAAGTCATCTCTGTTGGTTAGAATCAAGTCAAGGATAGCCGATCCTCTAGTTGCTTCCTCCACTTTCTGTAGGAGAAAGTTATCTCCAACACAAGTCAGGAATTTCTTGATTATTCATATATTTATTTATTTATTGTACTTATATACCACCCCATAGCTGAAGCTCTCTGGGCGGTTTATAGTAACTAAAAACATTAAAACAAATATACAAATTGAAAAACACATCTTTTAAAAACAAATTAAAACACAATTAAAATTTTTAAAACAATTTAAAACACATGCTAAAATGCCTGGGAGAAGATAAAGTCTTAACCTGGCGCCGAAAAGATAACAGTGTTGGCGCCAGGTGCACCTCGTCATGTAGATCATTCCATAATTTGGGGGCCACCACTAAGAAGGCCCTCTCCCTTGTTGCCAGACTCCCAGCTTCCCTCGGAGTAGGCACCCGGAGGAGGGCCTTTGATCTTGAACGCAGTGTACAGGTGGGTTCGTATCGGGAGAGGCGTTTCATCAGGTATTGTGGTCCCAAGCCATGTAAGGATTTATAGGTCAAAACCAGCACCTTGAATCGAGCTCGGAAATGTACAGGCAGCTAATGCAAGCGGGCCAGAATCGGTTTTATATGTTCGAATTGTCTGGTCCCTGTTACCAATCTGGCTTCTGCATTTTGCACAAGCTGCAGTTTCTGAATCGTCTTCAAAGGCAGCCCCACATAGAGTGCATTGCAGTAATCTAATTTGGAGGTTACCAGAGCATGGACAACTGAAGCCAGGTTATCCCTGTCCAGATAGGGATGCAGTTGGGCCACCAACCGAAGTTGGTAGAAGGCACTCCGTGCCACTGAGGCTATCTGACCCTCCAGTGACAGAGATGGTTCTAGGAGAACCCCCAAGCTACGAACCTGCTCCTTCAGGGGGAGTGCAACCCCATCCAGGACAGTTTGGACATCCACCATCTGGTCAGAAGAACCACCCACTAGCAGCATCTCAGTCTTGTCTGGACTGAGCCTCAGTTTATTAGCCCTCATCCAGTCCATTGTCGCAGCCAGGCACCGGTTCAGCACATTGACAGCCTCACCTGAAGAAGATGAAAAGGAGAAATAGAGCTGTGTGTCATCAGCATACTGATGGCAACACACTCCAAAGCTCCGGTTGACTGCACCCAACGGTTTCATGTAGATGTTGAACAGCATGGGGGACAGAACTGACCCCTGCAGAACCCCATACTGGAGAGTCCAGGGTGCCGAGCAATGTTCCCCAAGCAACCCCTTCTGGAGGCGACCTGCCAAGTAGGAGCAGAACCACCACAATGCAGTATCTCCCACTCCCAACTCAGCCAGTCTCCCCAGAAGGATACCATGGTCGATAGTATCGAAAGCCGCTGAGAGATCAAGGAGAATCAACAGAGTCACACTACCCCTGTCTCTCTTCCTACAAAGGTCATCATACCAGGCGACCAAAGCTGTTTCTGTGCCAAAACCAGGCCTGAAACTCGACTGAAATGGATCCAGATAATCGGTCTCATGTAAGAGTGTCTGGAGCTAGCCCGCAACCACTCGGTCAAGGACCTTGCCCAGGAACGGAACATTTGCTACCGGCCTATAGTTATTAAGATTTTCTGGATCCAGGGAGGGTCTCTTCAGGAGTGGTCTCACTACTGTGTCTTTCAGGCAGCCAAGGACCACCCCCTCTCACAGAGAGGCATTAATCACTTCCCTGGCCCAGCCGGCTGTTCCATCCCTGCTAACTTTTATTAGCCAAGAAGGTCAAGGATCCAGCACAGAAGTGGTTGCACGAACCTGTCCAAGCACCTTGTCAACGTCCTCAAGCTGCACCAACTGGAAAGCATCCAAGAAATCGGGACAAGGCTGTGCTCTGGATACCCCGCTTGATTCACTTGCTATAACACTGGAGTAAGTCCTGGCGGATGCTAGAGATTTTATCCTGGAAGTGCCTAGCAAATTCATTACAGCAGGCCTCAGATAGTTCTACCATGTCCCTGGGGCCAGAGTGTAATAGCCCCTGGACAATTCTGAAGAGCTCCGCTGGGCGGCAGATTGATGATTTGATAGTGGCAGCAAAATATTGGTTTTTTTGCTACCCTTACTGCCCCTAAATACAGCTTATCATAGGCACTTACCAGTGTATAATTGCATCCACCAGGAGTTTGTCGTTTCATCGCTCTCAGCTCTGGGATATACCGTGGAGCCGTACGAGCTCTACACAGGAGAGGGTGCTCAGGAGCAATCATGTCAACCACCCAGGTCATTTCTGTATTCCACAGTTCCACTAGGGTTTCAACAGGAGCGCCAGCCTGATCAGCCGGAAAACTCCCCAGAGCCCTTTGGAAACCATCCGGATCCATTAGTCTCTGGGGGTGGACCAACTTAATAGGTCCCCCACCCTTGCAGAGGGAAAAAGCCACTGTAAGTCTAAACTTCAGCAAGCAGTGATCTGTCCATGACAGAGGGACTAATGTAAGGCCCCCCACATTCAGATCACCAATTCCATGTCCAGTTGCAAAAACCAAATCAAGAGTATGCCCTGCTACGTGTGTTGGGCCAATGGTATATTGGGACAGTCCCATGGTTGTCACGGGGACCATGAAATCCTGAGCCACCCTGGATAAGGTGGCCTCAGCATGGATGTTGACATCCCCCAGAACCAACAGTCTGGGGGATCTCAACAGTACAGCCGAGACCACCTCCGTCAGCTCAGCTAGGGAGTCTGTTGGGCAGCAGGGTGGGCGGTACACCAACAGAATCCATATATTATCCACCATATATTACTTTTGTATTCTGCCTTTCTTCCACCATGGAACTCAAGGCAGCATCCATGTGGTCCCTGGGTAGTCTCTGACCAGATCTAGACCTCCTTGACTTCAGCAAGGTGGCTGTATCAGATGCCTTCAGAAGGCTGTGTTTGGCAGAATTTGTCTCCCAACAGATATCAGGGTAATTGAAGTCCCCACTTACTACTATATCATGCCTCCTCAAAACACTGGCAATTTGCTTTGCAAAAGTTTCATCTTCGTCTTCTCCTTGATTGGATGGTCAGTAGTAGACTCCAACCACCATGTTCTTTTTATTCCTTGCCCCATATATTTTCATCCAGATACTCTTAGTGGAGCTACCAAGCTCATCCTCCTGTATTTCTGCACACAGATATATATTTTTAACATAGCGTGCGACTCCGCCTCCCTTTCTATTCCTTCTGTTCTTTTTGAACAGGTTATATACTTCAATCACTGTGTTACAGTCATGGGAGTCATCCCACCAAGTTTCAGTTATACCTATCAAGTCGTATTTACTCTCCTGTTTGAAGTTAGTCCTGTTTCCCCCCCATACTCTGGGCATTAGTATACAGACATTGAAGACCATGTGATTTACAGCCTGGTTTCCTTCCTACATTTTTATGAAGACTATTACTGGACCCCACTAGAGCTGTTCCCTCAGTTCCTCTTACTGTGCACAAGGCTTTGTTAGTTGCTACCACCAAGTTTATATCTCCATCCGCCCTAGGATTCAGTTTAAAGCTCTCCTGATGAATTTCTCCATGCTGTGGCCAAACACATTCTTCTCAGTCCTTGTGAGGTGGAACCCATCACTTGCCAGCAGACCATCTTCCAGGAAGTGTAGCCCCTGGTCCCAGAATCCAAATCTCTTGTGTAGGCACCACCTTTGTAGTCAGTCATTCAACAGAGTATATTACTTTCCCTTTCCTCTCCTGTTCTAAGTCCCGGAAGGATGGATGAGAAAACTATCTGGGCCCTCAAACCCTTGAGTTTCCTTCCTAGAGCTTCAAAGTCAGGTGTGATTTCTTCGTAGCTCCACTTGGCAGTATCATTCGTTCCCATATGGATGAGAAGAAAGAGATGTCTGTCAGTGGGCTTTATGAGTGATGGCAACCCTTCTGTCACGTCTCTTATCTGTCCTCCAGGGAGGCAGCATACCTGGAGAGTCCATGGATCTTATTGGCATTCTTGAGTTTCAATCTCACGCAGTAGGAAGTCTCCCACTACTACTACTCTCCTCTTCTTCTTGTCATGGGGCGTGGTTTCATTGCCTCTGCTTGACTGAACTTCAGCCTCTCACTCGCTGTCGCATGGATTCCATGTGTTATGAGAAAGGGAGAAAACCTTTTATATATCCACTTTCTCTATGCTGTGCATAATTTGTATACTTCTATCATGTCACCTCTTATTTGCCTTTTCTCTAAATTAAAAAGCCCCAAATGTTGCAATCTTTCCTCATAGGGGAGTCATTCCATTCCCCTGACCATTTTGAACCTTTTTGAGCTCTATATTATCCTTTTTGAGGTGAAGTGACCAGAATTGTAACACAGCATTCCACATGTGATTGCACCATGAATTTATATAATGGCATTATGATATCAGCAGTTTTATTTTCAGTACCTTTCCTAATGATCTCTAGCATGGAATTTGACTTTTTCACAGTTGCCACACACTGGGTCGACATTTTCATTGAGCTTTCCGTTACGACCCCAATGTCTTGTTCCTGGTCAGTCACTGCCAGTTCAGGCCCCATGAGTGTATATGTGAAATTAAGATTTTTTTGCCCCAATATGCATAACTTTATACTTGTTTACATCAAATCGTGTTTGCCATTTTACAACCCATTCACTCAGTTTGCAGAGGTCCTTTTCGAGCTCTTTGCAATCCCTTTTTGTTTTAATAAACCTGAACAATTTAATGTTATCAGCAAAGCTGCCCACCTCACTACTCACCCCTGACTCTAGATCATTTATAACCAGTTAAAAAGCACAGGTCCCAATACCCATCCTTGAGGGACTCCATTTTCTACAGCCCTCCATTGGGAGAACTGACCATTTACACCTACTCTCTGCTTTCTGTTTCCTAGCCAGTTCCTGATCCACATAAAAAACAGTTCAAATAGTTCCAGTACAGATGCAGACTGGAATGAGCCTGAAAGCTCTCTCTGTGTGTATGAAACAGCCTTCACTGCATTTCCTAAAGGGCACCTCTGAATACAGACAAAGTCCATCTTACCATGTGCGTGAAAGGACACCTTTTTGGGAGGGAGGGAGGGAAGGCTGGTTTCCTGGTTTCGTTCCCTCCCCTGCAGAGTCCAAACGCCATTTCTGCTTTAGCTCCTAATCCAGAACCGACCATATAAGAAGAGACTCAGTTTCAGTATACAAAGGATTCTACAGAACACTGAAGGTAAACATGTCCAAAGTTAAATCACGTGATGTGATTAACTGCCTTATGGTCTGAAGAGTTCAGTTCAGCTTTTAATCAAGTAAAGTATGCCTTTATTTAAAGTCTTGACATAGATGACCACACCTTTAAATAATTAGAAGCTCCCATATGTTATTGAGAATAGCCCTATCTTTTTAAGTGACACCTAAAAATGAAAAGAGACACACACACAGAATTAGTAGTATCCAGCTCATAGCAAATGCTGCTCATTTATGCTGCATGGAAGAATTAAATCAACACAACATGTGCTTTGCCCAGTGGGCAGACTGTTCCCCCTCCCTGAAATAATATATAGTGGAACATTGTTCATGGAAAGTTTTCAATGCAACTAACACCTTTATAGTTGACCTTTATCAGCACTGAGTTCGAAGGTCTGGGAACAGCTGATGGAGCTAAGAAGCCAAATGGCTTGCCCGACTGTCTCATAAGGATGGCTGTTGAGGAATGTCTCCATCAGAAGTTTGTAGCTGGATTTGTCTCAGAATTAGTGATAACAATATCAATTTCTACCATTAAGAGGTTTAAAAATACTGAGCAGTTTAGAAATGCTTTTAAATGAATGGGAACCTAGGAAGCTGCCTTATTCTGAGTCAGACCATTGGTCCATCTAACTCAGTATAGCCTACACTGACTGGCAGCAGCTGTCCAGGGTTTCAGGCAGGGGTCTCTCCGAGCCCCATCTGGAGACACTGGGGCTTGAACTTGGGACCTTCTGGATGAAAAGCAGATGCTCTATGACTGAGCTATGGCCCTTCCCCAGTAATAAATAAATAAACAAAATAAATAATAATAATAACAAGAACAACAAAAATAGTATCTGTCTTTTACAGTTCAAGTCTACAAAGAGCTTCACGTAAAGCATCCAAGGAATACATATAATGGTTCTGTATGGTAGGCCAGCATTTTTATTATCATCATCACTGCTTTGAAGATGGAGAGCTGAGGCTGAAAGAATACAGCTGCAATCTTAAGCACACTTGTGGAGCAAGTTCTTCAGGCAGTAAACATGCACTGGGGATAGGGCTCCAAGGAGCATGTCTAATGCCACCTAGTGAGTTTGTTTATTTATTAATTAAATTTATATCCCACCCTTCCTCCTAGAAGGAGCCCAGAGTGGCAAACAAAAACACTAAAAACACTCTGAAACATCTTAAAAACAAAGCATCTTTAAAGACATATTAAAATAAAGCATATTTAAAAACATTTTTTATAAAAAAAGCTTTAAAAACATCTAAAGAAATAATTCCAACACAGACTGGGATAAGGTCTCTACTTAAAAGGCTTGTTGAAGGAGGAAGGTCTTCAGGTAACAGAGATGGCGCTGGTCTAATACTTAAGGGGAGGGTATTCCAAAGGCTAGGTGCCACAACACTAAAAGTCCACTTCCTAAGTTGTGTGGAATGGACCTCCTGATAATATGATATCTGCAGGAGGCCCTCACCTGCAGAGCACAGTGATCTACTGGATAGATAAGGGGTAAGGCAATCTTTTAGGTATCCTGGTCCCAAGCTGCATAGGGCTTTGTACATGAAAACCAGAACCTTGCACTTAGCCTGGTAGCTAACGGGCAACCAGTATAATTCTTTCAGCGGCAGGGTAATATGTTGGTGATACCCTGTCACTACCCAGTGAGCAGTTACGCTGCTGCATTTTGCACCAGCTACAACTTCCAGACCAGCTTCAAGGGCAGCCCCACCTAGAGTGCATAACAGTTATCCAACCTGGAGATTACCAGTGCATGGATAACAGTGGTCAGGCTATCCCGGTCCAGAAATGGCTGCAGTTGTCTTACCTGCCGAAGCTGGTAAAAGGCACTCTTAGCCACTGAGGTCACCTGGGCCTCTAGTGACAAAGATAGGTCCAGGAGCACCCCTAGACTACGAGCCTGCTCTTCTGAGGAAGTACAGCTCCATCCAAAGCAGGCAACTGATCAATTATCTGAACTCAGGAACCACCAGCCCACAGCACCTCCGTCTTGCTAAGATTCAGTCAGTTTATTGGCTCTTATCCAGCCCACCACCGAGTCCAGACAGTGGTCCAGGGCTTGCATGGCCTCTCCCTATTCAGATGTTACAGAGAAATAGAGCTGGGGATTGTCAGCGTGCAGCTGATACCTTGCCCCAAATCCAGAGCTTGGAAAAGTTACTTTTTTGAACTACAACTCCCATCAGCCCCAGCCAGCATGGCCACTGGATTGAGCTGGTGGGAGTTGTAGTTCAAAAAAGTAACTTTTCCAAGCTCTGCCCAAATCTCAGTTGGTGACGGAGGTGAGATTTAAGGTATAAGTCTTTATACAGTGTGTTACCTGACAGCTTTATGACACTCGAAGGGTGGGGTTGGAGAAATGGGCCTATGAAAAATTAAGTTTCACAAACCTGCATGTATCTTTGGAAGTCATATTATTTCAGACTGTATTATGTTTTCATTGGTGATTACGCATGGGAGTTAAGGGTGGTGGAAGAATTACTGGGTACTGGAAATGCACTTGAAATGACTACATATATAGACATGTGTATGTTCTAACATATACAGGACTTGTACCAAAGGAACATTGGAAGTCAGATTATTGGGTCACTTTGCTCTCTATTGTCTACACTGACTGGCAGAGGCTCTCCAGCGTTTGAGACAAGGGATATCCTCAGCCCTGCCTGGAGATGCTGGGGATTGAACTTGGGACCTTATATATGCATAGCACTTGTTCTACGCCTGAGCTATGGCCCTTCCCAAAGGCCATGTACAAGTCTCTTTTTTTTATGCCTCTGCATTCTATCCTAAATGGGTATAAATGGTGATGGAAAAATGTGTTCTTGTGTATAGATTGCCTGCATCCAATTAAATCCCCACAGCTAGGGAGTCAATGTAATTCAAGCTCCCAGCACATTCCAAGACAACAATGTGGCTTGAATCTTACCTGGATTGACAAGAGTATGTGTGAGAAGGATCTAGGGATTTTGGTAAACCACAAGCTAAGCATGAGTCAGCAGCACAATGCAGCATCTGAAAGGTTTAATGCAGTTCTAGGCTGTGTTAACAGAAGCATAGCATCCAGATCACAAGGAGTAATGGTATCACTCTATTCTGCTTTAGTCACATCTCACCTGTGTCTTGTGGAGGGCTGGGTCCAGTTCTGAGCACCATGTTTAAGAGTGACATTAACTGGCACGTGTCCAAAGGAGGGTTCCAAAAAATGCTGGAGGGCTCAAGACCAAGATCTATGAGGAAAGGCTGAAGGAGTTGGGTATATTTAGCCTGGGGAACAGGTGACGGGCAGAACAGTGCAACCCCCCGCTCCAAACCCAGGCTGGATTAGATGGAGGTGTCTCTCCAAACTGCTCTCCTTGCTAAGCTGGCCACCAATGATCTGCCCTTTTCCCCACCAAATGTCAGCAGAAACTCCCAAACCCTGAGCTGGACTGATACCCACTGGATCCTGAACTGGCCTCACTGCTGTTGTGCAATTGCATCAGGCTCAATCTGGGGCCAAATATCCTGCCCTCCTTCCATCGTGACCACTTGTGAACAGCAAGGCTGTGGATGCATCACCTGGGTCCACAATTCCACAAAGCCCTGCTTTTTTGGGGGACGGGGTTAGGGTTGTGCCCTAAGAGATGATATGACAGTCATATTCAAATATATGAAGGGCTGCCACATAGATGGTGTGGCTAATTTGTTCTCTGTTGCTGCAGAAGGGCAGGTTCAAATGACAAGAAAGAGGGTTTTAGAAGTGGGATGGCCACCTATCAGGGATGCTGTAGCAAAGGATCTCGGCCTTGGCAGGGATTGGAACTCAATAATTCTAAGAAAAATGTTTGCATGATGATTTTCACATTCATAAAATCCAAAGGTAAAGAACTAGGTAAAAATGCAGCACACATATATGAATCCCACTGGACTTCAGCCTCCTTTCTTTCAAATGGAGACAATAGTCCGGTTCTGTCTCATTAAAGGATATACAGAAACTTTTCAGTAATGGGGACTTTCAATGTACAGTCTCATGAAGCAGCAGAAGAGAAAGGGATAATAGCAGGCCTTAAGGGCAGCTGGGTAATTTTTAGACTCTTGACTTATGTACGGTTGGTAATGTATATTACTTTTTTTTCTGATATGGACATCTGGGGGGGTCAAGGGGGGCAGTGTTGCCCCCTGAGGAACCATAATCCCCATATTTCCAGCTTTCATTAAAAAAGAGGGTTGTGTTTCTAGCATTTGTAGAACCTGAACTATGAGGCAAAATGTATATTTTCTATTCTTCTCATTTTTGTGTTTGTGAAAAAATATTATTTATTATTATCAGATTGATATCCCACCATTCCTCCCAAACTAGCCTGCTTCCCCCCTTTCAGTATTTTGCTCCCCCCCCCAGATACCCATGTTTACTGCAAAATGTGATATGCCAGCCCTGCTGCATTAGGAGGACACCCTCCTCATTCTGCTGAGTGGGGCCCTGGACAGCTGCCCTGGTGGCACCACTGACAGCAGCAGGTATAGGCCTAAACCAGAGGGATTCAGGCCACCCTTTTCACTACTTCTTCCAGTTTGATTAGCAGAACAATGAAATGAGAAGGGCTGGGCCATGCACAAGGCTGGGGAACTGCACCTTGACATTTTCCCAGAATGGCACCCCTCCTCCCAGGACTTGTGTTAGTAGATGTATCTTAGACACTTGTCCTTACAGAGGTGAAGCAACAGTAGTAACAGCACTGTGGTCAGTGACTGTGACAGCAGATGTCAATTGTGCTTGCCCCATGAGCTTCTGGGATTATATATCTTCACCCCAGAAGCCCCCTTGGTAGGAGTAGAGTAGAGACATCAAATGTACTAAAGAGAGCCAATATGGTGTAGTAGGCTAGAGCTGGAGAGACTTGGGTTCAAATCCTCAATCATGAAGCTCATTAGGTGACTGTGGGCCCATCACTATTTCTCAGCCTACTTTATCTCACAGGATTATTGTGAGGATGAAATGGTGTGTGTGTGTGAATTAGAAATCTAATATTTGGATCTTTATCAAAAAGTACATTTGCGTAGTAGAAATAGAATGCTCATTTGTGATGGTACAGAAAGCAAACCCAAATGGTCCTGGCAGTACATATCCACAATTTCATTACTTCAGCACAAAGTAAGAATGCTATATTCTGTATAGGATGGAGGATTTGGGCCATATTAAACTGCTGGGCTGATGGGTACATTTCCATTGGCTTGGAGCGTAGCCTCCTCCTGTCCTCCACTGTGTTGCAGTGAACAGTATACATTTTCGCGATGGGGGCTGCGTTGTCCCTTTCCTTCAATGCAAGGAAAGACTGTCTTTCAGAGAAGGAAAGGATTCTAGTGACAACCAACTCAGTGTTTGTTTTCCTTGTGTAGTTATTTGCCAAGGATTTGCCTGGGCTGTTTTCCCATATTCCAGTGGAGAGAACGTCAGGGCAGTCCAACCCAAACACAGGACACAGGGAAGCAGAGAAGCAAATAGCGCAATACTGTGGGAGGCAAAAGCTAGATGGAAAAAGATTCCCCTCTCACTAGACTATTTACAGTTAGCACGTTCCTTTGGTGAGTTCCTCTGTCTGATATTTATAGACTACATTTCACTGAAGCCTGACCTTCTGGTCTAATTTTAAACATTGCCAGCCAATCATTCCAGGGCTACATTCTTTGTCATAGAAATCCCAATCACAGTTTTGATCCTAATCAGTAACTCCTTTTTTTAAACAAGGAGTATAACTAAGTTATTGTCTTTAATCATGACTGTGTTAGAAACTATATCAGTAGTGCATTCATGGGGCTGTGTGCCTTTGCAAGCTTTGGACACCAACAATCAGCTCTCACCTAGGCATGTGTAGGACCTCAGATTTTCAGAGGTTTCAAATTTTTGAATGAAGAAAGTAACTGTGCAAAACCTCAGCCACAGCAATCCCGCCATATAAATGTTTAATAAATGATGATGATGACGATATAGTACAGGAGAAGGTCTTCCTGTTGGATATGTTGTTCATTATTTTTGCTCCCTTGCCAAGCACCAAAGTGTAAACATTAAAATTCTGAATGTATGAATGATTTGAATCCAGTTCAAACCCTGCTGCAGTAGAGTGAGGTCACTGGGAACTCAATTCCTAAAGCAACCAGGGCCTTCACAAGCCTAATGTTGGGTCAACTGAGGAAAGGTGCCCTGGGATTAGAAAACAAATCAGGTTTGCAACAAAACAAAAGCCCATAGGTTTCCTTATCTGGAGTGATAGATTTTGGTGTATTTTAAAGAAACAGTGCAGTGGATAACCTGGTACTTGTTAATGAAACATTTATAAGGAATATGATAGTGTGGTTTGTAAAACCCACTCTTCTTTTGTTCAGGTATGGCCACCTTAAGGTAAATTAAGGGGTAAGGAAAATTCCAGGGGGGAATTACTGACTTATAGTTTATCAGGCAATTAATTCTGTCACTTGCAGTTTGAATCAAGATTCTGCTTTAAAAAAAAAAGCACCACATGTGTTAATTGGCTTACCATTGCCAGGATATTTGTGTTATCACCAACACTGCTGTGTTAACTGGTCACTGTAGCTGTTTTGTTTTTGGTATTCATCACTGTTCTTTTTACATTTCATTTCTCTCTAAATTCACTCCTCTACATTGTCTCCCTCCTCACCAGCCCTCTGTATAATATATGTTTGCCAATTCAGGATTACACTCCATGTCATGCATCTGATGTAGTGGACTGTGGTCCAGGAAAGCTTATGCTCAGGACTGGCCCTGCCATGAGGCAGAGTGAAGCTGTGGGGTGAGGAGTACCATCAAAGTTTTTGGGACCTTCCACTGGTTATTGCCGGTAGGAAGACTGCTAGTAGTAGCTCCTAAACAGCTCACACCTTTGGCAGGTTCAGTGGGAGCTTCTGTGGTGGTGAACTCCCCTTCTGGTAGAGCCAGTTGGAGAGACACCTCCTTACAATCCTAAGTGCCTCCAGGAATGTGGAAGTATTATTAGCTCAAGATGGCATACCTGATTCTTCCCCTCCCCATTTTATCCTCACCACAACCCTATGAGGCTGCTGCACACTGGGTTGGCATCTTCATCATGCTATCCATTATGACCCCAAGTTCTCATTCCCAGTCTGTCACCACCAGTTCAGACTCCATGAGTATATATGTGTAGTTAGGATTTTTTTGCCCCAATGTGCATCATTCTCCACTTGTTTACATTGAATTGTATTTGCCATTTGACTGCCTGTTCACTCAGTTTGTAGAGGTCCTTTCGGATTTCCTCACAATCCCTTTTTGTTTTAAGCACCCCGGAGAATTGGGTATTATCAGCAAACCTGGCCACCTCACTGCTCACCCATAATTCTAGATCTTTTATGAACAAGTTAAAAAGCTCAGATCCCAATACTGATCCTTGAGGGACCCCACTGTCTACATCCTTCCATTGGAAGAACTGTCCATTTATCCCTACTATCAGCTTTCTGTTTCCTAGCCAGTTTCTGATCCACAAGAGGACCTTTCCTTTTATTCCATGGCTGCTAAGCTTACTCAAGAGTCTTTGGTGATGTACTTTGTCAAAAGCTTTTTGAAAGTCTAAGTAAGTAAAGTCTGCGTGAACCTGGGCCAGCCAAGGGTTAACACTGCTATCCTTCTGGAATTGTTTATGATAACACCATAAAGCTGTGAAATTGGAATCCAAGGCTATTTATTGCCTTAACATACATGCCTTGCGATCAGCAATGATATCTGGTAATGCCACAAACTGTGTTTGCTTACAACGTATCCTCCCTGCTCAGACACGTTTTCTTGGCTTTTCAGAAACCCAAATCCAGATGGGGATTATGAAGTATCTACAATTTGCAAAGATGCCCCACGTTGCCTTGTTATATATGACCCTGTATTGCCTTGTGAAGTATCAGAGCCTTACTGTGTTGCCATGAAGTCCAACTGAATTTGTAAGATTTGTCTTATCGAGTGTCCCAATCTTGTTGTTTTTCTTTGTCCTCAGGGAAGGTGGCTGGAAGGTGGAGGGAATGACTTAACAAATACTGGGTAGCTGAAGATGCTGGTGCAGAGGGGAAGTGACATCTCTTTCTCTGGCATGATTTTCAAAAGTGGGATCGTGTAAATTTCTCCTCTGTGTTGCATGAGAAACTGAGTTCTGCAGCAAAATACAATTCATGCCTATGTCTCCTTTTCTCCTGACTCTTTCTCCTGAGAAGCTGCTGATAGGCGCATGGTGTGTCAAACTGAACAACCTTCATCCATCTTGTGCACCTTTACTTGGGACAGGAGCAAGCACCATTGAACTTTGGAGGACTTATTGCTGAGCAATCATACTTGGCTAGCTTCATGCTTTTCAGAAGACTTGCCATATCTGAATACCATAAAGGGAAAGGAGAGCGAGCAAGCAAGCCAGGAAATGATGTACTTGCTTTTTGGATAATCACATTGAATTACTGAATGGATTTAGTAGCATGGAACAATGAATTGTCTAGTGAAAGCTGAGAAGAGAAGGAGAGAAAGTGAACGCAAAGACAGTGGAAGGTGATAGGAGATGATGAAATGAAGGTGTGTTTATGTTAGGGATGGAATGATCTGTCAATTTTGGTTCTCTCAGTTTCTCATTTTTTTAACCTTAAACCCAGTTCTCCACATTTCTGCAGCAATTTGCAAACTTCTTTTTAAAAAATCCTCATTAAAATTCTTCAGCATTTTAGTGTGAATTTCTCCTAATAAATACATTTTTGGATGCAGTTTTAATTAGTGTACACACTTTTTGAAGCTATCTCTTTTAATATAATGTCTTTTTATATTTTCTTTCACCAATATATTCATTTTGTGCATACTTTCCAACACTATATGCGTTTTTGTAAACATTGCTTGATTGGAGACCTGCATTGCAAAATTCGGATAAGTGCAAGTTTTGAAGGATGGCTCTGTTTTGGTTCTCATATTGTTTTGGAAAGTGTGAATTTGATAAATTTGGCTTTAAATGTGAACTGAATTGAATTTCTCCCCCATCCCATGTATATTTGTGAAAATGACCCCATCATCCACAGCTCTAATGTATAACCTTTCCTCTACGGCTGCTTCTGTAAGCCATATATGTTAAGGAAGTGCCTTACGTTAATATTCTAATCAGTTCCAGAAGTGTGCATTAATAGCCTTGGTAAAACGTAGCACATTATCTTTGATATTTGGCTCTTTACACAGTATTAGTAGGGTGCGCGGGAAATAATCTGATGTGGATTTATGGTAATCCTTTAACAATTTTTTATTTTCAGAAGCATTTCATGAAGAGTAGTGTTTTGGCTATTTCTGCAAAATTCTCTGTCTTAAAAGGATATTTACAGCAGCGCAGCAGAAAGTCACTGAATGGCCCACAGTGATAAAAATTAATCCAGAATCCTCCACGTCACTTTTGCAATCTCGCATGCCTAAACCTCTTTCTAGTTCCACAGCACAACTTAATCAAGCCCTGGATTTCTCTGTGACAAACCCAGGCCTTTCTGTAAATGTTATAGTATAGAAATCCTGAATATATAAGGTAAGTTTTGAATCAATTCACATTATCTTCATGCATTTTTTATCTCTGTTCTTTACTATAATTGCAGATTTTACATCTATGCACATTAAGTTATGATTTTTTTTGTTTGTGTTTCTTTCTGGCACCAAATAATACACAAGAGGCTCAAAGGTGTGAGTTAACAATGCAGTCCTAAAATTGTTTACTCAGAAGTAAATCCCATTGAGCGTAATAAAGCTTCCTCCCTATGTTTTCCTAAAATTGCAGCCTCACAGTGCAATCACATGCCTGTTTACTCAGAAGTAAGCCCCACTGTGTTCAGGGAAGCTTGTTCTCTCTCTAGAGTAAATGTGTGGACAATTGTAGCCTTGTGTCTCATGTGAAAACAAAGTATAATTTCCAAACCTTGAGGTCAGCCTGTTGAGGAGGATGCTTGTTGCAAAGAGGGCACAGCAAAGCTGGGAATGAATGAAAGCAAGAGGGAAAGCCCAAGGACAGCCTTGGCTTCCTATCTACTTCTTTGCCATGATTTCATAAGAACATAATGATATGCAGGACTAGTAGCTTGAAAGAAGTGAAAACAAGCACAGAAAGAAAACCATCAGCAACCCTGGATGTTGTGAGCACAGGGGTGGATGTGACCAAGAAGAGAGAAATTCCAGCAATTGCTTTGGCACTGTCGCTGCTGTTTTTAATTTATATTTATTTATTTATTAAATTTATATCCCACCCTTCTTCCCCAAAGGAGCCCTGGGTGGCATTCTAACTTATGACATTTTATATCTTCTTTCTGACTTTGCTTTCACAACAGCTCTGTGGAGTAGGTTACTGTCCCTTTCAGTGTTCAGGTAGGACACTAACGTTGAGAGACAATGACTTGTCCAAAGCCACAAAATCCAAGTGTTGTATTTGAAGTTATTGCGGCTTATCTGCATTCTCTCACTGGGACCAATGTTTTTTGGGGGGATGGGGGTGGGGGGAAGGCTCATGTGCAGCATGACACTAAGCACACTCACACACTCAATAAGACTTTCACCTAGTAAATGTATGTAGGATTGCAGCCTTAAATGCCTATTTTTACAATCCAGTGTGTGGTTGAACCTGTAAGGAACAGCTGAGTCTGGAGTGCTCATCAATTATTATTTGCCAGAATTCAACATTCACTGTGCCACTGCAATCCACCATAAATGTAAGTGTGTGTCAGTGTACCAAAAACTGGATCCGGCACAAGGTAGTGAATACAGATTACTGGCTTGAAATGTGCGGAGAGCAGCTGGAAGTCAGCAGGGACTAAGCTTTCCTTGCAGCTGCCATATGCCAAATTGACTTTTGTGAGCATAGACCTATAATCCAATATTCACTAATAGACAAAAAAAACCTTGCAATTTAAGAACGTACGTATAGCCAACAGATATTTCTATCAAACTTTAAAAAGCAGGGAACTTGGGCAGCTATAGTGAATGCACCAGGGGAGTAAGAGACCTGACCTCTTTTCTGAGATATTGTACTGCCCTACAAATTTGTCAAAATGCAAACACAATTTGGGTTGGTCTTTCACAGTCCAATCCACTTCCTGTGTAGCTTGGAAGAATTTTGTAACATGCGCCTCTGAGCATATGGTGAGTGGTAGAAGGGGGAGGGGATAGGAGGGAGGAGGGGGAAGGGCAGGTTTGATCATTTGCATGCTTATTGAATTCAGTGGATTTACTCCCATGCAATCATGCTTAGGATAGATGAAACTGACCTGGGGGAGGGGAAGGGAGAAGATTGGGTGGGTGGGCACTGGGCAGAGGGAAAGCACCTTTTCTTTACAAAAGGAAAACATTGTTAACAGTATCATTATTTGGGGGGTTCCCCCCCTTTTTATTTTCTAGCAGACACGTATAGTTTCCCACCCAAATTTAAACCAAAGCTGTTCCTGGCCACATCTACACCAGACATTTATTCTACTTTAAACAGTCATGGCTTTCCTGAAGAATCCTGGGAAGTGTAATTTGTACTTTGGGGCCTGATCTGGGCCATCCCGCCCCCCTCTGATTTTTGTGGCAAAAGAAAAAGAAGTAGTCATAAAGCACTGGGGATGGCAGAGCCCAGCACCCTCATCATCAAACTGATCACTTGATGAGTGGAGAGGCAGTGATAAAGCACAATTGCAGCAGCATCTTCTCCAGTGAGGATAGGCAAAGTGGTTTTGAAGACTTTCAGGCTTCCTGTGGCTTTAATTAAAAGTTTACTGTTTGCAGTTCCTGTTTGTTTTGGCATTTCTTGTTGATCACGTTTTGGAATTAGTGATAAATATCCTCCAATCTGTTCATTGAATAGCTTTTTAAGTGCCTCAAAAGTTTCTGGTTGGGGGGGAGGCTTTAATTATTGGTTTTATTTCCCCACCCCCAGTTTTTATAGGCAGAGATTGTAGCTGAACCAAGGTCACCCAGCAGGTTTAATGGCTGGGTGAACAAGTCCATTCTTTGGTGAATGGACTTGTTAGTAAACATTACAGAATGATCTTGGTCATAGGTAAGAACATTGCTGAATAATATAGCAGTATATCAAGTGCTATATGGAATCTCTGTTTAATCCCACTTTCAGGTAATTATGGGGAAAGCAATGCCTCAATAGTGCTAACATGCTCTAGTATGGAAGCAAACATTCTTGAGATCTATCAAAAGATAATTTATGAAAGGTTGGTGTGTGTATTTGTATGTTTCACTATTATGTCTTTCACCAGCTGGTTTCTGGAAGTTTTCCAGAAGTACTCATTACTAATTAAAGAATCATTGGCGTGGTTGGGATGTCTGCATGTATTTTAAGACACCTTTCTGTAAAAAAGCAATGCTAGATGTGCTGCATGAAAGGGACTTGTGAGTGGAGGCCCTTCTGCCATGTGGAAGTAGCTCTAAAACAAGAAGACTAATTGTCTCTCCCAAGGTCCCACATTTTGAATTCTCCATTATTTTGCATAAGAAATAGGCTCAGTGCCATAGTGGTTGATTTGCACATGTGACACCCTCTTTCCAATGAATTTCCACATATACAAATTAGGAACAACCAGATTTTCTGGTTGCCACTTGATTGCTGAAGGCCTTCCAGCTGACAAAACGTTTAAACCTCTTCTCTGTGCCATATTAAGAAGCAACCTATTTCTGGGCCATCAAAAAGAATGGCCTGCTCTTGGGAGGAGCTAAAGGCATTTTTATGGCTTTTATAAATCACTATAGTCCACTGTGCTAGAATGGAAAGCGGTATGGAAACAGGAAATGAAACAAAACCAGAGAGAGGAGATGTTGACAGTTTGGTGCATGGTTGTTCCCCCACCTCCATTTGGGGCTTGGGTGGGAAGGAGATTGAAGGTCATGACAGAAAACATGTTGTTTGCACAAATGTGACAGTGTTTGATTCACAAATGAATGTAGAAATCGGAGATCTTTCTGCAAAGCCACCCTCTGTATCTTGTTTTATGTGTTGATGGTGACCCCTGGCGTTAAAAGAAGAACACAACAATGCCAGGGCTTAAATAAGCTTATAATTCTTAAGTTTGTTCTTTGGCAGAATGGAATTCCAAAAGCTTTGTGAAAGAAAGGAGGAAAAGGTAAAAAAAATAGAGAGAAAAAAGAATGAAGCATTATTGTGTGCTCACTGAGCTTATACAGACTTTGGGTTGTATTCAACGGACAGAGCAATCCAACTCAGGGGAAGCCAGCCAGCAGAGGAGGAGCAGGCAGGAAGCCCTGCAGCATCCAATGGCCATTGGGGAGTCACCGGGCCGGGTGAATGACAGCTCAGCTAGGACCTGCACACAGGGATGGAAAAGAAAAAGGCAGCTCTCATGAATTCCCATATCAGAAAGCAAGCGCTCCCCATTGACTTCCATTCTAATTATTTTCTTAGACCGACCTTTTTCTTGGTGTAACTTCAGCCCAGATCAGGACCCGCAGGAGTGCTCTGAAAGATAGTTGGATGTTGCATAATTCCCGCCCTCATCCCCTCCTCTGACATGCCCCCAGAACGCCCCCTATTTGGGCCTTACGCTGGCTTTAGCCGGCACCCCTTCTGCCAGGCTGCGCTTCCCAGGTGGACCTCTGGCTGAGCTGGGATGAGAGGCTTCTGCTGGCTCATCCAGGGGTTCGCCATATTCAACTCCCCTCAGCCCGATGTAAAGATAAGTTCTATTCAGAATAAACCCACTTAATAGACATGACTAACTTAGGTTCATTCAGTTCAATGGGTCTACTCTGAGTAGGGATGGGTGAATCTATCAATTTTGGTTTCTCATTTTTCCAGTCATAAGTTCAGCTCTTCACATGTCAACATCAGTTTGCCAAAAGCATTTTAGTGTGAATTTCTCCTAATACACACATTTTTGTATGCAGTTCTGCCTAATATACAGATTCCTGCAAAGCAATTTCCCTGATATAATGCATTTTTTATGTTATTTTTACTAATATATGCATTTTAATGCACATTTTACCATAATATGTGTATTTTTGTACGTATTATTTGGCTGGAGAACTGCATTGCAAAATTCGGGGAAGTGCAGATTTGGAAGGATGGCTGCATTTCAGTTTTGGTACATGCGACCACATTAGGTAAATTCACCTTTAAATATGAACTGAATCAAATTTCTCCCCCATTCCTAATTCTGAGTAAGACTTAGTTGAATGCAACCCATTTTCTGGTGAGAACCAACACAGTCCTGCTCATTTTCCCTAAGACTTTTAGCAGGAGCATTTCTGAAATTCAAGAATTGGTTTGCAAATTTATTGTTGTTGTTGTTTATTAGATTTCTGTCTACCCTTTATCCCAGCAGGAGCCCAGGGCAGCAAACAAAAGTACTAAAAACACTTTAACGCATCATAAAAACAGACTTTAAAATATATTAAAACAAAACAACCATTAATAACATATTAAAACAAAACCTCTTTAAAAACATTTTTAGAAAGCTTTAAAAACATCTATTTTTTAAAAAAGGTTTAAAAACATTAAAAAGAAATCCCAACACAGACACAAACTGGGATAAGGGCTCTACTTAAAAAGCTTGCTGAAAGAGGAAGGTCTTCAGTAGGCGCCAAAAAGATAACAGAGATGGCTCATGCCTGTCTAATATTTAAGGGGAGGGAATTCCAAAGGGTAGGTACCACTACATTAAAGGTCCGTTTCCTATGTTGTACAGAATGGACCTCCTGATAAGATGGTATCTGCAGGAGGCCCATGTGACGCCCTTCCCTGGCTCTCCCTGTCAGGTTCCTACCTGCTCATGGTTACTGCCTGTCACTAGGCACCACCAGGGACTCCACTAGTCCGGACTGTCCTTTTTTATGGTTTCTCTCCCCGGTCTAGCACAGATCTCAACAGATCCCCCTGCTAGGCAGCACCACCAGTCACGTCCTATAACCAGTATTCCCAGAGACTCTGCCTGAGTCTCTCTGTCAGGTTACCTCTGTGACTGAGTGCTTAAGCTGTCCCCAATCCCTTTGATCTTTATATATAAAGCATACGATCCTGGTTTGCTCTGAATACTTGTGGTGTTATATTCTTCCCTTCACCGCTGCCACCAATTGTTACAGTTTCCCTTCAGCCTTGGTAAGCACCTTGCCCTCCCTTCTGGTCTGTATAACCCCAGCCAAGGATCAGGCCTTCGGTAAACCAAATATAGTTTTTATTAAATAACAGAGATAACAAGATTACTTTATAAAGGCACATAAGCATATGGTTTCATCTATTTCTGGTACTTGTCTTAGTATTAATCCGAACTCCACACTCTCCTCACATCCACCAACTCTCCACACAATCTCCTCTCAAAAACCCACCAAAACAACCCACTCACGTCCACCCAGATTTAACTGTCATCCTTCCATTTATACTCTCAGCCATTCTAAACACTCAGCCAATCATCCAGCATTCTACTGCCCATTCACTCCCCCCTCCTCTTTCATTCCACTTACCATGTATCTCCTATACAAACAGCACTTACCATATATACACTAATACAGGAACATCACAGCCCTCACGTGCAGAGCACAGTGATCAACTGGGTATATAAGGGATAAGACAGTCTTTCAGGTATCCTGGTCTCAAGCTGTATAGGGCTTTGTACACTAAAACTAGAACCTTGATCTTAGCCTGGTAGCTAGTAGGTAGCCAGTGTAATTCTTTCAGCAGCAAGGTGACATTTTGGCAATACCCTGCCCCAGTGAGCAGTTGTGCCACCACATTTTGCACCAGCTACAGCTTCCAGACCAACCTCAAGGGTAGCCCCACATAGAGTGCATTACAGTAATCCAACCTGGAGGTTACCAGTGCATGGTCAACAATGGTCAGGCTATCCTGGTCCAGAAATGGCCACAGCTGTCTTACCAACCGAAGATGGTAAAAGGCACTCCTAGCCACTGAGGTCACCTGGACCTCTAGCAACAAAGATGGATCCAGGAGCACCCCCAGACTAAGAACCTGCTCTTTCAGAGGGAGTACGACCCTATCCAAAGCAGGAAACTGACCAATTCAACCCACAGCGTCTCCATCTTGCTAGGATTCAGAGTCAGTTTACTGACCCTCATCCAGCCCATCACCAAGTCCAGGCAACAGTCCAGGGCTTGCATGGACTCTCCTGATTCAGATGTTACAGAGAGATAGAGTTGGGTATCGTCAGTGTACTGCTGACACCTCAACCCAAATCTCCTGATGACCACTCCCAAGGACTTCATGTAGATGTTAAACAGCATTGGGGACAAGATGGTATCCTGTGGCACCCCACAGCACAACTACCAGGGTGCCAAAAGATAATCACTCAATGATATTCTCTGAAAACAATCTTGGAGATAGGATCTGTAAAACAGTGCCTCCAATACCCATCTCATCAAGTCGGCCCAGAAGGATACCCTGGTCAGTGGTATCAAAAGCCGCTGAGAGATCAAGTAAAAATAACAAGGTCACACTCCTCCTGTCCTTCTCCTGATAAAGGTCATCCATCAGAGCGACCAAGGCCAATTCAGTCCCATAACCTGGCCTGAAATGTCACTCATAATTTTGCTGCTAGCCACAGAGTCTGTATTCCCTTTAAACACTTCACAAACCAGAAAACAACTAGAAATGCAAGCACAACTTGCCAGGCTCAGGCCTAGTTTGAGGGCTCCTGATGTTCACTTTAAAGAATGGATGGCATCAGGGCTGGCTCCAGGCATGCCGGGGCCCTTGGGCATCAGCTTGCCCTGGGTCCTGGTGTGTGTGTGTGTGGGCGTGCGTGCTACGTACACGCATCTCTGCCATCAACTAAGATGGCGACAAAGGCTTCAGTACCTTAGGGAAACCGTGGCTGCCATCTTCGTTAAGGGCAATGGTAAAAGACAGCAGACAGGTAGGTGGGGTGTGGGGGGGCACAGATTGCGGAAGGGGAGCAGAGGGGTGGCTGAGGGCCCCCCTAGCTCCAGGGGACCTCGGGCCAGTGCCCCACCTGGCCGCCCTTTAGAACTGGCCCTGGGTGGCATCTCAGTGGTGGCCCCCGAACTATGGAATAGTCTCCCCGAGGAGGTTCGCCTGGCGCCGACACTATCATCCTTTCGGCACCAGGTTAAAACCTTTCTCTACTCCGAGGCATTTTAATTTTTTGTTAATGATTGTAATGTTTGTAATTTGATTTTAGCCTTTGCTGTTTTTAGATTGTGAAATTTGATTTTAGATTGATGTTTTGTATTATATTGTATTTTATTGTATCTATGTTCACCGCTCAGAGAGCTATTGCTAGTCGGGTGGTATATAAGTTTTAAAAATAAATAAATAATAAATAAATATGAGGCCCTGAATTCCTGTCCAGCTTGGATTACAATCCAAACCAGAGAAGAAGTCCCGGTTTACTTGCAAATTGGTAGGTCTCGAGAAAACTACAGTTTCCAAGGGCTATCTTCCTCCTGAAATATACAAAAATTTTCCTGACTGGTGGGCACCAATTTTGGCACGTTTGTTTTCGAAGATTAATGAACTAGGCATAATACCGGATGGATGGAGATGAAGCATAATTGTCCCAATTTATAAAAAAGTGACCCCTCTGACCCATCTAATTACCGCCCCATTAGTTTACTAAATGTGGCGTTAAAATTGTATAGTAAGTTTCTCTTGTCAAAACTAGAACAATGGGCAAATGTAAACAGTATTATACCAGCTGAACAAATTGGCTTTAAGAAAGGGTCCTCCCCGGTTGATCATGGCCTAACCCTTCACTTCATAGCAAACCAGGCCATAACAGGCCCTACAAAACATCTATACGCGGCTTTTGTAGATTTGGCCGCAGCATTCAATTCAGTGGACAGAGGTAAACTTTGGTCCAAATTACATAATATGAACATAGACCACCGACTATTATTCTTAATAAGGGCCCTGTATAAAGACACTTCTGCCCAAGTTAGAGTGAATAATCACGGAGCCACGACAAGTCCGATATTAGTGGCTAGGGGTGTAAAGCAGGGGTGCCCCCTCGCACCTCTATTATTTAACCTATTTTTAACCGACATAATATCCGACCTAACTGACCCTCAATATTTTCCCCTCTCAATTGGAAATAGGAAGATATCAACACTGTTCTATGCAGATGATATGGTTCTCCTTTCTCTAGTTCCAATAGGCCTGAAAAAGCTAATGAGACGACTTCATGATCTCTGTGAAACCGAGGGACTGAAAATAAATTACAAAAAAACAAAAGTCCTAGTATTTGGAAGAAGACATGCGAGCCACCGTTGGGCAATGTACAATCAACAATTAGAACAGTGTCGGATATTTAAGTACCTGGGAGTGATTTTTGCAGATACCCTCTCTTGGAAGACCCAACTACAATTTATTAAACAATCAGCAGCAAAAACAGCGGGAGCCATTTTAAAATTCTACCGCTCAACAGGGGATAACTTGGTCACCTCTGCCTTAAAAATTTTTGAGGCCAAAGTAATCCCTCAGGTCCTTTACGGAGCTCTGATATGGGGGTGGAACATGGAATCATCATCTTTAGAGACAATTCAAACAGACTTTCTCAGGCGTCTATTGACCCTACCCCCAGGAACCCCTTCTGCAATGCTTCGAGCGGAAACTGGTCTCCCTCCGCTGACTGCTCACATTCATTTAGCTCTTCTGAGATTCATGAGATCCATACCATATCTACAAAATAAGGAATTGTTATATCTATGCCTCACCCACCCTGCTTCTAAAAAAACATGGGACGCTAGACTTGAAAATCTATTGCATAGATACCATTTAACTATTCACCAATTTAATACCATTGGTTCAGATAAGAATCTACGACAGGCAGTTATCCATCACTGTGAATATTTAGACCGATTATCCCTACTTAACTGTAGATCTGTCCCATGGTATTGGAGATTTAAACCTGACCACATTTGCTCTCCATATCTTACAATAGTCTTGCCGAGCAATTTTAGACATGTATTTACCTCAATTAGATTTTTCACTTTGCCTAACGCAGAACGAGAAGGGAGAATAGCTAATGTCCCTAAAGAACAAAGACATTGTATCTGCGGGTCTCAAAAGGTGGAGGACCTCCCACATATTCTACTAGATTGCCCAATCTATCATAATCTTAGAATGAATCTTATTTCCAAGTGGGTAGATCCCTCCGAAATGGCTTCGACCACTGACAAAATATTATTGTTAATGTCCGATCAGAATTTTGAAGTGACACATAAGGTAGCTCTATTTGTGTCTGCAGCCATGAAACTAAGAGCCAGATATCTTCTAGAATTTGATTCGATCCCGAAACCCAAATAGGTGTTAAGGATGTAACGACCAGTATTTTAACTTCCCAAGGCCAATAATTAGTGCCTTTTAGAATTCAGACACACAAGGAACATCTCAATTCCATTTTAATAAACTGCATTTATTGTATTTTAACAATTTTTATATTTCTTAAAGTTCACTTTGGTTTTCTGTTAAATGTATATCTTGCGTTGGCCTGTGGCCCTGTAATAAAGATGAATTGAATTGAAAAAAAAAAGGGCTATCAGGATAGTGTGAAAACATCAAAAAGATTTGAGAGGCAATTGTTATATTGTATAGAACCAAATGTTGAGTAAAACCCCCCAAACCCCCATAAAGATCATACTTTATACCTAAGTATGTACTTATTGAGGAGATCCTGTGGTGGTACCTCATTTATTAATCACAGCAAAAAAAGAGAGAGTCAGTAACGTATTCATGGAAGAAATTAATACAGTTCTCTATGAGTCACTTCACATGATTTGGGAAACCACCATTATCTTGCAATTGACACATGACTAGCAAAGGATTTTGTGGCACAAAACAAAATAATACTGCTATGCAGCAAGGGACAGCTGACCTCTGCCCAGCTGCAGCATACTGGGGCAGACAGGGGCACGGTGGCATGGTTGGCGTGGTGCAACTGTGCTGGTGCAGCCAATTTGGTGCCCCTGCTGGCATGTTTGCACCACACCAACCATGCCACTGTGCCCCTCTCTGCTCCAGTATGCTGCAGCGATGAAGCCGGATGGAGGTCGGGTGAGTGGTGCATTCCATCTGCTGCCGCCACTATGTGCTATATCTGAGCTTCTGCCGCCCCCTTGTTCTGGACAATTTTTGGATCAGTCGATATTTTTAATTGTTTTGATGTGATGTTTCCTGCTTGAAATGTAACATTGTAAAAAAATGCATTTTTCTGCAGTCTTGAATATTTCAACTTTTGTGTTTCACAGTTCTGTGCTTAGTAAGAAGTTTGCTAATTCAGCCCAGCTTTGTAATGTTTTCTTTACTCAGTAAATAAATATCAGCCAGCACCCTTACTTTAGCATCCCTAATAGGGATTTATTAAATTTTAGTTTTCTACATCCTCATTAGCATACATAGCATATTGCTTAAGGAAGCATCCATCTGGGATAGCACAATGGATGTTAATGGCCACAGCAGATTGGTGGACAGTTTCTTGAATCCGTAAGGGTGGTCTTAAGGATGACATCTTGGTAGCGATGCAAGAGTGGATGAAAACACCATTTCTTGGACTCCTTCCATCATTTCTTGCAAGGAGAAGAATCCTTTCCCTACAACTGCTGGTGATTAAAAAAGGAAGAAACAGCCCCATCAGGAGGCTCTGGGGCTGTCCTTTTGCAGGATATTTATTTCATTTATTTAGCCAGATTTTATATACTACTTCTTAAAGAACTGGAGATGGACTTTTAGTTCTGCTCTCCATTTGCTGATGGTGAAAGAGTCCTAGAAGAGATGTAGATCATCAGTCCAGCAGCTGGGAAGAAGCCATGTTTTGATGAATTGAAAGGAGGGAGCCTGCTTTTATCTTTTGGCCTGGCAAAGATTCCACCTACATGAGTAATGACGGCTGATCCTGTTGCAGCTTAGATTTGCTTTCACTTCTCCCCACTCCAGAGGATTCAGGGCTGCACTGTTTCTGCTCATGCTTTTATCTGTTGATCTGGCAAGGACCCCACCTTTGTGATATCTGATGGTGCAAGCAAGTGTAAGCAGCATCAGCTTTCCCCATTCTCAAGGATGAAGGTTTGGTCAGTTGTGTGTGTGTGTCTCGCTGGATTCAGCTGTACTGTTTGCATCACTCCAAATCTACCAAGGCTGGATCCCCGTGCTAGTATGGATTCGAGGGAAAGCAGCAGTTGTGCTTCAGTTTCTCATCTGCAGAGGGCGCTATCAGGCAGGTGAAGAGTGATAGTGATAATAACAATTTAACTAGTAGTAAAGATATGACTTAGGGATGAGCAAGAAACTTGATTCAATTCACATTTAAAGCTGAATCTATCAAATTTGCACTTTCTGAAACAATATGAGAACCAAAACACAGCCATGTTTTGAAATTCGCACTTGTTTGAATTTGCAACGCAGTTTGCCAAGCAATGTTTATAAAAATGCATATCTTAGGGGAAAGTGTGAATAAAAATGAATATATGAGTGAAAATAACATACAAAATACATTATATGATGAGAAATTGCTTGCAAAAATGTGTACATTAGTCAAAACTACGTACAAAAATGTTTTTAGGAGAAATTTGCACTAAAATACTGGAGAATTTTCATGAAGATTTTTTAAGAATGCGCAAATTAGAAATGTAGAGAACTGAATTTAAGATTGGAAACATGGAGAAATGGAGAGAACCAAAACTGGCAGATCTTTCCAACCGGAATGTGAAGAAAGTCTGGGGGAAGAAACACGTTACAGGTAAGAGAAGGAAATGGTCCACAGTGGAGGTACAAGAACATTGAGCCACGTCCCCCTCCAAATGAAACTCCTTTCTTCTTCCATTGGCAGCATTGTACTCTGGGTCTCCTATTCTGCATTACTACAGGCCTGTGTTCGTACACTGCAGTAGTACACAGCATTCTTTCCATTGCTTTCTGGCACAGGAAACATGGGCTGGTGAGAGTGTTAATGGCCATTATGAGCAACCACAATTTTTTTTAAGTGGTCCCCGGACCACCTCACCTACTATAAAGCCCTGCAAGCAGTAACCCCCCACCGCCAAGAAAACTTTGGGTGAATTCCCCTCTCAAAAGCAGTAAAAACCAAAACCAAAACTCCTCTTTGTGTGGGATCAACAGTTCTGTGAAAATTGCAGGGGGGGGGAGGAATTTGGTCCACCTTTATCAGTTTCTGTTTGCTGTGCTCCACATGCCCTGGCTCTGATCTTGCAAGAAAGAAAGTGTCATGAACAGGGCCGGCGCAAGGCGTGAGTTGGCCCTTGGGTGCCAGCCTGCCCTGGGCCCTCTGCTGCTAGCCCCCCCAGACCGTGTGGGACCGCTCCATCTACTTCCTCTCTCTTTCTGTGACTGCCCTGCATGCTGGCCGCACAGGTAACTGCCATTAACCAAGATGGCAGTGGCAGCAGCTTCTCTAAGGGGCTGCTACCCCCACCTCCATCTTTGTTGATGGCATGCATGTGTGCTATGCTGCATGCGCACACATGCCTGCCATCAATCAAGATGGTGGTAGGGGCATCAACCCCTTAGAGAAGCTTCTGCTGCCATCTTGGTTGATGGCAGCTGAGCGCATAGCACACAGGGAATTCACAAAACGGAGGAGAGGTAGGTAGAGTGGGTGGGCACTGCAGGCCCACACGGTCTGTAGCGGGGGGCTGGGAGCTCCATATGTGTGATCTTCAAAAGGGTCGGGAGTTGAACCTGCGAAGGATTGTGGAAGGGGAGCACTACCCCCAGGGTCCCTTCAGGGGCTCCTCTAGGCTGCAGGTGCCCTCAGCCAGGGCTTGACCTGGCCAACCTTTGGCCCTGGCCCTGGCCCTGGCCATGAATGTTTGACCAGCAATGGCAATTGGTAAAGTGCAGTGAACCCCATTGCTTCCGCTCTGCATGATGGGACCTTACCTGGACATGGGGATGTGTGACCAACAAGACTTCCTTTTCTGCACAGGAAACACTTACCAGAGAACATTTCCTTCTGTGTGTGGACATTGCATCTATCTGTTGGGAGAGCAGTTTTTAAAGTGAGCACAGTTTTCCTTAATTGCAGGGGGAATAGTCATGGGCACATCAATTCTCTGCACACCCACCTCTCTTTCTTTGGGTGGGGGGAAACCTGAGGGAAAGATGAAGGAAGTGAATGGATGTTACACTTTGAGGCATGGTCTTCCCCCTGGTGGCCACCTCTCTGGATTACCTGCCGTGCCTTGTCCTTGTAGTCTCAGTTGCAGGGATGAGGCTACACATGGGATTTAGCATCATGTCCGGAGTATCTGTAAGGGTTCTGAGGCCCCCTCTTTTCCTGTTACCTCTTTGCATTCTCTCTGGAGGTTGGGTGTTTGCTTGTGCAAAGTCCTCACAGATATACTCTTAGTTCTCTAGACCTGCAAAGTGATGTAGTCCCACAACATGCAGCATGAGAGAGATCTGTATTCCCTGGATATGGCTTGTATATATCTGGTAGTGTGATGAGCTGCAGAGTTTCTGGAATCCTCTCTTGTGGCTGTAGGGTATAGAGGGAGCTGTAATCTGGGGTCTCCACTGATTGACAATGAGAGTGTTTTATCTTATGCCACCTCTTTTGCAAGCAGAACATTACACTGTGATAATGGGAACAACCAACCATGACTGACTCCTGAGGGGGCAGCATGGTATTCCAAATGGAGCTGCGTCAATGTTTTCACCGGAAGCTTTTCTGACAATATATGGGAGAACTACCTGTGAGCAAAAAAATGAGGCAATCTTCGGAGGGCAGGGGCAAATCAAACAGGAAGGGACTTAACCAGGGGTGTAGTTGTCCAGGGTCTCAGGGTTCTTAGATCCCTTTCTCTTTTGGGAGCAGGATCCCAGCAGGGTCCCTATGGCTCCAGTATCCTGTGAGCCAATCAGTATGAAAGGGGAGTGTGTTAGTCACTAAGAAGAATCTTCTAGCATGATTCCTTGTCCTTTCCTGCTGTTTGGAGCCAATCAGAGTGAACGGAGGTGAATCAGCCACTCTTCTCAGTAGCTAACACTCTCCCCTTTGATGCTTATTGGCTGTTAGGGATGTCTCTTGTTGTGGAAGAAGGCATTAACAAGGATCGCATTAACAAGGATCCCATTGTCAACCCAGCAGCAAAAAAGGGTAGTGATGGCTCTATCATGAAGGGACCCTGCACTTCTGAATTTGCCACTGTACTACTGGACTTAACAGAAAAGCTCAGTTGGCAGCTTCCCCACCTCCTTTAAAACAATTCAAGCAGTACAGAAGAGCTGCTCCAGCCAGCGTCCAGGTAGGCAGCTGTGTTCTCCCAAATGCCTCTGAAGCAACATGGCGTAGTATCATTTCATGGTTGTCTACCCAACTACAGATTGCAGCAGTTTTGCACTACTTGAAGTGGCTGGGGAAATGTTTTATTTTGAAGTGAAGGAAAAGAGAAAGAAAGTAAGAAAGAGTGAGGCACCACAGCTTTCCTGTGGCCACTAGCCATGATGGTGATGTTTTATCTCCACTGCTGGAGACAATATGCCTCTGCATGCCAGTTGCTGGAAATCAGAAGTGAGCAGAGTGCTGTTGTGTTCAGGTCCTGCTTGCAGACTTCCCATAGGCATCTGGTTGGCCACTGTGAGAACAGGCTGCTGGATTAGATGGGCCACTGGCCTGATCCAGCAGGCATCTTCTTAAGTTATTATTAAACAGCCCAGATCTCTCTACTGTCTCACTAGTGTGTGTCTGTGCCTGATGTTAGTTTTTGTGGTTAGCTCTATTCTATTTGCTTCAGTGTGAGATTTCAGATCCACGTCCATATCTTTAAAAAAAAATCCTTTATGAAGAGCACAACTTTGAATATACCCGAGTCCCACCTTTAGCACAGAATTCTTCTAGTTTCCTGTTTTTATGGTGCTGCTTTGTGCTCGCTCAAGCCTTTGGCTAAATCTAAAATTATTCCCCGTTGCAGCATGCTTCTTCTTTAGCTTTCAGTCTCAAAAGTCACATTTCCCATCTCAAGTGAATTTTCTTGGAATTGCAGTTTAATCTCAAATTTCAAACAATCATGCAGAAGCCTTTGGCTCCTGCTTTCACTCTCTGCTCAGATCACCTAACTGGCCCCCCACTCATCTGTTTTTGTTGGGTAACAACTCAAGCATTGGCTGGATCTGTCAGTCTACAGTCTTGTCCTGACACCGATGTCTGCACTCTGCACACATGGAAGACCATCAGGGATTGAAATGTTGGCAGCCTGTCTCTCCAACCTGTGCTCTGGCTTTACAGTGGTCCTTTATTGTCTCTCCCTTTTCTGCTAAAATTGGCCCCAGTTCTGTAGCTTTGCAATCCCAAATTCAAGAATTTAGGCCAAGCTGTGTAGAGTTAGCATAATCCCTTGCAGAAACAGGTTCTGACATGAGCAGGCCTCCGAACTATTTCTGGACAAAGGTAAGGGTATAGGATAAAGGGCTGAAAGCTGGTGAGCCCAGACATATGGAACAAATATATCAGAGTGACAAGTCAGTAAGCAACAACAGATCTATAAAGTGATCAGTGTCACTATGCGTGAAAACAGACATTTAGTTTTTGAGGCAATAATAGGAGGGCTGGTGGGTTGAGGACAGGGATGCACTTAGAGAGAGAAATGAGGCTAAGAGATGCTGGAGCCAGAAAGAAAGAATTAGAGCAGGCTTATTATCCACATGAACGGTGGGCCCCTCCAGCCATCCTTTTTATTGTGCATTCATGATTATTTGTGCTCACGACGGTGACACAGCAGTTATACGCAATCCTGATTTCAGTACTGCTTGTGCCTGCTACAGGTTTTTTGAGTGTGTGCCTCACTTTTGTTGCTCTGTAATGCAGAAGTAGGCCTCCAGATGACAATAATGTGATTACATTGGAGACGTACTGCAGAACAATTAATAAAGTGGAATGATGTGTAGACGGCCCAGTATATAAATCTGCCACTAATGCACTATTATTGCATCAATGAAATGTTGCAGAATATATCTGCAAAAAATGACCAGTTTGGAGGGGCCCAGTGAATCCACACCCACCTAGGTGTTAGGCTTTGCATAAGAAGTTATCATTCATAGTATTATAGTTGCTCCCAGACAACCTGTTTATTGAGTGCATTCATCCTGATTTGTTTGCACCAGGTTTGCGGAGAAGTTAGACAATGTTGGCTGTTTACTGAACTTTCATTCTGATTTGTTTACAGGGAGGTAAGACAACATCACATCAACAATTGTTATCCACTTTCCAGTGCATTTCCCTGTCATTTTCTTACTGCAAATAGTCCACTTTAAAAAAATTAGTTTTTAGAAGTTTGTTGCATAAGAGTGCAAAATCCACTTTAATTGCAGGCCTGAATTTGCCAGTTATGTGATTGAATCCTGCTTGCAAAATAGCAACAGTCTAGAAGCACCTCAAAATATCCAGCTCTTTTTCTCCCCTTCCCCTCCGCACTTCACTCAAAATCTTGTTTTCACTGAAGGGGGGAGACACCTTGGACCTTTATTATGAGCATTTGCCTGTAATGTGCAGATAGGACCATAAACACATTTCTGGTAGGGTAGTGGCAAATTCAGAACTGCAGGGTCCTTCCTTGTCAGTCACAGCCATGCCCCTTTTTTGCTGCTGAGTTGAGAATCAGATCCTTATGAATGCCTTCTCCCAGAACAATAGACATCCCTAGGAGCCAATAAGCCTGAAAGGGGAGAGTGTTAGCTGCTGAGAAGAGTCTTCTCAGTAGCTGACTCACCTCTTTTCACTCTGACTGGTTCCAGCAAGAAAGGACAAGGAAGCAAGTTAGAAGACTCTTCTCAGTGACTAACACACTCCCCTTTCATGCTGATTGTCTCATAGGATGCTGGAGACATAGGGACCCTGCTTCCAAAAAAATATGGGATCAAAGACCCCCTCCCAGACCCTGGATGACTACACCCCTGCACATTTCTGAGGTAGGTTGTGGTTTATTCCACAGACATACAACATACTTGGGCACACATGTTGGTGCCCTGGCATGTAATACATACAAGTAAAAGGTAAGGCTGCAAATCCTTGTGATTGTCATTACAGAGGAGTTTTTAAAGTCACAAGACCATAGAGACTTTTAATGTCAGTTTAAAGACATACCCTTTGTAGGAAAGAAAAAAACTTCAAACCAACCACAAGAGTTCAGTTTACCATGATCTCACACTTTCAAAGCTAGCCTACTGATTTGAGGGGAGGTGGTGAAACATGCTGGCACACTCAGTACTTTAGAACATTTCAGTCTGGAATCCCTGTTATTGCAGTAACAAAAGTGTCACCCTGCAGGGCCAGAAATCCCTCAAAGGGCCCTAATCGGCACGAAGCCAGTGTTGTGGAATTTTTTTCCTTAATGGAGTCCTTTTCCAGGAAATGACACTGAGGCAGGTTGAAGCTTACAGCTGTTTATTATACTTTCAATTGCAAGGAGCCCCGGCCAGCATGTGCTATGACGGGAGACTGCCTTCTTCCCCATATTGAGGGTCTTTCATAGGTTTTTACAATGTACAGTCATGTGTCCCAAGTTACTTTTTTGAACTACAACTCCCATCACCCCCAGCCAGCATGGCCCCTGGATTGAGCTGATGGGAGTTGTAGTTCAAAAAAGTAACTTGTCCAAGCTCTGGTCCCAAGGTACCCAATAAGGAGCTTTACCTGTTTCCTGCTCCCACCTGGCTCCGTGATTCGTCAGGTAATTCTCTATTACAGGGAAGTAAGGATGTACATACTCATCTTTTGTCTGCTCTGTCCTGTTGCAACATCCGTCCCCTTCCACCTTATCTACATACTAATATCAACAACCCTCAGAGGTGGAATTTTCCACCTCTCCAGGCCTGTGAAAAATGAATGCAATTCTGGCCTCAACAAAAGCTTTGTGATGTCATGGTGGACCCCAGATGACAACTTTCCCTGCCTTGTCCCATGGAAACAAGTGTCATGATAGGGACAGAGTCAACTATGCCCCATAGGCACACTACACACTGCAGGAAGATTTTAAGCAGGCAACTCCCAGGGAAATTCCTGGGAGGTTAGAAGTTCAGAGGTTGGGTTGCCCATCAAATGCCTTTGATGAAACATGAGCTGACAATCGCCTTGTAATTTCTGCTTAGGAAATCTCCTTGTTTTCTCTCTTCCATGTGAATAGCTGCATTTCATGGTGGGATGTAATGCTGTTCGGCACAGGCTGTTAACATCATTCCCCGGAGTGAGGAACCTTGGGCCCTCCAGATGTTGTTGGGGTCCAACTCCATCAAGCCCAGCGAGCAGGGCCAATGGTCACGGATCATGGGAGTTGTAATTCAGTAACAGGAAGAAGGGCTGTGAACAAGACTGAGCTAGATGGACCAATGGTCTGAATTGGTATAAGGTAGCTTCCTATGTAAAAAAAAAGCTTAAAAGCAGCTAGGAGGCCCTCAAATCAGTGCCAAGGAAAGAAGTGTCTCGCCTGGTGGGGCAGTAGGGTACCACAACCTTCCTGGCTGTGGGATTGCTGCCGCTTACCAGGAATGAGAAGGGTGTGATTGGTGCAGAGCAGTTACAGAGGTGGGCATGCCGGATTGGCTCCACTGGTGTGCCTGTACTGCACTGGCCTCTCCACTGCCTCCCCCCCTTTTTCCTCCCAGTAAGAAAAGACAATAATGCTGGGAAAAACAGAAGGGAGTAGAAAAAGAGGAAGGCCAAACAAGAGATGGATTGATTCCATAAAGGAAGCTACAGACCTGAACTTACAAGATCTGAACAGGGTGGTTCATGACAGATGCTGTTGGAGGTTGCTGATTCATAGGGTCGCCATAAGTTGTAATCGACTTGAAGGCACATAACAACAACAAAAGCAGCAGTAACCCTGCAGCTCTATCCCACTGGGTGAGCCACTTCTGGCTAAGGGCGTGTTTAATAACAATCGGATATCTGTTGAGGGTCCTGATACTGCCCCAAAATGTTCTTGATTAGAGCTTTCTTTTCACGCTTGGAGAAGGGTGTTTCCAGACAAAGCTGACAGCATTTGTAGATGGCAGATATGCCACCAGAATGTCTTTGTGTCCGTAGTCAAAACATATAAGATATGGCTCATTGTACATTGTACTGGTCCATTACATAAGGTTCTCAGAGGAAAGATTCCATAGGAGTCTCCTTAGTAGCAATGTTTTGCTGTCTGACTCTGATTTGTTTTCTTCTTTAATTTAGACAGATACGTGTGTTCTGTGACCATGATGTTTGTTCAGTAGCAGCTGGGGAAAAACATTTTGCTGTGCCATGTAGAGTGATCATCTTATATAAGAGGATATTGTTTTATAGGATTTTGATATTTTGTTGTGATAATTGGAACTCTGATGATTTTGTGCTTATCTTTGGTTTTTAGCAAATATATTGATTGGCCTTCTGGGCCACCTTCTTTCTATTTGAGAATTCCCATTTTCATTGCCCTCTTGCCAGTTTGGGATGAGTACAGCTCAGGCTGGGGAAGAGCCATAGATCAGTAGCAGAGCATCTGTTCTACATGCAGAAGGTCCCAGGTTCATTTCCACATAGGGCTGGGAAGACCTCTGTCTGAAATCTTAGAAAGCCACTGCCAGTCAGTGTAGACAATACCAAACTAGATGGGTCAATGGTCTGAGGCAGTATAAGGCAACTTCCTGTGTTCCTAAAAATGTAGTACAAACATTATCCTAACATCACTTAGAAAAAAGTCAATCTGAAGATGAAACCTGTTTAACTGCAATATTCCCATTAGGGCTTCTGCTCTTCCATTTTATTCTATGGGCCTTGATTTCATTTAAACTGTCTGATTCCTTGGGTGCATAATACAGAGCAGTCACTGGATCCAGGACCGTGTGAATTTCACAGCTCCATGATGACATCACACAAGCCCCAGATAGGAGACGGATCCAGAATCGGGATCCTGATAATCTCTCATTTTAATCAGCTTTCCCCATCTGGTGCTTTCCAAACGTTGTTGGACAAAAAATCCCATTGGCCTTGACTGTTGGCCATGCTAGTAGGGGCTGATGGAAGTGGTAGTCCAACAAAGTTTGGAGAGCACCACATTGGCTACCCTTGGAGTAGCCAATGCATGGCAAAATCTTAGGGCTGAATGTTGTGTGATCAAATGTTTATTTTAATCTTTTGGTTTGGATTCTCTTTCTTTTTTAAAAAGCAAAACTGCACCAGCTTTGCAACTGCCACCACCGCCAATTTGACTGCCCTCTTCCTCTGGCCTCAATCCACACCACTGCCCAGAAGGAAAGGGCACCTGGGACCTTCTGCAGACGAGGCATGCACTCTCCCACTGGGCTGGAGACCCTTCATTTGTTTAAACATGACTCTGCCCCAGTTGTGTATACACAAAGGAGAAGAGGGAGAGAGATTGTTAGAGCAAAAGGGTATGCGGGTGAGGGAAGCCACCTACCTGCTGTTTATCTACCCATAGGAGCATTGCTAGGTACTTAAAGTGCTGGGGACACAGGCCAACAACACAAATTTGCATAAATATGGAGAGTGCCCCTGGGCAAATCAGAAACATAAGAAATAGTAGTATAAGTACTTATTAGATTTATTAGCTGCTTGTTACTCAAAGGGCTCCAAGCAACTTACATTATTAAAAACAAAAATAAATATGTCGTACCATGAAAACAAAACAACCACCCCCATAACAGCCACAGGAAGCTTTGGCAGTACATTAATAACAATCATCTTAGTCTATCAAAAGCCTGGGGGGAAAAGTTAAGTCTTTACCTGGAACTGAAAAGAGGTCAATGAAGGTGCCAGGAGGGCCTCACTGGGGAGCACATTCCACAGATGGGGATCCACAACTGAAAAGGGCATCTCCCTTGTCACCACTCTCCCAGTCTCCCACTGAGAAGGGCCTCAGAAGAAGCTCTTAGGGTCTGGGTAGGGTCATATTGGGAGAGGCATTCCACTTCCCATGTCAGAGGCAGTGTGTTCTGAATACCACTAGTGGGAAATGCAAGAAGGGAGAGTGTTGATGCTCAGGTCCTGCTTATGGGTGTCCTGTGGGCATCCGGTTGGACACTGTGCAAACAGGATGCTGGACCAGATGGGCCACTCGCCTGGCCTAGCAGGCTCTTCTTATGCCTTATACTGAGTCAGATAATTGGTCCATCTAGCCCAGTATTGACTGCTCTGACTGGCAGTGGCTCTCCAGGGTTTCAGATGGAAGCGCACCTAGCCACCATGTAAGCAACTTTAAAAAAGGGAAATGTTGTAAAAAGGGGAAGCAAGAAGCCCTCCCAGACCATCCCGTAATAATACTCCTGCCTGCAAGCATGTTTAGTCTTTCAGAACTCACATCTGGCATCGGAGTTTGGCTGGGGGAATAAACTGTGGAGAAGTAAGCTATAGGCAGAAGGAAAGTTCAGCTGTCTTTTGCTATTTTGGTTCCTGGTTCCGCCCTTCCCGAATCAATCAACAGATCTGAGGAAGTTCCACATGCCTTGCATGCAGAAGAGTAGACAATGGTGGACTAGATGGAAAAAATGGTGTGACTCAGTTTCAAGCCACTTGAATATGTTCAAATGAGTCAACTCTGAATCTCATTATCTTGGCCTTTTCTACAGCTGATGAATCTGAGAGATATGGAGTTCTGAAGGAACCAGCACGATAGAACATTTTCCTTCTGAAAATCTGCTCTCCACGCTTCCTTAGTTTTCATCAGGAACATGGGAAACTGCCTTGTATTGAGTCAGATGTTGGCCCATCCAGCTCAGTCTTTCCAGATTGAGCCTCAGATCTTGTGTGTGCAAAGAATGTGTTCTACGGAGCTACAACCTTTTCTCTGCAGCTTGTAGAGATTAAGGGTGAAATCCAAACTTCCCGGTGCCGCCATGGCTCTGCAGAGTGGTGGAACCACAGCCACATCTGCAGCGCTATTGTTCTTGGAGGCTGCATGAGTAGATGGAGTGGGGGAGATCAGGATGATTGGGTCAGATTCCTGTGCCAGCTCCAGACTGGGCCTCAGAATCCAGTGGATCTGTTCTTGGGGCAGCCCAGCACTGCCCTCTTCCCACCCTCAGAATGCCCCATTTAGGGGCTTTCGGTTGGCTTCCCTGGCAGGGATACTGCTAACGGTTCTCCCACTATCTGTATGTTCAGTGGGTGGAAGGGGAAGATTAGCAGCGGCTGCAGCGATGCTTGTGTTACTCCATTGGCAGCCAGCAGGAGGCAGGCTCAGTTCACTCTGCTCAGTCCACCCCCCCCCATCATCATCATCATCATCATCATCATAATTTCTTTCTTTCTTTCTTTCTTTCTTTCTTTCTTTCTTTCTTTCTTTCTTTCTTTCTTTCTTTCTTTCTTTCTTTTGTATCCTGCCCTTCCTCCCAGCAGGATCCCAGGGTGGCAAACAAGGCATGAAAAACACTTTAAAACATCATAAAAACAAATCTTAAAATACATTTTAAAAACTTTTTTAAAAGGGTTAAAAACATTATTAAAAACATATTAAGCAATTCTGACACAGACACAGACTGGGATAGCTAGCCTTGTTGAAAAAGAAAAGTCTTCAAAAGGCGCCGAAAAGATAGCAGAGATGGCGCCTGCCTAATATTCAAAGGGAGAGAATTCCACAGGGTAGGTGCTGTCACACTAAAGGTCTGTTTCCTATATTGTGCAGAACGAACCTCCTGATAAGATGGTATCTGCAGGAGGCCCTCACCAAGCATGGCATAAGGGGAGTTTGGATTGCTGTATAAAACAAGTAGGCCCTGAAGTGCTCTTGTTGAGGGTTCCAGCCAGTTAGCTATGCCATCTAGCTGGATATTCCATTCCAGTCCCACACGCTTAACGGTCAGTCGGTATTTTGTGCCCACTGGCCATGCTTAGTCCTCACTGAGCTGTTTGTTTATTCTTTTTTGTACTTTGGCAAATCTTTGGGTTTCCTTGAGCTTGTTGAGCTCACCCTTTTCTATGTAGATGGTGCTATTTTGGCTACAGAAGAACCCACACTCTGAGAAGGAGTTAGCCTTCCCTAACCTGGTGCCCTCCAGATGTTTTGGACTACAACTCTCATCAAATGCTGGCTGGGGCACTTGGGGAAGTTGTACTACAAAACACATGGAGGGCACCTGGTTGGAGAAGTTTGGTATTCAGGATACTTTTTTAAATGGTGGGATTTTAAATGGGGTGGAAATGGCAGATTCTGAACAGCCGTGATGAAGATGTAGTAGGCACAATTTTGGCTGGCAAAGTAACAGGCGCAAGATTAGTCTTGGGACGTGAGTCATCTCCAGAGCTTGGAAAAGTTACTTTTTTAAACTGCAACTCCCATCAGCCCCAGACAGCATGGCCATTGGATTGGGCTGATAGGAGTTGTAGTTCAAAAAAGTAACTTTTCCAAGCTCTGGTCATCTCAGGAGCCACTGCATGTTGGATTCTCAATGATATCTGAGAGGCCAGCAGAACAATAGGTCACAAAACAGGAGAAGGGCCACAGGATTGGGCTGATGGGAGTTGTAGTTCAAAAAAGTAACTTTTCCAAGCTCTGAGAAGGCCTCATGAAATGTTTAGGTTTGGCTTCATTTATTTATTTGGGATTAATCAAGCCCCAGAGATGTTTTGTTTCCAAGGAGGCTTTTGAGCCAGAGGGCACCCAGAGGACCTGGCAAATGTTCAGAACAAACAGGTATCAAAGTCATTGTTTAGAAATATTTGTTCCTGAGCCAATTTTAAGCTGCAAGAGGGAATGAGATAGCTTTGCTCAGTGATGTTAGAGCAGGCTTAGGACCTTAGATGACCAAGTGTAAAGTCTGAGACACACAGAATGATAGAGCAGACATTCTGTTTAGGAAACTGCCTTATACGGAGTCAGACCATTGGTCCATGTGATGTTCCTGTATTAATGTATATATGGTAAGTGCTGTTTGTATAGAAGATACATGGTAAGTGGAATGAAAGAGGAGGGGGGAGTAAATGAGCAGTAGAATGCTGGATGATTGGCTGAGTGTTAGGATGGCTGAGAGTATAAATGGAAGGATGACAGTTGAATCTGGGTGGACGTGAGTGGGTTGTTTTGGTGGAGTTGGGAGGTGGGTGTGAGTTGGTGTATGTCAGGAGAGTGTGGAGAAAGAGGGAGGTGGAGTTCGGATTAGTAATAAGTCAAATATCACAGTAATAGATGAAACCATAAGCTTGTAGATCATCATCAAAGTTATCTTGTTATTAATGTTATTTAATAAATACTATTTTGGTTTACCGAAGGTCTGATCCTTGGCTGGGGTTTCACAGACCAGAAGGGAGGGTAAGGTAATGACCAAGGCTGAAGGGAAACAGTAACAAATGGTGGCAGCGGTGAAGAGGAGAAGATAACATTATAAGTATCCAGAGCAACCCCGAGTTATGAGTTATCTGCATTGATACAAAGGGGTTGGGAACAGCATAGGCACGCAGTCACGAATGTAACCGGATAGAGAGACTCAGGCAAGGTCTCTGGGAACATTGGTTGTAGAACGTGACTGGTGGTGCTGCCTAGCAGGGGGATCTATTGAGATCTGTGCTAGAGCGGAGAGAGAAACCATAAAAAAAGACAGTCCGGACTGGTGGAGTCCCTGGTGGTGCCTAGTGAAAGGCAGTAGCCACGAGCAGGTAGGAACCTGACAGGGAGAGCCAGGGAAGGGCATCACAGGTGGTGCTAGAGCGGAGAGAGAAACCATAAAAAAGGACAGTCCGGACTGGTGGAGTCCCTGGTGGTGCCTAGTGAAAGGCAGTAGCCACGATCAGGTAGGAACCTGACAGGGAGAGCCAGGGAAGGGCGTCACAGTCCACCTAGCTCAGTATTGTCTGCACTGACTGGCAGTGGCTCTCCAGGGTTTAGGCTGGAGTCTTTCCCAGTCCTACCTGGAGATGCCAGGGATTGAACCCGGGGCTTTCTGCATGCAAGGCAGATGCTCTGCCACTGAGCTATGGCCCTTGTTCCAGAGTGGAGGACTAGAACCAATGGGTGGGAATTGCAGGGAAGCAACTTTTGGCAGACTTGCTTTTGGTAGGAGCTTTCCAGCTGTGGAACAGACTGCTATGGGAGGCTCCCCTTTGTTGGAAATGTGTAAGCAGAGGCTGGATTGCCATCTGTCAGGGATGGTGTAGTTGTATCCTGCACTGAGCAGGGGATTGGATTAGATCAGAGGTAGCCAACATGGTAATGTTGTGGACTACAATTCCCATCATTCCTGACCATTAGGCATACTGACTGATGGGAGTTGTAGTCCAAAACATGTGAAGGGCGTCACTTTTACTACCCCTAGATTAGATGCTTTCCAAGGTCCCTTCCAACTCTAAAAATCTATATGTAAAATCATGAACAATACCTGGGATTGCTGTGCTCCCATGGGTGTCATCCTTATTGCATGCCAAGCTAGATACCTTACATTTGAAAGAACACCTAGAGGGAGGATAGTGGCTTGCCAAGGGAATGTAGCATGTCTTCTGTATAAATTGGGTTACAGTTTATAATTTGGATTCTCTAAGATAGGGAATCAGATGTGCAATTTCAATATAACTGAGCCATAAGGTATATACATGCAATTTTAGTTCAGCTTGGTCCTTTGCTGGTTCACATGGCTAATAAAAACTATAGGTATATAGTTCTGGGCTAGGTTCATTTTCCCATTTTGAGTGCTGATCTGATTTGGCTCATAGACAGCAATGAGCCAAAGTCTATGTAGTCTAGCAGTCTGTTTCCAGCAAAGATCAGGCAGATGCTTTCAGATGTGTACAAGCAAGACATGCATGGGATGACCATCCACTCTTAATTGTCCCCAGGATGTGGTGTTTATACAAATACTGTCTTTGAACATAGAGGTTCTACCTAGTTATCATGGCTAATAGACATCACAAAAGCTGTTCTCCATCTGTTAGTCCTCCATCTGTTAGTCCACTATCTGTTAGTCCAGTGGTCCCCAAGCTTTTCCTCCTGAAGTCCACTTGAAAATTGCTGAAGGTCTTCCAAGACCAGTTAATGATTTTTCTGTCCGTTGTTGCAATTGTAATGCACTGTGCTAGATGATATATGATTTTTAATTGTATTTTTATTTTTAATTGTATTATTATATATTGCGTTTTATTGTATTACAATTTGAATTCTATGGAATTCAAACTGTAATACACTAACATACAATAAAAGAAAAAAGCAGTAAAATGCCATTAATAATCAATATGAAAGTTTAATGCAGTGGATGTGCTGCCTCCTGTCTTTAGCCTCAAATCCTGGCGTGCTGCAGACTATCTGAATGAAGCTCACAGACCACTGTTGGTCCATAGACCACAGTTGGGGAACCCCTGTGCTAGTCTAATTACTGTATAAAACCATCACAATCATAGCCCATATTCCTCTAGATGATGTTGGACTACAATTCCTATAAACCCTGACCATTAGCCATGCTTGCTGGGGCTGACAACTTTGCCAGGGCCCCATATTCCCTGTCCCTCCTCTAGTGAATGTGGGAATATCTAAGGAGTTGGGTGTACCATATTTTTTTCAGCCTTGAACTCAGGATATGGGAAGTCACTCAGACCTGTCTTTAGATTTCATGGAAGCCTTCAGTTGCCATTTATTTATTTTGTTTTGTTACCAAGTACTATATCCTTACAGGATTATCCCATTGTACTGCCACCTCAGGGTAGTGCACATCGGAACATGCCCAAGAACCTTTGCCTTTTTCCTCTAGTGTAGCCTTCCCTTATCTGGTGCACTCCACTTGTTTTGGAATACAATTCCTATTAGCCCCAGTCAGCACTGCATGTTGCAGTTCAAAACATTTGGAGGTCACCAGGTTGGGAAGAGTGCTCTAGGGGCATGTATGATTATATAGGTTTTTGACCACAGGTTTTATTTTCAGCCATGCAAATGATCTCAGACTGTGATTAGTCAAAGTGTTTGCCATTTCCAGTTTCTTCTTCTGTGTGATCTTGATGGCTATCTTTGCACTTTCTGGGAACTCATGAATAGCCTGGACTGTCCTTAGTGGCAAGCCAACATGATATTTTAGCCATCGTAAAAGAACATTGGAAACATGAGGGTGACATATTTGTCATCCCTTGATTCACCACTGCTGTGTCACAAGGTAAACGAGACCTCTGAAAGTAGCTTGTTGCTTTTCGAAAGAAAGAAAAATATTGAAATGATGGATTTGTCTCTACACCAGATGTGAACAGACTTCAGGGTTCCAGGATCTATTTTGCCTTTTACTAGAACCCCAAGATCCACCAGCTAGAGCCAGCAGGTGCTAACTAGTGGTTTTGGGTCACAGATAAATACTTCTAATTAAGGAACAGGATGCCTCTGAGCACGTGCCCAGTGCCGGAATTATTTTTAGTACCAATAGTCAATTTCTTTCATACAAAAACCCACTCCTGGTTTTATCCCCCAAGTTTTCTTAATCAAAATTTTGAATACCTGATTCAGGAAGAAAATGCCTTTTACAGTTGCTATAGTTCAAACAATTGGGAACCAAAAACCTTTGCAGATCTACTGCTGATCAACCAGAAATCTACCAATAAATCCCAATCTCCTTTCTGCTCACCCTGCTGTAGCCTATAAATCAGTCTTTTCCAACCTGGTGCCCTCCAGATGCTTTGGACCACAACTCCCCTCATCGCTGAACATTGGCCATCTTGGCTGATTGGAGTTCAGCAATATCTGGAGGGCACCAGATGCTACACTCCTACTGCAACTGCTGTCACCTTCTAAATGTTTTGTCTTGTAAGCAGAGCTTGGAAAAGTTACTTTTTAAAACTACAGCTCCCATCAGCCCCAGCCAGCATGGCCACTGGATTGGGCTGATGGGAGTTATAGTTCAAAAAAGTAACTTTTCCAAGCTCTACTTGTAAGAATCACTATTCTGACTCTGCCCTTCCATTTCTGGAAGATGGAGAACAGCTATGACTTCCCCACAGCACTTAAGAGGTTTATTAATGGAAAATCAGACACTAATGGTTCCTAGCTAGTGTCACGGACACATTTACACCTTTGCTACAAATCTGTTGAGAATTATAGTCTATTACTCAGCAGCAGAACCATCTGGTACTGAATATTTCCCAAGGCATTTCCTTACATCCAAACAGGGTTATTCCTGTGGCCAGTTCAGTTTCATTCCATCCTGTCAACACAGTGGCCCCAGATGACTTTGAGTCACCCACAGTCTACTCTCCTAGGGTAGAGCTACTCTCCTCGAGTAGAAACTCTTCCAAGCAACAGTGTGAGGAGAGAAAGTGACTAAATCCAAAGTGTTAAGGAAGTTTACTAGACAGGTTTTAAAGTATGCATTTCTGCGGTCCTTCAAAAATGCTCCGAGGTTGGAATGTGTAATGGGAGAATCAGCAGGGAAAGGGGCGACATACTTTCCCCTCTTTCATTTTATTTACATAATAGACTGTGGTGACGTGTGATGTGGTGAGAAATAATTCCAGCGGAGAACTGCTCTCTGAGCGATGGCTGCAGATTGTGCCACCCAACTGTGCCACTCCTTGAGTAGGCTTAGCTTCAAAGGTCAGCCTTCAGATTTCATTGGGCAAAAACCTTTAGCAAAATAATTGGGCAAAGAGATGGACAGGATGGATGTAAATGAGAATGGGGCTGGTCTCAGTGATTTCGGTTTCCATCGTGAAATATTAAAATTGTGCACTGGAACCTGGAATTGCTGTATGGCATTGCCTATCGATCCATCAATCCAATGGATTCTGGTGCTGTCATATCTCATTGCTCTTCCACTCATCCATTCTTCCTGGCTGTGTTGTGGTTTACTAAGATCTCCTTCCCAAAATCCTAGACTAACATTCCCCACCCCTCAATGCAGGTAACCCAAAGCTGCAGCATCCCTGACAAATGGCTGTCCAGTCACTGCTTGAAAGCTTCCACTGAGGGAGAGTAGCAAACTGGATTGGCTGAGCCCAGCCCTATGCATTACATTATCTAATTGCCTCCTGCCAGAGAACATAAGGGCAGCTCTGTTTGATCAGAGCAAAGTTCTATTCTGTTTTCCCACAACTACCTTCCAGATGCTTCACAAATAGGACACGTGGATGGCCTTCTCCTGCTGTTGCCACCTCTCAACTGGAACTCAATGGCCACACTGCTGCTGTACAAGGAGGTTTCATTTAGTTATCATGGCTAGTAGCCTGCCATCGCCCAGCAAGCTCATACATCTGAGCAATCAGGGTCCAGGACCCACAGTGGTTTGGGCCAAAGGGTCAGCGCAGGTAATATGCTCCAAAGTAGGCAAGATATCAAGCTCTAGTGGCAGGAGCCAAATCTCTAGGAACAAAGGCACATGGTATAGCCCAGGTGTATGTGGTGGAATTCAGGAAGAAGGTGGCTTCCCCCCTCTCCCTGATGATATGAGGCATCCAACACATTACATCAAATTGTGGCTCCTTGTAGGCCATCATTTTGCATTTCACACCCAAGCCAAGAGATGAGCCAAATAAACTTAGGACAAATATTTTTGAGACATTGACAGTGTCTGTAAAATATTTTGATTAAAACAAAATCAGGTTAAGTGCTGGACCCCAAATGATATAAGCAGATGGGCTGCCCATACCCCTTAATGCCATCTCTGAACAAGAAGGCAGGCAGCAGGCTTTAGGAGACCATCGCAGAATTATTCTGGTGGAGAGTCAAGCCTAAAGCAGTAGTGTTATAACACCAAGAGGGCCCCTATTGGCTCCTCAGGACACCGGATGCAATTGGGCTGACCAGCTGTGGCACACTTCTGATCCATTATTACAGTAGCACTGTAAAGAAGCAAGGATACATCCAGCGGTTTTCAGCAAACCCATGTAAGATGTACTTGCAAGAAGGACAGTGACCAAAACACTTCATTTAGAACAAACTTAAACAAACATTTGGCATGAGAAAAAGCCCACCAGAAATCCATGTACTCAGCTGCCTCAGGGTCTCTAGAGTTATCTGTAAGACCTGGGCTAGAACTTCTCCCAGACCCTGATAAACCAGAGCACATATAAAACATGGACCGGACTTCCCAGCATTACAACCTGAAGCTGCCTACTCCCAGATTTCTCATTTCAAGCCGTCTGGTACCTTACATAGCTACTGACAGACTCATGCTACATAAATTTATCTAATCCCCTTTTAAAGCCATCTGAGTTACACCTTGTGGTAGCATATGCCATATATTCACTATGCATTGTCTGAAGAAACAGACAACTCAGTTTGTCCTGAATCTACAACCAACCAATGTCCCTGGATGACCCTAAAGCAAGCTCTCACCCCTATGTTTACAGATTGCGGCTACACCGTGGTGCTCAATTAGTGGAGGGATCAGGGGAAAAAATATCAAGAGGAGCACAGAAGGGTCAAAATGAATTTATGGAGGAGAGGAGATTTGTCCCATGTGTTTGAATTCTGAAAGAGAAACAAAGATATTTGTTCACTTTAATGCTTCCATCCACAATGTTTTTTTCCTCTGAATTAACCTCTGCTGATTCTAATGGGGTTAACCTCAAGTAAACATGTGTAGACTGCAGCCTTATTTCATTTTCCAGCTTATGATTTAGTTATAATATGCAGGGCTGACATTGTGCTGCCTGAGGCAGGTGGGACCTGTTGTCACTTCCTCTTCCCTTCTTTGCCTTATCTGTTTGTATTGTTTAGCCTCTGCGTTAGTGTCAACAGCACTTTTGATGTCTGTCATGTTCTGAGGAAGAGGTCCTTCCTCAGAGTGAGGCATTGTGGGTGAGGTGACACAGAAAGTGCCTTGGCTGAGGCCACAATGGCAACAAGTCCTGTTTTAAGTCATTTTAAAATAACTTTAAATACTAATTGCTACCCTTGTGGCAAGGCAACTGCAGCACAGGCACTTTCTGGGGCCACTTTGCCCATAATGCATTGTTCTCAGGAAGGATCTGTTCCTCAGCATCAGGCTTGGGGGGGGGGGAGGCTGCTCTGAAAAGCCACACAGGAGCCTCACCAGCCATTTGTTTTGTACTAGCAAATGCTGCAGCAGAGCAAAAGCTGCAGTGGCTGCAGATGAACAGGGCATAGCAGTGGCCGGGCAGCCAAGTGTCTAGTTGGCCGGCTGGGGAGATGTGCCCACTGCAGTAGTGATGGCGGCATGCGCACTTGCCTTGCGGGCAGGGGAGGGAGGGCACTGCCTGATCCATGTAGCTTAACATGTCTTCTGGTAGGGTTTACCCTGATATGTGAAAAGTCCTTTTCCTTTAAGAAATCACAGAGATCCTGCAACAGGGCGGCAGGTAAATGAGCTACGTGTGCTGCCTGTGTGCTCAATTGACCATGTCACAGGCACAGCCCTGAATGTCCTTGGGCATCTCTTTGCCACTTACACCCTTTGCCTATTGCTTGGCCTGTGATTATCTTTCCAAAATGCTGGATGTTCTTCCTCCACAGTTTCCTGCTTCTAAGGAACGGAAGCACATCTATCAAGCCATTGGTGGGAGGGGAAAATACCTTCCCACCTGCCACAGTCTGGACTGGGCAGTGATTTTTTGCAACAAAGTGCTACCTCGTGCCTCATGCTGTCAAATAGAAAGGCTGCCCTGGCTGAAGGAGAGCTGGGTGTGCCAGGCGTATACAAGAAAAGTCTTTCTTTTCCTGATCAGGGAGGGGAAGCACCGCTGTTCATAACCTTTTCTTGTTTACTTCGCCACAAGTGTAGTTTTGTATATGTGTTTATATATATGGTACTTAGTGCAGGTATGTCTAGAAATGGTTTTTAACGTCAAGGACACCTAGGCATTGACTGCTTTGAGAAACAGTTTCGATTACAGAGGTGGTGTCAGCCTGTATAATTCAGCTGTGCTATTTATTTATAGGCTTCAGAACAGGGTTGAATTTCAGGGAGTTTGTCCAGAACAGGAAAGTTTAAAATGCAGAGAGGCTTTAGGAGGGCTGAAAAATAAGGATCAAAGGAGAGAGGCAAAGAATCAGGAAGAAGGAAAGTTCAGATTAATGGAGCACAGCATTACAAAGGGGTCCAGCAAAGTCTATCTACTGGCTAGGCTACTCCTTCTCAAAAATATGCCGTCCTCGTACCGTCCACTGCTGACCAGTCTAGTCCGGAAATGTTGTACCTGGGATGCCAATCAGAAATATTGGCCTTAGTAGTGTTAGTACTGCTCAATAGTCTAAGGCTATTCAGACACATAGCCTAAGGCAGCCTTTCCCAACCAGTGTGCCTCCAGATGTTGTTGGACCACAACTACCATCAGCCTCAGCCATTGGCAATGCTGGCTGAGGCTGATGGGAGTTGTGGTCCAACAACATCTGGAGGCACACTGGTTGGGAAAGGCTGGTCTAAGGCAACATCCACACCAGATATTTATTCCACTTTAAACAGTCATGGATTCCCCCAAAGAATCCTGGGAACTGTAGTTTGTGAAGGGTGCTGAGAGGAGACTCCTATTCCCCCGACAGAACTCCAGTGGCTAGAGTGGTTTAACAGTCAGCCCCTCTTCCCAGAGAATTCTGGGGATTGTAGCTCTGTGAGAGGAATAGGGTGTCTCCTAACAACTCTCAGCGCCCTTCACAAACTACACTTTACAGGATTCTTTGGGAAAAGCCATTACTGTTTAAAGTGAAATAAATGTCTGGTGTCGATGTAGCCTAGGTTACAGATGGATAACCTATGGCCCTCCTGATGTTGCTGAACTCCAACTTCTGTGATTCCTTACCACTGGTCATGCTAGTTGGGATTGATGGGAGTTGGGAGTCCAAAAACATTTGGAGAGCAACAGGTTCTCTTTCCCTGGTGTAGGTCCTAAGGTAACTCATGCAGTTGGACCATGTATTACAATTCTTGAGAGTTCTGCTTTGGGTCTTACCTACCTGAAACATCAATATAAAGTAGGGTTTAAATTTGAGCGTAAGTTTTTATGACAGGCATAAATCCTCTCATTTTAATAATGACCATAATCTTCTGTAGTTGTATATTTATTGCATTCATCACCAGCTCCTTCCTTCCAATTGAAGCTTCTACAATGAGAATGAGTTGAAACATTAGTTCGTTTAATATTGCTAAGAGGATGTTCCACTTTGCAGTACTCCTTGGCAAGAGAGAGATAGTAGGCCCTTTCACAGCGCAGAAGCAAACCAGCCATTTTTAACCTTTTTTTTTGTAGACCTCTTGAAAACTGCTGAGAGTCTAATAAACTGAAAGCACATACATAGTGTATATTTTAATAATGTGATGGGTGTGCTTTTTTGTGAGCAAAGAACTATGAAAATGTTGAATGTTTGCCAACTTTAGCCTCAGTCAAGATCAGTATTCAATCTGCTTTTATATTTGAAAGCATAGTAGGCCACCTGAATGGAAGTTGTGGACTTGACCATAGTTTGAGAACCTCAGGTTTAGCTATCTCCCTTTAGTCTATCCCTTGTTCCACATCCAATCATGCTTCCTCAATGTCTTGCATATTTCCTCTGTTTTTACCCCCTGTAGTAAGGCTATTCTCTTTAAAAGCCATGGCAGTTGATGGGTCCTTGGCAAAATGAAGCCATGTTTGAGGGTACACGGCAATGACCAAGATGTGGGACAGCTGTTGCAACCCTAGTAAATAACAATGGCAATCATGAGAAAGAGCCCATTGAGATGAAAATCTACACTCACTAATGATTATAGAACAGGTTGCTACCAATACTCCATCACAATTTGCTACCATTCTGTCAGCCTTGTTCTCTTTATGAATCAGTGTATTTTGGGGAAGAAAGTGAGAGGTTCTGTTTGGGAATGACTGGTGAACGTTCTTTTATGAAACAACAAGGGGTCTTGAGGCAGCTTTAAACGCTAACGAATTTATTATGGCATACTCTTAAGGGGACTAAAACCCATGTCATCAGATGGCATCAGATAAGTGTACCTGCCAAATACTAAACACATGGGTGTAGAGAGAGAGAGAGGCAATGAGGAGTGTATGTATGTGAAAGCCAATTTTTTTGTAAAGCCTAGTTTCATGAGTTTACAGTAAATTCCTTATTTTTCCCCATTTTCTGGGAAACCTCTCATTCTGGTAAGTCAAGTGTTGTCATCTTGGATCATGAGAAACTGCTCCACTGTGGAGATTCTGACTCAGTGCCACTGAATACTTTCATTACTAAGACCCATCCCTAGACAAAGACTGTGGGAGGAATTGCCAGGAAGGCTTGATACAGGAAGATCTGCACGCTGTTTAGACAAGACATGGATGGACTACAACCTGATACTTGACTCTCCTTCAGATTTCAGACCGAGCAGATTTCAGACCCCCTACTGATGAGATGTGCCTCTGACAGTATACAGAGAGACTTGCTTGGCAACTATGTTAATGTCTTCTTGCAGCCTTCTCCAACCTGGTACTGTCTAGATGTTGTTGGATTGCAGCTCCCATCAGCCCCAGCCAGTGTGGCCAATGGTCAGGGATGATGGGAGTTGTAGTCCAAAACATCTGTAGGGCACCAGGTTAGGGAAGGTTGTCTTAGTAGGACTAGGAGGAGACCATTCTCCCAGGCTTTTAACATTTAATGAGTTTTAATAATTTGATTGTTTTATGGCTGCTATTTTTTCTTCCTGCTTTATAAATGTTTGTTGTTCTCTGCCTTGATTAATCATTTATTGAAGGGTAGTATATAAATTTATAAAAACTAGAGGCTCTGCCCTTGCTCACTTTGCATGCCAACCTCCTCCCCGATTGTCAAGGTACCTCCCCCTGGTGAGCTACACAAGAAGGTTGCCCCGGTCTGTTGCCTCCCCCAGGTCACCAAGGCACCACTCCACCCCCAGAAGAGCTGCACAGGAAGGCTGCCCTGGACTGTCACTCCATGGTTTGCCCAAGCCACTGCCCACTAGTCATTCTCCGGCACTCCGCCCAGTGTTGCCTCCCCACCCACCCTCCCTCCCTTGACTGCCAGCCTTGGCTTTGGCGGCAGCAACAACACACCACTCATTCTCCCACTCTCCAACTGGTCTTGCCTCCCTGCCCTTCTCCCTCTGTCCTCAGTTGGTTTCCAGCCTCAGTGGCGGCAGCAAAGAGCTGCTCATTCTCCTGCTATTTGTCTGGTCTTGCCTCCTCACTGTTGGAAGGCAGAGCTGGGGTCCCAATCCCGGGGAGCTGGATCCCGGAGAGTTGGGAGAAGAGTATTCGGATGGATGGCAGAGGGAAGGGGGAGGAACTTCCCCCCTTTGGAGCGAAGACGAAACAGAGGAACTGCCAGTGATAAGGTCGCTTAGCAACGGGGAGCCTGAGCCCTCCCTGGACATTCTCAGGCCTCCCCCTCTTTCAGGCTCAGAGCAAGAGGGGGAAGAGGGAGGGCTGCTCACAGCCGAAAAGCAGGGAGGCAGTTTACCACCAGCCCCTCCCCTATCCCCCATCCTGGAATCGGAAACTTCAGAAGAGGAGGGGGTGATGCTTCCCCCCTCACCGCACACACGCAGACAGCTGAAAAGACAGGAGAGAAGGGGGGAAGGCGGGCAGTACCTGAGGGGCAGTTAAGGAGGAGCGAAAGATTGCGCGCCCGTTTGGCCCCTTCTTAAAGAACAGGCGGGAAGAAGTCCCTTGCTCTGTCAACTTTCTCCCAATGCCGCAGGACCTGTATCCCTGTATTGCTTCATGAGAAAACGCAGTCTTTGTTTGGACATTACCCTAATAAAACACGAATTAACTACAGCCGTTGGTCTGGTTCCTGAGTCACATCCTGGGCCTGACAGCTTGACAGAGCCACCTAAATCACCCTCAATGCTCTCTTCACTTGACTGGGACAAGATGTCAAAGGGAGCAGCGGGGGGGATGAACCCCACTTCTGAGACGGAAGAAGTGGAACTCTTGAGGACTAAGGTAGCTGATTTGCAGACGGATGTTCAAGCCCTGCTAGCAGCAGTCATGGCGCTGAAGACGGATAATCAAACCTTGAAGGCCACGATAGACCAGATGCGAACAGCCCCTCCAGCTGCCGTAGTAAAGGTTCCCATTGGATTGCCCCCAAAATACGCGGGACAAAGTGATCAGTTGGCAACTTTCGTGGCTCAATGTGAGTTATATCTGGATGTCAGGCACACGGAATTTCCAGACGATGGGGCTAAAGTAGCTTTCGTGATTAGCCTCCTGGAGGGAGAAGCTGCAAAATGGGTGACTCCGTATCTCGTGAGAAAGGATACTGTCTTAGGAAGGTACAGAGGATTTATACAGGAGATGACTGAGATGTTTCAAGACCCGCAAAGGGCTGAAACAGTAGCGCGGCAACTAGGCACTCTGAAGCAAGCTAAAGGGACTGTTTCCGAGTACACTAACGCTTTTAAAATTCTGTCCCAGGAAACTGGTTACAATGACGCCGCCCTGATGTTTATGTACCGGAGTGGATTAAATGCTGAAATCCTGGATGAGTTGGCCAGGACCTCCCCCCCCGCTGACCTACCAGGGCTCATCCGGCTATGCCTACAGATAGATCACCGGATGGAAGGAAGGCGCCTGGAAAGGAAGCAGGAGGTCCCGAGATACTCAGCCTTGGCATCCCGCAACAAGACCCTTCCCACTGCAGGGATGGCAGGTAATGCAACTGAGGGACAGGGAGGGGCTAGGCCAAGACTGTCGGAAGAAGAAAAGGAAAGATGACGCCGGGAACGTTTATGCTTTTATTGTTCAAAGCCGGGCCATGTGGCCAGAGACTGTGGACTGAAAGGGGGGAAAGCCGAGCCGTCGGGAAACTAGAACACTCAGTCCACGTGCAGGCCGGTGGACTGGGGGCAGCGTTGTATAAAGGCCCCCCAACGATCCAACCTCCCTCAAAGGGGGTGTTGGTCTTGCCTATTTGGATTACAACTTCCAGAGGAGTGGTGTTTAATTCCACTGCCTTAATTGACAGTGGAGCCTCCACAAATTTTATTGATGCAAAGTTAGTCAAGCGTCATGGAATTTCCCGGTGGAAACTGGACGCTCCCCTAGCTGTGGAGACTATCGATGGGAGACCCATGAAGTCAGGAGGGGTGACACAAGCCACGGAGGAAGTGAAACTTCAAATCCCTGGGCACGAAGAGTTCATTTCGCTATATGTGTCAGATCTCTCGAACTTTGAGGTAATTCTGGGAATGCCCTAGCTAGCAAAGCATGAACCCAAAATAAGTTGGAAGGAGGCGGTGGTGTGGTTCACCTCACAGTATTGCCAGGAGAACTGTCAACCTGAAGGAATCAAGAACACCTTAGCGGGGGCAGTGCAAGAGATCGAGCAAGTGACCCTGCCACCAAAGTATGAAGAATTCAAAGATGTGTTTGATGAAAAAGAGGCAGAGATTTTACCCCCCCACCGCCCTTACGACTGTGCGATTGACCTAGTGCCAGGAGCCAGCATCCCATCAGGGAGAATCTACTCTCTCACAGAGAATGAGAGGGAGGCCCTGAAGGAATTCCTGGATAAAAACCTGAGGCGAGGATTCATACGCCCCTCACAATCCCCTGCTGGAGCGCCACTATTGTTTGTGAAAAAGAAGGGGGGGGAACTCAGACCCTGTAACGACTATCGCGCATTGAACCAGATCACCATCCCCAACAGCTACCCGCTGCCCCTGATCTCAGAGTTGCTGGACCGACTGCGCTCTGCAAAAATCTTCACGAAATTGGATTTGAGAGGAGCGTACAATCTGATCAGAATGAAGGAGGGAGATGAATGGAAAACAGGATTCTTGACCGCTTACGGACAGTATGAATACCTGGTCATGCCGTTTGGGCTTTGTGGAAGTCCAGGAATTTTTCAAAAATTCATGAACGATGTGTTTAGAGACTTGTTGGACACGTATGTAATCTGTTACTTAGATGATATCCTGGTGTTCTCAAAGAACCAGGAAGACCACGACCAGCATGTGAAGACGGTGTTGAAGAGACTGAGAGAAAATCACCTGTATGCTAAATTAGAGAAATGTGGATTTGACCTCAAGTCTCTAGACTTCCTTGGATATCGAATCTCAGCGGAAGGCGTGGAGATGGACCCAGGGAAAGTAAGCTGCATATTGGACTGGGGCCAACCTGTCACCAAAAAGGATGTACAACGGTTTTTGGGGTTTGCCAATTATTACAGAAAGTTCATTCCAGGGTTTTCCAAATTAACAGCTCCTCTGACTGACTGTTTAAGGGGGAAGAAGAAGTTTCAATGGACAGAGAACGCCACCGAGGCCTTTGAGGAGCTGAAGAGAAGGTTTGCTACTGAGCCCATTCTGCGCTTTGCTGATCCGAACCGCCCTTTCGTAGTGGAAGCAGATGCTTCAGATTTTGCCATCGGGGGGGTCCTGCTACAATTAGACCAAGAAGGGAAGGAGCTGCACCCCTGTGCGTACTTCTCTCGGAAGTTAAAGCCTGCAGAGAAGAACTACACAGTTTGGGAGAAGGAGCTGCTGGCCATCAAGGACTCTTTTGAAAACTGGAGACAATACCTAGAGGGGACCTCTCATCGAATTGAAGTGCGCTCCGACCACAAGAATCTTGAAAGCCTGCAAACAGCCAGAAAGCTGAACCAGAGACAGATAAGATGGTCCCAGTTCTTCACTAGGTTTAACTTCCAGATTACTTACCATGCCCAAGCCAAAAACCAGAGAGCGGATGCCTTATCCAGACAGCCACAATACAAAGAAAGTGAATCCGAGGACCAGCCTCAGTACGTAATCCCGCCAGAGAAATTAACGTTGGGAGTATGCCAGCCTTCATGGGAAGAGGAACTCAAAAAGGCACAACAAGAAGGTGCAGACATGCTAAAATATCAGCAGGAGACGGGACAAGGTCAAGACTCAGAAGTAACCTTTCACTGGAGAAATGGACTGTTATGGTTCAAAACCGCCAGATATGTGCCAGAAGGGGAATTAAGGCTCAGAATCCTACGCCAGTGTCATGATTCCATCACAGCGGGACACTTTGGGATTTACAAGACCATTCAGAACGTGGCCAAGGACTTCTGGTGGCCTAAAATGCGTCGGGATATTGAGAGTTATGTAAAGTCCTGCTCTGTCTGTCTGCGGACAAAAACACAAACAGGGACACCAGCAGGACTGTTACAACCGTTGCCTGTCCCACACGAACCCTGGAAGGACCTCTCCATGGATTTTATAACTGATCTACCCAAGTCCCAAGGAATGACAGCCATCTTAGTAGTGGTGGATCTACTTACCAAAATGGCACACTTTCTTCCTTGTGCAGGGGCCTTAGAGGCTAAAGAAACGGCCAAGTTATTCATAAAAGAAGTCTACCGGCTGCATGGATTGCCAAACAGCGTAGTCTCAGACCGAGGAACTCAGTTCACAGCCAAATTTTGGAGAGCAATGTGGAAACAGTTGCAGACGGAATTAAAACTCTCCTCCGCCCATCACCCCCAGACAGATGGGCAGACGGAACGCTTGAACGCCGTTTTGGAAAGATATTTACGAAGTTATGTGTCCTATCAACAGACTGACTGGGTATCATATTTGCATTTTGCAGAGTTTGCCTACAACAATTCTCTGCACTCCAGCACTCAACAAACCCCGTTCTTCGCTAATTATGGATTCCATCCTAAAGTCTTTCCAAGCAGCTCAGAAGGAATGCTGGTTCCGGCAGCTGAGAACTTCCTTAAGGAATTGCAAGCAGCGCAACAGACACTGAAACAGCAGTTAAACGAAGCCAAAACGGAGTACAAGCGAGTTGCTGACCTGCACAGGAAGGAGCCCCCCCCTTCAACCGGGAGACCAGGTATGGCTGTCCACCTGCTTCCTCCAGATGCCGGGCAAATGTAGAAAATTACAAGACAAGAGGGTGGGTCCTTTCGAAATAGAAACTCAAATCAATCCCGTGGCGTACTGACTGAAGCTGCCTGACACGTTTAAAATACATCCTGTGTTCCATCGATCCCTCTTAACGAAAGCCACCCCTCCCAGTGAGTTACGGCCGGAGGAACCTCCCGGAGCTCCACTCCTGGTAAATGAGCAGCTTGAGTTTGAAGTTGAGGAGATCTTAGATTCCAAGATCAGACGCCACAAGCTGCAGTACTTGATTCACTGGAAAGGCTATGGGGTGGCTGACAGATCATGGGAAGATGCAGCTGATGTGCATGCTCCAGAATTGGTAAAACTTTTCCATCAACGTTTTCCCCACCGTCCCAAGCCAGACAAGGGGAGGGGGGCACAGCCTGGGAGGGGGGATGGTGTCGGAAGGCAGAGCTGGGGTCCCAATCCCGGGGAGCTGGATCCCGGAGAGTTGGGAGAAGAGTATTCGGATGGATGGCAGAGGGAAGGGGGAGGAACTTCCCCCCTTTGGAGCGAAGACGAAACAGAGGAACTGCCAGTGATAAGGTCGCTTAGCAATGGGGAGCCTGAGCCCTCCCTGGACATTCTCAGGCCTCCCCCTCTTTCAGGCTCAGAGCAAGAGGGGGAAGAGGGAGGGCTGCTCACAGCCGAAAAGCGGGGAGGCAGTTTACCACCAGCTCCTCCCCTATTCCCCATCCTGGAATCGGAAACTTCAGAAGAGGAGGGGGTGATGCTTCCCCCCTCACCGCACACACACAGACAGCTGAAAAGGCAGGAGATAAGGGGGGAAGGTGGGCAGTACCTGAGGGGCAGTTAAGGAGGAGCGAAAGATTGCGCACCCGTTTGGCCCCTTCTTAAAGAACAGGCGGGAAGAAGTCCCTTGCTCTGTCAACTTTCTCCCAATGCCGCAGGACCTGTATCCCTGTATTGCTTCATGAGAAAACGCAGTCTTTGTTTGGACATTACCCTAATAAAACACGAATTAACTACAGCCGTTGGTTTGGTTCCTGAGTCACATCCTGGGCCTGACACTCACCCACTCACTTAGCTGCTTGCTCGCTCGACCTCCTCCCTTCCTTGCCCCCTCACTGCTGCCGGCTGCTTGCTCTCCTGCTCTTCACCCAGTCTCACCTCCCTGCCCACCCTGTCTTGCCTCCCTGCCCACCTTCGCTCTTCACTTGGTTGCTGGCCTTGGACCGGGATAGCCTGACCACTGTTGTCCATGCACTGGTAACCTCCAGGCTGGATTACTGTAATGCGCTCTAAGTGGGGCTGCCCTTGAGGTTGGTCCGGAAGCTGCAGCTGGTGCAAAATGTGGCAGTGATACTGCTCACATGTCACCCCACTGCTGAAAGAATTGCACTGGCTGCCCATTAGCTACTGGGCCAAGTTCAAGGTTCTAGTTCTGGTGTACAAAGCCCTATCCAGCTTGGAACCAGGATACCTGAAAGACCATCTGATCCCTTATATACCCAGTTGATCACTGCGCTCTGCAGGTGAGAGCTTCAGATGTCATCTTATCAGGAGGTCCGTTCTGCACAACATAGGAAATGGACCTTTAGTGTGGTGGCACCTACCCTGTGGAATTCCCTCCCCTTAAATATTAGACAGGCGCCATCTCTGTTATCTTTTTGGCGCCTACTGAAGACCTTCCTCTTTCAACAAGCCTTTTAAGTTGCGACCTTATCCCAGTTTGCATCTGTGTTGGAATTGCTTTTTAATATGTTTTTAAACCTTTTTTTAAAAAAATAGATGTTTTTAAAGCTTTTAAAATGTTTTAAAAGATGTTTTGTTTTAATGTTTTTAATGGTTGTTTTATTTTAATATATTTTAAAGCCTGTTTTTATGATGTGCTAAAGTGTTTTTAGTGCTTTTGTTTGCTGCCCTGGACTCCTACTGGGATAAAGGGTGGGACAGAAACCCTCTTGGATGTTACGCTGGACAGGTAGACGGCAGTTTTGGAAATAAGTGTTGCTGTAGAACTTCACGTTTCTAGGCATCAAGCAGAAGATGATGACGAAGCGAAGATCCAATATGTTTTATAGAGTCATAATGTTCTGGAAGAAGTAACAGTGTTTAAAAATAAGGAAATCTTTTACCAATGAGAGGTAGCTTGCAAACCTGCCAGATATTTGGGGGAAAAGATGTAGCTGCAATGAGTAACTTTTCTGGCTGGTTTTGTTTTACTGTATTCAGGGCAGAGCTTGGAAAAGTTACTTTTTTGAACTACAACTCCCATCAGCCCAATCCAGTGGCCATGCTGGCTGGGGCTGATGGGAGTTGTAGTTCAAAAAAGTAACTTTTCCAAGCTCTGATTCAGGGACAACTCTGTCATTCTACAGGGTGAAGCAAAACACTTCACATGGTACTATGAGAAGTAGATGGATCCAGAAGGGAATAGGCATTTTAATGATGCCGCAAGACCTTTTAAGGAATTAGCCTGGGATGCGTGGGTTGCCATTTGGGTTTTACTTCAGCCAAGAAAATGTCTAGGGCCAGCAATGATGAAACATTTTAGGAAGTTGTCCCACTGTGAATTTTATGGCTGCATAAGGCAGCTTTCCCCAAGCTGGTGCCCTCCAGATGTTTTGGAATACAAGTCCCATCAACCCCAACAATGGGGTGGCTGGAGTTGATGGGAGCTGTCATTCAAAACATCTGGAGGACATCAGCTTGGGCAGTGATGTCCCTACTGCTAGGGTCTGCTTCAGGCTGCTGATTTTGGGTGTCATGAAAGAGCAGCAAATTGTTAGTTATGTAATTAATTATTGTTGCATTTTTGCTGCCAGGGAAGGGGAGAGGCCATTGTGGGATTTTCTGCCTCAGGCACCAAAATAACTAGGTTGGCCTTGGGTACTATGTACCTTGACTTGGAGCGGTTTCATTTGCTCTTTCACCTCAGGCAGTGAAATGTATTGGATTGGCTCTAAGCTTGGGAAAGGCTGCTGTGCATCCCTATACACTAACACGCAACAGACCAAGACACACCAAGTTACACAGACCAGCCAATTCCATTTTGAATTTGTATATGCTGCTGGCAAAGACATTGATATCCTCCTGGCAGACTTTTGTCTGTTAAGTATTACCTGGGAAGGTCTTTTTGATCTCTGCCCCTGTTGCTTTTTAATGTTGTGCATTTTATGTATTTTTATCGTGCTATTTGTTTTGTATTTTATTCTGCTCTTATTATAATCTAAGCTTTAAATTGTTGTCAGTCACCTGCAGTGGTGCATGAGCACAAGAAGGCTGGGACAGACATTCTTAATATAAAGAAAGAAATTTAAATCCAGGTTCAAGATAGTGTCTTGCATAGAAAAGTTCTGGAATCTTTCTGTCCCCCTGCCCCTCCCCAGAACATATTTTGATATAATTCTTGAAATATTTAAAAGGTGATATTTTGCCTCACTAAAATATCTTGCACTAAAGGTTTTCCGGAAAGGAGGCTTTGTAGATGCAAATGTTTTAGAAGGAAAACACATGTGTTGCATTCAGCCTGTTATGAAATGGTTTTGAGCTGCTTCACATAATAAGGGGAGTCCAGAGACGCCTGGGGAACCCGGGGAAGGGAGGGGAGTGGGAGGGTACTGTTGCCACTCAACAATACTCTCATTTTCTGCAAAAGAGATGAATGAGTGAGACAACTTCTGTGCCTCCTAGCAATACAGGGGCATCAGTAGCAGGTTAAAAAGCCTTCTAGTGCAGCTTTTGCCAATCTAGTGCCCTCCATCAGCCCCAGACAACATGGCTGCCCTGCTTGGGGCTAGGGGTGGCTGAATAAGTCCATTTCAGTTCCTCTTTCTAATTTTTCCATTTTTAAGATCAGTTCTCTACATTTCTGCATGACTTGGCTATTCATCAGCATCTTAGTGTGAATTCTTGCTAATACAGCTATTTTTGTATGCAATTTTGCCTAATAAACACATTTATGCAAAGCAATTTTCCTAATATAATGCATTTTTGTGTTATTTTCACAAATGCATGCATTTATATGCATGCTTTACACAAAGCTTGGAAAAGTTACTTTTTTGAACTACAACTCCCATCAGCCCAATCCAGTGGCCATGCTGGCTGGTGCTGATGGGAGTTGTAGTTTAAAAAGTAACTTTTCCAAGCTCTGACTTTACACTAGGACCATATTCACACCATACATTTATTCCACTATTATTCCACTTTACACAGTCATGGCTTCCCCCAAAGAATCCTTAGAAGTGTAGTTTGTGAAAAGTGCTGTGAGCGGTTAGGAGATCCCCTTTCCCCTCACAAAGCTATAGTTGCCAGAATGGTTTAACAGTCAGTCCCTCTTCCCAGAGAACTCTGGAAATTGTAGCTCTGTGAGGGGGAATGGGGTTTCCTAATAACCCTTAGCACCCTTCACAAACTACACTTCCCAGGATTCTTTGGGGGAAGCCATGACTGTTTAAAGTGGAATAGTGGAAAAAACGTACGGTGTAAATGTGGTTTAGTTATATGCATTTTTCTACACATTACAGCATGCTGTGGACTTCAAGAGAAGGTGATACAATGCTCCCTTATAAGGCATCCCTAAGCAGACTTACCTAAAAAGACCTCGTGGCAGAATGGTCACCTAGACAACATCAGAAACTTTAGCAACGCAACCACAAAAGAAAACCTATATACGAATAGTGAACTCATTCTCTAAGCGTGGCTGCTTAGGAAGCAAAAATGGCACCATCCATGCTCCAGAGAGAGGTGTCGGCAGACTTGGAGGAATGCCAAGGTTTGGAGAATCCTTAGGGAAACCCCCCAAAAGGGGCTAGGGTGGGGAAACAGCTGAATGAGGACTGGGCTAACATGTCTGGTTGACATCCTGAATAGTAGCTCTCTATACTGTAACATTTTCGACATGCCCCGTTTGTATGATGTAACACGGGTACTGGCATTAAGTATCTGTCAGTTTAATTGGTTGTTTCTGGAACATTTTTAACCACACAAAATGTTCTAACGTCACTCTTGCTTTCATCTTCACAACAGCCTCATGTAGTGGATCATTACCATTTCCAGAGGAAGAAACGAGGCAAGACGGAACATGAGTTGATGGGGTTTGATGGAAATAAGTCTGCAATTTCATCAGGACTTGAATTTAGGATTCCCATCTCAAAATTCAACAGTCATATTGAGTGGACCACACTCAAAGCAGGAAAGGAACTCTCCGTGAAAGCTCCTAGGTTGGAAGTGAAGGCAGCCCCCACCCCAAGCACAGGCACTAGAGATGTGGAGGGAGGCATTAGAGTCTCTTCTAGAATTCTTCTGCTAGCAATCATAGAAGGTGCATCTTTTTGAGTCCTTGCAGTATGAGAGATTATATCAATGTAAACATGAAATACTTTTTTAAAATAAAGCCACATAGTTTGGCATCTGTATATTTTTTTTAAATCAGCAGACATGTATAGCTTTTATTCCTATGTCAGTTTCTAAATTTCCTGGCTGATTGTCTGCTGTTGAGGTCCAGGTACAAACACTGGCTGTACAAAGCTTCCAACACGTTCTGCATAAATGTATGAGAAACAAAGAGAGAGGAAGGGGGGAGAGAGAAATTAATTTATCACAAGATACAAGTGAGCAAGTATTGGGAGGAAGATGCTATAGAAGGGGAAGAAGTGTCCAAAATTTCATTCTGAGAAGCTTTAATTTGCATGTCAAAATATATAAATGTTGGCAAATATATATATAATGGATCTGCCGGTGAGGGGAGAATTGGAGATGTAACTCCTTAACTACAGATTGAATTTGTTGGTGTGATGGTTCATCGATTTCTATGACTGATCAAGAAGCAGAAGGTTACATGATGGCTACATTCAGGTGTTCATATATCAGCTTAATAATTAGCCTTTCGTACTTTGCTCCTCCCTTCTTTGCCATGAACCATGATTAAATCAGGATGCCTCTATTGATTGTAGTTTTCCATTTGACAGTTTCCAGGAAACTATGGTTAACAGCCTTGGAACAAGCCATGATACCAAACCATGGTTTGAAGTTGGTTTAATATCCTAGCTTGTTCCAAAGCTGGTAGCCATAATTTCCAGTATAAGCTATGGTTAATCAGAGGCTTTCTCATTTAATTAAGACTCACATAAATGGAGGAATAAAAGGGCTTCATGCATGGGAAAAAGGCCCCTTCATTTTTCAGATTAATAAGCTGAGATATGATTATCTGAACTGGCTCATTGGCTGAATTTGGACCTCATGATAACTCATGGGTTAATCATGAGCTTAACTTCCCCCTAGGCTTATGTGCTTGTCTTCCTTGCACCACTCCCCCATCATGGCTGGCAGGTGGAGTTCAGAAGCTTTTGCTTCCATTTTTGTTAACTACTCATCACATCATCCAAACCTGACAAATTGGGATTAATTTCAACTGATTTGTTTGAAATCATGGATTATGAAGCTGGCTTGTATCAGCAAAATTTTAGTTAACTACAGGTTAGCATGCAGATGTCATTCTAAACTGTGACTATTCTAAAATGCAAGTGGGAGCCTCAGATGTCCTCCTTTCAGCCATGCTGGAAAGAGTGGGAAATGTGCAAGCCTGGGGAGAGGGGAGGCTAGGCTAATTTCCATAATAACACATCATGGCTTATCATGACATCTGAACACAGCTGTTATGATGCCAGCTCTGGTGTCTCCAGTAGTATCTAAACATTTGAGGGAAATGGTGAGTAGCACTGGATATAGGTTTTGAAATATTTTTCTCAGATCATTGCAAAATACAGGAAAAACATGTCTTGAAATAACTATATTTGATATGAAATTTTATTTGGACTTAAAAGTGATACCACTTGAAATATTTCCACCCCTTCCTCTGAGCATTTCGACACCTAAAATAATGTAGAAGCCTGAAGGGATGCCTCCTTAAAAGTTCTCTGGTTTATGAATGGTGGCATCAGCCTAGGGCTTCCTTAGTTATATGCCACATTCATTAATTTGTCTTCCTTTGAACTTTCTCTTCCACACCTTGTCAGCATGGGTGTTGACAAAAACACACACCTCTACCCTGAATCAAGAGCTATTTAATGTGCTTCTGCCAGTGTTTAGACTGACAAAAGCTTGCCATCTTTAGAGTCTTTGGGTTGATTCACATGAGAGGTGGGCTCTTCTTTCAGTCCCTTAAATTTTATCCTGTACAGATTGAAAATATATGAAGCAAAGTAATTGTGTGTTTCTGTGTGTGTTTGTGTCTGGGCTGGCACCAGACTGCCATGGGCTTTGAAGGTGGCAGCAGCATAATAAAAATAAATAAATAAATAATCTTTGTTGCTTGCCTCTCACCCGGACAAGGTGGATTGCATAAATTTAAAAGTACAAAGCATACATAAAACCATATAGAAATTTCAAAATAGAAAGGCATACAAAGAACCGTATAAAAACAAATCCATAAAATCCTTAAAATCTTTTAAAAACATCAGTATGAAAGGGTAAAAATGTAACCAAATGCTGGGATAAAAGTATTGGTCTTCAGCAGCTGTCTAAAAATGGGAAGAGAGGGAGCTGATCTTACCTCACAGGCGAGGACATTCTGTAGTCTGGGGACTATAGTCTGTAGTCTAGAGGCCTTAAATAGGCCCAGCTGCATCACACTGTTAGCACCCCCACCTGCCATCACCCACAATCGTGGTGGGGGCGTGTGGACACCCCCGCCACTATCTTAGGTGATGGCAAGGATGCTGCGCAGCACACTGATAAGGCGACACAGGAAGTGGGTGTTGCCTTGGAAGGTGTCTCCTGCTCCGCAATCCACACTAGCATTGGGTTGCAAAGTGTGCACCCTGTGACCCGATCCTGACACCAATTGCAGAGCAGGAGCTATAGCCACCCAGCCTCCGGAGCTCCTGTCAGCTGCAGGGGCCCTCGGCCAGTGCCCAACCTGGCCTCCTGCTGATGTCAGGCCTGGTTTGTGTGGTGGTGATGCTACTAAAAGCAACGTGGTCAGATCTACTCTCTTTTTTTTTTACTAGTATCCTAAATTCTACCAGCAACAGCCAGGCACAAAGGCATACCATTAGAAATAAAGGACAGGATGGTGCTGAGCACATCTTGAGCCTAGGAATTTGTTTTCAGCACCAAAACTGAACTGAACTCACAGTTGTTTTAAACAAATGTCCACTCCTGGCAGGCTTTCTTTATTTCAGTAGCTGACTTAGGTGGGAATAGTCATTTTGTTGTTGCTGTTGTTAAATAATTGGAAGTTGGAAGCCCTTGCTGATCTACAGCAAATCATCCAGAGTTCTACCAGTAGATCTCAACTACCTTCTGTGCATCCCTGTCCTAAACTATAATGTTGGTATGTTTAAACTGTAAGGTCATTGGGGCAGAGTGTAATCAGTAATCCTGCCACATACATTTCAAGTGATTTTTTCCTCTGGAAAATTCAAAAGGACCCTTCCGGAGGGGGTTGGGACACATTAATTTCAATTGCCTATCGCATTTTCCAGAAATGTACAAACTCATTTCAATTGCCTCTCTTAAAGAGATATTCAAAAGATACTTCCATAAGTCCCACTAGAGGGCACTTGAACTATATTCATATAGAGACATCAGAGGTGACTATAGAAGGCTTGCTCCTTACAAGTCTATCCTGTGAAACTAGATGTCAAATATTCACCAGATGTACTCTGGACAGTCAAATACATGCAGAATATCAGCAAATATTTATCTATATTTGCCATCCAATAATATTTGCAACCAAATAACAAAAGAAAACACTGAAGTAAATATCTGATAGTTGATAAGTAATGGTATTTAGAAACTGATAATAATTGATAGCTGGCTTGGAAGTATTTAATATTTGCCTATATTTGATTGTTAGCATGCAAATGATGCTCTTGATGGTTAGCATGGAAAGGGATATAATAGTATTTCACAGAGTGTGAGAGCTGTCAGCTTATGAGAATTTATAGCTGATCCCTGCAAAAATCAATAGGATTCTATAGCTGGGTACACACCATACCTTTAAAACCATTGAAAATGCATTCCTCCCCCCCCCCCCAAGAATCCTGGGAACTGCACTTTGTTAAGGGTGCTGGCAATTGTATCTCTGTGGGGGTAAACTACTGTTCCCAGAGTTCTTGAGGGTGGGGTGGGATGTGCTTTAAAGGTATGGTGTGTATGCAGCCCAAGTCAAAGCATTCTGTTTTTGTAGTAACCTTTCATCCTCCAAACTTGAAGTGAACTTCAGCTTTGAAGTTTAACATTTAAAATCAGAATGGCAAAATTAAGTTTTGGGACATTTTCAAAAATTTGTGAATATCCATTTCAGGACTAGTGTGTGTATAAAAGATCCTGACATGTAAAGATTGCAAAAAAAAAAGTTTCTCTGTATATCAGATAGTTATTGAGCATTCATCCTGATATGCTTGCACAGAGCTTACACAGATGTTAGATTATATTTGGTCTTTATCGAGCATTCATTCTGATTTGTTTGCAGGGTGGTTATACAACAATGAGCATTGAACCTGCAACCATTCTGATTTGTTTGTGGGATATTGGGGAACTCGGAAGGAAATGGAAACAGGAGTGGAAATTACTGATCTTTGCTTATTTATCCTATGTCTGGAATGGAAATTAATCCAGTGAATATTATTGGTATTCACTGTTATTGTTGCTTTCAGTCTGTAGATGATACGCAATTGATTTTGTTTATTCCCTTCCATTTGCACTGTTTTCTTTGTGCTGAAATGAATGGGGTGAAATAACGCAATGACAATGTAAGTTATGTAATTACGTAGGTTACATAATTTCATCATAGTGGACAGCAAGATGAAGAACAGTTTTTGGTGGAAGATGGGCTGTAGCCATACAGAAACACTGCTGCATGTGACGAATACTTGGCAGAATGGAAAATGATGCTTTATTACATTCCTGGCTTGCGGGGTGTTTACATATTCATTCCACACTTTTCAGTACATTTCCCTGTCACTTTCCTAACTGCAAAAAGCTAGTTTCTTTTTTTAAAGTGGATACATTTGGCTAGAAGGATAGAGCACTTTAATCTACTTTAATTGTGCAAACCTAATTTCCTGGTATAACCTTGAATTCTTCCTGCAAAATACTGACAGTCTGGAGGCATTCTACATCCAAGGTTGAAGGAGCTGGGTTTCTTTACTATGAAGAAAAGACAATTAAAAGGCATTATTATTTCCTGTAAACCGCCCAGAGAACTTCGACTATGGGGCGGTATATAAATGTAATAAATAAATAAATAAATAAATAAATAAATAAAGATAGCCACCTTCAAATCTCTGGAGGGCTGTCACACTGATGATGGAGCAAATCTGTTCTCAGTTGCTCCAGAGAGAAGGACCCAAACCAATGGCTTCAAATGACAAGAAAAGGGATTTTGACTACATATTACAAAGAACACCCTGGAGATATAATCTGTTTGGGGGTAGAATAGACTCCTCACAAAGTGGTGGGCTCTCCTTTGTTAGAGGAGAGGCTGGATGGCCACCTATCAGGGATGCTGTAGCAATAGATTTCCTGCATTGGCAGAGGGTTGGACTAGATTACCTTTTGTGATCCTTTCCAACTCTGTGATTATATTATTCTTGTTTAGGATCCTTCTTTATGATTTTCTTTGAAAGAGCCTGTTTCCCATCTGCCAGGAGCAGGAACAGGTTTTGCAGAGCCTGAGATGCTATCTGGTAGACTGAATGGAACTTCTTGTGGCCAGGGCCTCATCTTTGTGGAGTTGAAGGCAGTGTTCTTCCTGTTGTCCGAGACTGGTATGCCTTTAGGGTTCAGATTAATGTTGGCAGTGGGGCAGCGGTGAAGTGGCTCTTTGGCATTCCTGGGTCCTGCTTGTTTGCAGAATATGATGCTATGGAGTGGCTGAAGCCAGATGGATCCACGCAGCACAGTTTAAAATTCATTTCAAACAGATGAAGTTAATACACCAGTAAAACAAACTTTACAGGAGAATGGACCCAAGTTCCAGGCAGCCAGCACAGGACTGGCTTCACTTCCGATAATACTTTCCTTCCCACGATGGCAGACACAAACTTGTGCTCTGCAACTGTTTCTAATTCATTGCCCCCTTTGCTTGCCAGTTGGATTATGAGGCTCAAGGCTTTCATGTTCCCATTTTAGGTTTCTAGGATCCCTGCTCTAGAAAAACATTCCTTAGTTCAACCTTTCCCATCACTGCCATAGGTGCCTCCTAGGACACAAACATAGGAACATAGGCAGATAATCAGAACATTTGTCCATCTAGCCTAGTATTGTCTACTCCAGCATTCCACGCCTAGTGCACTCCAGACGTTTTGAACTACAACTTCTATCAGCCCCATCCAGCATGGTCAATGGTCAGGGATGATAGGAGCTGTAGCCCAACTTCCTGGCAGTAGCTCTCCAGGGTCCTGGGCAGAGGACTTTTGCAAAACCTGCTGCTTGATCCTATTAATTGGAGATGCCAGGGATCAAACCCTTCCAGTTGCAGAGTATATGCTTTGCCACTGCACTCTAGTCCATCCCTCATGGGGAGTGGGAGGTTCTTCAGATGATAGCTTTATGCAGGACTTTTTGAGAAGGAAACTGTGTACGAAATGTGTACCAAGTGTGTACACATCATGTCATGTGTAAAGAATTTGTCACTGTCTGTTTTCCTACAAGTACACTTTTTGGGGAAGTCAACTGGCCCCTTCAGAATGGTTTGAAGAAGAAAAGAGACTCCTATATGGATTCATGAAGCAGTCTCACACCATGCTATTAGAAGGGGCTGGACAAGCACAGGCAACTGGAAGAAGGACCAGAATAGTTGCTGATTGGCAGAGCCCATCTTCCCATCACTCTTTCTGATTTTTCACCAATTTCAACTTGTACTCTCAGATTCTTCTCTGTAGAATAGGCAAGAATTACCAGCAGCCTTGGCATTGCCTTGGTGGAATGAATTCTGGTTTGAGGAATGCTGTTGCAGCAGGTGACCTCTCTGCCCTTTTGACGGCCTTGTCCTCAGAGATCAATCTCTGAACATGCTCATTTGAGGTCACTTTCTCTGCGTAAGTTCCAGGAACAACTGGAGCCACTTCTGAAGTTACACAAAATACAGAATTATTTTAGCAATAAGCTGCCCACATAAAAAAAAAAGAAAAAATGTCTTGCACTGGACTTTGTTTTATAAATATTTGGTCTTGTGGGTGTCAGATTTCTATCCCATCAGGAAATGGCACTCCTACAAGTAAGGATTGTGGAATTCAGTACAGCTGCTTAAAGTTTACTGCTCTAATAAAAATCTTATTAAGGTGTTGGTACAGGACACTATAGAACAGCTGCACCACCCTAATGTCAGTGTTCCATTAATGTCAGATCAGCTGCTTTTAGATTTCAAACACTTATTAGCAAATTCCAATTTCTTGCCATGCTGAGAAATCCTGTTCACCGGACCAGCAATAATACACAATATGCCACTGCTAAAACACTCAGGCCCTCAAGAACACCAGATTGACATGATTGGGGGCAATTTATGCAGCCCACTGGAGTGATCTGTGAACAAATGGGAATTGGCTACATTTTCTTTTCATAAAAAGTTGCAATACAACATAACAACAACAACAACATGATTCCAATCCCAGGATCCTTGCCTCTGCAAACCAAGTTGCCTCCCAAGAAGAAGGCAGAGAATATTTATTTTCATGATGTGTAAATCTGGAAACAGCAGGGGAAAGCCCTGTAGGCTACAGAGGTTGATGAATTCACTGGGTCATATGAGTGAAATCCATTATTGTGCTAACAGAACATAAATCTGAGTAGTAGTAATCACCCCAGAAGCCCAGTCAGGCTGTACAGCAGGGAAAACTCAGGCACAGCACTGAGCTGGCACTGACCACACAGAGGAAATGACAAGCGGGAGCTCATTGTGGGCAGACTCTCAACACAACTGAGGTGAAAGTGCAAGAAGCTTCAGGGAGATGACTGGCAAGCTGCTGTAAAGGTTGATGACTATGAGCAGGTACTCTACCAGTGGTTAGGATGCCAAGTGATGCATTTTTACAGTCCTGTCATCTAGCTAAACCAAGAGGGTTTAGCAACACAGTGAGGATGGGCCATGTAGGTTACCACCTACTTGCTGACAAAGGCTATAGACTGCCCTTACTATAGAGTACTGATATGCCACTTCTCAAGTAGCTCTGAACTTCATATGAAACCAAGAGCAGGCTTAAACTTCATATACTTGTAGTTAAAACAACAGCCAGAACAATGGGAATGTCAAAACCTCTGCTGGGGCTTTCAGAGGAAGTAGAAGCAATAGTCAGAGCTGCTTCAGTCAGGTTGAGTCAGCCCAAGACTGAGCTATGAAAGATGTTATCTCAGCAGAATCACCCTGAAGGCTTAAGAAGGCTATCAGGGCCATCCCTTCCAATGGCTCCATCTCCCTGAAAAAGCTGTCTGCAATCTTTAAAGGGCCCAATAGCTGATTCTGCAGTCACATGCTCCTACATGCTGTGGAGTGGAAGAAGCTATCAGATAATCATCCTCAGTTTGAGGATGATGGGAGAGCCACATTCTCAGGGAACATGACACCTTCTTACTTATGCGCTCACACTCTAGGCAATCCCATCTCAACAACCAGCAGACCTAGGCTTGACTCCTAAGCTTTTGTTTCATCTACAGGAGAGTCCTGCTCACAGAAGGGGTCCTTCATGAGTGCAACTTGCTTATTATGAATGGCAGTGCCTTCTGTTTAGGGAGTGAAACATTAGGGTGCAAGCCCTAGACTTTAGTTCCAGCTACAAGGCTGTAGCATTCATCCATCAGCTACATGTGGCTCTGAATGTCACAACAGACAAAGCAGACATGCAGGTCACCTGGTCACAGTCTTCCCAATATAGTGAAATGCATTGTATTTCTAGTTAAATTACAGTGTCACAAAAAAAAGACCCAAATAAATGGCCACCCTATGCCAATAGGAAACAGCAGAAGTCTTGAGAGACTGAGCAGAGTATAGTACAGCCTTCCCCAACCTGGAGTCCTTCATGTTTTGTACTACAACTCCCCTCAATTGGCTGGGGCTGATGGGAGTTGTAGTTCAAAACATTTGGGTTGGGGAAGGCTGTTGTACTATGTCTAGAATTGAAAGTGGGGTCTTTTGATGATCTTTGAAAAGTAGCTCTGGTCTTCCGAGGTCTTACTGTTCCTTGAGGCCAGCTGAATTTCTAAGATTGCACTTAGCAGGATTTCCACTGTCTCTGAATATTTCCCAGGGATGTGGCATCTCTGATATCCTCTCCAAGTTTCTGGACTTTCCAAGAGTAAACTAGAGATATGGTGCAATTTTGTCAGTGTCAGAGCCTTGGGAAGAAAAAAAACACAGTCTGACTAATGGCACACAATGCAACTGAGTGTTAAACTAAGAGCAGACAATGACCTCTTTGGCCAGGCAAAGAAAATGTTAGACCTGTTGTGAATATAACCAGGGCCAGAAAACAGGTCATGGGACAAGGGGCTAAATGAAACCATATTTTGGGGGCCCACACATGTTTCTGAACCACACAAACCATAGTTACTGTCTTTTCACATATTCCCATACTAATGCAGCTATGCACACCCACTTCCAAATCATTTCCTGCCTTTTTAATCTTTTGGCTTGATGTGTTAGGCAAAGAACCAGTATTCAAAGTTTTGTTGTTGCAGTGGGTCCCTTGTGATGTGCTGAGGTGTCCACTTTGTTGTCAGCTAAAGAGTCTTTAAAAGAGTTGTGAACAAAGAGCAAGATAGACCCATGCTGGGAAACTGCTAGATCAAAGTGCTACTGATGGGCCCCATTTGGCTGAAATCCTGCTCTGGAACTTAATTCACATAATTGTTAATCTAGCCCTAGGAATAACAGCGAAGACTTGAAGACAGAGGAGAAAGAAAAGTGTAGGAGGCTAAATTACTAGGCCATGCAAATGAGAGGGGATCTGTCTTCTCATGACATAAAACAGTCTATCTGAGTCAGGATGGGTTTTGGAAAGAAAAAGTGGACAAACTGTTCCTAGAAAAGAAGAGAAAAACCATAGAAATGTTACAAATGTACTGGATAGATAAACAGGTGTTGTGTATTGTAGGGACCCTATGGTTATTTTGAAGCGGAATTCAGAGGAGCTTGATCCAGCATGTATTGCAGTTATATTGGATAAATCTCTGATTCTTGTTACTAGAACTGGCATTTTAAGTTAACAGTTCTGCAGGATATTGACTCTCCAGTCAGGTTCTGGCAGAGGGAAAAGATAAGGAAAGCCAGAAGTAGTGAGGTCATATTCTGGCAAAGATGAAACATCTCCTGCACCACAGGCTTGGTAAGCTGCAGGGCCCATTCAGACAGATATTTTCCACATCACCAACTAGTATTAGAGTAGCAGGTGTATGGGAAGTGCCCCAAGAAAAGGCAAACACTGTATTGGTTCAGTTGTGTGGAATAGCAGATGCAAGTGAGGGCCAAAGTTGTCCAAACGTCATGGATTTGAAATGCTAAAGTAGATCCTTGAAATCGGACCCTCTGGACAAGATCTATGGGTTCTGAAAACATCCCCCCCAGTTCCAGACAGAAAGTTGTAAGATGGATAAATACTATAGGAAAGGGCCCCAAAGGGGCTCCATTCTCAATGTGGGACAAAGAAAGACTGACTGAATGGATAAATGATTGTGGATGTCACCCAAGCAAGGACAGAGGAGGAATCCATTTTAAATAGATGTATACATGGAATTCGGCACTCCTGACTCAAATGAGTTTTGCTTGCATTGGATTGCCTCTTGTATTGTATTTACGTACAAGCTATTCATGTATTTTTTTAATTAAAAAAACTGAATTACATGTAAAATATATGTATAATATGCATAAAAGACTAAAGCCCCATACCATAATATAATTATGCTGCAGAAATAAAGACGTATATTAATACATACATTCAAAGGGATTTTGAAAGGCTGGAGCATTGGGCTGAAAACAACAGAATGAAATTTAACAGGGATAAGTGCAAAGTTCTACACCTAGGAAAAAGAAACCAAATGGACAGTTATAAGATGGGGGATTCTTGGCTCAGCAACACTACATGTGAGAAGGATCTTGGGATTGTTGTTGATCTCAAGCTGAATATGAGCCAACAGTGTGATGTGCTTGCAAAAAGGAAAATGCTATTTTAGGCTGCATTAGCAGAAGTATAATTTCCAAATTGTGTGAAGTATTGGTTCCCCTCTATTCGACACTGGTTAGGCCTTATCATGAGTACTTTAAGAAGGATGCAGACAAACAGGAACAGGTTCAGAGAAGGGCAATGAGAGTAATCAGGGGACTAGAAACAAAGCCCTATGAGAAGAGACTGAAAGAACTGGGTGTGTTTAGCCTTGAGAAGAAAAGACTGAGGGGAGATATGATAGCTCTTTTCAAGTACTTGAAAGGTTGCCACACAGAGGAGGGCCAGGATCTCTTCTCCATCGTCCCAGAGTGCAGGACACAAAATTATGGGCTCAAGTTGCAGGAAGCCAGATTTTGACTGAACATCAGGAAAAACATCCTAACTATTAGAGCAGTATGACAATGGAGTCAATTACCTAGGGAGGTGGTGAACTCTCCAACACTGGAGGCATTCAAGAGGTGGCTAGATAGGCACCTGTCAGGTATACTTTAATTTGGATTCCTGCATTGAGCAGGGGGTTGGACTCGATGGCCTTATAGGCCCCTTCCAACTGTACGATTCTATGATTCTGTATATTTATTCAGTTATATTCTTTGTTGTATGTATCTGTTTATGTGCTGGTTTCTTTAGGAAACCTGGTGTATATTTAGGTATAAAGCATATAATATTGAGAACTGTTTGTATTTTTAGTGGAAAAGCCCTTGCTTATCAATGAGATGAAGGAGATGGGAATTAGAAAAAAATCTGTGCGGATAAGCTTGACATTGAGATTCTCATAAATTTCCATCCCTAGAACCCTTTGCAGGCCTGCCTTTGGCTTCTTGTCATTAGCAGCCAAAGCAATTAACTTAATCCTTAGCATTCCATTGCACAGGGTAAAAATAATTATTCTAAACTAACTGAGGATTTGCTGTTTGATTTTGCTCTAACAGCTTCTGATTTTTAACCGTTGACAGAGAGCTTCAGGCTGTGATTTCTACAAGCATTTCCTTCACTGCAATGATTAAATAATTCTGTTACATGGCTTCTCATATATCAGCAGACCCTTCAAATAAGAAGCTTCTCGGGCTGTGTTTGAGAAAATCTCTCTCATTTTTACAGATGCTGATGTTTTCTTCTGGACTCTATTGCATCCAGTTGGAAAGGTTTCTTTGCTTCAGCCAGAAGCAATACCACAAGGATTTCTTCCAAGTGGTGTCCTTTTGTTGTTGTTATGTGCCTTCAAGTCGACTACAACTTATGGCGACCCTATGAATCAGCAACCTCTAAGAGCATCTGTCATGTACCACCCTGTTCAGATCTTGTAAGTTCAGGTCTGTGGCTTCCTTTATGGAATCAATCTATCTCTTGTTTGGTCTTCCTCTTTTTCTACTCCCTTCCGTTTTCCCCAGCATTATTAGCTTTTCTAATGAATCATGTCTTCTCATTATGTGTCCAAAGTATAATAACCTTAAGTTTCATAATTTTAGCTTCTAGTGATAGTTCTGGTTTAATTTGTTCTAACACCCAATTATTTGTCTTTTTTGCAGTCCATGGTATCTGCAAAGCTCTCCTCCAACACCACATTTCAAATGAGTTGATTTTTTTCTTATCTGCTTTTTTCACTTTCCGACATTCACATCCATACATAGAGATCGGACAAAGGATATTTTATGTGTTTCAGGTTCCCTCTAAGTCTTAGAGTCTAAGAAGATATTGGCTGTGATCCTGTGTGCACTTACCTTGGAGCAATTCCCATTGATCTGTGGGAAGCTTACTTCTTAGTCATCCACATATATAGGAACAGGCTGTAAATCTGCATTTAGTGACCAAACTCAGGTGAAAGTGTTTTGCTTTGAAAATGTCACCTTGTATCTTTTGTAGCTTTAGACTCTCTTTAAAAAGTTAGCGATGCTCAATACCATGTCTGCAGGATGGGTCATAATCCCTCGCTTTTACAGGTGATTGGTATCGTGCCAAGGATTTGTTTCCAACCAGAGTTGTAAGATTAAGGATGAGATCCAGTGTAGCACAGGTGGATATCTATCTACTCATGCAGTAGGGTTTTCCTCCCTCTGTACCCCCACCCCAATGGAGGAGGTGGACTTGGAAGAAAAGAAACTGCAAGTCTCATTGCCCATTGTGCAAATGGGCAGACATCACTGGATGTCAACCTCAATCAGGGGGTGGGGAACTTGAGGCCCAGGGGCTAAATACAGCCCTCCAGGCTTCTCTGTCTGGCCTGCGGAACTTTCCCCAGGTCACACCCCTCACTGGAAATGTGAGGAGGAGAAACCAAGATGCTAGAAAAATATGTTTTATTTGTAATCCAAACCCGACGTGTTTCAGACTTGTGTATTTAGGCTTTCATCAGGGACAAATTTCACTCAATGAACAAGTAAAATCACAACATACATATAAAATCTATCTATAGAACATCTTTTCACTTACGGTAAAGGCTGATGTACAATATCTTCCAATGAGCACAACTGCTTTCACCAATACAAGTGCATCAGAAAGGAGTTCATTAGGACTGTACATATATATAACATATATTTTTCTAGCATCTTGGTTTCTCCCCCTCACATAAGAACATAAGAAGAGCCTGCTGAATCAGGCCAGTGGCCCATCTAGTCCAGCATCCTGTTCTCACAGTGGCCTACCAGGTGCCTGGGGGAAGCCTGCAAGCAGGATCTGAGTGCAAGAACACTCTCCCCTCCTGAGGCTTCCGGCAACTGGTTTTCAGAAACATACTGCCTCTGACTAGGGTGGCAGAGCACAGCCATCATGGCTAGTAGCCATTGATAGCCCTGTCCTCCATGAAACCACATTTCTGGTTTTAGATGCTAGCCACTTTCCTTTGTTACACACCCCTCACTGGCCCGGCTTCACATCCCCAGTGTTGTTGCTTGGCTGGAATATGTCCTTGAAGTCTGATCATTCTGCTTCTTTGTCTGGATGAAGACAGATGTATGAAAGTATGTAGAAACGAGAAAGGTCAAGTTTACATTTCTTGGGCTGCCCATGTTTGCCTCTGGCCCTACCCACCACGGGCATGTAGCGCACAGAAAATGGTCCAGGAGGAAATGCAGCCCTCAAACTGAAAATGTTTCCCCACTCCTGCCCCAAGTGCTTGTCTACCCTAGCAGTTTACTGCAAGTCACTTCTTAGCCAAGGTACCTTTCATACTTGTTCGCTGTGAAATTATGCCAAATTGCTATAGAGTGTGGAGCCACACATAGCCTCAAACTTTAAAAAGATGAGGCAGCAATGCTGTACAATTTGGGGGCTTGCATTTCACTGAAGTCAAAAGGATTTAAGTAGCTTAACTGTGTGCAGTGTTACACCTCTTCAGAGGACAGCCCTCTGTAAAGTAGGACACATGGCCACTCTAGAGCCTTCTCGTAAAAATGTGTAATCAGAGAAACCATAAACTGGACCAAAGAGAAGGCAAGCAGGAGGAGATACAAAACAACTATGTTGGCAAAACGCTGGGAAAAGTCAGAGCAGGCCATTGTGATTGATTACCCCCAGGAGAGCAAATTGAGGCTAAGGCCACAATGCTATGTATGCTTCATTGGGACTAAGTCTAACCAAAATAGTTGGACTTACTTCTAAGCAACGTGCAATCTTGGGAGGAAAAAGAGAGCCAACAAATCAGTATTTTCTAACAAAAAAGCAAGATGGAGGCTATTGTTTTAACTACTGAGGCTGACCTTGGAAGGAAGCTGCTTCATGTCAGTGAAGTGGGAGGGCACTGCTGACTCTGATTAAACCATGGCAAGTGTCATTTAAAGGGGGACATCTTGGGGTAGGGAGAAAATCCAAGGGAGGAAAGGAAAATAAGGGAAAATCTATCAATATGTAGAACTCCAATAGCAAAACCTAGATTAAAGTTTTGGGAAATATACTGGGGTGAATTCTGTATAGATTTCCATCCAACTGTAAATGTGAAAACACATTGTTCCCCCTTAAGGACCATAACTCATCATTCCTCCAAAATCTGGTAACAAAAAAAATTTTTGCAATGAGATGCGCAGCCCTGGATGAGGAAGGAATTTTCCAGTACTAGCTATTTAGCTGGACCCAAGGACATTATTCAGAGAAGGAAAGTTAGGGCTTATGAATTCTAGACTAGGATTCTGTCCTCCGTGACGACCTTTTCACACATTCATTGTGATCATTTGAAAGTGAACGAGAAGCCACTGAAGATCAATTGTATAATAATCTAACATACATGGAGAGAGATTTGGAGATATGACTATTGATAGCAAAAATAACCTTTAACAGCCTTGCTCTGCCAGGCTTATGATGGTTCACCAGCTATAGCTGTTCTTGGACTGGGATAGCCTGGCCTCAGTTGTCATGCTCTGGTGACCTCCCACTTAGACTACTGTAATGCACTCTACATGAAGCTGCCCCTGAACATGGTCTGGAGGCTGCAGCTAGTGCAGAATGTGGATGCCAGGTTGGTAAGCGGGGAATTCCAATGGGACCATGCATCACCGGTCTTGAAAACACTGCACTGGCTGCCAGTGAGCTACTGAGCCCAATTCAAAGTGTTAGTGCAAGTGTACAGAGCCCTAAACAGCTTGGGACCCAAGTACGTAAAAGAGTGACTCCCTCAATATCAACCATCTTGGGCCCAACATCAGCAGGGGAGGACCTATTGGTGGTGCCGCCTCTTGCTGCTGCCCTTTTTGGCAATTACCCATGACAGAGCCTTCTCAGTGGTATCTCCCCATTTGTGAAATGCCTTCCCTGGTAAGGTGCATCTGTCTCCTTCATTATTGACTTTCAGGAGAAATTTAAAGATATTCCTGTCAATGCAGGCATTTAATAGCTGATAGATACAACAACCTTGAAATTAATAACTGTGAGGGTATGCAATTGCTTTTAAATGTTTTAGATACTCTAAATGTTTTATATGGTGTTAAATGGTTTTTAAATGGTTTGAATGTGAGTTGTATTCAACTAAGTCCTACTCAAAATGGAAATGGACTGCCTTGAAGTTGATCCTGACTTATGATGACCCTATGAATAGAGTTTTCATAGTAAGCGATATTCAGAGGTGGTTTACCATTGCCTTCCTCTGAGGCTGAGAGGCAGTGACTGGCCCAAGGTCACCCAGGGAGCTTCATGGCTGTGTGGGGATTCAAATCCTGGTCTCCTAGGTCGTAATCCAACACTCTAACCACTACACCACACTGGGTCTCAAGTCCTACTCAAGCCCCATTGAAATTAATAAACCTAAGTTAGCCGCGTCTATTAACTTCAATGGGTCTACTCTGAGTAGGACTAATATTGAATACCATCCTATGTTTTTATTTTATTTTAAATTGCATTGTTTTAACATTGGGATTTTTACCATCCTTGGCTCTTTTGGGAGGAAGGGTTAGATACAAATGTAATACATAAACAAATAATACAGAAAACGGTCTTGTCTGATAGCCAATCTCTGGTACAAAAGATGAAAAATGCTTTACAGTAGAAAAAGGTAGCGTCCAGAAAGACATCAGAGGAAAGACTTGCTCACCTTTACCATGTAACCAGCCCATCCAAATGTTGGGCTAATTCGTACGGTGGGCTCCACAGATTTTTACTGATAGTTGGACCATTTGATTCTATTCAAAGGGTGCAGACTAACTGACAATGTCCTATGACTTTGAAACTCATTCCCAGCTGTTTTTTATATGGATTGCACAGGTCAGCTGCTAGTTAAATCAGCCTCAACTCAGCACTGACCTTTGGCAAACTCATAATATAGACAAGCCCAGTATGTCAGTGTTTTGCGTTCAGTGTCACCAGAGGCCTCTGACAAGCGGATGGTATTCAGCTGAGACAGGAAGCTGTGCATTAGTTCCAGACTTGACAAAAAGGGTTTTAACACCTTGAGCAATTTTAACCTCTTTGAAAACCATGTCTAAATTAGTTTAGACTGAAACTACTATGCACCCATGCATATGTAAGTATATACACATTTCACACCTGCAATATTTAAACTTCTGCTTACTCTTTCGGGCCAAACCAACACAACATTGCGAGATCTAGATATATTCTCCCATGTCCCCCTGAACAGCTTGTGGATGGTGGTGATTTTTGGCTACCGTTAAAACGATTAGCTTCCATCATCCCCAGCCAGCACAACTCATGGTTAGGGATAACAGTTGGAGGGCACTAGTTTGGGAAAGGCTGCTTTAACCCCCAACCCCAACAGAAATCATAGAAGATATATTTACTAGTCCTTAAGCAGGGAACTTGCTGAAAAACTAAATTAAGAAACAAGGGAGAAATAAGGTCCATGAAAAAAAGGAAGGCTGAGGAAGGAGCCCCTCCCTTCCTGTTGTTTTCATGGCAATATTAGTGCTCCTGTCCTGCGCTTGAGAGTTGCAGTATGGAACTGCTGCTCTCTAGAAAAATTTTACAAGCCAAATTTATTTTTACAAAACTCCATGGGAAAACAGAGGGAAACCAGTCGTGACATTTATTTTCAGAGATGCCCTGAGCTTAGACTACCATGATGCTAACAATGTGGACATGGGAGCTGAAAGTGAAAGGTGGAGGAATGGAGACCACATTTTCCCAGTATCAAAACTGCATACCAGTTATCAAGAATTTTTTTCGCACAATAGGAAGACTTGCTCAAGAGACGTTATCTGGACCCCCTACAACAACAGAGTAAAAACTCTACATTTACTGTATACACACACTGTGGCCAGATTCAAACCATACATCTATTCCACTATTGTTCCACTTTAAACTGCCATAACTTCTCCCAAAGAATCGTGGGATATGTAGTTTGTGAAGGGTGCTGAGAGTTGTTAGGAGAACACTATTCCCCTAATCTGACCCTCTGTGGCACAGAGTGGTAAGTGGCGGTAACGCAGCCGAAGCTCTGCTCACGGCTGGAGTTTGATTCCAACGGAAGGAGGAAGTTGAATCTCCGGTAAAAGGAGTCGAGGTCCACCCAGCCTTCCATCCATCCGTGGTCGGTAAAATGAGTACCCGGCATACGCTGGGGGGTAAAGAAAGGCCGGGGAAGGAACTGGCAATCCCACCCCATATATACGGTCTGCCTAGTAAACGTCGCAAGACGTCACCCTAAGAGTTGGAAATGACTCGCACTATAAGTGCAGGGACACCTTTACCTTTTTATTCTCCTCATAGAGCTACAATTCTCAGAGTTCTCTGGGAAAAGGGACTGACTGTTAAACACTCTGACAACTGTAGCTGTCTGAGGAGAATAGGAGGCTCCTAACAACTCTCAGCACCTTTCACAAACTACACTTCCCAGGATTCTTGGGGGAAAGCCATGCCTGTTTAAAGTGGAATAAATGTATGGTGTGAATGTCTACACACACACACACACACACACACACACAGAGAGAGAGAGAGAGAGAGAGAGAGAGAGAGAGTTTGAAAAATTATTGCTTTTTCTGGAAGAACCCAAACTGCCAAAGACTTGCCTTCATTGTGCAGGAAATAGATTTGGAACTGGATCAAACCAGCTTTCAGCTTTGCCATCCTTCACTCAGAATTATAAACATGAGATTATTACAACATACTTCCTGCATGTGTCTTACATGTGTCTCCGATCTGTACGTTGTGTGCATTGCAAGTAAACACAAGTTTAAAAGAGCAGTGTTAAAGAAAGTGTCGCTCAGATGGAATAGTCAGCTGACCCAGACAACAATATATACAGAGAGAAAGCAAAGGGTCATTCAGACTTTTGAAGGGACAAATCCCCATGTCATCACAAAAAACAAATTCTAACCAAGTCCTACTGAAATCAATGAGATGTACAGCTCGAGTCTACGTATGTTCATGCAAAATTCAATGCCACCAAATTTAATGGGACTAAGGGCTCCTCCAGACATCCTTTTTAATTTTTCATTATGATGATTTGTGCTCATGATGACAGTGGGGCAGTTATATGCAATGCCACTTTCAATACTGTTTGCATCTTCAAAAGTTTTGATGCAGACACAGCACTGTGTTTCCAATCAGCGTGTGTTCCATAGCTTCCTGCTGAAACCTGCAGCTATTCTTACCACAAATGTTCTGGGTGACAGTGTGGTGTTTATTACTCTTACTCTTAAGAGCAGATCAACACAGTACAAAGGACATGGGACTGCAACCCAAAATGGCAACCCTGTGTTGGTCTCTCTCCTCTCCTTCTGTAACATCAGTCCAGTTTTCCCTGTGTGCTGCCACTGGGATGTCAATACACATCATAGGGATGTCAGGCCATGGTGTAAGTTGAACTAAATGACAGCAGTGTGTGGCCGAGCGAGAGACTCTGTGTTTGCCATCAGGGGGTGACTGTTTTCACCTGCCTCGCCCTACCCTTCAGCCCTGACAGCGATCATCAAGACGTTGCTTCCAGAAGAAACTTTATTTTTCTTTTTTTTTTTTTCAATAATTTTTATTCAGATTTTCATAAAACATACAAGACAAAATCATAAAACATTCAAAGACAAAAAACAAAATCAAAAATAGTTAAACAAAAAGAAAAAAAGAGAGAAAAAAAAAACAAAAATAAAAAATAAAGAGTAAAATATTGACTTCCCATTTGTCAAAGATCAAATCAGTTATAAGTCTATAATATATAACAATCCTGTCTCTTAAGTCATATTATAAAATCACTTTCCTCCAGTAGTTATCTTACTTAATCATCAAATCTCATAAACATTACTTTATTCTTTCCACAAAAAGTCAAAGAGAGGTTTCAATTCTTTAAGAAATATATCTATCAATTTTTTTTTCCAGATAAGCATATCGATTAATCCATCTCATTACTAATTATGATAATCTTATTGTCATAACCATAGTCAAAATAAACATTTCAATTAATCCATCACATCAGAATCTGTTAGGTTCAATAATTTCAGTAGCCATTGTTCTATTATCTCTATTAGTTCCATTTTCCATCTTCCATCTTCAGTAGTCTTGTTAAGTCCAGTAATTTCAATATCCAATCTTCCATTATCAGTATTCCATAATAATCTTGCTGTCAAAGCCATAGTCATATAGTAAGAGTCTGATGGGGATTACCTCTATCCCAAATATTTTCTTGCCATCCATTCTGAATAGGTTGCTGAAATACTGCTGTAAAATCATATCTCTGTTCTTTTTTTCAAAATACACTGGGTCATCTCTTAAAAGTTTTTCCATTGTCACATGGCTGCAGTTAATTCCATAGATTTTCTCTATATTGGGCTCCATCACATCATTCCAGTCCAGAAGATTATCCATGCCATTGATAACTTTATCTCTAGAATCTTCATTCATTTCTTCAGAGATAACATTGAGTTCCAAACAATAGATTTTATTTCTAAAGTCCATAGACTCCAAATCTTGTTCCTGTTCCACGTTGGTTCCAATCTCCGGGATCTCCTCTCTCACAGGGACCCCTATTCCAGTCTCCAGGGTCACCTCTCTCACAGGGACCCCTGTTCCAATCTCTGGGGTCTCCTCTCTCACAGGGACCCCTTCCAGGGTCACCTCTCTCACAGGGACCCTTATATCTTTAATCTCCTGCTTCATTTTACTCAATTCAATTTTCATTATCTCAATCTCATCCATTATTTTCTGAAACATAGTTATTTCCAGATTTTCAGCCACTTTCTTAATTGCCATTTTAAAAGAAAAATATAGGAAAACCACTTCTTATTTCAGCAACAATTGGGTTAATACTCCAAACTTGGTGACATCACAGTATAAACAGAGCAGACAGCCTTATCTCTCCAATAGTTAAGTAAACAAAATGCAGTTCCCAGGATCGAAACAATTAATGGCAATCGTCAAGAAACAGATTCGTCAAAATAAAATAGACCAAAAAGAGAGTAGTCTCAAAACAGTATAATATTTTTCAAAATAAAAATCTGGAATAGAAATCCCTCTTCTGTGTATATCTTTAGAATGCAAATCCAGGACAGCTTTTTGCAACAAAAACAGAGATAAGCTATTAATTAGTGCGTAGCAGAGAGAAGTTATGGCTCCCCAGTGAGATGTCAAAAACTGATCAATCTGGCAAATCTCTTTTAAACAGCAACAATTTAAGTCAAGTAAAAGAAAAATATAGAAAGAAGGGTGCTTGCCTGTAAGTGCGTTCTCTCTTAGAAGATAAGGTGAACGTTCGCTTTATCAGATAGAGCTTGCTGTTAAAAATCCGTCCCACCTTCGTCGGCTGGACCTCGTCCCATAAATTAATGAGATCTGGTCGTCCCAACAAAAATAGGCTTTGAGGTTAATCTCTTCGTTTCTCCCTACCCGGGAGAAGTTTAATCAGTCAAAAAAAAAAAAGAAAAAACTGACTGATATATCTGAATAAGCTTCTTTTGAGGCAGGAGCCCGTCTCAAAAGCAGGCACAGGCTAAGTCACCCTTCCCGGAAGTCTCCAGAAGAAACTTTATTTTTCATGTTATGTTGTTGTAATAATATAGTTTTCATTATGTGTTGATTGTACTATTATGTTTAGACATTTGTTTTTTATGAGAACTGCTTTGAGCACAGAGGTACATAGGAACATAGGAAGCTGCCTTATGCTGAGTCAGACCATTGGTCCACCTAGCTCAGTATTGTCTTCACTGATTGGCAGCGACTGTCCAGGGTTGCAGGCAGGAGTTCCTCCCAGCCCTACCTGGAGCAGATGCTCTGCCACTGAGCTATAGGCAACACAGAATATACATCAATTGACTAGGACTATGACTACATTTTGTGAGGGTGAGAAAGACACTTTTTTTGCTGCAGCAGCCTTGTGTAATATGTAGTTCTGCCTCCACTCTCCTGGATTTCAAAGTAGGTGTGCCTAACTTTATCTGGTTTACATACCCTCAATACACTTCACTCATTATATTAGCTTTCTTCTCTGGGATGTTGTTTATGAAAGGGGTTATATTTTTAGTACTTCACAGTTAGCCTCTGGAACTGCTGGAGACAAAGGGATGACATATTGTCAAATTGTTTTCTGATCTCCTATAATGTATATAGTAACATTTATTCAGTGATAAGAAGTCGTCATTTCCACCTCGCCCTTACTAGCAGTACCCTATGCTGGGGACAAATAATAGGGAATGGCTATTACCATCGCGCTTAAAAAACCCCCAAACCTTCCAGAAGCATTTGGCTGCCCGCTATTGGAAAAAGAATACAAGCATATCTTGATTGTGGATTTGATTCAATAAAGATCTGAGTGAGGATCGATGATTTGAATGCTGTTCAGTCTTTTGGGAAGAAATCACTCCATTCCAGCCTTTCCCAACCAGTGTGCCTCCAGATATTGTTGGACCACAATTCCCATCTTTCCTGACCATTGGCAATGCTGGCTGAGGCTGATGGGAGTTGTGGTCCAACAAAATCTGGAGGCACACTGGTTGGGAAAGGCTGCTCCATTCAATAGCAAAATCAGATGGTGCATGGTGAGTGCTGACAGGATTGGTGCCAAAATGAGGGCACTGAGAAACAAAACGGGATCTCTGAGATTTGCAGAAGAACAAAACAAATCTGCAAAATTAAGCCTAAGGGGACAAAAATGAACTAAATAAAAAAAGGCCAAATACAACTCAGTAGCCACAAAATGGGAGGGGCAGGAAGGGAAATAGAATATCTTGGAGGAGGGGCTGGATACAGTGCAAACTTTTGTTGCAGGTACCACTTGTGGTCACTATTTATTACTTATTGGAAGGTAAAACTCTTCCAATGTAATGTTCAGAAGAAAGTTGTGTCAGTTATTGTTCAATTTTTTACAACTACTTAAATTATATAGTTGCTGGGAAACCTTTTGAAGGGATAAAGATAAAAGATGTGATCTCTTTTTAATCCATTTAACTCTACTGATCTTTTTCTAATTAATTTGTTGATGCTTTTACATAAAAGATATATTATTCTTATAACTGTAAATTTGTTTCTTATGTGCATATTCAATAGAAAAATGGAATAAAAATTGTGGAGTTTCTGGGATTTAATCATATTCAGCAGGGCAGGTTTTATAATATGTTCTCCTGGTTTTGTTCTACCAGACTGCATAAATCTGGGCCCACTTCCAGATGAGCTGTTTATTGAGCATGCATCCTAATTTGTATTTACAGCTTTGCAGGGAGGTTAGACAATGTTGGCTATGTACTGAGCATTCATTCTGATTTGTTTGCAGGGAGGTTAAATGGGCTTGTTGTGCAAGTGTTCCAGATCAGCTTTAATTGTGTAACCTGATTTTGTCAGTGTGTGATTTAATCCCACCTGACAATAGTGACAGTCTGGAAGAACCCTGGATGTCCAGTAAGTCCTGTGGTGTTTGTGTTCTTTATGCTTGTTTAACTACTGGTAATATTTTCTTCTGTTGTCAACAGTCTTTTCCTCAGGGCATTTGAGTCTTTAATTTTGAATAAGACTGCTCACTGTTAGCTGTTATCTTTTACCTTACTGCTTACTGTTAGCTGTTATCTTCCAGAATGATTGTTTGAGCCAGATATAGAGATATTCTTCCATATGAGCCGAGCCCAAGAAAAAGCAAGCTACATCCACAGAATCTCTTCTGCATATGGAAGCTAATTGGGCACACATTTTGTGCAAGGGCTGCTTCTGCACATGGAATAGTTCAAGTGTATTTTTTGTTTGCTTGCAGCCTTCTGCTTGCAGCATTGGTATGTCTGATATTTATCACCTCAGGACACTTCTGCATTTGGAAGGCTTGCATTTGGCCCCTAAGAAAGCTGTATGATTAATCTCAGACCTAAATGATCACTGCATTTCTAGCTCCTCTAATTTTGGAGTCATCTGGAGCTTTAGTTAGAAGCTATTTTTCTCTAGAGCCTTAGTTCATATTAATATTGACTGAAAAGACTGCCATCCTAAGCTGTAGCCAACTGCCAAAGTTGGAACCAAGTTCTAGGATCTAGGCAGTAGGATTGCTCAGGAGTCAAGCTAGAAGTAAGAGACAAGGCTGGAAGGAGCTAGAATACACAAGAATCAGGAATACAATTGTTGTCCAGGCAAAGTCCCAACCTTAACAAGAAGATCTGAATAGCCCTTCCTGCTAGGTGGACCTATGACCAGCCTGGACCTGTGGGGCCCTTTGCTGCCCCAACCTGCTGACCTGATGGCTCACCATGTGAGGCAGCTGTGATGAGCAGGGCTGAGAGAAAGTCCATTTGCAGGTAACAAAATTGAGGAGGCATTTGGGTGTTTTTTTAGATGTGAAGGTCACGAAATTGGAACATGAAAAGCTAACTTATCCTGAGTCACACCATTGGCTCATCTAACTCAGTACTACCTACACTCACTGGTGGTGGCTCTCCAGGATTTCAGAAAGTGTCGTCTCCCAGCCTTGCTTGGAGATGCCATGGATTGAACTTGGGACCTTCTGCATACAAAGCATGTGCTGTGCAACTGAGCCATGGCCCTTCGCTGAGAGGATGGTGGCTATATAGGGCAGTAGCAGTGCTCATCCATGTGGCACTGTTTTCTCCATCACATCCCCCTTCCACTGCTGCTATCTCAACATGTAGTGTTGTTCGGGGGGGGGATTCTGGGAAACAATGGTGGCCCCCTGCTGATGGCTATCTTGGCAAGTGTTACTGTCACCATTTTAAAGCCAGGCAGGTATCCTTTGAGAACTTTCCATTAGCCAGAACAAAGAGCTATGCGCTCCTACATCCGGCATCCCCAACTCCTGATACAGTCTTTGTTAAGCAGCACTAATGGCACTCTAATAATCAAATGTGACTTATGCGCTCACATTTCTTCCTTACTCCTCCTCTTCTATCAGGGCACATCTTGTTTCTGCATGTAGCTTCTGCATCATGCCAGAGACATTGGAAATCCTGTTAACAAATTTCACTGCTTTTATTGCAACTGTTTTAAATTCTCTTGAAATTCCTTCATATGACCCCCACCCCATGGAGGACCATCCAAATGAATGTAAAATTTCACTGCAGGTGAAATTCAGTGGCAAACTCTGGAGTGATGTGAACCATCTCTTCTTTGATGCCATTAACAGGGCTGGCCCTATCATTAGGCAGAGTGAGGTGGGCACGTCAAGCAGCTGATTTTGGGTGTCATGAAAGGCCAACAAATGGTTAGTTATTTAATTAATTATTGTTGTTCTTTTACTTCTAGAAATAGGCATTTGTAGGATTTTCTGCATCAGGTGCCAAAATAATTGGGCCAGATTGATGCTACGCATGTTGACCCTACATTTGCTGTTCCACTTCAGGAAAGAAAATGTCTTGAGCTGACCCTGGTTAATAATCTTACTGATCTCTCTTTATCTTTGTTTAAAATTCTTAAACTATTTAGCCTGATCAAGACGCTTAATTCACCTCAGGTTGTTTCTGACAGCAGCTTTAAACGTTCATGCTGATACGTTCGCAGAAAATGTGCGCCGAAGTTATACATTGTCGCCTGTTTGTTGAGCATTCACCCTGATATGCTTGACATTGCCAGCTACTGGTTGTTATCCCATACTTTCCAGTGCAATTGTCCATCACAATTTTCCATCACTTTTCCTATCAGACTTTTTGCTGTTAGAAAAATGACAGCATAATAGAACTAGAAAGTGTGGAATAACAACCAGTTTGCGCAAAAAAGAAAAGAAAAAAAGAGCCCATCTGGAAATGCCTTCAAATGACACTTATGTCAGACTTTGGCAACTACTCTGTACATATAGGCATGTAGCTTGTGTTCCTATGCTGTGGCACACTTGCTTGTGTTATTAACTGTATATTCCTTCCTGGCATTCCTTTACACCATTATTCTTGTCTGATTATTTTTATTTTTCTCCTCAGCAATGGGGTCAATCAGTCTGTGCTACTATTCTCCTCCCTCCTTTCCCCTATGTTTCATAAATGATTCTTTCAGTTGGTTTTGGGAGTCTTTGGTCACATATCCCTGCCCAAATATGTTGGGAACCCCGTTGAAGAAACTGCTGAAAGGGTTAATTGTTTTAGGATCCCCATTTCTCTGTCTCAAAGTGCTAAAGTTGAACTTCAAGTTTCTAATCAAAAGTTGAAACCAGATGGGAGAGAAATGCCAAGATTAATATGAAAAGTATGTTGCAGAAAGATCAAATGAAAGAAAAAACTGAAAATGTTTTCAATTGAGAAGAGCATTCTTTCAGCAGCAGATTTATGTAAAACCAAGAGCCAATATGGGAATCTCCCTCATTCACACGCAGGTGACAAGGAATTCAGCTCTGCTGGGTGGGACAGCACTGATACAGTAGTAGGGCTCGCAATGTTAACCTGTCTTTCTCATCTTAGGGTGCTTCCAGACAGGAGCTTAATTTGGGTCATTGGCAACAGGTGTCCTTCCCTTCCCCCTTAATCAAAGTGTAAATCTGGATTAAATGAGGGGGATAGGCTGGCATACATGAGGACTGATCTCACAATAAATACCCATGTGGAAGCACCCTTACTTGGAACCCCCTGGGTATGGCATAGGCATATGTCCCTAGGGCGTTTGCTAATTATCTGTAGTGGAAAGGGCAATGTTTGAATGGAAAATCTCCCTATACTGGGCTTTAATATGTCTTTCACATTGGGAAGGCACTGTTTCTGCCACTGAGCCCAAGGGAGGATGACATGCTGTCGCTGAACTGAATATAGTAGAAGAGGGTACTTTAAATGGTGTGCCTTTAGTGGACGAGATTGAACTCATATCCTCCTTGTGTGCTCCCAGAGGCATCTGGTTGGCAACTGCGCAATCAGAATCTTGGATGAGATGGCCTTTGGTCTGATCCAGCAGGATTCTTTGTATATTCTTGAGTTCTTCATTTAGGAGCTTGAGAAACCCCACATCTAGTTAAAGATAATTTCTGGATATTGTGTGTGTGTATGTGTGACTTTGAAAAACACAGCAACAGATTTCTGAGAGGTTCATAAACCAGATGGCAAGTAATTACTATGCATGAAAACTAGTGCATTTTGACATTGCATTTTTAAAGTTCAGCACTGTCCAATGATTATGCATGTGTATTTTTAACAACAGCCAATGGGATTGCCAATACTTGAAAATAAAAATATGCTGGTTCCCAAGGGGATCTGGGATCCAGAGACTGGTGGGGAAAGAGGGCGGGGCCCAGCAGAACAAAAGGATGTGACCTATAAGTAAATGGGTGAGGCCCAGGGTAGGACCCAGCAATAAAGGGCAGAGCCCACGAAAAATGTTCTAGTCATCTAAGGTGCACCTTGATTGCATGTGGTTACAAGTTCCCTAAGCAATGCTGTCCACACATGATACCAGGTCAAAACAGACCAACACAATCCAGACTACAATTGTCATGAACACAAAGAAAGCACAAAGCAGAGCAGATATCTCACGCAGATTACTCCACCCACAGACTACATGTTAATTCATACACATCTGGAGCATTTTACTTAAAGAAGAAACATTCAGAAGACATTTTAGAAAACATTGACATATTTCACAGATGGAGAACATTGACACTGAATCTAATCTCAAAGACTCCCAAAGATTAGGTTCTAATCCCAGAATCTAATCTCCACATCACTCAAGAAAGTGAGCCAAGCCAGGCCACAGGCTACAGGCCAAGTTTGACAGCATGTGGAAAATAAATATATACAGAGGTAAGGAAACTTTCCTTTCTCCTATCAGTGGCAAATGGTGTTCCAGACACCCCCCAAAATAACTGCTGAAGTTATTTTGTTTCCTGGTTTGTTGGCAACCCTATCAGCCACCTGGCTAGATACTTGGCCAGTATGAGAACCCTTGTCATATTTCCAAGATATGCTAGGATTGTGTGCTGGAAATAAAATATGACACCAGACATTGGGTCTGATTCATGAGATCTTTGAAATGGTTCAGCATCTCTGCCACTGGCAGCCTGGCACAACCACTACCTTCTGGTACTATTCACTTTAATTGGCAATAAATACAAATTGACTGCAGTGGTCCGGGTTGATTATATCCTTTCAAACTGAGTGGCTTACGTGATCAGTAGCTCAAAGGTAGAGCATTGTATGCTGAAGGTTCCAGGTTCAATCCCTGGTGGCTCCAGGTAGGGCTGGGAAAAGCATCTGCTTTGTAACCTGGAGAGCAGCTGCCAGCCAGTATAGACAATATTGAGCTAGATGGATCAGTGGTCTAAGGCAGATTCCTATGTTCCTATTACTCTTGCAACTGAAGAACACTTTGCTGATCCTTACAGGCTAGAAAGCACTTGCCCTCCCTCCCTTATGCACAGATCCTCACTGGCACTTGGGACAGAGGCCCTCTTAAATACTATTCTCCTAAAGCACAATGTTTGCAACATAAATCAGATGTCTAAGCCAAACCAGGATCAAGGCCACCACCAGCCACTCATTTTTGTGTTCAGACACAATGCGATAGAAGAATGAGCAGATGAAAGTCAACATTACAGAACACCATTTTTATTTGGTTGAAACATATATGGACATCAGAGCTCTGCAGAGAGGCCCAGTCTGCTGTGTCACACAGTATGCACAGCTAAACATCCATAGAGAGCAGCAGAAAACTTGTGAACAGTTAAAATATTTTCCTGACCCAATGATGCATCCTTATTCAGAGCTCTGGAATCTTTCTCTTTCCTTCTTTGGGGAATATACAAGCAGAAAAATGAAGCTACGGAAAAGCCATGGTCAGATTATTCAAGAAAAATAAGTGAGACTTGTACAGATGCCAAAATGAATTTTGGCTGGTCTATCACTAAGAATCTTCAGACTTCTATTAATATCCCTTGCTAAGAGTCCGTTGCTGCTGTTGCTGCTGCAGCAGCATGAGGCAAGATTGTATGCAAGCAGAGGCAGCAGAGGCAGGAGAGCTTCAGAATAAGGAGGTGTTTCCAGATGCAAATGATGACGATATATATGTCATGATACAGTCTGAGGGCTGCCTGGGAGGAGTCCAATGTCAAAGCTATGACTAATAAAATAATGACAGTGTGCTCATCTGTAGCACCTTTCTGACCAGGTATTTTACAAATGTTCATTAATTGTGCCCCACCCAGGATGAATCAGATATGAATGATTGCTTCCATGATAAAAAGTGGGTGAGTTCTGAACATTGCGCCAACCAAGTCATATCTCTGAACAGGACTTGAGTGCCTGGACCATTTAATTCCTATACTAATCTTTCAGCCACATTGCTGTATCGCTAAACTGTGGAGGAGAGATAATTATTATTATTAGCAGAGCAGTTTTTGAGTGTTCAGTGCTTGCTTCACATAGATCAAAGATAGCCACAGTGGCACCTTCCAGATGTTGTTGAACTACCACACCCATCAGCCCCAGCAAATGGTCAGGGATGCCACCAGCCTGTTGTAGCCTGGCAACATCTGGAGGGCACCATATTGACTACCCCTGACATAGATTATCTCAGTAGTTCTTACAACAGTCTTCCAAGGGGAGGGGGCTGTAGCTCAGTGGCAGAGCATTTGCTTTCCATGGAGAAGGTTGTGGGTTCAGTCCCCACCATCTCCAAGTAGGGCTGGGAAGGACTGGAAAGTGCTTTGGCCCTGGAGAACCAGTCAGTGTACACAGTAGTGGGAAACATGTGGCTCTCTCCAGATGATTTTGGGCTCCAACTTCCATCAGCCCCAACCAGCACCAGGGTTGATAGGAGCTATAGTCAAGTAGCATCTAGAAGAGCCCAGGTTCCCCACCATTGATGGGGACAGTACTGAGCTAGATAGCAATGGTCTTATTTGTTGTAGGGCAGCTTCCATTGTTCCTTTGCCAGTATAATCTATTCTGCCCATGTTCCAAATAGGAACGGAAGCTGAGATATATAGCTAAGACTACATCATCAGTTCCTGGATGATGTGAGATTTGAGTAGGGGATTTTCCAGCTCACAGTTCAGCCTCTTATCTGCTAATTTATACCATCTCTTGTACATAAGAATCTCATCCTTCAGCACAAGTGCAAAATGTTAACACTGCACAATCCACTAATTATTATTAAACCCTTCTCTAATTAGCACCTTGAATTTAGACTTGCTTTCCACATTGTGACTTCCGTACTGTGTAAGCAGCCACCCACCTACAGAAGTGCAGCCTGCAGGGCATTTCCGGGCAGAAGATTTTGTTAGTTGGAAGGCTACCTAGAAACTGTGCTCATCCTCTGTGTGGATCACTAATAATCCTCATGGGACCTTGGAAGCTAGTAGGATCAGTGCTGCTGGCATAGCCCACCACAGCAAGTAACTGTGGGTTATAGCCATTGCTAATCCTACTCAGAGTACACCCATTGAAATTAATGACCCTAAGTGCGTCATATTCACTAACTTCAAGGGGTCTACTCTGAGTAGGACTAGCATTTGGCTACACCCCTGTAGTTGCTTCACTAGTTCGTCCCATTCCCTTGCAGCACCTACTCCATTTTAGCCCTGGGAGAAGTGCTACATTTTAGTAGCTGGGAGAAGGTAGCCTAAATGGGCCTCTTCATTATTTCAGCTTTTTCTTATTGTCACATATTGGGAGAAGGAACCATTGCTCAGAAGAAAGTGCTTTATGTTCAGATGGTCCCAGATTCAGACTGCAAGGACACCATACATGTAAAGCACAGTTAAAGCACATTTTATTTATTAAAATAAAGCCATTTACAACAAATTAAAAACCATACAGTAAAAGCCATTAAAAATACAATAAAAACAAAAGCCAGCAATTGTAAAAAGACATCTTAATTGCCTGCATAAGCCTGTAGGAACAGAAAGGTGTTCAGTAGGTGTTTAAAAGTTAAAACGGAAATCACCTGCTGAATCTCTGTTGACAGAGCATTTCAGAGAATTGGGCCAATGACAATGAAGTCTTGATTTCTTGTTGATGTTAAATGGGCCTCACCAACTTGGGGGATGATCAAAGCTGTTCCTGCAGATGATCTCAATGATTGAGTTGGGATATAAGGACTCAGGTGGTCTTAAGATACCCTGGACCTAATTTGTTCAGGGCTTTGCAAATTAATACAAGGACCTTGAACCTGGCTCATTAGTGGATGGGGAGCAGTGCAGATGTTTTAAAGAGTGGTGTCTCATGTTGTTGGCCATGTGCCCCCATCAGCAGTCTGGCTGCCTCATTTTGCACATAGCCCCCCCCAATCCTTGGAACTGTAGTTTGTTAAGGGTGCTGGGAATTGTAGCTCTATGAGGGGTGAACTACAGTTTCCAGGATTCTTTGGGGGAAGTCCTGTGCTTTAAATGTATGGTGTTTATGCAGTCTTAATCTCTAGGGTTTTAAAATTTTTATTTTAAGATCAAATAGCAGAAAATAATCCAACTTGATTTAAGGCAGTTTCTTATGTGCTTGGTAAATGAAAGTAGACTAGGGGTCACCATCGTGGCATCCATGAAAGGTCTCAGTGAATATCCAAATCCACAATGCACAAGAGGCTGTTTACTCTTCCTGCTTTGTTCCTCTTTGCACTGGATCAGCCTCTTCTGCATTAAACACACCCTCTTAAACACGTCCACATTTCATTGGCTGAGAAGATCGAACACTCCCCCTCTTTTCTGAACAGAGGAGAGGCCTAATGTAGGTTTCTTCCTCCCATAGATGGGGGGGGGCTGATGGGAAGGAATACCTTCACAATTTTTGGATGTGACATAACACAGTTTTGTGTTATGCCATGCCCCCACAGCAGACATTTTGTGATTGATGCCTATGGAACTTCCTCAAAATTTCAAGTGTGCCAATTGGCCCCCAAAGGGTTAGCAACCCCTGAGAAGGCAAGCATTTACCAAGTGGTAATTTACCACAGTTGTCATGTTATCACAGTTATATATGTGATAGCCTATATGGGCAAGGAAAGTGATTTTTCACCAATCTTCTGCTTCTTTAGATTCTGATCAAATTCAGTTGTGTGACAAAATTCTCTTCATGTGAGCAGGCACTTCCAATGTCCAGCTCCTGACACAGTTGCATGCCCACTATGATGAGTTAGACCACTTGGTCATTTGTGTGTTCACCCTCATCACCAAATACAACACATCCAAGTGAATCTTCTTTCCATGTTTTCCATCAGGCACAATCTTTAGCAACATCTTCAGGATACATAAAAATATGTTTCCACTTTGGGAATTCGGAGCCAATGAGGTTTCCTGCAGCTTCCCCACCCCCACCCCAGGTTGTTTCATTGAGCCAGTTACTCACCATGTGTAATGCAGATGATTAATACCTGTCGGTCCAGACACTTGAGTCATAGCTTACCTTACTCCTCATGTAATAACAGGCTGATGCTCTTAGATGCTTGACTTGAAGTCAGTGCCAGCAACCTAACTGCTTTTCTAGCCACATAAAGAAAGACGTGCGCCTTGTTATACAGCCCCGGGCCATGTGTTTGAGAAGACTGCAGCAGTTCACAGACCTATACTTGGTTTCAGTTTTGGGCTGTCACCAAGTCCTAACATTTGCGGTCTCCTTCCTTTGCTGTCTCCTGCTTTCCCTTGGCCCCTAAGCAATTTTTGACACATTATTTGTAGAACATAAAAGTAAGTGGAACACTACAGACTCAGCTGGGAGCCCCCACAGAGGATTTCAGCTTTGCCCTGCTCTGCCTTCCTGCCCAGAGGGATGAGGGCTTCTAAGAAGATTGATAGACAACTTACCCACTTTTGTCTGACACTGAGAATGCTTATATTTATCACAGAAAAAAATGCCCCATATTTATGAATCCCCTCCAAATGATTGGCATAAACACGTGTCATGGTACTTCCTATTTATATAATGTGGGGGCCCTAGTCTACGCGGCCATCCTAAAGTCCATATGGGAGGCTAAAAGCTGATCCCATGTTCTGTCTGGATCAAGGTTTCCACAGATGGGTGCAATGCAAACACTGGTAAATATAGCTGATGAACGTATTTAATTTAAAACACACAAGCTTTGCCTTCAGAAATGTCTTGGCTGGAGGAACTAGCCTTTTCGCTGATGTCTTGGCAGCACAGCCACATCCAGCTTCAATGCCAAGAAAATGCAAAACAAGAAAAGAAAGAGCTTGGTGGCATGAGGCTCCTGAAACTGATGGACCACCTTCCTTGATCCCTCAGTTTCTGGGCCCATTTGCTTTCGTGAGTTGTCTGCACTGCATGTGTCTTGAGCTCTCTGCTTGGTGATTGCACATGGGACTGGCGTGGGGAGGAACTTTTTCAGCCCAACAAGTTAGATCCTGACCTCCATCAGGCCACTTTGATAGGTGAATGTTTGTTTTTTTTCTTTTGTAGTGCACCTTGAGTTCAAGTTGTGCAGCAAAGGAAGATCCTAGCTGATCCAAGCAGGGCTTGAAGTCACTGCGGATCAAGTGATCACTACTTTCTTCAAGCTCTGCTTTGGGCAGGGATCGGCTCCACTCGGGAGCTGTGTTTGGGAGCTCCTGAATGGAAACAACCCCCAGTTGGCTTGCTTTTGGCCCTAAATGTAAAAGGTGCTGAGTATAAGCCCTCTTGCCATGGAACAATTGGGAACACATTTAAAGCCTCCTGATTGTTCCTTTGTCTTTATGTGCCCCACACTTAACTCAGGTATGGGGCAGTTGAGCACAGGCCAAATTAGGACTCCTGCTAAGTCTAATTAGCCCCATGGCCCAAATGTTCCCCACTGCCGGACCAGTGCCTCAGCTTTGTTGTAAAAGGATCAAATTTCTTTTAGAATGCTTTCTGCAAGCATAGTTCCTTGACCTTGCATTGCATATGTGTAATTTATCCAGTAATCAGTGGCTTGGCTCACTTTCTTGAGCTGACTGTTTTCCACGTAGATTATTGCCCGTTTTCTGATTATGGACTGCAGTTGTAGTTTGCGTTGTATTGTGATCTGGGGATGGCTGACATAATGTAAGCAGATGCTGTATGTCCAGTATATGCCAATGCTACAGAGGGAAGTACATTTTTTTTAAAGCCTCACCTAGGGTGTCAAAATGCCATTAGCCGGTCCTATTATTGGGGCAACTAAGTAGGGTTTGTACGCTGCTTGTTGCCTTTTTCTTGGGTCATTCTTAATATTCACTGTCAGCCGCCGCATCCTAATCCTTATAGGAAGAACATTCTCACCTTTGCATGGTTATTCCTTCAAAGTTCACCTCTGATAAGGTCTAAAACATTGTTTGCAAATGTGTGTTAACCCAATTCATCACTTTGAAATACCAGGACATTTAGATTTCCCCTCTTCACTGTGAAAATAAATACAAGGAATTTCAGATTGACCTTTGACTCAGAAATGAAGTGAATTTAAACACTGGAGAATAAACAATGATGAGGCCACAGCCATTTAAGCAGCTGTGCTCCTCCCTGACACCTCTGCCTATTTATGCATTTTGCTATTGATTGGGCTCTGTGGCTTATAGGAGGCCCCTTGTTCCTTTTCACTGCAAAGATACGAATGGAAGTAATTTTAGTATTAAAGCAATTAGACAGGATGGCTTTGCCCAATGGTATCTTGATCTCCTCATGGCACCTCTGCAACTGCCTTGCAAATAGCCTTTTCTTTTTAGCAAAGCCCTGATTTGAAATCTGCACAAACAATACATTTGTAAGGGAGGAACAGTCTTTAAAGGAAATTTTAACATGTTTTCTCTTAAGTTGTATATTATTATAATTTATTCAACATATCCCACTTTTCCTCTTGAGGAGCCTAAGGTGGCAAACACATCAATAATAATAAAACCATTTTTAAAAGCATTTGAAAAACAGTTAAAATCATTAAAAACAATTAAAAGCATACTCTCAAGTGATTTCAGGGTTGTAAGAAACAGTATATTTCAGCCATCATATGCCTGTGTAAATAGGAACATTTTAAAATTCCTTCTTAATATAAAAGATTGATGGCTATCTCTTGATACAAAATTGCTGTTTTAAACAATTTTTAACAAACATGAAATTAAAATGCTAACTCACTAAACAAGGATGAACTATCAAACAGCTCAAAATAATAAAATATGGGTTTTAGCTATCAAGAATCAAATTACTTAAAACACAATTGTTTGGAGATACTAGACTTGAAGATTTGATCACTGAAATGAGATTTCAAATTATAGCATCTTTCAAGCAGGAAATCAGAAAAAGTGTGTATGTTTGTAAGACAGCAAGGCTGAGAAATATTCTAAGGGGTGGCATGGAGAAAGTAGATAACCTCACACACATTTTAGCTATGTGAATTCTAATCATTACAGAGGAAAAATGCATAACCTGTTTCAGGCTAAGAGGAACAAAAGTAGAAATACTAACAAAGAAAATGCATTGAAGAGTGTTGAGTCACAAATGCAATGCAGCTGTTCACCAAAAGTATTGCAAATTATATTGTGGGAATGGAAAGGTGGGAAGGAAGGAATATATTATAAAGAGATAACATACTGAAAAGCAGTTTATTAATGTGTGGACTGCTATATAATGAAACTGTCTGGTTTCATTTCCACTTCTTGTGAATGTTTGGCTATCTAAGAGTGATAAAGTAGAGGCAGTATGGAACAGTGAGCGAGTCATTCTCAGCCTAACCTCCCAGAGTTGTTGTGAGGATAAAATGGGATAACCCTGTATAGGATACTTACTTGAATTTCTGAAGTTAGGCATACAAGTAAACTATATAATAGACATTATAGTAGCTGTTTATTTGTTCTTTTTGTGGACTATGTGTAAGTTACATTTTAATAGATGCAATATTAAAAAGTAAGATTGGTGTTCACCGGATGTGGATTCATCACTATATTCCCACCATCTGTGTTTCACATAGATATGCACACGTTGTTATAAACCAAGCTGATCAACCAAACTGAACAATGATTTTCAATTATTTGCAAATGAGTAGAAGTGGTGCCAAGTGAATTTATTTACAAATAAGTACATATGGGATAGCAGTCTAGAAATAAAGCCAGTTCTCTCTGTGGAAAATACCCTTTTGAGGCATTGGATGGATATGTGAGCGGCTGGCATATTAACTGTATGAAAGAGTACCAGCAAATGCTTTCTGCAGCTGCAAATGTTGGTGGTGAAGAAAACCTTTTTATGTGAACTAGGGATGGGTGAAAAATTTGATTCAGTTCACATTTCAAGCCAAATCTATCAAATTTGCTCTTTCCTAAACAATATGAGAACTGAAACAAAGCCATCCTTTGAAATGCACACTTATTCAAATGTTGCAATACAACTTGCCAACCAAACAATGTTCACAAAATGCATATGTTAGGGGGAAAGTGTGCATAAAAATGAATACATGAGTGAAAATCATAAAATGCATTATATGATGAGAAATTGCTTGCAAAAATGTGTTGATTAGGAGAAATTCACATTCAAATGCTGGATTTTCATGAGGATGAAAAAAAATCGCAAATTGCTGCAGAAATGTGGAGAACTGATTAAGACAGGAAAAATGAGAAATGGGGAGAACCGAAACTGATAGATCTTTCCATCCCTAATGTGAACTGATTTCATGCAGGAAAAAAGTCTACTGTAAAAACATTCTTAAAGAAATACATTAAAAATATTTGGTAAACAATCTTTTGGGGGCATTATTGCTTAGTGGAGAAACAAGATTTAGGTATGAATGAATAGGAACAAACAAAAGGGGCTAAACAGGAGAAAAGCAATTGTTCCTTGAAAAATATTTCCGTTTGGAACACATTGGGAATTATAGTTTCTGTCTAAACTGGTGATACTCTGTTTCCCTTTTTTACCACAGATAGAGACAGTAGCTGTATTTGTTTATTTCTCACCTTTCCTGCAAGGAATTCAAGACAGCATACATAGTCTCCCTCTGTGTTTCTTTTCCCAGAACAGCCCTATGAAGTAGTTTAGCCTGAGAGACGTTGGCTTGCCCAGAGCGATCCAGGGGATTTCATGGAGCATAGGAAGCTGCCTTATACTGAGTCAGAGCTGCCAGCCCATATTATGCAGCTCTCTTCTATAGTGTCTACTTCACAGAGAACTGATCTCTATCTGAAGGCTGCTCAGTCTCTGGTTTGAAGATAAAGACCCCTAAGAAAGGAAAGAACAGGGAGCTTGAAGTTGTCCATTAGCAGCTAAGTACCCAAACAGCAGATTGAGCAGGCATGCAGGTCATGTGGTCTCACAGTCTCCCCCAATTTGGTGAGATGTATTGCATCTCTATTTAAATTATAGTAGGAATTATTTCTACATTTGCATCTATGCATTGTTGTTGTTATGTGCCTTCAAGTCGATTACGACTTATGGCGACCCCATGAATCAGTGACCTCCAAGAGCATCTGTCATGAACCACCCTGTTCAGATCTTGTAAGTTCAGGTCTGTGGCTTCCTTTATATCCGTCTATGCATATACATTAGGATATGCAAATTACACAAACATCTGTGTCCTCATTATTTGGTGATGCCTTTCCTTGTTTTTGGTGATACTTAAGTGGCCACCCTACTCTCCTCCCTAGAATGGCAGCAATGTTGGTGAATTACAGGGTTCATCACACAAACTGTGGTACAGGATTACTTGGCAGATGATTGGTTCTCCATCCCTCTTGGGATGCATTTTTAGTGATCATATGAAGCTCCCTTATAATGGATTAGAATCATTGAGCTATCAAATTCAGACTTTTCTGACTCTCCAAAACTTCAAGTAGACATCATTGGCAGGTCTGCTACATGATGTCTTTTTTTTTTTTAGCTGAAGATGCTAGCCACTGGACTGAATCATCTGGGATCCCTTTGCTCTTTCCTGAAGTCAGTAGGCAAAGACTACAGATGCTAAAAGGCTAGTGCTGCAATCCTATGCTCACTGATTTATTTAATTCAGTGGGATTTATGGCAGAATAAGAAACACCAAATTAGGTTAGGACAGCACTTGCCAAGCCAGCCTAAACAGATTTAGGATGCAGTCCTATACACAGTTACCTGGAACTTTGTCCCATTGAACACAGTGGGACTTTCTTCTGAATAGATGTATAGGATTATTCCATTCATACAATTGTACGAAGTTCCCTTCCATTATTTGGAAGTAAAGTAAACTGATTTCAGTGAAAGTCACATTGGAAAAAGGAAATCTCGATAAGACTCCTAATGACCAGGGATCCAGACTTCTTAGCTCCCTGTCTCCTCTTTGTGCACTTCAGCATCTCATGTTGGAAGTCCTATTTCTCCTTTGCTTTTTATTTTACAAGTGTATTATTCTGTGGTTTGGACCACATCAGTCATGTCGGAAAAATGCCTTTTAACTAGCAGTGCCTCTTCTGTCAGATGCTTAATAGAATTAGGACTCTCCCTTTGTCTTTTGGTTGTATATGGATCCTACATAGCGTCCCAGCACCACCTGTGCTTGGTGAGTGTCTGATGGGTCTCTTAGGTGCATTGCCTCATCCCTCTTTCTGAAATATATGCTGTGCTTTGGCTGTATTGCCTTTTATTACACAAATAAACATTCGTCTTGGAGCCAAAACTATCAATTCTACAATCCATTGTCTAAAAACTTCCCACTGTGATACTGGAACAGATCCAATTTGTGATCATCTCTGTCATGGGAACCAAAAAAACACTCAGAGGAATCTAAGTTTGTCTCTGTTGGTTGGTTGCATGCAAAAAAGTTTTATCTGACAATATTGAAGAGATGGAGAGCGATTGCTTTTTTTAGTTAGTAACAGAATAGAAATTAAAAAACCAGAATGAGAGAGATTTCTTATTCTGTATGCTACAGTGCAGACCACAAAACTGTGATATCCCTGCTGAGCAAACCTTGCTTTGAATCTCACTGGGGGGGAAAGCCAGAAAAGCCACAATCTGGAACCCCAAACAAAGATTTTTGATTCATCATACAGTTTGCTAAAACAAAATGAAGAGCAGAAATGATTGCTTTTAGATTTGCAAATGCTGAATGTGGGTTATAATTACCACTTCTATACCGACACTGGACACACCAATTTTTCACACTACAGCTTTTAGTACTGGGGCAGCAAGAGCTACAACTGAAGAATCGCTGTCATCTACGTTCTGGAGTTTGTTAGAACTGTGACCAATGCAGCCCTTTAGAAAAACAATGTGGGAGAAATGGTACAAAGCCAGTCATGGGTGTTGCTGTTTTAAAGAGACTTTCACATTAGGTGAGCTTCTTCTAAACTAGGCTCTGATGCCTGATTGGGCCAAAGAATCTTTCAGTAAGAGACAATTTGAAGCAGTACCTAAGATTCCATTCCAAGTCTCTCTTATATGGGAGTCTTATTAAAGAAACTAAAGTCCAATTTATATATTAGAGGGCATATACTGCTTGATATATAAGAATTCCACATGCACTTAATCATATCAATGCACTTACGACATACCCTGATACATTGATGTTTAGCATTACACCTGCTTGATGGCTGGTTTGCTTATACTAATACAATGCATGAATGAGTTGATAACCACTTAGGATTTCCAGCAACAGTGGAGTAGATCTTAGCCGTCATTGCTAGTTGATAGCTTTCTCCTCCATGAATTTTTCCAATCCTCTTTTCTAGTATAACAAAAGATTTTACAGATGGAGAAATTCTGTGTTAGCATTTCCCATTTAACAACCTGAAAGCCGTAATGGTAAATGGAATGGCATGCCTCTAGTAATTGTGGACAGATAATGTATATCTTAGCAATGAATAGATATAAAATGTAGCTCGTTAGTATTAAAAACACACCATGTGAAGGTAACTTTTGCTGTCAGATCAGAACATCCAAATTAAAATTAGTTCTAGATGTTTAACTCAGACTGTATCAGAATGAGTGGTCAGGTCCTTGGAGTGCTCTGTGTGTGTAAGGAATAACTGCTCACCAACTTGACATCATTCATTCATTTATCATTCGGTCATCTATATTGCTATTGGCGAGGTACATATTCCAGGCCTCAGTACAGCTATCAGTCAAGATGACAAACAAACAGCTCTGAGAAGGAACTCTGGAAGAAGTAGATACACAATTAAGTGTTAATTGATGGTGCTGCTAAATGGGGCAGAAGATGGCATGGGCAGCAGTTATTGAGACACATTCCTCAGCTGAAGCTACTGCAAGGAAGCCAAGATACTGAGCATAAAACAGCTTCCTAAAGGAGTGTAAGAAAATAAAACGAGGGTGAGGAAAGCCTGGAAAATAATGAAATCAAATCAATTAATTCCCATATTCCACCCTGTATTAATTCCTTCCAGCACCTGAAATAATAATGAAAATTCAGACAAGTGCAGAGAGGTGGCAGGCATGTGAATGTTTCCATTCAAGGTTTAAGAATAGGACAGAGATATGTTTCTTAAAAGACCCATAGTAAATAAACAAGTTGGATTGCCCAATCCAGCAGAAAGCAGCATGATTTTTGTGAGTCAGCAAAGCACAACCCTGCAGAGAAAACTTGCATATACATACATATTGCCAGTTAATAGAAATGGAACAGGGAAACTTATGATAGAGATTCCTCCTCCAGTCACAGAACAGGAAGGATTGGGCTGCATTTGTGGTTTCTCTCTGAATTATGAGCACTTGCAGCAAATTGATTTTCCTAGTAGAAAACCAGGACTAGATTAATCATCATGCAAAGTATGATATAGTGCAGCCTTCCCCAATCTTTGGATCCCCAGATGTTGCTGGACTGCAATTCCCATCATTCCTGACCATTGGCCATGATGGTTGGGGCTGATGGGAGCTGTAGTCCAACAACATCTGAGGATCGCAAGGTTGGCTGCATAGTGCATTATTTATGTATTATTCTATTTCTTGGAACTATATGCGTGTGTGTGCACAATAAGAGCATTCATTCTGCTTCTTGCATGGGAGTCACTTATAACAGCAGAGCAGCTGATAATTTCACCACACAACAGAGACACAGTAGACAAGGTCGAATACGCCCAGCACAGAAAGCAAAATGGCAGCAGCATGGTCTGCCCTGGAATAGATTTTAAGTGAAACGAGGATGAGCGCTCGATTCCATGTACTTGACTGTTTGTGCAAGTCTTCATGGAATAGATTCATGCAGTGTCTCAAATTGTTCCATGTGGCCCTGTGCAGAAGAGCTTCTTGTATCTTCAATTTATGTTCTTTCATTTGTTTGCAGGAAAACCAGAAAGCCTTTCATTTTCCCTTTGACATGCCAAACCAAGGAGTCAAGCAACAACAAGAGTAGGGGCCTTTGTACCACTCCCTAAATAGGGCATGCAGCGATGGAGCATCTTGACCTTGAGAACTGAAAATAAATACATTAAAATGCTCTGCTGAATCAGATCAAAGACCCATTCTGTTCTGACAGTCACCAACCAGGCCCCTGTGACTAGTCCACAAGGAGGACGTGAGCACAATAGCACTCTCACAAGTATAACTGCTGTTCAGTCATATCGCTGCATTCAATACTGCAGTATGACAACAAATAAGACGTTGATAGCTGTATCCTTCATGTATTTGTCTAATCTCTCCTTTAAATGTGATTAAGTTGGTGGCCATCACTACCTCTTGTGGGAGCAACTTCCAAAGTTTAACTAAGCACTGTGTGAAGTATTTCCTTTTGTCTGCCCTGAATCTCCAACATTCAGCGTCATTGCATGGTCCCTGCATCTCTGTTGTGTGATGATATTTATAAAACAGATCTCAATAAAATTATTATTATTATTATTATTATTTATTAGACTTATATACCGCCCGACTAGCAATAGCTCTCTGGGCGGTGAACACAAAGAATACAATAAAATACACAATATAATACAATAAAAACATATAAAATAAGAACAATCTAAAATCAATACAACAAATATGAAAATCAGGTTAATTTAAATTAAAATGCTTTGGAAAAGAGGAAGGTTTTAACCTGGCGCCGAAAGGATATCAGTGTCGGCGCCAGGCGCACCTCCTCAGAGAGACTGTTCCACAGTTCGGGGGACACCACTGAGAAGGCCCTAGATCTTGTCACCACCCTCCGGGCCTCTTTATGAGTCGGAACCCGGAGGAGGGCCTTCGTAGCAGAACATAGTGTACGGGCCGGTTCGTATTGGGAGAGGCATTCCAACAGGTATCGTGGTCCCGTGCCGTATAAGGCTTTATAGGTTAATACTAACACTCTGAATCTGGCCCGGAAGCATATTGGTAGCCAGTGCAAGCGAGCCAGAACAGGTGTTATGTGCTCGGACCGCTTGGTCCTTGTTAGCAATCTGGCAGCCGCATTTTGCACTAGCTGTAGCTTCTGAACTGTCTTCAAAGGCAGCCCTATGTAGAGCGCATTGCAGTAGTCCAAACGCGAGGTTACCAGAGCATGTACTACTGATGTAAGGTCCTCCTTACTCAGATAGGGACGTAACTGGGCTACCAACCGAAGTTGGTAGAACGCATTCCGTGCCACCGAGGCTACTTGAGCCTCAAGGGAAAGGGAAGAGTCCAGAATGACTCCCAAGCTACGAACCCGCTCCTTTAGGGGGAGTGTAACCCCATCCAGGATAGGGTATGAATCCACCATCCGATCAGAGAAACCATCCACCAACAGCATCTCAGTCTTGTCAGGATTGAGCCTCAGTTTGTTAGCTCTCATCCAGTCCATTGTCGCGGCCAGGCAACGGTTCAGCACATCGATAGCCTCACCTGAAGCAGATGAAAAGGAGAAGTAGAGCTGCGTGTCATCAGCATACTGATGACAACGCACTCCAAAACTCCTGATGACCGCACCCAACGGCTTCATGTAGATGTTAAAAAGCATGGGAGAAAAGACCGACCCCTGCGGAACTCCACATTGGAGAGCCCACGGTGTCGAGCAATGTTCCCCAAGCACTACCTTCTGGAGACGGCCAGCCAAGTAGGAGCGGAACCACTGCCAAGCAGTACCTCCAACTCCCAACTCTGCGAGCCTCCCCAGAAGGATACCATGGTCGATGGTATCAAAAGCCGCTGAGAGATCAAGGAGAAGGCATCGCAAAAAGAAGGCCTCGCAAGCCAACAGTCCATACCAAGCATTTTTTTTATTCACCTTACCTCTCAAGAATTACTCATAATTGATGTAACAAAATTTGCCAGCTTTGATTTAAACTTTCTGAGGTATGGAAGAGCCAACCAAGCTTTTCCTTCTGTGTCAAAAGGCTGCGTTCCTTGTTTCATTCTTTTCTGCTGGACTTTGCTTAAAGCACCCAATACCTCCTTTTGCCTATGGTTGGTTGCATTGCAATGTCATTTGATAAGGTGGCAAGATTGATCCTGAGTTTGAACCAACATAAGGCTGTATCCTATGCTGTGTATGCAGCATACATTTGAAGCACTCCACAATAATCCTGAGAACTGTAGTTTACCCCTCACAGAACTACAGTTCCCAACAGCCTTAACAAACAACAGTTCCCAGGATACTTTGGGGGGATGTTTAACCAATTTAGCACAAAGTAACTGTCTTGTCAGCTCAAGGATTTCCGCTTGTGCAATGGGACTCCCAATCTACACACCCTGTGCCTTCCCCAAATCTGCTCTGGAGGGTTAGGAACTCCTAGAACATATTTAGAGGGCACTTGAGGAGAGGAGAGGAGGGGAAATCCTTGCACTGACAGGATGCTTATTTAGTGCTACATTTGGATACAACCCATGGCATGTCTGCAGGTCATGTCTCAATTTTAGAAACATTTGTATTTATTCAATATGGATCACATATGTAGCATTAGTTGACTGGGCAGTAAATGGGTCTAAGCAAACATTCTGTATGAACAGTAGTGCATCTTTCTGTTTTCCCCAACACAAAGTTCACTAAACTCATGTGGGGAGATGGAGAGAAAGCCAAATCCTAGCCTTTGCCAGACCGGCTGTTGTGAAAATTTCATCTATTTCATTAGGAGTCCAACAAGAGAATACATTAAATTTGGGGGGGGGGGGATGGAAAAGGACTGCTTTCAAGTTGATTCCGATTTAGGGTTTTCATGGTAAGCGGTATTCAGAGGGGTTTACCATTGCCTGAGGCTGAGAGGCAGTGACTGGCCCAAGGTCACCCAGTAAGCTTCATGGCTGTGTGGGGATTCGAACCCTGGTCTCCCAGGTCGTAGTCCAACACCTTAAACACTACGCCACACTGGCTCTCTACATTAAATTCTAGATTGCATTTAACACATTCATTTAGTTTCCTGTAAATGGCAGCCATTGGGGGTGGGAGGCGGACCAGGACCGCTGCACATAGAGAGGGGTTAACTTCTTTCCTCCAATATGGTCCCGACAAACTGAAAAGTGGGCAAAGACAGCTCCCCCTGCCCCAGATGAACAACAGCTTCAGAAAGGAGTCATATTTTTCGGGACCTTGATGGTGTGAAGGAGGGGAAAAGGAAAGGATTACCCCCATGACCTGATCCTCTCCTCCTGGTGACTTATGTAAAACAAAGGAAAGTGAGACACATTAAATACACTCACATACTTAACATATTGTCCAGCTTGACCCTGAACTCATAGACAGAACTAATCATAAATAATCACTCAAAATAAAATCAGATGGTTGTTGAGACCACATACTCTATGACCTTGGCATGGAAGCACTTTCTTCCTGACATAAAGCTTGGATGCAGGAGGGAGCTAAATGCCTCTGGGAAACCAGGACAGACTAAAAGACAATGGCTGAGTCTCTGGGGACTTTGAAGAAAAAAAGGGTTTAATTTTTAAAATAAAGGGCACTTTGGAATAGAAAATGTTGTGGTTTTATGGTTTGACTGGAGAAAAGGCAATCTGGAAACCATGGGTTTTGTTCTCAGGTCTGTTGCTGAACTGAAGTTGGAAGCCACATAGTACGTGCTTTGCTTGTGAGGCATTCTTCATCTGGACATCAAGGACAGTAAGTCCCTACATATAGAAAATGATGACATATGTGCTCTGTATGTACAACAACTAAGGCATGTGTGTTGAAATAACTCACAGCTTATCCACTGCATTCATGCAGCCACCCCAGAGAATTTGAATAAGTAAAGTGGCTTCTTTTCCCTTTAAACAAGCGTCTGCATCATTCCCTGAATCATCTAACATTTTGTCCAGTTTTGTGCAACTGATGCCTTCACTAAAATTGCACAGGATAGTATGCAATCCTGCTGTAAAAGGTTTCTCTTGGATTGTATGTCTCTGTGACTCACTAAGTTCTCCCCTAATATGGATTTGTTTAAAACATTTAGGCTACACCTCCATTCAAAAATGCTCAATGTAATACACATTTTCAGCAACTAACAGAATATTATGAATTAAAGAAAACAGATAAAAATTGAAATGTTAGTTGCCCTCCAACTACAGACAAGTAGTTGTCCTCTGTTTGACGAGAGTTGGTTGACCTATGGTTCCTTTAAGTAGTTCCAGGAGCTTGCAGTGAGGAACATCCCACATGACAATCATGTTTCTGCCAGGATGTCAGTAGCAATCCTTCACAAGGATTTGGGCAATACCAAACGCAAGGAACCAAGGGGATCACATTGGATACAAGATTTGTTATAGTGTGTATGAAAGAAAGACCAGCAGCCATGTTAAAGTAGACAATTGAAATGCATAATTAGAGGAGATAGTTCCTCATTTATTGAACTCTAGCTCTTCTTCCTGCCCCTCCTTTAACACATGAAGAATTATAGCATGCCACACTCCCTTGATAGCTTTTGGGTCCATTACGTACCTGAGTAGGTGTAGAGAACTTGACAGAAACATCTCCTTACCCTAGAAATGAAACTGAGCAGCTTATATCTGAAAGACTGTCTCCATCCCTACCAACCTTCTTGTATGTTAAGATCTGCAAAGGGGGCTCACTTGGTAGTTCCACCACCCTCAGAAGTGTGGGGCTTTCTCTGTGGCAGCCCCTTTCCGCAGAGGTGTGTCTAGCATCCTCATTGTACAATTTTTACTATATGCTGAAGACAGACTTCTTTATCCTGGCCTTTGACAGTTAAGATACTTTGTTTTTTGGGACCACCTCTTTTGCTGAATTTAATGGTCTCTTTCATTTGGATTGGTTTTACACATTTTATAAATTTATTTATTTATTTATTTATTTATTTATTTATTTATTTATTTATTTATTTATTTAATTATTTAATTTGTATCCCGCCCTTCCTCCCAGCAGGAGCCCAGGGCGGCAGTGGTTTTATTCATTCTTATAACTGCATATTCTATTGTTGTAACCCAACCTCGAACCTTATAGTGAAGGGTGGGTAAGAAATATTATAAACAAATAAATGTCTCTAGAAAATAATATTTGAGAAATCTGATAATTAAAAAGAGGTTTCTGGTTTGCCTCACTTTTGTCCCCAGGCTTTAACTTCTCTATCTGAAATTACACAGGAATTAACATTTTATCCTGGGTGGTGGTGGTAGAGAGATTGCATTTCTCTTCCTCACCTGACAGTTTCTATCCATGTCCATAACATTTTATTCTTTGGTTTGTTGTAATGCTTGTCATCCATACTGTGATACAAGAATCATAAAACCAGAAATGGGGGGAAGCAAACAGAAATTGACCTTAATTTACATTTTCATAACCAGTGTCATAACTAAAGCATAGTATGGTCTCAATAATACATTGGTTGGCTTTGGACCTAGCCAGATGTCACTTAAACTTCGGTTAACTATTCTCTTTATCTTCCTGACCACCTTTTCATTTAGCTAAGGAGATTCTGAGTGGTGAAGCAGAAAGTCTTAAGTGGTCTCAAGTTAGAAGATATAGAGTGGTCTTTGTAAAACACAAGCAAAAAGAAGAATAATTGATCTTGTTGATCGTCGAAAAAGAAACTGAACATAAACTAACTGAATCATCAGAAGTATTAGAACAATTAAATATATTGAGACAGCTATATCAAAAATGCAAACTGAAAAACTAGAAAAATACACTAACAGTATAAAGCAAAGATGGCATGAATATGCTAATAAACCATCAAGAGCGCTATCTAAATTTTTAAAAGATAACCAAACAAAAGCTCTAGTTCCATCTATTAACTATAAAGACAGAAAAACAACGAATTCAATAGAAATAGCAGAATGTTTTCAACAATTTTATCAACAATTGTACTCTTTGCAAAAACCATTAAGGGAACAAATGGATAAAATATTTTTAAATATCAGCTTGCCTAAAGTAACAGAACAAGATTTAGGAACCTTAGAGATAAATGTATTAGAAGAAGAAATAAGAACTACAATTAAAGCATTGGGAAATAATAAAGCTCCTGGACCAAATGGGTTAACAAGCGAATTTTATAAAATATGTGTGGATACATTAACTCTTCATTATCTAACAATGATAAATGAATCAACGCAACAAAGAAAACTACCAGCATCATGATCAGAAGCCATTATTAAAGTTATATTAAAACCAAACAAAGATCCCACCTTGTCGGAATCATATAGGCCAATTTCATTATTAAATCAAGATGCAAAAATATGGACCTCCATTATAGCAAAAAGGCTTAATAATATAATAGTAAGCTACATTAAGCAAGACCAAACGGGATTCATAAAAAATAGGAAACTACAACATAACGTTAAAAAAAATGTTGATTGCATAGAAATAAGTCAAAAGCAAAATTTACAAGCATTATTTTTGTTCTTAGACGCAGAGAAAGCATTTGACAGGGTGGAATGGTCATTTCTGATTAGAATCCTACAAGAAATGAGCTTGGGAGGGATATTTAAATCCTGGATAGAATTAATATATCAGAAACCCACAGCAAAAGTATATGTTAATAATCAAGTATCAAAACCTATTTGGCTGAAACGTGGAACTCGTCAGGGATGCCCACTCTCGCCATTATTATTTGCTATTTTTTTGGAACCATTAGCAACATTAATAAGAAATAACCAACAAATAACAGGAGTCAAATACAGTTCGGAGGAATTTAAAATAAATTTATATGCAGATGATATAGCTTTAACTTTAACACACCCAGCAATATCTATTGAAAGCACTTTTAAGGTGTTACAACTATATAGTGAAGCATCTGGATATAAAATAAATATAGATAAATCTGAGTGCTTTGGAGTTAATATATACAAAAGGCAAATAGAAAAACAGCTAAAGGACACGGGTTTACAATGGGAAGATAAACCAATAAGATACTTAGGCATTTGGCTACATCCTAATCTTCAAATAATCAACGATTATAATTATAAAAGATTGCTTAAACAGAATGAGGAAGATTTAAATAAATGGGGAAAATTACAATTGTCATGGCTAGGAAAAATAGCAGCTATATCCATGATGATCCTACCTAAGATTTTATTTATTTTTATGACCTTACCATTAGAAATAGAAAACTACGAACTTATTCAAATACAGAAAAAATATTGCAATTTATCTGGTCAAACAAGCCAAGTAGAACAGCAAATGAACATCTGTATAAACAAATTAGTAATGGAGGACTTGGAGTACCCAACATTATTAGGTACTACTAAGCAGTCAAATTATCGTTAATTACGGATTGGTTTGAAGATTGCGATAGTACCTTATTAAAAGCAGAGAAAGAAATGTGTAGGAGAAGATCACAGGAACTACTATGGGTTAAGCCAAAAACAATAATAGCTAAACAGAATTTCCTTACATCTACAAACACAGTATTTAAAGTATGAATTTATTGCGTAAAAAAGCTGGCTCCAGGTTTCTCCCCTCTGACTTCAATTTTGAGAAACGAATTTGTAAACAATCAACTACAACAAACTATTAATTTGGATTTATTATTTCTTATGAAAATGCAGCTGAAATTTTGAATAATAAGAGACCTCCATTATTTCAATTCTTTCAATTAAGGCATATAGTAGAACAAAAAAAACAAAACACGGAAACCCACGTCCTCCTACGGCTTTTGAGACTTTTTTACTTCAATCAGAGAAAAAGAATGCTATTGCTAAAATATATCACATCCTCTCCTCATTAAGTATGCAACAATTACATTCAACATGTAAAAAGAAATGGAGCAGAGATTTAGAGAAATTTAATTTATCAATATGGGAAGAGTGGATTTGGTTGTTTAAGAATATCCCAACCACATTATCAAATAGTAATTTGAAAGAGAATTTTATTATCAATTTTATTTATCAATGGTACTTAATACCACATAGATTAAGCAAAATATTTAATCAAAATATGTACTGTTGGAGATGTAGAAGAAGTAACGCGGATTTTATACATCTTTTTTGGAGCTGTGTTAAAATAAAACCTTTCTGGAACAAACTTTTAGATATAATACAGAATATTACAGGTCAAACACTAATCCAGAAATCCTAAAACAATTCTTTTGTGCTTATTTCGTGAAGAAATTATTAATGTAGATTTTCAATTAGTAGCTACTTTGCTCACAGTGGCAAAAATATGTATCGCACAAAAATGGAAGAATAACAAACCCCCAACATTGATGGATTGGTTGAAAAATACTTGGGAGATAGTACTAATGATAAAAATGACTTATAATAGAAATGCGATGAATTATAACCATCAAAATAAATTTGTAGAGAAATGGGCTTTATTTATACAATTCTGGAATGATAAAGTCATAGATGAAATAGCTCCATTTAATTTATTTACCTCAATATAGGAAACTGTTGTATTATATTATTATGCTTAAATATGAAGGGGTAAGAAATTAACCTTAATAATTACGTATTACTACTTTTGTTCATTTCATATTTTGTTTTTGCTGTTGTTGCTTTATTTTGTAATGCTTCTATGTAATCGAATTGGAACATTTTGTACTCTTACTTTATCTTGAATAAAATTTAAAAAAGAAGAACATATAGAGTGGTCTTTGTTAACTTATAGGTTGCTGATCAGCTTTGGCTCTTGGGAATCAAACCAGATCCATTAGACCAGAGGCAGGGCATGTGCAGCCCTCCAGATGTTGTTGGAATTCCAACTCCCATCAGCCCCAGCCAGCATGGCCCATGGTCAGGGATGATGGTGATTATAGACCAGCAACATCTGGAGGGCCACAGACTCCCCAGCCCTACATTGAACTTTGGTGGTAAACCATCCAAACTGGCACACCATCCCAATAATTTCATATGGCAGTTTCTGTACCCTTACTAGGTAATGGTTGAACCTATGCTTTGTAATTATGTTCTGCTACATGTGATATCCAGTACAAAGTGAGATAGCCCCATAAGACAATAGAAAGCTGGCTTATATCAGATCTGATCATTGGTCCATCTAGCTCAATATTACCTACAGTGAGTGGAAGAAACTCTTCAGGATTGCATAGAGGTGTCTTTCCAAGCTTTACCTGAAGATTTCAGGGACTGAATCTGGGACCTTTTGCAAGGAAAGCATTGAGCTTTAGCTCTTCCCCTGGTTTTCATATAGTTATGAACTGGATCAGGCAACCAAGCAGTATATTGTAAAATATTCATATGGCATGTGGCAGAGGAGTTGTGGGTCTGAATAAATGTAGTCATCTTACTATTTTCCATTTTCAGCAAAGCGAAAGTTAAGGTGCCAGTGAATCAGCACAGCTGCAATGATTGTGCTGCACATTCAACTCATTTCCTATCCTATGACATAAGATTTCGGCAGACCCCTTTAGCTGAGAACTGAGATATATTGTATACAGCTCAGGACCTGAGATTATAAGGAAATGTCAGGGAAAGGCCTCCCTGCACATTCATTGCTTGTTAGTGGCTTCCTTCAATGTTTTCCCTGCCAAAGCACAGGGGTAAATCAGCAGTGGGGATGGAAAGATCAGTCAATTTCAGTTCACTCAGTTTCTCATTTTTTCCAGTCTTAAATTCATTTCTATAGCAATTTGTGATTTTTTAAATAAAAAAATACTAATGGAAATTCTCCAGCATTTTAGTGCAAATTTCTCCTAAGAAATACATTTCTGTATGCAATTTTGACTAATGTAGCCATTTTTGCTCATTTCTCCTTATAGAATGTATTTTTGTATGCTATTTTCACTACAATATCCATTTTCATGCACACCTTCCCCTAATATATGCATTTCTGTTAACATTATTTGGTTGGAGAACTGCACTTCAAAATTCAGATAAGTGCGGATTTTGAAAAATGACTGTTTTTCAGTTCTTACTGTTTTGGAAAGTATGAATTTGATAGATTTGGCTTAAATGTGAACTGAATCAAATTTCTCCCTCATCCCTAATCAGCATGAATGAAAAATTCTGCACCCCTTGCAGTCATCCACAACTATGTCTGAAGATTAAAAACATAACTAGTTGCTGAACACTCAGTCCCAAACAACCTCTGAATGTGTTAAACACACGGTGGTTTCCTTTCCAGCAAGAAGATATAGAATCAGTCTGCCTGGGTATTTCTGCATCTTTTTCAGCTGAGGTAACTAGCCAGGAAATACTTTAAGTAATTAGGCATGAAATATCTACTAATAAAGTTAATCTTCATTAGAATCATTTTTCCAATAAGCAGCAAGGTGTGTGTGTGTGTGAGAGAGAGAGAGAGAGAGAGAGAGAGAATCAACAAAAGAAAACTGATGGAAAGAAGCCAAGGTACTGTAGACAGAAAAAAGAGAAAGTACTATCAGCTTTGAATACAACATTGTTGACTGGTGTTGTTGAATCATCAGTATGTGGGGGAGCCAGCAGAGGCCATGGAAAAGCTTTCTTCAGGAATGGGATGTTTGTTGACTTTATGGCATCAAGCTTTCATTCTTTGAGCTGATGGAGACTGAAGTTTACCCCAGTTCACTCAAAGCAAAAAGTCTGGAGCCAAATACAACAAACCCCAGAGGGATTACTCTGTTTCTTTAAAGGTAGCAATCAGACAGTCAACAGTACTTTGATATCTGATTGCACCAGTTCACAGAAAGACATCTAGAATGAATCAAGAGCACATTCACTTCCACGTTTGTAAATAAAACCTGCCACATGCCCAGAATGGATGGGTAGGTGCCCATAACATTGGAAGTAGCATTTATATCACTTGAAGTGCAGATGAGCTAAACACATACACACCCAAGCTCAGTTCAGTTGACTCTGATCCAAAGCCTTGTCTGATTTTGCAATCACTGCAAGTTAATTTATCATGAGCCAAATAAAATGCCTAGATAAGATTACTATCACAGGGAAGTTCTTTAACAATTTTAGTGTACAAGGTGCAGAGCTTGGAAAAGTTACTTTTTAAAACTACAACTCCCATCAGCCCCAGCCAGCATGGCCACTGGATTGGGCTGATGGGGGTTGTAGTTCAAAAAAGTAACTTTTCCAAGCTCTGAAGGTGCCTTTATAATTTGCTTATAAATGTCATTCAAACTAACAATTTTCATGTGAATGTTTCTGTTTTACAAATGGAGAACTTAGCTTGAGAGAAAATGACTTGCACAAGCCACCTCTGTTAAATTAAAGGCTGCACTGACATTTGGGCACTTTGATTCAAGCTTAACAATTTATCAAAATGAAATACTCATATCTGAGAGACCTCCCCATTGACTTCAGTAGAACAGAGTTAAGAACATTAAGATGACTCCTGCTGGGTAAGACCAAAGGCTCATATAGTCCAGTATCCTGTTCTCAATGTGGCCATCCAGTTGCCTGTGGAAGCCCACAAACAGGACATAATCCCAACAGCACTCACCCTACTTGTGTTCCTTAGCAACTGGTGTTCAGAGGCATATCACTTCTGATACTGGAGGTAGTAAGCCATCATGACTAGTAGTCATTGGTGGCCTTACCCTCCATGAATTTGTCTAGCCTCCTTCAAAGCCATTGTTCACTACATCCTGTGGCAGCAAAATAGTGTGTGTACTTTTTATCTACCATGAATCTTCCAATATTCTGTTTCATTGGATGACCCTGAACTCTACTATTATGAGAGGAGACTTTTTCCACACCATGCGTAATTTTATACGCTTCTGTCATGACCCCCCCTTAATCACTTTTTCACAAATGTTGTAACCTTTCCTCATTGGGGAGTTGCTCCAGCCTCTTTATTTATTTATATTAAAAATTATATGTGTATGGGATTTTTACCTTAATCAATTAAAAAAGTACTCAAGATTAAAAAAAAACATTTTATTAACGCAAGTATTTCTAAAACTACAAAGGGCAAGCATCATCTCCAATGAGACATTCCTCATAGGAAGGAATACTGCTTCTAATATATTGCCTGCTAAAACACAACCAAGCATCATTTAAAAACAAAGCCTGCCTCTTGCTATAATAAATAAATAATTATTGATTATATTTGCAGGGCCAGCTTCAGGTTTCTGAGGGCCCTTGGGCACAGGATACCAGTGGGCCCCTTGTCTCCTTTTTCTTCTCAAACCATCCTCCTCCTCCCTCTTGGCCCCACCACTTATCTTTTCCTATCTGCTCATGCCTTCTTCCATGTCCTCAAATATTTGTATCCTTTCTTTTTTCCCCTCTCACCTTTTTCTACCTCCTTTCACCTGCTGGTATTACCTTTTTTAAAACTCTTTCTCACCTTCCTTTTCATTTTCCTTACTTTCTTCCACCTTGTCACCTTCTCTGTCATTTAATTCACCTCTCTGTGACTCTTGTTCCCTCTTAGTGCCTGATCTGACTAGGGTGATGCATGCCTTGGTTACATCCCGCTTAGACTACTGTAACACACTCTACATGGGGCTGGCTTTGAAGACTGTTCGGAAACTTAAATTGGTACAAAGAGCTGCAGCCATAGTGCTAACCAGGGCTGGTTACAGGGACCATACAACTCCCCTGTTACAACAGCTCCACTGGCTGCCAATTTGTTTCCGGTCACAATTCAAAGTGCTGGTTTTGACCTACAAAGTCCTATACGGCTCAGGTCCAGGCTATTTGACAGATCGTATCTCCCTACATGAACCTGTCCAGGATTTGAGATCTTCAGGTGAGGCCCTTCTTGTTTTCCCCACACCTTCGCAAGCACATATGACGCAGACACGATAGGGCCTTTTCGGTGGCTGCCCCTAGGCTGTGGAACTCCCTTCCGAGTGAGGTACGATCAGCTCCCTCCTTGCCGTCTTTCCAGCGACAAGTAAAGACTGTTTTATTTCAACGGACATTTGGGATAGAGAACGACCAGGATTAAGTGTCATAGGTTTGGTGACTACATTATATGATTTTATTATTTTAAATTGTCTGCTGTTTTTAACCTATTTTTATGGTTTTAATTTTTCTCATAGTTTAATTCTTTTTTAATAGTATACTTTGTATGTTTTAATTGGTGTTGTTTTTACTTGTAAGCCGCTCTGAGTCCTATTGGGAAAAGGGCGGGGTAGAAATAAAGTTTATTATTATTATTATTATTATTATTATTATTATTAATGTAAACTTGCCTGAAATAAAAATGAACAGGCAATCTGGGGAAGACTCATCACCCTCAGAACAGTTGCTCTTTCCTGGATAAAGTTTGAAGAAACTCCCCAGAATTTCCCATGATGAAGCAACTTACAGTTGTAGTTCCAAAACAAGAAATATTTTTTCTTTCAGTTTACAAAATCTTGCCATTTTACATTTTTTAAAAAGCCATAAGCCATGTTCACTCCAAATCAACATTGAAATATTAAAGTTGTAGTCCTGTGCACACTTACATGAGAATAAGTTCCATCAGAACAAATTGACCTTACTCCTGAGTAGACATGCATATGGTTTGCTTATTAATTTAAGGTTAACTGAGATTCTCCTTACCTGGGGAATTAACTCTCCTCTCCCTTTGCTGCATTTCCCCCCCTTTTTCTATCACCTTCTATGGAAGCCTTTCTTTTTCTCTCTCACAACCATCTGTCTATCTGCCCTCTCCTTGTGTCAACTTGCCTGATATAATGTACAGAAAATAACTCTGAAATAGTTTCAGTGCCCGCAGAATTTAACATATGCAGCAGTTGTTTGCTGCTGTCCTAAATCCACTTAATTTGGATTGTCCCATTTAATTGAATACCTGTTCATTCTAAGCAAGCATTATGGGCAGATGCTGGGAAGGTAAGCGACCTAGGCTGCAACCCAATACATGTCTACTCAGAAGTAAGCTCCATAGGGTTCAATGGGACTTACTCCCAGGTAATGTGTCTTGGATTGTAGCCCTACTGAGTGAGTGAGCAGGAAGGCAGGCTAGTGACCAGCCTTTCCCAACCAGTGTGCCTCCAGATGTTGCTGGACTACAAATCCCATCTTTCCTGACCATTGGCAATGTTGGCTGATGGGAGTTGTGGTCCAACAACATCTGGAGGCACAATGGTTGGGAAAGGCTGGGCTAGTCAGTGTGCAAGCAAGCATTACAATGCTAATTGCATCTACTCAGAAGTAAATCCTACAGAAAACAAAGGTGCTTATACCCAGGTAAATGGAATTAGGATTATACCCTTACTCAGGCTCTAGATGAAAAGCTGCAATAAGCCTATGCTCTCAGTGAGACTCCTTGAGTAAATCCATGCATTCCTAAATACACATTTACCTACAAGTAAAGTCCCATGGTTGAACCTGGAGACTTACTCCCAAAGAAAAACTACAAAGGATCAGGCTGTGGAGTAACCATGACTTTACCAGGGTACATTTGGGAGTAAGCATCATGACTGAATATTGATGAGATTCACTTCCCAGTGAACTTGCTCAGAGAATTGGACTGTAAGGGACAGCAGTTCAACCCTTATGCATGTGCTTTAAACTGGGAGTTGTTTTTTTTTAAAAGCCCCACCATGGCAGAATACAAGAAATGTTACTCCCTGAGTAAACCTGCTCAGGCTGTACAGCTGCAGCAATGGAAACGCAATTCACGCTCTTAACCTGGGGGGAAGGTAGCTGGATAAAGGGAGAACAAACCTGCTGGACTTTTGGATTAGGGGGAGCGCATAAATAAATATGTATATGGGAGAAGGAAGAGAGAAGGGGAAAAGGTAAAAAAGAAAACGTGTTCTACTACATGGGCCAAAAACAAACAAACTAACAAAACCCAGTCTCTCCCCTTAAGACATGGGGGGGGGAAGGCAGAATACAAGTGTGTACAAAAATCCCCCTGCAGAGCTGGTGTCTTGGGAAAGAGGGGAGAAATGGAAACTACCACGACCATGCCCTGGCAGCAAATGCGACGCTGAGGACAGTGAGAGGTCCCAGCCGCTGCCAGGCTAGGTGCAGACCCCCCCTCCCCAAGCCAGGCCATCTATGGTACGACACTGTCATGAGCTTTCTCAACCAGGGTGGGTGGGCAGGCGAGCAACAAATGCAGGAGAGGCCCTGCTGAGCAGGGCTTCCAGGTGCAGAAGGGGGAAGGGCTGAGCCCGCTCTGAGGGGAAAGAAGGAGGCGGTGGAAAAAGGAGAAGCACTGGCATGGCAGGGTTGGGCCCAGGCTGGTGATTTATTGATTTATTTATTACATTTCTACCCCACCTTTCTTTTTCATGATTGAAATGCAAGGCTGCTTACATATGGTTCCCAAGTGGTCTCCCATCCAGGCACTGACCAGGCCTGAGCCTACTTAGCTTCAGCAGGGAGCTGGCCACATGTGCCTTCAGACCATAGCCTGGGACCCTTTGTGCTCCTGGGCTCTCCGCCAGTGCCCCACCTGGCCCCCCACTAGTGCCAGGCATGTATATTTGGCCACATGCACATTTAATTTATAATTAATCCATTTAATGGATAGATTAACTCTAAGGGTTGGGTACAGAGAAGCTCATGTGGAGCTCCTCTCGTGAAGTGAAGCTGTTTCCCCCATGACAGTCCCTTGTGTCTCCTCCCAAAGCTATTCCTGAGGACTGATGGAGGCTATAATTGCAAGGATGTGTGAGAAAAATCTTAGGGAAAGGTTCATTCCATAATAATTTAGCGGAACGTCAGGGTCTCTTTAGGATGAGCACCTTTGTGAACGTGTTTTTCTAAGTAGTATTGCTCCCAGTGGCAGTACCTAAAATGAGATAGTCAGTGGCAGAGCATCTGCTTTGCATGGAGAAGGTCCCGGGTTTAGGAGAGTCTCCCGTCTGAATTCCTGGAGAGCTGCTGCCAGTCATTATAGACAGTACTGAGCTAGATGAACTGCTGTGTTGTGACTCCTTTGAGTTTGGTAGCTACAATACTTTAATTTTCACCAGTGTGCTTGCTCTGTCTGCATTGGAGCAGGCTAGTAGCTCGACCAGGAAATCGGTGAATTAAAGGAAGTGAGCTCAGACACAAAGTGAAAGCAAAGTGAAGCACAGTGGTGGAGTCAGTTGGACTAAGACAGGTATCAGTTTGCCTACCAGCGAGTTTGGGGGGAGCAGGCATAATCATTTCCGGACTGCCAGTACTTAGAGGTAGAGCTTGGGTCAGTGGTAGCCTGGACTCAAACCTGGAATAAATATATTTCATTGACCATAATCATGATTAGCATAAGAGCACTGGCTACCTATTAGCTGCCAGGCTAAGTTCAAGGTTCTCGTTTTGGTGTACAAGCCCTATACAGCTTGGGACTAGGATACCTGAAAAATCATCTTACCCCTTATATGCCCAATCAATCACTGTGCTCTGCAGGTGAGGGCCTCCTGCAGATACTATCTTATCAGGAGGTTTGTTCTGCACAATATAGGAAACGGACCTTTACTGTGGCAGCACCTACACTATGGAATTCCCTCCCCTTGAATATTAGGCAGGCGCCATCTCTGCTATCTTTTCTGCACCTACTGAAGACCTTCCTCTTTCAACAAGCCTTTTAAATTGAGACCTTATCCCAGTCTGTGTCTGTTAGAATTGCTTTTTAAGATGTTTCTGAATACCATTTACCATGAAAACCCTATTCATAGGGTTCAGAATCAACTTGGAGGCAGTCCATTTCCATTTTAAACCTTTTTTTAAAGTTTTTTTAAAGCTTTAAAAAAAATGCTTTTCAAGATGTTTTGTTTTAATGTATTATAAAGTCTGTTTTTATTTATGTTTTACAGTGTTTTTAGTGCTTTTGTTTACCAGCCTGGGCTCCTACTGGGATGAAGGGCAGGATATAAATCAAATAATAAATAAATAAATAAGAGGGCAGTAAGAAAGGCAATTTGCACAAAGAAATCTCTGGGGGGGGGGGAGAACTTGGAGTGGTTGAAAGCACCTGAAAGAACTGTGTTTACAGCTGCAACATGGTATATAAGAGGAAATTACAACGTGGTGATGCTGATGAATTTTTTACTCCTGCAAGGAGCTAAATGCACTAAGGGTCTGATTCAATATAAGGCTGCTTCCTATGTTGGACTTTTCCCTTTTTCACACTTCCCTTTTCCACCATTTATCTGCCTATTATGCAAAGGTCATCACAAATTAGCCCAGTAATCATCCTTAAAACAACTGCATGTAATATTAATACTTCAGTAAAATACCAACTCCATTTGGTCTTCATCATTACCAGGAACAGCAATTTCTTCCGCCATTTTATTTTTAAATTTATTGGCAGCTTTGGGAAATAATGTTGTTCTGTTAGTTACTAAGACATCTATATCAATATTAAGGTAACATATTTTCTGGGCCTTAGTAGAAAGTAGTAATTTAAAAATAAGATCTTGTAGGAATCCCCTCAGCTCTCTAAAAGGAGTGCAACAGAAAAGGAATACGCCAACATTTCAATAACACATAATCATTATAAATGCTCACCAAATATGCTGTATGCATGGTTTGGAAACATAATTTAGTAAAAGATCTTCTTATACTAGACGTGGGTTCCTTCCAATAAATATCTTTGCGCCTAGTGATTAGATGTATAACGCTAACCACTATGAGATGTTAGTATTTGGCATCCTAATTTATCAGATCTAAATTACAAGTCTACTTAAGCATGTTACCTTTGGCTTCTATCCAAAGTAGCACTTAGTCATTTGTTCCATTAGCACCAGAATGTCTGTTTGCATAATGGAACTTTCTCCACTCTTCTCCCCCCATGTGCCCCCTAAATCTGTTCTGGGTTCCCCCCCCCCAACCCTCTGGAGCAGATTTGGGAAAGGCATAGGGCATGTGCAGAGGGAAGAGGGAGAAGTTCCACTGCACAAGTGCAAAACTTGGCACTAACAGAACAAGGACATAGGATGCTGCCCTTTAACTTTTTTTTTGCCTGCTCCTAGTCTATCTTTTTTAATAGACTCTACTAGTGGATTATATTCATCATCATCCCCTAACACTGCATGGCCCCATCATGTGCATCTATTTCCTCTAGCTAAAAAGCATTTTTGATGTACCGTTTTTCATGGGGATTTTGCAATTCTTGCCAAAACAATATCTGTATCCTAGCTTTCAATGAAGGTAAGCTTACCTTGGCTCTCAGCAGTGCATCTGGAATGTCATGAGTGCACTGAGAACTGATTTTGAAGGATCATATATAAAATCCCTGTATTCCTGCTCCTTTATTTGTTTATTTATAAAAGTATTTATATACTGCTCTCAAAACATCAGGGTGGTGTACATCAACATAAAAAACATTTTAAAACAATACAGAAGCAATCATTAAAATGACTAGCTACTCAAAAACACTAACAGCTGCATAGGCAGCTGTTGGCACAAAAAAGTCTTCAAGGGATGCCTGAAAGTCAAAAGGAGGATATAATACCTGAATCGCAATTTTCCCAACACAAATATTCTTATTAGCTACCATAGCATAGCATCTGCAAGGACATGTCCAATTGAACTGTTGAGGTGCTAAAAGATCTCCACTTGGAGTTGAAACAGCTCCAGTTCACTGTGACCAATTTGCTAATTACTTTGCAAACAAACATGACCAGTTTGTGTCAGATTCTATGAAGGTGTTATCAACAGGCTGTTCTTGCAATTTTATTTGGATCAGTTTAATCTAGTAGTGATAGCTGCTATTGTTAAAATGGAGCTGGAAGAACTGCAAGAAACAAGCTGCAAGCTGGACCCGTGTCTATCCAGGAGAATCTGAGACCTTCATTTTCGGGGATTGTCAGTGCATCTCTGGCTGAGGCCTATCGTGTGGGATGGGCAGATAAGGTAGGAGTTCCTGTGTTAGGAATCTAGCCTACTAATCTAGCCCTGAAGTTTAGCAGCAGCTGTGTGGGAACTTTCCCTGTAATTTCACCACTTCACCCATTAGCTGTGTAATCTGGGGATATAGCCCTGGGGACAGGACACCCTCACCTCTTGGGAATTGGGCCTTAGCTATCTGACAAAAACTCTGTAGAAATAACACTTTACCAAGTGGTAATTTACTATGGTGTGCATTTAATTACTTGGTTAGCCAGTCAACTGCGTGTAGTCCTGCCAAGTGGTGATGAAAATCTTATCACATTTCTGACCTAGATCAGAAATCCAGGGAAGTAAGGCAGTTGTAAGATTTCCCTCACTACTTAGCAGGATAATATTGGCAACTGGTTTACCATGTACCTGAGTTAGTAACTACTGAGTAAATGGTCATCTCAATTCAATATGTAACTCTAGCAGCAGTGATTGGAATGCAAATACCCTCTCAAGTGCATGGTTGGATGGTTATAGGCACTAGGGATGTGCTTGAAGTTAGCAAAATTTGAATTTGACAGCGGGTTTTCTATTTATTTTCTATTTTTTGTTCTCATGTGCTTTTTTCTAGTGGCTTTCTGAGGCTGAAGCAATTTTTAAAAAAACTTTCCACAAAAATACTGATATTTTCCTCAAAATATCAATAAATATTGATATTTCCCTCAAAATTATTAATTGATATTTCATTTAAAATATAGATTTTTTTAAAAACTATGAAAAAAACTGCCTTTAAAATATTGATATTAAGATCAATATTTTTGTGGGGAAAATGAATAGGTATTTATAGCAAATAGCGAACATTGATCCCTAATGAAGCAGTACTGGAAGGAAGTTTAACAGAGCTAAAATTGAACTAGCACCAAAATGCGGATCCTAACCCTAACAGGCACTCTTGGTCCTACAGCCATTGCCCCTTTTCTGGATTGCAAATGGGGGCTCACTCTCAAGATTGTAAAAGTGTTCCCTGAAGAGGCTTACAAAATGGAAGTTGTAATTAGAATATTGTAATAAAGTATTGCTTTCCTTTGAGGTCCTTTAAATTTGGGTTAGCACATAGTTAAATGCCTGTATAATACTTTTTCTGTCACAATTAGAGCCAGTAATGAACATCTTTATATTTATTGGTTAGTGGGTCTTTCCTTACAAGGGATTTGGTTTTGAGGGACTGGACACATTCCTTCCTTTCTTCAGATGTTTAAATCATCTCCATAGACTTTGAAATATTCCAGTTGTTTGTCCTGGCTGTGTGAAATCTTGCATCAACAAGGGAAGGAAAACCCTAATCTTCATTCATGTGGTTCGGAGTAAACACCAGCTATATGAAGGGTTCATAAAGTTTGTGGATTGTTGAACACTTGCTGAACATTCCTCAGTATCTCTTCTGTCTTATTAATCCAGTGTTGTGGAGATGCTATTTTTATTGTGCCAAGTAGGTTGCCAGGTTCAGGGCCTGAGACTGATCCTGTATCTTTTAGGAGAAGAGAAAGTCAGCCAAGTGCAGGTGTTCTTGCAACATACTAATGGGAAAAACCACAAGGTGGAATTCTCCCTTCCCCCTCCACAACTTTTAAAGATACAGAAGACCTCTTGGAGGCCAGGCCTGGCATGCTTGTGTGGGGGCTGAAAACAAATAGTTTGGCAATTTGAATGCAACCAATAGAGGCAGATGTCTGAGTTTTGCAATCAGCAGTCTTTGGGGCGGGGGATACTAATGATTTTACTTGTACTGAAACTGATGCTGCTTTAAAGAGTAGCACTATATAATTTAATGCCTGCTTGACCCTCTGCTTAATTTATGTAAATGTGAATAACCTCCACCCCCAACACACACTCTCTCTAGTATTCTCTGCTTCCAAGGAAAAGGACCATATAATGGCTAACTCTTGAACTTCCTAGCATTCAGCAGTAGCTGAGGTCCAAACAATACACTGCATGTGGCTGTGTAGAAGATATAGGTGGGGAACCTGTGGTCCTCCAGATGTTGCTGGACCTCAGCTCCCATCATCCCTGAATATTGGCTTATGGGAGTTGGAATTAGGCATGAGCGAATATGTCCATTTCAATTCCTCTGTTTCTCATTTTTCCAATCTTAGGTTCAGCTCTCTACATTGCCACATCAGATTGCAATATGATTTTTTTAAAGAAAAAAAATCCTGGTGAAAATTTACATGCATATTAGTGTGAATTTCTCTTAATATGCATATTTTTGTATGCAGTTATGCCTTATACACACATTTTTTGTAAAGTAATTTCCCCAATATACTGCATTCTTGTTTGTTATTTTCACTAGTATATGCATTTATATGCACACTTTACCCTAGTATATGCATTTTTGTACACATGACAGTGGGGGAACTGCATTGCAAAATGCGAAGATGTGAAAATTTTGAAGGATAGCTGTGTTTCGGTTTGCATATTTTATTAGACAGTGTGAATTAGGTAAGTTCACCGTTGAATTTGAACTGAATCAAATCTCTCCTCCACATCCCTATCTGGAAGGCCACAGGTTCCCCATCCTTGTAAGGTATAGTGCCTGGTTCTTTGCTAGGAAAGCAAAGTGGGGGTGGGAGAGAGATAATTTTCAGCAGAGAAGTGGTAGGAGTTATGTTTTTCGCTGCTCGTAACCTTTTAGTTGCAACCACCTCTGGCTGATTGTCCAGCCTTGCAAATAGGAAGAGAAAGAGTTGCAGCAGGAAAAAGTAGCTAACAGGGGAATGGTTAAGCAACCCCTTCCTCCATCATTTCTCCACTGAAAGTCACCCCCTCCCAATGCTCCTTTTCAATAAAGAATTGGGCAGCTGGGGGTTTCTTACATGAAAATGTATATTACAGGTCTGGGAAACCATTGACCCTCCAGATGTTTTTATTTTATTATTTTATTTATTAAAATTGTATCTCGCCCTTCCAGTAGGAGCCCAGGGTGGCCCAGGAGCCCAGTAGTTGCTGAATAACAACTCCCATCAGCCTCAGCAACCACTGCCAACCCAGGGATGTTTGGAGTCATGATACAGCAACATCTGGAGGGCCAAAGGTGCCCCAAATTTGGCATACAAAATGTAGTTTGGCCCCAACTGTGATTACTTAAAAGCAAACAGAATGTCTACTATGGTAAAAATCACAAGTAGTCAAAAGGCTGTCTGAGCATCAGAATGGCAGATGAAATTCAACCAAAGTTATTGCAAGGGGATGTATTTTAGACAAAAATAAAGGCCTAAATCCATATACACATTGAGATGTATTAGCTGTGGTACACTAAGGCCTAAGATGACACTGTGCCATTAACAGGTCCATCAACCTATGGACTTAGGACACCCTCAAAATGGGAAACAGGATATTTCCTAACCAGAGTGGGACAGTTGAGCTTCTGTGCTCAGCTAGTTTAGACTGTGCACTGGAGAGCAGGACTTGAACATTTGTCTCCACCCTCCCATGAACCCATTGTGTGGCCTTGAGCAAGTCATTTACTTAGTCTTGCCATCTATGAAATGGGACTTATGTGGCTTACATTGCAGGGTTGCTGCAAGAGCAGAGACAACAGATCATACAGATAGATCATACAGCATTTTGAGAGTTGTGATAAATATATACTGTTTTTATGCATGCAGTTGTTTTAAGTGTATTGTTATTGTATTGTGAAATTACTTTGAGATGCTTCATGGGAAGCAATTCAATAGATAGATAGATCTCACACACATACACTACACACACATGCTACAGCAACCAATTTCATTTGAAACCCCCTTAATATGTGCAGTTACAAGCCAATTGTTCACAATGCTTCATTCAGCTCTAGGCAGGCCTGGATGCAACTGCAGTCTACGCAGTGTGTTGGTGGTGGGGCTGGGGCTGGCAAGAGGAAGAGAGGGACAGAAATATTAAATGCCAGAATGCAAACTTCTGCTTTATTCTTAGACTCTAGCAAGGGGGGGGGAACAGCCATGGTTCTCCACAGATTTTATTTTTTTAACACAGCAAAGGGAAGCTTGACCCACTGATAGACGAGTGTGAGGATCAGTAACTAAGAGCTTGGTGTGAGCAAGGATTCCCAGATGAGAACAAGTGGCAACTGTCTGTGCAGAGTGAAAGGAGAAGCCTGGAATCTGTAAATCCATTAAAGCTGCCTCATGGTCACCTCATTGTATTTTATGAACAGCATAGAACAGAGAGGCATGTAGGATAGAGAGAGGAATTTTAACGAAGTATCCACTTCTTCTAGCTCCCTATGGGGTGCCTTGAGCTCTGCTTGGCCACATTTCATGTAATTTGTGTGGCAGGAGGTGGCTGAATGGGGTCTACAATGCAATCACCAAAGAGCTGGTGTTCTCAGAGCTCAGAAGCCTGGAAATGTCTCTCTCTCTCTCCCCAGCCCCATTCCTTCTGCTCTTTTGTCACAGGAAATGGCACCAGGCTTTGGCTATTGCTTCTATGGGCAGATTTTCAGAAAGCTTCACTTTGGCAGGCAAAGGCATAAGCGATATTAACAGCCAGAGACTATTCTGTTCTAGAGAATTGTTGAGCACCTGAAAAGGAAAAAAAGACTTGCAAAAAAAGCGTGAGGAGTCACATAAATAAAAAAGGAGTTTGTTGCCTTGGAGTACCTGCAGTGATTCAAGATGAGAATTGGGGTGGAGTAAAAATTAGCACTTCTGTAAAGTGGTCACAAACAATATAGCTATGAGAAAGTTATCTATATGCTTGAATTAAAGAACCTGAAGAATCTATGGCACACTACAGAGAGAAAGACTGTTTCAAACAGACACCAGGTATATCTATGAAATCAATAACATCACTTTTCTTTATGCTGTGGCACAGTGATCCTCTGTGCTTCCTGCTACTTCCTTGGATCTGGGCTACTGCAGGCTAGGACAGGGATGGGCAGCTTTCAGCCTTGCAAAATCTTCTTTGCTTTATACTGGAACCCCAAGACCTACCAACTAGAGCCTTGTGCAAAAGACGTACATTGAAAATTAAAGAATCCTGAGCCCAGGAATTCATTCTGAGTGCCAGAATGGAACAGAACGCACAGCACTTCCATACAAAGATTCTCTCCTGATCACCCCAAGCTTTCCTCATTTCAGGATACTTTAGGACAGGAGGGCTCATTTTGTTGCTATGTTAAATGATTGGGAGCCAGAAATCTTTGCTGATGTACTACAAATTACCCAGAGATCTACCAGGAGATCCAGCTCTACTTTGTGCCCACCCCCAGACTTAAAAAAGCCCAATTCCAATCATTTTAGTATGTAGTACTGCTGCTCTAGAATACTTCCCATTTTTGACATGTTGATTTTATTATCCCTAAAAACACCACAAGGTAGTTTTCCCTGAGATAAATGTATCAGAAATCACATATAATTTACTTCTGGGTGTGCCATTCTTTGCTCCAGGCCTCCCTGCAAAGTGTAAAGCATAGATTTGGGGAGTTGGGGGTCAGAAATAGTTTAGATTCAGTTTAGTCAGCTTGATTTGTTTCTCAGTGGCTGCCTTTTAGGTAGCAGTCTCCTCCACTACATTTTTCAAAAGGCAATGAGTGTTGGGACCTCTAGATAATGAAGGCCTCTGGATAACTTCAAAATAACCAACAGCCATAGGTCTGAGGACTGCAAACCTGTAGGTTTCTCACATGAGAGGCATGGTGGAATGAGAAGAATAATTGTAACAGGACAATCAAACTCTGAATATGTATAATGCTGGGGAAATGGAACACTCATTACAAGCATATTTTCCCTTTCCTCTCTGCTGCTGCTGCTGCCAGTGTTGAGCAGGCCAACAGAATTAGCCAGGATCTGGAGGGAATGTTTTCCAAGAGTTAACGGCACAGATGTTTTGGAAATTTAAACAGGCTGTCAAATGTAACATTTGGGAAGCAAAAAAGCTGTTTGTGTTTAAAGCAATAATAACACCACCATTTAGTTCTGTGTTTTTTATTTGTAGAAGGACCATCTTTCCAATTCACACATGAGGCTTTCATTGTACAGCTCTTGCCATGGGGTAAATGTAGCATCTACACAGCATGAATACCATTGGGTAATGACAACATCCCCTTTTGGTAACAACTTATGGCAGTGTCCATGTGAACTAAGTTCAAAAAACCAAAACAGTACTCTCCCCACTGATAGTCCTCCAAAGGAGCCTAGACTTGACAAAATATGTAGGCAATTTTGACCCCTTCTCCAAAGTGTAGGCTGGGATATCATCTGAGATTCAATGTTTTACAATGTTTCTCAATGTTTGTGTGGGCAATTTTTTAAGAGATTCAAAGCACTTCTGAATGTAACCACACATAAATGCATGGAAAAGCTGAGTGGAAAATCATAGAATGTTTTGTTTTCACTTTTATACAGGGTAAATGACTGAGACATTTGTGTGGCTATGTCCTAAGAACACACAGAAGAGTCCTGCTCAGATCAAAGGCCCATCTAGTTCAGCATTCTGTTCCCAGAGTGGCTGATCAGATGCCTCTAGGAAGCCTAGGAGAATGTGAGGGCAATAGCTCTTTCTCCCCAGCAACTCATATCCAAAGGCATACTGCCTCTCACACTGGAGGTAATATCACTGGCGATCACTCATAGCTGAGTAAGATTGTCTTCCAAGATAAGGTCTTTAACAGTGGGTAAGTGACTATGGAGGTCAATTCTGGATCCACACAGCCTCCCACAGTGAGGACATAGGTTTCCAGATGGAAGATGGTCACAATGAGGATTTGTTTGACGTGCCTTCCGCTTAGCTCGTTTGTCCTGTTCGCCCTGTATTCATGCTTCTTCAAAGTCCACAGCACCTTTGATAATAGCCGACCTCCATTTGGGACATTCATGGGCCAAGACTTCCCAGTTGTTGATGTTCATGTTACATTTTTTTAGATTCGCTTTAAGAACATCTTTAAACCTCTTTTGCTGTCCACCAATGTTCCGCTTTCCATTCTTAAGTTGGGATTAAAGCAGTCGCTTTGGAAGACGGTGATTAGGCATTTGAACAACATGGCCGGTCCAGCGAAGTTGAGGTTGAAGGATCATTGTTTCAACACTGGTAGTCTTTGCTTCTTCCAAAATGCTAACATTAGTCTGTCTGTCTTCCCAAGTAATTTGCAGGGGGTCTGTAGCACCATCGAGGTATATACCCATCATGACTAGTTGCCATGGGCTATTAGTGATCACAGCTATTATACTATTCTTGTATACAACAAAGATGATCCCTTCTCTCTCCCAAAAGACGATGGAAAATCTTCAGAGTTAACAAAATGTGTCCAGATGCGGGGAAAACATGTACAGAGGAGATTGTTGCTAAGAGGCTTAAGAGAGACCTATGTAACTTTAAAGTTGACAAGGAGGACATTGAACTTGTCAAGGATTATCAATACAGTCATTAACCAAAATGGAAACAATAGTCAAGAAATCAGAAGAAGGCTAGGACTGGGAAGGGCAGCTATGAGAGAACTAGAAAAGGTCCTCAAATGCAAAGATGTGTCACTGAAGTCAGGATCATTCAGACCATGGTATTCCCGATCTCTATGTATGGATATGAAAGCTGGACAGTGAAAAAGGCAGATAAGAGAAAAATCAACTCATTTGAAATGTGGTGCTGGAGGAGAGCTTTGCGCATACAATGGACTGCGAAAAAGACAAATAATTGGGTGTTAGAACAAATTAAACCAGAACTGTCTCTAGAAGCTAAAATGATGAAACTGAGGTTATCATACTTTAGACACATAATGAGAAGACACGATTCACTAGAAAAGACAATAATATTGGGAAAAACGGAAAGAAGTAGAAAAAGAGGAAGACCAAGCAAGAGATGGATTAACTCCATAAAGGAAGCCACAGACCTGAACTTACAAGATCTGAACAGGGTGGTTTATAACAGATGCTATTGGAGGTCACTGATTCATAGGGTCGCCATAAGTTGTAGTCGACTTGAAGACATATAACAACAACAAAAAAGACTGGGATGGTTTTTCAGTACTTGAACTGAAAACCTAGACATCTCCCACTGAACACAGTGGGACTTACTGGCATGTATAGGACTGCACAATCCTTGCTCTTGTTAGTGTGTACGGATAACATTCTGCCTTATTCAAAATATATTTCTTACAATATAGTACTCATTCTTTTGTCACCGCAGGAATACTTTTCTTGCTTTTTTGATGAAAAAATATAATTAGAAAGTACTTATGGGGGAAAAATGGAAAAAATGTCATACCAGAAATTATCTTCAAAAGTGGAAGGCACTAAGCAACTTGATTAATTTAAGTTTGCTAAAACTTTGATCACAAGGAGCTCACGTACTAGATGCATGATAAATAAGCATCATGTAAAGTCAACATGGCTGTAAACATCTCAAGAAACACAGTCCTGAGCATGTTTACTCAGAAGTCCCACTGACACACAGACAGCCATTTAGACTACAGTCAATGACATGCTGAAACTTTAATGTTATCCATCGTTGATAAGTTGTCTGATTTTGAGCTGAGTACAGCAAGTGATCAAGACCTTTCTGTTGCTTACACAAGCTATCCCTCTTACATCTGTTGCATATTTTTTAGCCAAAGCCAAATAACATTTTAGCAGATCATCATTGTTCGCTAGTCTGCAGGTGTTTGGCCTGAAGTATGTCCAAGTACTGTAACTTGTTACAGTTCTCATAGCAGTCTTTCTCTTACTTAAAGTGCCTTCAGACATGTTCTTACCATACCAAAAGACCATAGCTTTTGATGTGTATGGTGATCTTTGCCACACACACAAATGCACACCTGAAGTGCCCATTTCCAAGGGAAAAAGTGCCCTGTGGCTGCTTGTCAGTGTCACATTACCAAGGAGACTACAGTCCTCCTGCGAGGTGCAAGCTCAAACCGTGTAAACAAACCATGTAAATTTCAATGGCTTTCCTGATCCAGGTATTTCTTAGTTTGTTCCGCAGAGCACCTGGTTCTAATTAGTAAACTTTATTAACAAATCCTGGCCAGCATTTCTGCTTTTAAAATTACACGAGGAAAGTCCCCTAGCAGCCAAAAGATGCAAATCGAGGGAGAAACACTAGTGCAGTCTAATTTCAGATATGGTTCCAGGAAGACATTAGGCAAGTTACACAATGTGTAAGGTGCAGTTAGCAAAAGAGCAGACAGGGCAGGGTGTTTCCCTTTCATTTAATCACCTGGTTAAGTGGGCAACTGCAGGGGAAAGGCAGCATGTTTACATGGGATTTTCACCTCGTAACCTCACTTAGTGACGACACTCAACTTCCTTTAAATGGCAAAAAATATTAAAGCACTGTCCAGGGCCTACTAATCTGCTTCCTTACTTAAGGGCTGGAAATGTTGGAAAGTGCTTTCGGGAATGTTGTCAGCTGTGTAATTATTATCCACCCATTAGAACGTCATTCTTTTATGTTGCAAAGGCTCCAGAAACCCATTGCAAAGAGAAGCGGTGAGAAGGTGAATCCCCTGGTTAGTGATGAGATGCCCTGATAATCCCCACCTACTTCTGCCTACCAAAAAAAAAAAAATGGTCTGCATTCAGCACAGGGAAACTTGACTTTTTAAATAGCTGCCTTTTCTTCTCCAGTAGATTCTCTGTAAACTAGGAAATACCTGGATCAGGAAAGCCACAGAAGTTTGCAAGGTTTGAGCTTCCACCTTGCAGGAACACTGTAGTGTCCTTGGTAACTTGACAGTCCTCCAGTCTTTTACCTAGATTCCATGTGATGAATGCAGACCATTATCTGGTTGGAAGAAGTAGGTGAGGAATATCTCTTTTCTGTGATAGGCCTTTTAGCTAAACGAATAGAAGTTCACAGCTTATAAGGAGCTTGTTGTAGGTTCCTTTCACCGTTTCTCTTTATCTCTCCCCCCCAGGAGCGTAGCGAGACAATTTTCATTGGGAGGAGCAGAGACAAAATTGGGGGGTGGGCAGAAAGGTGAGGCATTGGTCACTATAAAAGAGATTTCTGGGGGGAAACGTTTTCATAGGTGATGACATGTGAAGTTTACAAAAAAGCAAATCAGTTTAAATACAATATTTTCCACATACAAGATAGGTGTGTAAACTAAATAACAGTGACTAGGAAGTAAATGTATATTGTGTAAGTCATCCTACCGTAATGATCTGAGCTGTTAATAAAATCTAATGCACGGTGATTTCTCTGCAAACCTACAGAGGAACTGTTCACTTGAAATTCCTTCAGATAGGTTACTTTCAAAAGCCAAGATTACTAAGTTTGCTTTTCTCTCATGAAGCACGGAACACCTGTATGGTGTCAGCGCATGCGTCAAAGTTGAGAATGAATTTTCACACACAGCTGTAGATGCACGAAAGGTGAGTCCTGCAGTACACAAAGTGTACATGCATGGGAAGGCTTCCTTATACAAGTGCAATGTTTTAGTAAGCTCGTGAACTGTGAGTTCAAGTTTTCCTGAGGCAGCTGCTTCTTGGAACTAAATACCCTGGTCTCCCTTGCCATGCCAGGAAAGCAATGAAGAGAAGTTTCACTTTAAACATTAAATGAATACCTACAAACATCATTTTTCATAAGGAAATGCCTGACAGCATCACATAGGAACTATAAGTCTCTGAACTACAGGTGCTGGAATTAACTGTACAAGCACACGATCAATGTTCTACAGAAAGGCCCTGGGCCAGCCAGCTAACACTGCTTCTGATGCCTCTACCAGCAAATGTCACATGCCCTATTTTGGTAGTACATAATTTCACATGAGAAAAGTTAAATAAGCTGAATTGTTTATAATGATTTGCACAGTTGGGTGGAGGTCTAAACTGTTGCAACTAAGGCTCTAGCCGCATTATACTCTTCGAAACCATTTTTAAATGGAACCAGCTTGAAAGGATTGAAAGGATATATTTTTCAACTTTTTAAACAAACTGGGAAGAAATGCCCCCCAGAAACTCACGTACACCCAATATTCCAGCTCCCCATTGCCTGGGCTGAGTTAATAAGGTCTCATTAGGCTTCCTGGGCCTTGGAGAGCTAGTTCACCCACCTCTCTGCTTCTTTTCAGGCCCTGCCCTGGACTTGGCTAGGCTGCTGCACAGTCTAGGCCCAAAAGCCTAGGCACACCCACCAGATGCACTAATAGCACCCACCACCTACAGACAGGGCCGCATTATGACTTTCGTCGGCCCTAGGCACTTTTGCCTTCGTGGGCCCCTCCCACCATAATAATATAAATATTAAAAAATATTTTTGATATAACTTTAAAAAGTTCAACATTTTATTTTTTTCCTGTTTTAGGCAAAATTTAATAGATTTTTGTGGGCCCTAAAAAATTCATTTTTTTCTGATGTGAGAAAAAAATTAAAAGATTTTCTTCGACCCTAAAAGTTCATTTTTTTCCTTCTGATTTTAAAAGAAATTAAAACGTTTTCGTGGGCCCCTAAAAGTATCATGGGCCCTAGGCACTGTGCATACTGTGCCTAATGGATAAGTCAGCCCTGCCTACAGAGGCTGCCTAAGCACTACAGGGGAGGGGTATATAAGTGCTGCTGCCAACAAGAAAAATGTTTTCCCACCAGACCCATGCTCCAAATCCACTAAAATTTGACCTTAACCCACTACGCACCATGTTTGAAAACATTTTTGCATTATGTGAAACAGTTTTATGAGGAATTGCTTAACAAGGTGGATAATAGAATTTAAAAGTACTAGCAACCACTGGTGTGTTGTATTTAAGTTTGGAACTGCCAATATAAATATGTGTGCGTCTTTTAGATCTGAGAGAAGTATGGAGGTTTTGCATTCCTGGTTTCTTTAGGTTTAAAAAATGCTCTGTGTGTGTTTGGTTGGCTATTCTGAGAACAGGATGCTGGACTAGATGGGCCTCATTTCCATAAATGCTTTCTCTATGCCTTCATTTGTGTTGTCCCAGCAAATTCTAAGAGAACGTGCATTTCCCAGATAAGGTGTACTTCATCCTCTGGACCACACTAGATATGACATAAAATGTATTCAGTGTGATTTAAAAAAAAATGTAAATAACAGCTGTGGGGTGGGTGAAGGTGACAATTATCAGGATCTGAGCATGTAAGGAGGGAGAGTTTAATGCCTTCCACCCCTGCTGTGATACTACTGAAAACCACTCCTTTGAAATTGCTATTTGCATTTTTAAAAACTTGCACATTAAATACAAAGACACATTTAATGTCATATCTAGTTTGACCCTAAGACAGGAGTAGGGAACCATTTTGGCCCAGCAAGCCAGATCCTTATCTGTCTCCACCCCCCAGGGCAACTATGATGGGTAGGACAAGCCACCTGTCAATTACTGGATGTCATTATAACACTAGATAATTGACAGGTGGGCTGTTCTGTCCACTTGTCACAGTACCTTGCATAGTGCATCTCAGGTGCCCAACAGCCAGCTGGTTGCTAGGCACTTGGGAACCATAGCACAAGGGGCTCTGTCAGCCCTATGCTTGGAGCTTAGAAAGTGCTGAGCACAGGGCTGGCAAAGCTGTTTCTCCAGGGATCTACTGCAAGACCAAGTTCCCCATGGGGCAGCCAATCCAGCAGGCTTGAACTCACTATTCACTAGCTGATGGGCAGTGACTTCAACCCTGCTTTCCCCATGGGGAACTTGGACAGTCCAGATATATCTCTTCCTGTTCCATTCCTGACATTACATATGATGGACATGGTTTGGAAAAATATGACTTGTGTTTTACTGTTTTCAGTTTCTGAAGAAAGATGTAGAATAATCAGAGAAGAGCCATTGGAGGGCAACATGTTGAAAGTTCTTGAAATCATAGCCAGCATTGAAGGTCAGCATAGTTGTGCATCTCCTGAAGTCCCACACCCAGGAAGGGGACCACTTACAAGAGTTCTCTGGATCTGCTTCTCCTCCTTAACACTACAGTCTGCTTGTTGGTTCATTCACCTCTTGCTTTGGCCCAGACAACTGTGGTGGTAAGAAGGAGGAACGGTAGACAGCACTACCTGATTACTCATTGGTTCTCTGTCTGGCAAGCAAGCAGGTGATGATGAGGAAGAAAAGGAGCAGCAGATGGTGATAATGGCATGTGACTCACAGAGAAAGGAAGGCCCATGGGGGTGTGTGTCTTGTCCAAACCTGGAGCTGCCTGGCACTGCTAGAAATCAAAGTCACATGAAGAACCTTCAAAAGAACAAAAATATGCAAAGTTTTCAAATATTATAAGCGACAATAAATGGCAGCTGGTAAAACATTACTTCTAATGGAAATCCAGTTGTAATTTAATCACATTGCCAACAAAAACTTCCTAACTGTATGAACAGCCACATAGTGAAAAAATTTCCATTGCCAAGATAATTGGTGTAATAATCTTTTGTCCTCAGTGCCAAGGACTGGATGCAAGCATGTTATTATCTTCAAAATGTATCATCCGTTCCATTTTTTTAGACCTTGCTTACCTTATAGTTTTGCAAAAACAACCTCTACAGTAGTGGCTGGTGGGGTGGTGTTGCTGATATGGCTTCCCAGATGCTACTTGTCAAGTTACCAAAAGGAAGAGGGCAAAACACTGGGGAGTTCAGTGTGGGCACAGTGAGAGGAATGGTGGATTGGCTCCACTGCTGCACCCCCAACTGTGCCAAGCTCTCCACTGCCTTGCCCTCTCAGTAACCAGCAGTGATGCACAATGTTGGAAGCCAGGTAAGCAATGCAGCTCTGCCTGCACTGCCCTGCACAGAACCTTTAACAAATTGTGCTACTGGGAAACTGATGCGAAGGTAGACAACAAACTTTTGCTGCTTGAAGCAAATAGCAAGATGTCACCCTCCCATTCCACTTAAGAGAATCCAACTGGACTGGCAGCTTACTTCCACACTGGTAACAGGACAGCATCCTCTGCCACACCACACCTTGGGGCAGAGGCTTCTGGGGTGCAGGACAGACAAGGTTAGATGATGCAAGTGGAATGACAGGGAGTTGTCCCTGCCCCCAACATCTGCTGTTTGAGGTGGATGCCTCACTCTGTCTAATGGCAAGGCCGGCCCTGAGCCGATGTCTGCTGCTTAAGTAGATTTAATCAGTTGAGCCCTTGTGCTGTACCTCAAGGAAAATTGTGTGTGATTAATGAAGTGCAGACCTGTGTTTACTTGCATTTCTGCTGTTGAAAATCAGCTGAAAAGAGGCGACAAGGAAGAATGATTTATATATAAACAGCATCCTGTTGATAGGTGGGAATGGCAGTGGATTTTGCAAAAGAACTTGTTAAACATTATATAGCACTTTATGCCTTTGAGCTATACCAGTAACAATGAAGTTTTTTCAGAAATGCAATGCTCTGTGGAGGAAATAAGATCACTAATTAAATTGTTTTGAAAGAGAAGAAAGTAAGCCATTTCCCTTGGAAACTGACTTTTGTTTGTTTCTGCCTTAATCAAAAACAAATACTTGTTGCTGCAGAGGCAGCTCACCCAGTGATGCAAGCAAACCAAGCAAAGGGATTAAGCCTGTTTTCCTTCTTAATGCTGGTCATATAAAAGTGCTCACAAGATATTAGAGTTTTAAGTGTCTCTTATTTCAATTTTAGCATGCCCTTGATGTGAGGAGCCAAGAGGGCTGGAACTAGGAGTCTTCAGATCTTTGCTGTTTGTGCTCCATGTGGTGAGCTGCCGAGGGCTAAGCAGCTCTGAAGGCCCATAGATAATGATGCACTTACTTTGAGGCTGATTCAGAAGAACTTTCCCCACCAGTCCAGTGGTTTCTCCTGGCCTAGCAGGGCTATAAGACTTCAAGGTCAGGCTTGCACTTTGCTTGAGTGACAAGCAGTCTTGTCTTGACTGAATCTGCCAGACTGCTAAAGCTAGCTGTATGTGCACAAATCTCACTCTATTGCCTATCTATCCAGTTGCTCATCTGCAGGATTTTCCCTCAGGATTTGTTTGGGATGGCCACTTATATACCAGAAAAAGAGGAAACGCATCACCACAAAAAAGAAAGAGATGACACTGTTTGCATAAAATTTGTATTATGATAATGTCTATAGATGTATATTTAGAAATAATGACTATACTTTAAACAGAAATACATTTCACAATAACGTGAGACTGACCAGGTGACCTGTGTGGTGTAGGGATGCTGTTGATGGGTAACTGCAAGGCCCCTCCTGTTCTCCCTTCTTAGGGTTCTTTATCTTTCAACCAGACTTGGACTAGACAGCCCTTCAATTAGAGGGCTACCTCCAACAGAAGACTGTCCTCTGTAACTTAGGGCACATGGCCACCCTATTTTTGTTTCTACCAGCCACTTGCCACTTTTGGAGGTCTTCCTATATCAGAGGGAGAGATAGGCAATTTATTCAGCATTGAAGGTCTTAAGGAAAATAAAGTGAATCAAAAACTCCTACCACAGGGGAGCAGTGGCAAAGTTTCTCAGTAGGCCTTCCTCCCTTGTGTCCAGAGTGCTACCGCAGTAAAAATGTGGCTATTCACCCAGGCATAAGGCTAAAGTGGTGCCCCTTGCTTACATTAGTTGTGTTTAAATGAATATTTAAATATTTATTTATTTGATTTATTATTTGATTTATATCCCGCCCTTCCTCCCAGCAGGAAACCAGGGTGGCAATATTGTTTTGTTGTTTGTTATTTCCCATTCTGGGATTGTGTGAACAATGAAGAGTGGGTTATAAATAATTTAATTTAGAACATAAAAATATACAAGAGCAGTGTCACAGGCACCACAGAATCCTAAACCTCCTTGTTATCCCAATGTACCCCCAACAGGCTCAAAACTATGCTAGCCCTAGAATTAGCGTAGTTTAATTTTCTTCCTGTTGCAGTCAAGTGAAGAGTTTTTAAAAATACAATGTGAATGTGGCAGGAGAAGGAAAATCTGTCCCGGCTTCTGCTCTGGCCAGCACGGGCCGATAGGGCTCAGGAATTGGCAGTTTCTCTACCCCACCACCTTTAGATTGCTTTGCCTTTTATTTATAACATTTTGACTTCAACTTATCATTTGATGGCTTCTCAATATAGTTTACAATAGCAAAATTAAAAACACAAAGAAGATGGTGAAGGCAGCAGATATAACACTAAAGCAGGGCTGGGGAATTTGTGACCCTCCAGATGTTGTTGGACTACAACCCTCATCTTCCCATCACTGACTATGCTGGCTGAGGATGGTGGGATTTGGAGTCAAATGACATCTGGAGGGCCACCAGCTAACCTTAGTAAACTATCAATTAGCAGCAACCCTCGCAAAACAATTAAAAGGGTCTCTGACAATATTAAAAGCCATTATTATTTCAAGCTTACTCAAATGTTAGAAAATAAAAAATACCTCTACATCACTGATAGTGAAGTAGTGTGAGAATCAGGAGTCCACAGCCAGAATATTACTCCAATAATTACCATAATGTCTACTTAAGTTAGTTTCAGAGTAGTATTTTAATGTAATTCCTTCTAGATACATTTTTTCCAGTCCCAAAGCAAATGACTGTTCTGTTCCGAGGATGTTTAGACCTTCGCAGAGAAAGTAGAAGTAACAAACAAAGCCTCTTCAAAGTGGGCTAAATCAGATCAGTCACAATCAAAGGAAGTCCAGGAAAAATCAAAAGATGTCTCTCTAAGCAGGTCAGGACCCTGGGCAGCTCCCATGGGCCCTCTTGGCTGAGCTATAGAGGAAGTCTCAGCTAAGAGAGCTGAGGACAGCTAAAGCCTTATGTAGACTGGAGCTTGGAAAAGTTACTTTTTTGAACTATAACTCCCATCAGCCCAATCCAGTGGCCATGCTGGCTGGGGCTGATGGGAGTTGTAGTTCAAAAAAGTAACTTTTCCAAGCTCTGCTATACTACAGTTGGCATTGACTCCTTGAAGAGCTCACTGTGCTAACTTAAAGGGCTCCTGTCCAATTCTGCAGGTGCTGACTTCAGTGCTGTAGAAGCAATGGCAATATTATTGGGGGTTTGCTCTCCAAGTCTGGGAACAAGTCTGGGAAAAGCAGGAGAATGATGTCCTCAGGCTTGGAAGGCCTAGGGAGAGCACCGAGGACCTCCCCAATAAGTGGAACTGCCAGTATCTCATCTTATATGCATTTTCCTCCAGGTTCCAGTGGAACTGCCAGTATCTCATCTTATATGCATTTTCCTCCAGGTTCCAGTGGAACTGCCAGTATCTCATCTTATATGCATTTTCCTCCAGGTTCCACAAAGATTCCATGGTCAGGGGTCATGGCACTGACATCACTCCTGCTCTCCAGCATCTCTTGTGATGTTGACGTGTGGTGGCTTGAAGAATAGCCCCTGCCTGTAGTCATATTCTGGTTAGAAGGAGTCACCAGCAGGAGGGGGGAAAAGACCTTACTTGCAGCAGCCTGGTAAAATGGAGGGTTTCTCTTCCATTTTGTCTGACCCAGTTCTCTGCCTGTATTATAGATATTAACTATATATATTAACTAGATATTATAGCTAAAACCAAGAAAGAGTTCCAGTGAAGTTCCAGTGGCTCTGCTGCTCTTCTGCCCTCCATAAACACAAAGCATGAGGCAGAGAAAACAGGCCTCACCTTGAAGCAGCATGACTGGCAGCACTCAGGAAAATGGCTCATTTTAAATATGCAGTGTTAGGACCAGATTAAGGGTATGAGGGGATTAAGGCTAATATGAGGAAAGGGCTTAAATTGTATGTACCACATATTGCAATAAATAAATAATCAAATAAATTATAAAAATATATTTAAATCAAAGCTAATATCTTCAAACATAAATAATTTGCGGCAATAATTTCTTTGAACAATTTTTCTTTTTCTGGTTTTGGCTGTGGCAAAGTCATGAATCATGTCATTGCTTCAAGGGGATCAAAATGGCATACATACATACATGGATTTCCTTTTCTGCCATTCTCACAACAACCTGCTGAGGAAGATAAGAGAGACCGACTGGGCCAAGGTCACTTAGTTGGCTTTGAGGCTAAACTGGGAAATTAAGGGCATAAAAAATGAGGGCCTAGTGGTTAATCCAGCCCTGTGCAATGTGTCCATTCAGATACAGTTGAATATTCTATGAACATCTATGATTGCTTTTTCCAGAAGCCCCTTGCTAATAAAGATGCTTCCCTCATCCTTTGTCTCATACTTCTTTTTGCCCTTGGACTCTTGCTTCAAATGCAAACATGTCTCCTTTGTCAGGTATTTTCATTTCTAACAGAGTTGTAAGCATTTCTCTTTGGCAGCAATGAGTCAGGGAGGTGGCTTTAGAACTTTAAGCTGTTGCTGTTAAACAAAAATGAAAGGGTGAAAAGACTGGAGATGATATTTACCAGCAGAGGCATCACTCACCAGAAAAATAAAGTCTGCTAAAGCAAAATCAACTTCTTTGTAGGGAGGAAAAACTGAGCATCTCACCAAGACAAGAAGTTTCCATAGTGTTTCACTGGTGAGATATTAGCATCCTGCTGTTGTAGCATGAATGTTTGGTACCGGGGAATGGTTTCATGGGAACACAGAGCATGTGGCACTCCAGGGTCACTGGAAGCTCTGAGCATCCCAACTTGTTGCTGTTATTTATTCTAGGAGTGCCTCCAATAGTATGGCTTAGTAGTACTAAAACTTGTTTTGCTATTTTGGTCTCCTAATATCTAGAGAATGTGATTATCATTATTCTACAGCAGGCAAACATGCTAACCAGAAGCAGCAACACTTCCAATGTGTCAATTCATCTTAAACAGCAAGGAAGAAGAAAAAAAGCTTCTTGCTACAGCATAGCTTGCTCTGTTCTGTATACAGAGAGAACATGGAGGAAAAAGACAGACAAATCACCATTATAATGTGGTTGCAGAATGAGGAATTTACTTCTTTACCGAATGTTGAATTACAACAGAGTTGTTTCTCCAGCTGTCATCCTCTGAAATTGTGAAGCAAAATGCTGGAGCAAAGTTTTCTGCCTCTAGTTTGCCAGTCATCAAAGTCTAGAACTTGTTTTTTTTTATCATTAATTTTTATTCAAAGTTTCAAAAAACAAAACAAAACAAAACAAAAACAAATTAATAACTAATACAATAAAATAAAATGTTGACTTCCGATTTGTCGCAGATCAGTTATAGGTCTATAATATATAACAAACCTGTCTCTAAATATATTACAAAATCACTTTCCTCCAGTGGTTTTCTTAATTAATCATCAAATCTCATTAACATCACTTTATTCTTTCCGCAAAAAGTCAAAGAGAGGTTTCCAGTCCTTGAGAAATATATCCATCAATTTTTCTCCAAATAAACATGTTGATTAATCCATCTCATCAAGTCTGCTAGGTCCAGTAATTTCAATAGCCATTCTTCCATTATCAGTGTTAATTCCATCTTCCATCTTCCATCCTTGCATCCATAATAATCTTGCTGTCATAGTCATATAATAAGAGTCTGATGGGAATTTCCTTCCTCACAAATATTTTCTTGCCATCAATTTAGAATGTGTTACTGAAATGTTGTTGTAAAGTCATATCTCTGTTCCTCTTTTTTACAAAATGCACTGGCACATCTCTTGAGAGTTTTTCCATTGTCACATATCTATAGTTAATTCTATAGATTTTCTCTATTTCAAGCTCCATCACATCATTCCAGTCCAGAAATTTTTTTGAAACATTAATAGCTTTATCTCTGATATCTTCATCAATTTCTTCAAGGACAACGCTGAATTCCAAACAGTAATCTTTATCTCTAAAATCCATAAACTCCAAATCTTTTTCCAGTTCCACATTTGATATATCTGTTCCAATCTCCAGGACTTGCATCTTCCCTTTAATTTTTCTTTCTTCTTCTATTGGTTGTCTAGTTATATCTTTGATCTCATCAACCTCCTCCCTCATAAAATCCCCTATTTCTTTCAGCTCCTGCTTGATTTTGCCAAATTCAATTTTCATCTCTTGCTTGCCATGTCTCAGTTCCTGCCTCGCCATCTCAATCTCATCCATTATTTTCTGAAACATATTTACTTCCAGAGTCTCAGCCACTCTCTTAATCGTCATTTTTAAAACCAAGAAGAAGAAAAAACCCTTCAATTTCCAGCAACAAAGGAGTTAATATTCCAAACCTGATGACATCATAATGTAGACAGCACAAACTGCCTTATCTCTTATGTGTCCAAGAATGCAAAACAAATTTAGTTCACAGCATCCAAATAGTTAGTGGCATATAGAACAAGCAGATTAGTCAAAATGAAATAGACCAGAAAAAATAGTCCCAGACGTATAATACTCAAAAGCTCATATAAATCAATTTTTTTCTCCTCAGATCAGATATCTCTCATCCGTTTGTATCTTTAAAATGCTCAATTCCAGGCCAGCTTTTTGCAATAAAAACAAAGATAAGCTATTTCGATTTCTTTCCACCTTAATTCCGTGTATAAAAGAGAAAAGTTCTAACTCACCCAGGGATTCTTTACTGCTGATTCTATTAACAAATCTCTTTTACTGCAACAATTTAAGCCAAGTGATAAGGATAGATAGAAGAATGCTTGCCTGTTAAAATCTGTTTTTCTTTGAAGAAAAGAAAAACATATCGCTTAATCAGTTTGAGCTTGCTTGAAATTCCCTGGCTCCGTCCGACGTTGCTGGCTGGTCCTTCGTTCCTAAAGAATTCAAGTCCCCCAACAAACACCACAAAGCTTGTGGATAATCTCTTCGTTTCTCCCTAAATATTCATCTTCAGACTCAGACTCTGCATGGGGTCCTATATTGAACTTTACTAATAATACTCTGCTTATGTGAACTAAATCACACTTTTTGCAGAGATCCTGGTAAGGGTGAAACTAGATATTATGAGGAAATCACAGGGTTCCCAAATCTGTGTTACCTTCATAATGCTAATGCAGAGGCTAGGAGGCATTTATAGAGAATTTATAGAGAGGATGCTGGATGAGGTGCCTAACCCTCTCCTATTTGCCAGTTCTGCCCTACCAATGTCCCCAGGACATGTTAAATATGTTTTTCCCCCAAGCCAGCCTTTGAAACCAAAAGTAAGTAGTCAATAGATCTTCCTCTATAAATGCCTCCTCTGAATGCATGTTATCTTGGCAAATGTTGGTTTGGGAACACATTTGTCAAGTTACCATCTAGTTCTACCCTTGGATGGGCACTGAAGTACTTTAAATTAGAAATATTAGAATAAATGTAACTGTACACATTACACGTAAATGTAAGCTTCATGTAAACATTTAAGCCACAAAAATTTATTTATTATTTATTTATTATTTGATTTATATCCCGCCCTTCCTCCCAGCAGGAGCCCAGGGCAGCAAACAGAAATGTTAAAAACAATTTAAAACATCATAAAAACAGACCTTAAAATACATTAAAACAAAACAATGTTACAAACATTTTTAAAAAGCTTTAAAAACATCTTTAAAGAAAGGGTTAAAAACATATTATTTAAAAAAACATATTAACAAGCAATTCTAACACAGACGCAGGCTGGGATAGGTCTCAACTTAAAAGGCTTGTTGAAAGAGGAAAGTCTTCAAAAGGCGCCAAAAAGATAGCAGAGATGGTATCTGCCTAATATTCAAGGGGAGGGAATTTCACAGGGTAGGTGCTGCCACACTAAAGGTCCGTTTGCTATATTGTGCAGTGGGGTGACATGTTGGTGATACCCTGCCCCAGTGAGCAGACTCGCCGCCGTATTTTGCAGTAGCTGCAGCTTCCGGACCAACCTCAAGGGCAGCCTCACATAGAGCGCATTATTTATTTATTTATTATTATTTATTTATTAAATTAAATTTATATACCGCCCCATAGCTGAAGCTCCCTGGGCGGTTCACAACAGACAATATCAAAATACAATAAAACACATATTTAAAACAATTCAAACAACATTAAAAATGGGCTTCCTTAAAATTTTTTAAATTTAAAACGTTTATAACACATATTAAACACATATTAAAACACTTATTAAAATGCCTGGGAGAAGAGGAAGGTTTTGACCTGGCGCCGAAAAGATAGTAATGTTGGCGCCAGGCGTACCTCATCAGGAAGACTATTCCACAATTCGGGGGCCACCACTGAGAAGGCCCTTTTTCTTGTTGCCACCCTCCGAGCTTCCCTTTGAGTAGGCACCCAGAGGAGGGTTTTCGATGTTGAGCGTAGCGTACGGGTAGGTTCGTATCAGGAGATGCGTTCCACCAGATATTGTGGTTCCGCGCCATGTAAGGCTTTATAGGTTAAAACCAGCACCTTGAACCGGGCCTGGAAACATATAGGCAGCCAATGCAGGTGGGCCAGAATCGGTGTTATATGTTCGGACCGCCTGGTCCCCGTTATCAGTCTGGCTGCTGCATTTTGCACGAGCTGCAGTTTCCGAATCATCTTCAAAGGCAGCCCCACATAGAGCACATTGCAGTAATCTAATTTAGAGGTTACCAGAGCATGGACAACTGAAGCGAGGTTCTCCCTATCCAGATAGGGACGTAGTTGGGCCACCAAACGAAGTTGGTAAAAGGCACTCCGTGCCACCGAGGCTACCTGAACCTCAAGTGACAGGGATGGTTCTAAAAGAACTCCCAAACTACGAACCTGCTCCTTCAGGGGGAGTGTAACCCCATCCAGAACAGGTTGAACATCCACCATCCGGCCGGGAGAACCACCCACTAACAGCATCTCAGTCTTGTCTGGATTGAGCCTCAGTTTATTATTATTGTCGCAGCCAGGCACTGGTTCAGCACATTGACAGCCTCACCTGAAAAAGATGTAAAGGAGAAGTAGAGCTCCGTGCCATCAGCATACTGATGGCAACGCACTCCAAAACTCCTGATGACCGCACCCACGGGCTTCATATAGATGTTAAAAAGCATGGGGGACAGAACTGACCCCTGCGGAACTCCATACTGGAGGACCCAGGGTGCCGAGCAGTGCTCCCCAAGTGTTACCCTCTGGAGACGACCCGCCAAGTAGGAGCGGAACCACTGCCAAGCAGTACCGCTGTCAGGTCCAGGATGTGACTCAGGAACCAGACCAGCAGTTGTAGTTAATTCGTGTTTTATTAGGGTAATGTCCAAACAAAGACTGCGTTTTCTCATGAAGCAATACAGGGATACAGGTCCTGCGGCATTGGGAGAAAGTTGACAGAGCAAGGGACTTCTTCCCGCCTGTTCTTTAAGAAGGGGCCAAACGGGTGCGCAATCTTTCGCTCCTCCTTAACTGCCCCTCAGGTACTGCCCGCCTTCCCCCCCTTCTCTCCTGTCTTTTCAGCTGTCTGTGTGTGCGCGGTGAGGGGGGAAGCATCACCCCCTCCTCTTCTGAAGTTTCCGATTCCAGGATGGGGGATAGGGGAGCTGTGAGCAGCCCTCCCTCTTCCCCCTCTTGCTCTGAGCCTGAAAGAGGGGGAGGCGTGAGAATGTCCAGGGAGGGCTCAGGCTCCCCGTTGCTAAGCGACCTTATCACTGGCAGTTCCTCTGTTTCGTCTTCGCTCCAAAGGGGGGAAGTTCCTCCCCCTTCCCTGTGCCATCCATCCAAATACTCTTCTCCCAACTCTCCGGGATCCAGCTCCCCGGGATTGGGACCCCAGCTCTGCCTTCCGACAACCGCCAACTCCCAAATCAGCGAGTCTCCCCAGAAGGATACCATGGTCGATGGTATCAAAAGCCGCATTACAGTAATCCAGCCTGGAGGTTACCAGTGCTTGGACAACAGTGGTCAGGCTATCCCAGTCCAGAAATGGCCGCAGCTGTCTTACCAGCCAAAGCTGGTAAAAGGCACTCCTAGCCACTGAGGTCACCTGGGCCTCTAGTGACAAAGATGGATCCAGGAGCACCCCCAGACTACAGACCTGCTCTTTCAGAGGGAGTACGACCCCATCCAGGCTACTGACCAATTATCCAAACAAGGGAACCACCAACTCACAGTGGTCTGTCTTGCTAGGATTCAGACTCAGTTTATTGGCCCTCATCCAGGCAGCGGTCCAGGTCTTGCACAGCCTCTCCTGATTTAGATGTTACGGAGAAAGAGCTGGGTATCATCAGCATACTGCTGACACCTCGCCCCAAAGCTCCTGATGACTGCTCCCAAGGGCTTCATATAGATGTTAAACAGCATGGGGGACAAAATGGTATCCTGCGGCACCCCACAGCACATCTGCCTGGGGGCAGAAAAACAGTCATCCCATGCTATTCTCTGAGAACAACCCTGGAGATAGGATTGGAATCACTGTAAAACAGTGCCTCCAATACCCATCTCACCAAGTCGGCCCAGAAGGATGCCATGGTCAATGGTATCAAAAGCTGTTGAGAGATCAAGTAAGAATAACAGGGTCACACTCCCCCTGTCCTTCTCCCGATAAAGGTCATAAATATTTGCTATCCATTTGTGTGCAGGATGGTACACTAATCCCTTAAGTCAAATTTCAGAAAGCCATATGTCTGGATTTAACTCTACACAATTAATTTCCAGGTCTGGCTTCTAGGTCCAGGTCAGGATTTTTATCTAAGCAGAGAGAATCTATTTTTAGTTAGAAAAAAATGAAGAAATAATAAGCAAATCACTAGTTACGCAACTAGAGAAAAAGTGGTTTTTCATATACTTCCAGTGGTGGATTTATGGTCTGTGGGGCCCTGCATGTAGCCTTTTTTTGAGGGACCTAGTCATTCATCTGTATTATTATATTATTAAACAGCTACTAGACTTTAATCGGGGAGTAGGAGAAATGAAGAATGGAAACAATGCGACCAACTAAAATACTAGAATTTAACAATAGCAATTCATTGTGGCTGAGATATTAAACCCAAATGTCCGTGTTCAAGAGTGAAGTTCACTGGTGGACTGAATGCTCTGAGAACTTTCTAGAATGATCCAGATGAATCCAGTATTTTGAACCCAATGTCCAGTTTTTGTTTTTTTTAACCTTGGGGGACTTTATGGTCAGGCTGGGAGGCAAAAGGCAAGAGCCAGATAGAGGGATCTTCTTGGCCCAGCCAGGGCTATACCCTCTTCCGGTGCTACAAAGAGGGCAACGCAAAGAAGAGGACAGTGTGAGCAGCGGCATTTGGGATAAGCAAATAAGCTCTGCCCTCCTGTCGCTGTTTTTATTACTTTCCAACTTGTGGATAGTGACGGCTTCTGAGGCTCCATGTATACAAATATTTCCCCCTGCACTACACAGTCATCTTCGACGAATTGGAAGGTGATGAAAATAGCAAGTGTGTGTGTGTGTGTGTGTGTGTGTGTGTATGTGTGTCAAAGCCAGTGCACTCATCTCCACTGTCTCTCTTCCCAATCCCCATGTGTTTGCATTGCCTTTTTAAAGGCTTGGTTATGGGAAGTTCAGGATCAAACTTCTGCTCAGCTATGAAGCTCACTGGGCAGCCTTGGGAAAGTCAATACTTCTCAGTCTTATTTCTCATCATTATCAAAAGGCTAAAACACCACAGCACACAACCACAGTAATAAGTAACACCTCATGTGCTACAGAGGCCACCACAAGTATTATTTGATTTTCTTAAGCAAACTTTGGTTTAAATTCCTGTTCATCCTTTTAGCCCTTTATAAAAAATGTTTTAACATAAAATAGTACATTGTCTGTGGGAAACCAAAATATACCCACACCTACGCACCATGCAAGTATTCTGAAGCAATATAATTATTTGCTCAAAATTCAAACCAAAACAACCACTCAGGTGTTCAAACTCTGAAATATGAGGTATTTCTAGAATTCAGCAACAGAAAGTAAAGTGACATCTGCACTATACATTTAAAGCATTATGATACCACTTTAACAGTCATTGTACAATTCCCAAATTTCCCTGGGAAGATGGATTGATTGTTAAAGCACTCTGGGAACTGTAGCTCTGTGAGGAGTTTCCATACAACTCTCAGAAATCTTAACAAACTACAGTTCCCAGGTTTCTTTGGGGGAAGCCATGACTATTATGATACTATTATGATAAAGCACTATGATTTTATTTATTTATTTATTTATTAAACTTGTATACCGCCCCATAGCCAAAGCTCTCTGGGTGGTTTATAATAATTAAAAACAAATACAATTTAAAATACATCTTTAAAAAAACAATTTAAAACACAATTTAAAAATTTAAAACAATATAGAACACATGCTAAAATGCCTGGGAGAAGAGGAAAGTCTTGACCTGGCACCGAAAAGATAACATTGTTGGTGCCAGGCGCACCTCATCAGGAAGTTCATTCCATAATTTGGGGGCCACCACTGAGAAGGCCCTCTCCCTTTTTGCCATTCTCTGAGCTTCCCTCGGAGTAGGCACCCGGAGGAGGGCCTTTGATCTTGAACGTAGTGTACAGGTGGGTTCGTATTGGGAGAGGCGTTCCATCAGGTATTGTGGTCCCAAGCCGTGTAAGGCTTTATAGGTCAATACCAGCACCTTGAATTGAGCTCGGAAACATAAAGGCAGCCAGTGCTATGGTATCACAGTGCTTTAAATGTATAGCATGTATGAGGCCTAAGTTTACAGCTCTAATTTCTACAGAGCATGTAAGAGCACTTCTGCTGGGTCAGACCAAAGGTCCATCTAGTCTAGCAACCTGTCTCCTACAGCAGCCAACCAGATGCCTTCTGGAAGTTCTCAAGCTGAGCATAAAGACAATTGCTCTCTCCAGTTACTGCTTCCCATGCAACTTGTACTTTGAGGCATTCATTTTCTGAACCTGGAGGTTGTATATATATCCATCATAATTAGTAGTTATAGTCTTATCCTCCATGAATTTATGTAATCCCCCTTTAAAGCCATCTAAGAATGTGGCCATTACCTCATCTTGTGGGAGTGAATTCTATAAATTAGTTATGGACTGTGTAAAGGAGTACTTCCTTTTTGGCTAGCCTGAATTTTCCTTCAATCAATTTCACTGGAAGAATATGCCAGTAAAATTTCTCAGGCATGCTTAGGGGACCTGCCAGCCCCATTTCACCATTCTCAGGTAAGAAAATCACTTTTTGTTCATCCACAGACCTAGTGTTTATGGGAAAGGGCTGTAGCTCAGTGGCAGAGCACCTGCCTTGCATGCAAAAGGCTTCAAGTCCAATCCCTGGCATCTCTACGTAGGGCTGGGAGAGATGCTCCGCCTAAAACCCTGGAGAGCCATTGCCAGTCAGTGTAGACAATATTGAGCTAGGTGGACCAATGGTCTGTCTGACTCAGTATAAGGAAGCTTCCTATGTTCCTAACTTTCTCGTATCTAGTTTTCCCCACACATACTAGTAAAGGAATTTCAGTAGTTTTTGCAGTTGCTTAGTTACATCATTTGCAATCTGAAAAACCCTAGCAGATTACACAGCATGAATCCTCTCCCTATATTTCACATTCTGGGTTTCCCCACTTTTCCCCTTGGCATGGACAGATGTGCTTCCACAGAAAGATCCTTACAGGATTTCCTGTGATCAGTATGCCACAGGAGTCATTTGTAGCTTTGTTGTGGATGAGCACTAAACCCAGTTCACACATGAGTGTGGCTTAGAGTGAATAAATGACAGCTAAGAAATATAAGATCCTAGCACTGCTCAATTGACATCCATTGCACTGAGACAAATGGCTACAGTGTGTAAACAAAGTAATTTTATGCAATAATGTGTCCACTTGTATCATTCCAAATATAGAATGTGGGCTAGCTTGTACCAGAAGTTTGAGAATTTAGCACAAAATTATATAGGCTCTAATTCTTTTTCCTGGCTAATTCACCTGTCTGGAAATAAAAAAATGTATGGCCTTCTTAAATGCAAAGAACATTGGGTTGAATGTAGGTTTTGACTTCCAGGCTTAGTATGATAAGTCTGTAACAATCTACCAGTTAGCAACCACTGTTGTGCAGATTCTGTGTGGTGATCAGGCCATGCTGTCTGTCTTATTATGAAACTATTTTTGCAAATAATCCTTGCTTTCTTTTTATTCTTTTCAATGGAGAATATTTGTATCACCAAAAAAGGCTGGTCCAACAAAAGATATTACTGTTACATTTATTTGTTCTGTCTGTTTCATTGGCTGGGAGTAACATGGTGACGGGGTTCATACCAAACAGTTAAACTTGGTATTTGGAATTCCAGTTGTGAATGCTAGGATATCAAGAAGATGCAACTGTTTTACATTTTCAGTTTCCTCTGAACTTCATGATTTAATGCAGATGTACTACAGAAACAGTCTTTATCTCAGTCTGCCATGAGTGCAGACACAAAGTACACACATCTCATTTCTTTTTAGTAGAGCTTCTTAATGTTGGAAATATGTAGTCAACAGTTCAGTTGGACAAGGAAGGATGGCTAGTGATTTTAACAGACATCTTTTGCAAATGAACTTGATTGGCAGCTATCTCTCCCCCTGGCAAGTATAGGTGTAACTGGAAGCAGTTGGAGTAGGCTAGATGCACTACACATGCCAGTCCTCCAGCTTACTATAACAATCTGGAGAGGGAGCCCATGTCAGAGTTCCCAAGCTCTTTGAAGAGCCGCCAGGTCTCACACATGTTTCAGATTAATACAATCCGTAGACAGTACTGGAGCTGTAGTTTTGTTATGTTAATGGTAACATAATGGCTGGGCTCGATAAACCAAAAAAGCTCGAGCATTGCTTGGTTAGGACTGCATTTCTTGCCTAACTGCAATGCAGTACAGCTTAGGACTTGGAGAGGTCATGTAAGCTGGTCTGCACAACTTCTATCACTTTAGAAGATTTATTTGAGGCCCCTGAGTATTTTAGGGCAATAGTTTCATAGTACCTGCAAGTGAATTCTCCTTCACCTTTCTCCACTTAAATCTATGAATTCCCTACATAGCTAGCATCTAAGGCAGAATGGCTGCCTTAGAATCCTCCCCTCATGTTACCTTTTCATATGGCACTTGCTGCACATCTTTCCCCTCTGGAAAATGAAGCCTTAATTAAATAAGGAGCTACCAACCCTTCCACAACATAATAACGTATCATGCATATATTCATTTTATTTAGCTGCTCGGACAGTGGCTGCTCCAGCCCAGCCCCCATATACTTTTTCACAATATTACCAGCCAATAGAGGGTGCTGAAAAGCAGCTATTGCTTTGTGTCAGTTCCCCAAGAGAGAAAACATCTTGGAGGGCCAAATTAAATGTTGCGACCCCAGTGTGAAAGCTGCTGAGAAGCACTTCCACAAGATTGTACTCCATGTGGCAAGCATAACATTGGAAAAGCAATTGCCACATGCACCACTCAAATCTTTGAGGCTGGCATATGTGTGAAGACACTGTATGCTACTGAGCCTTACTGTTTCAACCATTTTATCAGGATATGCCAAGGGATTAGTACTCAGTTTCAGGGATTTGTAATAGTAAGCTAGTATCTTCTTATGGAGGTACTACCCTGCTGTTCCTTGCATTATCTGTCTCGACCCGAGACAGGCATCCTAAGAATAAAAGTTTACTGCTTAGAATGATGCACTTGCAGCTAAGCATCCTTGGCTGTAATTTCAGTCTGGAACCCAGCAAGCCACCCATTACATGAGTGAGCAAGTATTTCAACAGATTCACTGGCGAGGAGTACTTCAGTCTGCTGTACTATATTTTATTTTTACTTTGGGAATAAGACTAAGACCATAAATGGAATGAATTGTGATTGTTGTTAGGATCTGCTTGTGAGGAAGAGCGCCAATTGCAGTGCCTACCTAACGGTAGTTACTCTTCAGTAAATATCTAAGCATGTTCCTTAATATGATAGGCTGAGAGATGCTTACTCGAAAATTAATTCCTGCCTACTCCTTGCATGTATAAACTAAAAATTCTCAAAAAGCAGCCCAAGAATATACCTGGCCTAGGAGGGAAAAGTGGCTCCTCTTTGTTCTGGAAAGAAACACAGATGTGTGTGTGCAAGAGTGAGAGCGAGAGCAGTGGTGCAAATATGCCCTGACAAGAGCTTGAACAGCTAGTCTAGCCAAGAGTGCATACAGGTGAGAATCAAGTCATATTGGGTCGGGCAGACCCAGGTTCACCACTCAGCCAAAAAACTTACTTTTCCATAGGTTGTAAAATGACAGCCATTTTAATTTCCCAGAATGCTATTAGTGGGGTCTGCCATTTTGTGGTCCACCCCCCCTGTTCAGAATAGGGTATTCTGGTAAATCTAAAATTGTCACCAGTGTGATAGAGCTTTGAAGCACTCCAATACGTTGCCCCACCAGAAACTGGGGACTCCAACCCCTCAAAATGCACAATAGGAGAGGTGGTTTTACTCCACTTCCACACACATGCACCCCCAGATAGGGCTGAAGTTACAGCCTTTTAAAATTTCAGCCTTTCAGGAGAAGCAGGATTATCCTGATGATGATGATGATGGCAGTGCCTCTTCTTCTTTGTGCACTGTGTAATTTAGGGATCAGTAACAGGAAGCTCCTAGGCCAAATCTGGCTCTGTTGGGCATGATGCTGAGTGGAAGAGGGGCATGACCGGGAGTGGCAACTATATCAAAAGGACTTGCTGATAGTGTTTTTGGAGGGACAGGAGTGATCTCATCTTTCTTGTATCATGGATCCCAAGGCGGCGTATATGTGGTTTATAGGTGGTCACCTATTCAGGCACTAACCAAACTGGTAGTAGCAGCCAGCATGGTGTGGCAGAGCCACCAAGCCACCCTCCCAGCACCAGCTTACCTGGATGGGGTTGGGGGAGGGGAGAGGTCATGGATGCTCAGATGCACCTGCAGGAACACCAGATTGACTCCACCAGTCCATGCAACCCCACATTTGCTGCTGTGCTGACCCAGCCCTGTCAGGTAAACTGTAGCGGTGTCGGAAAGTTGGCTCTGCATCACCACACTATGGCAGCTACTGTCAGCAAGGTGTTCCTTCAGATCATATCACCCACCCTCTACTCCTCTTTCAAAACAGACTCCTGGCAAAATTAGTTGCTGGCCAGGAGCCTTCCACAAATCCAGCAATGCAGCAAGTAGAAATGTATAGTGGCAAACCCCCTTTTCCCTTGAATTTAGACATGTCTTCCCTGAATTGGGACCCATGAGAGCCAAAGATAAGATACTGACTTGTTGAAAATACGAGTGAAGCTGTAACTGTAGAATTGCTTTCTTTTTCATGAAAACACAGGTATTATTAGAAGAGGGATACTGCTCAGCATGGCTCCTTTATCTGAGCACAAAGAGAGGTCTATGTGGCTGGGAAGAGAGCAGTGTGCAATTACAAAAAACAAAAAAACCCAAAAGCTAAAACTAGTTGCTCTCCTGAGTTCTGAAAGGCTCTATAACTCGAGTTTGTGTGATATTTATCTTGATCTGGTTTCTTGAATAGACAGCAGCTGCTTTTTCAAAGAAAACAATGGAACTATGAAGGTTTTTGTTTGATGCAGCCTGTATGGTCTGGAACATTACAGGTTTTAGCCCAACGGTTACACTCTGGACGTCTCAACGCTGAACAAGCTTGCTCTGTCCAGTCTGGGAGCAAAGGAATCAGGAAAAGAAGGGTTGCTTTTGGATTGTATTCCCTCATAAATGGCCAAAATAATCTTTTTTTTTTTAAATGCTATGTAAACATACTCACTTCTATCCCCATTATTATTTGGCAAAAGGAAGCCATCTGTATTTTTACAACTATGGTAGGAAGAAGAATGCTTCAAGGCCCATCCTTTTAAATAAAAAAAGATTATTAATCATAGTAACATTTTTGTCACCCAATTCATAAATGTGTTTGTACAAACAGGAAAGATTTTGAACTTCTCCAGACAATCTTCAAACTACTGGCTGCTCTCACTGCAGTACTCAAGTTCATTTATTCTCTGAGAACCATTCATACAATTAGTAATTGTGTGAATGGCTTTTAAAAAATAAATTACAGATGCAAGTTGGTGGTAGTCCAGATCAGGACCCTGGCAGGAGGGTCAGAGGGCTTTAACACTATGTCCTCTGCTGGGGTCCTAATCTGGATTGTGTCACCCCTCTCCCCGCACTAGCAGTTTTCAACTGGAAGCTTTCCCTCCTGATGCAAATAGCAGACACAGCAGCCCCAATCAGGACTGAGCGCAGAAAAGGTAGAAAAGAGTTAAAGCCCTCTAACCCTCCCTTCTAGGGTCTGATGCAGATCCATGACCCCGCTCATCCGCTAATTGCATGAATGATGTCTTTTCTAATTCTCACGGGACAGAGTATCTTCAAAAGCGCCAGGATGCTATCTACATAGTTTTGTTCCTAAATGCAATTAAGATAGTGTGTGCTTTTATTGTGACTGCAGGAAGAAGTGGGTGCCTCAACTATCCACTAGCATTTTTTTATTTTTAAAAAACTGGGCTACGATAATAGGAAGTTTGTTTCAGATCTGCCAACCCTAAACTTTTTGAAAGATAAACTCTTAAGTGTTTAGGCTAATCCAGCTGAATGGTCATTGAATTCTTCTTTACTTTTGGTCTCAATCCAGTGAAGTTGTTTTATTTATTTATTTATTAACATTTCTGTCCCATTTTTTATCACAAAAATGATCTCAGGGCAGGTCATAACATACATGTTAGCTATACCACTTGGGAATAGGTTCAATGGGCATGAGAGTTAACCTGCACAGGCCTGTGGTGTAAGACAGCAATTCTATGTACACTTATTTGGGAGCAAATCTAATTGAAATCAATAAGACCTACTTTGGAGTAAAAATGGGTCCAGGCTGCATGTTCCATTGAAGGCAACAAACTAATCATAGCTCATTTGTTATATTAGCTTAAATGGGACTTTGTTAGAACTGAATTTAGCTGGATCGTTTTAATTTTAGATTCAGCTGACCCCAAAAAATAATGTAGAAAGGGCTGATGCTTTTATTACACATTGCAAACTAGATCATTTCTCTTACTACAAAGTATCTGCCCAAATGTTTCCTTTAAAAGGGTTTTCAAGGTAGTACAATTAGAGATAGGGAAAACTAATTAAACAAGCTTTGTAAGAAGTTAGCTACAAATCTATTAGAATGTATAAATAGGAAGACCACCACAGAATGGCTTAAGATGTGGTATTATGTATCTACTGATACACGGTCTGAATGAATATAAACATTAAAATATGGCTTTAATTCTGGCCTTGGTGAAGATCTGAAGGTTTCTGAACCAGGGATATGTGGAATTCTTCTAATGGACCAATATGGCAACTTCTGCTTTTGTTCAGGACCATAGAATGTTGCATATAAAAATGTTTGATGGAAAATCCTGATGTGGAGGGCAAAACGATCAAGTATTTCATTTTCAAAATCTTGGTACAACAATCATATTAATATTTCCAAGGAATGTTGTGGCTAACAAAATTGTGGAAAGCAACTTTCCTCCATTTTAATGGAGAGAGATGCCATTAAAGTACACAACACATAGGCAGTTTCCAAAAGAGTTTAATAAATAATGAGGATTCATTTCTTTACTGTATAAACTATAAATATACCATAGAGTCCTCATAACTTAAAATAATTTACAGGCTGAGGTAGGGGGCTGGGAGGTGGTGGGCACAGGGATTGGTCTATCTCAGAGGTTCTCTGTTTTCCTACTGATTACGCATACGCAGGCTGTGTCAATCCGGATGAAGCGCCAGGCTGCCTGTTTGCCTTCCATTGTCAGTGCCTTGACAAAGGTGTGTGTAGTGGTGCAGTAGGAATTCCAATGCCTGGCATCAATGCCTCTGCATCCACTGGACACTGGCTTAGGGTCTCTGCACTTGGTCTCAAAAAAGTACTGCTTGTAAGCATTGTTGTTAAAGTTTACATCCACCATCACAGTCACTTCTTTGCCTTTAATGTCTGTCGCTGTGGTTTTGTTGGCAACCCACACACTAACACTGTCACACACAGAGTACTCTCCTCGGTTGTGCACCGGGTGAGTTGCACGCTTAGCTCGGATATTCCTATTGAGAGAGTCTGTGCTGTCTAGGAACTCCACACTCTGCTCATCCCTTGACAAAGGTGGAGGCTGAGTGCTGAACAAAACCCGAGGTGACTGGAACCTCCTTTTCTGAAAAAGCTTTGGATCCACTATGATGTTTGCAGCTTGCCCGGATACTTTGTCCTCTACCTTCCCAGTAACAGGCTGGCTGTGGTCTCTGTGCTGAGATGTTTTCATAACGCGGTGTGTTTTAGTCCGGCTGCTTTCAGAAATGTCAGATGTTGCAGGAGACGCCAGTGGTGCATTATCTTCAATTTTTGGTGCTGCCCATATGCCGATCAGAAATGCTATAATCAGAGTGTAGCACAGCATGGACATTACGCTATGCACCTAGGAGAGAACAGACCAGGAACATTACTGTGAGCAGAAAGGTGTCATACAAACAGGGTCCATTCCAGGTCTAGTTGACAGATATGTGCTGATACAGCATTCCCAGTGAAAGTGTACTGTTAAGGTAGTTCATGTTCTTCATGAGACCCTTGCATGTGGATACCAGATGTGGCTATCCTCCCCACCCCTTTCAAAAAGACTCATTCACATAGCAGTAAAGTGGGAATACTAGGGAAAATATTATTTATTTATTATTTTATTTATATCCTACTCTTCCTCCCAGCAGGAGCCCAGGGGGGCACATGAGAGAGAATCTTCAGAAGGTCTATTGGGAAATACCCAAGAACGCCCTGCACTCAGCCCAGGAAAAATAGCTGGATTATTGTTAATTCCTGCGGTGTTTGTTGTTATTAGATGATGACTTATAGAGCAATTGTTTGGGGTTTTAATGTGGAGTGCAGATCCTGGCAAGACTTTCCATTGGTCACATTGGAACCTCTGTAACAAGAGCCTCTTGAAAAAAGAAAAAAAAGTCACATGAATTATTTATTTCTTCTAAATTGGAATGAGACACAAAATTAACAAATATAGCTAAAGTGCATTAGAAAAACCAGCATTGGTATATCTCCAAACAAGATACTAGACAAAGTACTTGGATGGATAGGGGGAACATAATCGTCTTCTAAAAACCATCTCTAAGTAATGAGTAAGAAACATAAAAACTGCTATACTGAAATAAAAACCATTATACAAGCCCTGACCTGTCCTGGCCATTAACCCATGTACAACTGTCAGTTTCCACAGTAGTGAAGCATTAATATAATATACAATCCAACCCACAATTAAGATGGCTTAAGGGCACTGATTTCAGGGTGCTTAAGTACATGTAACTCTGTGCTGGATTGGGCACAAGTATAAACGGAGTAAATGCTGTCAGTACTGATATCCCCTTCTTCTCTGTGTCTTGTTTTGCCTGAACACACTGAGTGGGTAAAAGACTTGAGCAGCTCTCATAAGGAAATGGTTCAGACTCTCATACTAGGTGGTTGTTTCACTATATGTTCTGAAACCCTCGTAGGCAAAGGTCACTCATTAGAGAGGCATCTTTGACACACCTCCAGTCCTTCTTATGCCCATTCGGTGTTGTCATGGGCCACTAATGGAAGAACCGCTAATTCACGTCAAACTCAAAGTCCTCTGGTCTTCCAGAGTTCTATGGAGAACTCTCACCCCCAGTCTGACACTGGGGACATGCAGGGTTTTTTTAATGGTACAAACTATCACTCGGAGTTTCTGAAAGTATCTGCTGCAATGAGAAGAAAGAAACATGGCAGCCTATTACTCTTCATCATACCAATCTCACCATAGAAGCTGAAGAGGTAGAGAGGCAGATCTTGTTACTGAAGGAGTTAACAGCAGTCCCAAATCCAGTTATGTTTAGGCCCACAGTGAAACAATGTGTTCTGTTGGAGCAAGTGGCATTTGCTGTTTGTTTGTGTAAGGGCAAAAGTAGCACATCAGCCATATACTGCAGGAATCTGCAAGCCTCCTTTCTCTAACAATTAAAATAAAAGTCAGATGTCTTAGGACAGCTCAAATGAGTTTTCCAGTGTCAATACAGATGCTGATGAAAAAAGGTTTGCACAACAAAATCCAGATAGAATTTACACACACCCAGTAGCAGCCTCTATTTTTGGTGTTTACATGTAATCCTATGGTTTATAACTCCCCTCTGAGTAGGAAAAAAGAGGTTAGGGATGGCAATAAAATGTTTAGGGTTGAGCAAGGTGTAATGTGCTGCTTTGAACTGAACTGAATTCAACAAAGGATTTACCTTCCTTCGAGTCTGTTTACTGCATAGTTAAATAGTATAGGGTCTTTGCTTCCAGACCAGCCTTCTAACATTACAAAAAACCAATTTGGATCTTCTTGTTGATTATTAGATCGGCAGGCGAAAGACCAGCATGCAAAAGATGAAGAATTAGAAAGCAAAGGCACAAGTCAGGTACTATGATTTGGACATGCAGATCCAAGCAGGCCACATTCTCTGCAATATCTGCAATTAGCATGCTTTAGTATAGAGACCAGATCACAGGTATTTTATATTCTTCCATTCACAGACCCTATAACTTCTTAGTAAGGAACTTTATATTCACAGAGCTTAGTGTGCACAGATATATATGTTCAGGCAGGCATACTTTGCAAGCATATCTCCTTGTAAGCCTTATCAAGGAGGATTTTCACAATAGTTTCAACAGAAAAACATCAGTGCTATATTAATAGGGAGACAATATAGTCTGAGAGATGGTAATGCCAACTGGATCAATCTCCATTGTAGTAATTAGCAAATTGTTTCTGTATATATTGCAGTGTAACCATGGCTGTCCCAAGACATTTTGTTGTCTGAAGCAGAAGAACAAGTTTCTCTCCACCCATTCCTGGGAAACCCCTGGTCCCGTTCCAGAATCAAAGGTGCTTTTGCACAACCAGAATCCTTTCCTTTGCACCCCTCTCTCCCTCCCCGTTACCACTTTTCTATGGAAAAAATAGCTTAAATACCTTAGTCTTTAAAAGGCGTTTAAAAAGGGTAATTAGCTTGGAATCAGTGAATTCATGTACAGTATACTTCCTTTTCTAAAACTGAAGGGCATATACATCAATTCACTGAGCCAGACGAGTTATCTCTTTTGGTACCCTTTCAATTATTTTGCAATTGATTGAATGATTAAAAGTAATGTAATGACTTTAATGGCTAGCTGTTGATTTGAACCTAGGTCTCCACAGTCTAAGTTCAACCACTACACTTCACTACACACTCTTTTTTGTGTCGGATTACCAAGGGAGGAGGGTGCTAAGACTCAGAGAAGAAGTAGCTACTGCATTCATGGAGTGAGAACTGTCACATGGTGAGGATGGGCAGGCAAGCAGCTGGAGTGCAGGGGGAGCAAGCAGCGGGGCACTGCCATTGCATGCTTTGGCTGAAACTCCCTGGCTTCCCTTTCCAGGTGATGTTGAATGACAGCCGAGGATGGGAACAGCCGAGGCATTAGCAGCGTGGAATGGTCAATAGTGGATTTTAAATGATACAACTGGGCAGGCAGATGGCTAGAGCACTGGACACTGAGCAAGCGGAGGTGAACGCTGTTGCTTCCTCCACCATGAAGAGCATTCTCCAACCATGTTCATCCTTGGGAAGCAAGCCTGGGTCCATACTCCTGGTTTATCTCTCCAGTCAGGACTTGAATGGTGGTGGGGTGGGCAGTAGGTCCATCTTGATGGTGGTAGCAGAATGCTTTCAGTGGGGGAAGCAATTAAACTCTAAAATGTATGCATCCTAAGCAGAAACCTAGCCTGGGCCACTGTCCACTATCTTGTCTATGTATGGGACCCAGGAAAAGAGACAGATTATATATGTGGCCATTTAAAACTTGGTATACAGCAGCTGCTTCCTGGCTGGCTTCCCTGCCTAGTATGCAGAAGCCAACAAATTTTGGTTGGCCTTAGCAGCCAAATTTTTGTTGTTGTTGTCAGGACCTCTCTCCCTAAAAAAGCAGGGTCTTGACTCAGACCTCATGTGGTGACAGAGCCCTGAGTTCAGGGAAAATCCTGTCCCTCTCTCCAGCTCTAAGCTTGGAGATAGGGAGGGGGGTTCTGCCCAATGTAAAAAGGAAGCCCACCCCCTTTAACTCAGAGCTGGCTCTGTGCTTGCTGCGCAGCTGGGCACTCAGAGACACCCATGGACCACCAGGTGCAGAGACATGTATCTAAGGTTTAGGAAATGGGAGGTGGAAGATTATTATCAAATGTTCTTGTACCGACCAAGCACAGTCAAAACAAATTCCAGACTTTGACCAAACTTTGGGGACAGAAACTGTGCCTCTCCTCTGCAGCCCAGTACTTTTTAAAAGGAATTTTCACTAGTGGGGAATGAAGTCAGAAGGCACTTTTAACCATGCAGAAGCCACTTTTAAGCTTTCATGAAAATACAAATTACATAAGAAAGCAATATTATTGACAAATTTGGTACTTACATTTAACAATAATTTTCTCCATTCAGCTCTCACACCAGTAGCAATTAGAACAGATCTATTCTCTGATGATTTTTTTGTTTTATTTATATTCTAGCTGCTGTTTACAAGCCACATGCACACACTTTTCTCATTCTTAAACAGCTTCAAGTAATTTCATTACTGTTCCCCACCCACCCAAAAGTAAATCTCTCACCAAAGCGTATGCTTTGAGAATAACCAATTGCCTTTTAATTGGCAGGACCGGCGCCAGGTGTGACTGGACTCTTGGGTGCTAGCCTGTCCTGAGCCCATGGCACTGCACAACCCAACACCACCTTTCAATACAGGCAGCATGGGACTAATAATAACCCCTTAAGAACACCCCCACCACTATTTTGGGTGATGGCAGGAATGCGCACACAGCATGCACACCATGAACTTACAGGAGAGGGAGGTGGAGGAGGCGGAGTTATTGAAGCCTGCGCTGCCTATATCAGATGTGTGTGTGTGCCTAGGAGCTCCTGCTCCACAATCTGCAGCAGTGTTGGGTTGCAGGACCTGCTGCTGCCACAGATCGCGGAACGGTAGCACTATCCTCCCACCCTAAGGGGGCCCTCTGGGTTGTAGGGGCCCTTGGCCAGAGCCTAACCTGGCCGCCTGCTGGTGCCAGGCCTCTTCATTGGTTGCCTCTTTTGCATGGTCAGTTTTTGCTCTATCTTTCATCTCATGCTGTGATTGTAATGCTTGTTGGAGAGGAGTGGTTTGTCCTAAATCTTTATCAGGTATTCTCTCTTTTATCTCTTTCATCATCATCATCATCATAGAATAGTAGAGTTGGAAGGTGCCTATAAGGCCATCAAGTCCAACCCTCTGCTAAATGCAGGAATCCAACTTAAAGCATACCCGACCGGTGGCTTTCTAGCTGCTTGTTGAATGCCTCCAGTGTTGGAGAGCCCACCACCTCCCTAAGTAATTGGTTCTATTATCATACTGCTCTAACAGCTAGGACTTTTTCCTGATATCCAGCTGAAATCTGGCTTCCTATAACTAGAGCCTGTTATTCTGCGTCCTGCACTCTAGGATGATGATCAAGAAGAGATGATGATGATGAATTGGTGAATTGCTTTCCACATGTAAGTCTAAAGGCGATTTACAGACATATCCTTAAAAAGAGCTACAATATTTTTTAAAAACAGTACAAAACAACCAAGTATAGATTTAAAAACAACACAGAATGAACATCTAGGCAAATAACTTTGCAACTAGCTGGTAAAGCTTATCAAAACAAAAATGTCTTTCATTGTTTCCATAAAGTACACATAGAGTACTAATTCCAAATTCATTCCTAATTCCAAATTAATTTGTCTCAGTGATGGTAGCAACATTAGCAGCTGAAGAGTGCTTGGCAAAAAGACATGTCAATTTAATACAGTAGGGCCCCGCTTCCCGGCGCTTCGCTTCCCAGCGTTCCGCTAATGCGGCGGCTTTCATTCCCCGTTTTAAAGCCGCTTTTGTGGCATTTTTACGCAACGCACCCCATTATACTCAATGGGGTTCCGCTTTACGGCGATTTCTGCTTTATGGCGGGGGTCTGGAACGGAACCTGCCGTATAAGCGGGGACCGCCTGTACATTTTTCAGCAGACTGTTTTATTTCTGTATGCTTCTTTTTGCATTTCTTTTAGCATTTGCCATCATGGAACCACCTCACCCAAGTCTCTTAGGCTGCTTGACTACTGACTTAATCTCACGACTCAGGGTGTTTCCAGGAGACTGTTGGTATTTTGGGATGGAATTCAATCACACACAAATTCAGGTTGTAAATTACAGCTGATTTGGATGTCTTGCACAACAAATCTGCTCCCCCCAAATATTGGACTGTTTGCAATAACGAAAGTGACGAGAAAATGCACTAGAATGTGTAGGATAACACTTACTTGAAGCAATGTCATCTAACCTGTTTGCAAACAAATCAGGAGGAATGCTCAATAACCAGACCATCTGGAAGTGACCTCAGACTCAAACCTAGGCCATTCTTACATACAAGAAGAGTGCCTAGAGGTGCTTCCTTGCACTCCAATTTGCTCTTGCATGTCAATAACACCTCCATGTTGGCATTTAGGTGTCTGTTTTTTAAAGTGGGGCAAGAACAGTATGAAGTAGGTCAGGGAGTTACATCTGTACTGGACTACTACTTAATCTGCAAACTAGGAAAAAAGGAGGCTTGCAAAGGATTCAAGGAATGCATGCAGTATAAGAGAATCTCTGAAGTAGATCCAAGCAAGCTAGCTCTCTCCTTCTCTTCCCCTTGACCTCCATTTAGCAAAGTAGGGTTAGATTCTCCCCTGCCCTCACCATCCTCTCTAGTGCCAGGAACAATACATAAGCCTGGGTATATTGTCCACATTATTTTCTGTCCATTTTGTATTGTCAGTTTTCATCACATTTAACATTCAAGTTTCTATTTATTTCAATGAATATTCACAACTCCATTATTTCCAATGAGGTTCAAATAGGTCCCATTGTTTTCAATGGGCATTTTTGTAATTTATTTTAGGATATCACCTGGCTCTGTGGTACTATGAACAATACATTTTGGAAGGGACAGTGTGAAAAAAGACACATGGGAGGGGCAGCTTGAGCTTACTGAAAAGAGACACAGGATGGGTCAAGATGGGCAGAGAAGCAAAGGGACCCAGGTTCTCATATTGAAGAAAGGAGTGGAGTGAATGGAACAGAGCACTTTACTGATGGGGAAGTCTGAGGTGTGGTGGGGAACTTCCCCACTACTTTATATGTTTAAAAATGCCAGAGTCTGTGAGTTCAAATCCCCACTTGTGTCTCCTGGGTGTCAAGGGCCAGCTAAAGATCACCCCCACAGTGAGTGGCTCAGGGGTTACGTGCCCTGCCACCTGTGTAGCCGTGGGCAAGCTGCATAGTCCCAAGGAGCCCAGTTGCCCCCCAACTGGCAGTTGCGGACAAGGAAGGGGCTGGCTTGTGCAGCTGTGGCAAGCTGAGCAGGTCCTAGCCCTCTGGGGAGGACTAGCCTCAGAGGGAGGCAATGGGAAACCCCCTCTGAATACCGCTTACCATGAAAACCCTATTCATAGGGTAGCCATAAGTTGGGATTGACTTGAAGGCAGTCCATTTCCATTTTCCCACAATCTGCCACCTAAGTAGCCTGCATCAATCTGTTTCATAGTAGGGTTGGCTCCAAGTATGATATGCAGAATAAGAAGCAGCAGTGATTCATTGTAGTGTAAAAAAAGGCAATTAATAACAAACACATCACCCACAAGGTTTATGGATTCTGTGGAGCCAACTACACGACAAGTAATACTTGAAGCAAGTTACTAAAGGTACATGTTAATAGTCACCTGCTTAGCTCTTCCTATTGAAAGCAACCAACAGTTACATTGTCAAATCTTACTTCTCTGTGTGATGAACTAAGCACACAGTAAGAAAAAATAGGTACTGAACCAAAAGAGACTAATGAAGAAATTAAGATAGGAATAAGCCATGTCCTTTGGTCTGTATGTCTCAGCTTTCTTTTGTATCCATGAAAAGCCCATGACATCCTAGGTTGAGCTTTCCTGTAAGTCCAGGAAGGCTGCCTATCATGTGCCTGACAAATATATATATTTGTAAAAGGATTTACCTTAAAAGCAAAACTGCAGAGTTCACTGATCTCAGGTGATCAGTAGCCTCCTCAGCAGAAGTGGGTCATTCAGAGGTACAGAGTCACTATGGCAGCTTTCCAGCAGATGGCTCACTGTTGCTTACCAGGAGGGAGAGGGGTGAGACAGCGGGGCGGTTGGAGTAGTGTGAATGCACCTGCGGAGTCAACCTGATGCTCTTGCACCATGCTGACCTTCCTACTGAGCTAGTGTAACCGATCTGTACCACCTAGCGAGCTGTTTCTGCTCTCCAGCTATAATTTTTCAATAAAGCCCAGGGGAAGAAGTCATGGGTAACTTCTCCAATGGGGCTTTTTCAGATCAGATCAGGAATAGCAGAACTGCAGAGCACTGGAGAAATGTTTAATAGGAAGAAAAGCACACACCATCCATGGCTACCTTGCAATTAAAAAGTAGGCTCAGTCCTGTCCTCACTGAAAGTGCCATGTGAATGAGACAGAAAAACAGAGTCTCTTTCCCAAGCAAAGAAAACTTTTTGGAGAAAGTAGAGGATAGGTTTCGACACAGTACTAACCTGTACATTCTTATGCACTACTATGTTCTCCCTCCTCCTTCCTTGGGAAACTAAGCTTAAGAGTATGTAGGAAGTCACTTATATTTGGGTGTTAACCAGAAAGTTGCTCCACCAGCAAGATCTTTACTGCAACCAGATAGCATACTGTACCTTATCTTAGTTCTATATCAGTTAAAGCTGTCTTCACAGCAAGCAGAGACTAAAATGTCTTATGCTTCATGCTCATGGAGAAGTAGTATCTATTTGAACAATAATTCTAGAAATAAACAAAATTAAGCAACCTTTCCCACTTTTTAAAAGGCAGCGCAGGGACATAGCTTGTGTGGTGTCTCTAAACTAAGCTCCTATGTAACCAACAAGTCTATTCATTTTTCTGAAATTACAGAAAAAGCTGGTATGAAATATCCTGTCTTACACAAAGCATAAAAAACACACCAATAATCAAACTGATCCTTTGAGCTACCTTAAACAACTGATTGCAAACACACTGATGTGTTGAAGTAACCAGTTCTTCAGTATCATTATGTATTTACTCAGACTTATGACACCATCATTGATACAGTTCCAGAGGAGGTGTCCAGAGTACCATCTGGTCCATTTTTGTGGGGTTGGTTTTGGTTGTTGAAGTCCAAGATATGGAAAAGGTGCTTGAAGAAGTTCACCTAACCACCTGTATTCTTAACCCTTGCCCATCTTGGCTTCTTGCATCAAGCTACAGGAGATTGATTGGGTGAGCCCAGGTGGTTATAAATGTCTCACAGACACACAGACACACACACACACACACACACACAGAGAGAGAAAGAGAGAGAGAGAGAGAGTATGTGTGTGTGTGTGTGTGTGTCATAGCTACCTGGAAAGAGATGGCTGTAAGACTGCTCAACAAATCCTTGAAGAACCCAGAAGATTGTAAGAACTATTACTCAATTACAGATATCCTCTGTATGACCAAGGTGCTCAAAAGGGTGGTGGCAGCCCAACTCTGCAATCATCCATGATCTGGTGAACTCCAGGTTAGACCACTGTAATGCATTATGGGTGGAGCAGAATTCAGCTGCTAGAATTCTGGTTGGGTTACTTAGAGGGATCGATGTTACATCAGTTTGGAAGAAACTATATTGGCTCCCTATTTGCTAACAAGCCAAATTCAACTTACTAGTTGTTTTACTTCAAGTCCTAAATATCCTTTTCTGATGGGACTTTGGGGTGCGAAGTGGAAGTGGAAGTGATTACCAGAACCTCTTCCAGTCCACATCAATTGTGGTGCAATGCATGACAGATCAAGACCCGGGGCAGCTCCCAGTGGGTCCTGCTGCCTGAGGTATGGAACCTCATGACCAGAGTAACCTTAAGGCTTCTAGGGCTTTTTTGAGTAGCTCAATCCCCTTGGGAGAGCTGTAGGCAATTCTTAAGGAGACCACAGAAAACCCTGCAGTTGCATGCTTCTGCAGTGGAGCAGGAGAAGCTACAGGGGACTCATCCTCAGAGTTTGAAGATAATGGAAGAGTCATGTCCTCACTGTAGAGGCAGTCTACAGGAGGGTGCTGGGAGTGCCCTACAAGTAGTGTAACAATGGGACTGTGAAAGGGAAATAGATGACACTAAATGGCTTAGGGCTCAAATATCTGAAGAAGTACTTCCTCCCACATCAATCTGCCCATGCACATTGTTAGAGGAGCCCCTTCTCTGTATTCCAGCTCCAGGAGAAGTGCAATATGTATGCACAAAAGAGAGGGCCTTCTTTGTGATGGCACCCTCAATGCCCTCCTGAGGGAGGCATGCCTGGTGCAGACACTGCATTATTTTTGTTGCCTGCATAAAATGTTTTTATTCACCCACACATTTTAAATTTTAGTATTTCTAATCATTTTAATAGTTGTATTCCTCTCAATTTTATTGTACTGTTCTTTATGTTTTATATTGTATTTGTAGATTTTAAATTTCTATGTATACTACAGTTTACAATTTTTTTAAAATAAAACAAATAATAAATTTATTATATAGTGTGGTCTTGTTCTGGAATTCTAACTTTGTTAATGGGAATTACTTCAGAATAAACACTGGTTGCTATTCCATGGACACATCAAAATTAAGAAGTGTTCTCTTCCCACAAAACACAAAAACTTAATGCCACAGAATGTACAAAACTACATTTTTGTAGGACTATCCTATTAAAATAAAAACATTTTTGCAATAAAGTCCACCACTTTAAGCAACGATAATCACAGAGCTACTATTACGGGTGTATGCCAAAAATAATTCAACAGCATTTCCAAGCATTGCCACCCTAAGAAAACACAGCCTCTATTTCAACTGGCGGCTTGTTTTAACCACAAGAAAAAAGTTCCAATTTCAGCAGTTTTTTTCAGTGTTTTTTTCCTCTATATTTTCTGGATTCACAGTCAAGGCTAAATTCAGTAAATGAAACAGTGTCAAGCAAACGATGCTAAAGACAGCATCTGTCAGTGTTTCCATTGTCTGTCCAAGTCTCAGGGATTAACATCACTCACTGAAAACTTTCTTTGCAAGTTGTCAATCCAGATATAAATTCTTTTCCTGCTATTTTTCCTTGCAATTTTAACTAACTGAAATCCATTTAGTTTAATAGCAAACAGCTACACTCCTCCACCCTCAAAGGCTTGTTCTCTTTGCTCTTGTAGATGATACCACCAGAGGTTACTATAATTCTTATTGAAGATTTACTTAGAGGCATCAGTCATATGCTGTTAACTTCTACAAAGTAATAATAATAAAAGCTGGAATGATAATTCTCTTATATTTATGCCAATAAAAGTAGCTTTGTCTAGTTATCCTCTTACAATTCTCGTTTGCTCCCCCGTTCTGCAAAATTTGTCCCTATATAAGTGGATTGCCATTGCTACATTGATATTCACTGCTGAGATACCCTGAACTTTCCTATAAACGTTGTGTTAATGGACTGTAACACTACTGTAGAAATGTTATTTGTCCTTGCAATGTCTGTTTACACTTCTATAATACACATATTTATTTCTTGCATTTATAGCCCACCTCTCCTCCAAGAAGGTAAAGGTGACGTATATGGTTCTCCCACTCTCCGTTTTATCCTTACAATAGTCCTGTGAGGTAGGTTAGGCTGAGAGGCAGTGACTGGCCCAAGATCACCCAGTAAGCTTCATGGCTGAGTGGGGGTTTGAACTCCTGTCTCCCAGCTCTTAGTCCAACATTCAACTGCTACACCACACTGGCTCTTTATATCCAAGAGCTTCCTATAGATTTGTCAGTCTCTGTTTAGTGGTGCTTTGGGGTTGTAATTTCAACAGTAACCCCTTCCTCTTTTAAAAAGTTGTTCACATTGCTAGGCATCCAATCTATATTCCCTTCCTTCTTTATGGCTTTCAGAATCCCAGTGTTGATTTTTGATAATTTATTCCATAAAATGTAGATATATATTAAAGGAAATGAGACAGTAACTTCTGCAGAGTGGGGCCTGCTCTGTGTGGCTATACTACATGAATCAAGGATAATCCAGAGCTTGGAAGATTACTTTAAAAAAGTAATAAATTACAGTTACAATTACATGGCCCCAAAAAGCAGTAATTACTGTTACAATTGCAATTGCTCTGAAAGTAACTGATTACTTTACTTTTACTCAAAAGTAATCACTACAATTACATTTTAGTTACTTTTTAAAAAAATTGCCTACAAGGTGCTGGCTTTGGCTGCTGCACATATAAGTAGCCTAAAATAACATTAAAATAAGAATACACACATAGAGGGTAGTAGAATAAAAAAAAATATCTGTAAGATTAACAGAATGGCATAACAGAATCTCACATCCCCCCACCCCACCCCCAGCAATGATTATACTCCAACACACATGTAATTCACTTGAAATCAAATTTTACATTTGAAATGCTGCTTTTACAATACATTTCAGTTATGTCTCAAAAGAACATCATGCTCAAAGAGCACGTCAGACAACAGATTTTTTTTACAGATTATGCTGCCATCAGTACTGAACAGGCGTTCTACAGCGGCGCTTGAAGGCATGCCTGTGTTGTGCTGTAAAAAAACGCAGCACCCCTTTCAACTAAAACACATTTTGATCAATATGGCAATCCCCTATCATCAAAGAAAAATGCAGACTTTAGTACCTGTACTTTACTAGTTGCCTTTGTAATTTTTTTTGTCAACAGTATAGCTTAGAGGTAACTTAATCCTGTACATACTTACCAGGAAGTAAGTCCCATTGAACTCATTGGGTAGACATGTATGCACAAACTGAACTGTCAGAAGCAGAACTTAAGAGACATAACGTAGGTAAACAGAAAATGCACATATCAAAAGTAATCCACCAGCATAAACGTTATCCCTTCTCCTGCAATTAAAAATGTGGTCTTGCCCAGCATATAGTGAAACTATGGAATTTACTACCACAAGAAGCAGTGATGGGCACCAACTTGGATGGCTTTAAAAGAGGATTAGAGAAATTCAGCGGCACCTAGCAATGATGGCTATGTTCTACTTCCACTGTCAGAGACAGTACACTTCTGAATACCAGTTGCTGGAAATGCAAGTGAGGAGAGTGCTGCTCGTGCACTCAGGTCCTGCTTATGGGCTTCCCTTTAGCACATCTCATTGGCCACTGTGAGAACAGGATGCTACGCTACATGGGCCACTGGATGGATCTAGAAGGCTCTTCTTAAGTCCTCCTTTATCCATGTTCTTGCCCACTGGCTCCTTTCTCCCTCCACTCCATTCTTCACCACCACCATCCATTTTTTAAAACAATTGTTTTCTCCACTCCACCCCCACCTCGCTCTCCACCTCCTCCCTCGTCGCCTCCTAAGCACCCATAGAGCACGAGGGAAGAGCGATGCTGCACAGAAGCCCAATTTGAAGCACATGATCCACAAATCAGAGGAGCAGAAGACTTCCCCTGCTCCCCCCCCCAAGTAATGCCCAAAAGTAACTCTGGAAACGTTACAGTTACAGCTCAAAAGTAATGAAGTTACTACTTGTTCTATTACCAGCAAAATGTAATGAAGTTACCCACTCGTTACTCAAAAAAGTAATACATGACAAGTAACTAGTTATTTGTAACTAGTTACTTCCAAGCTCTGGGATAATCAGTAGACAGGGGCAGGCTTTTACCACAGTTGTTCTGAAGTTATGGAACAACCTGCTGAATGAGGTTGAAAATTGTGCTTTTCTGGCAGCTTTTCCAAATGGACAATCTCATCCAGAAGTTGTGTAGCTGCTGAGTGGGTGTTTTGCTTTTGTAGTGCTGCTGCTAGAAAGTGCACTGTTTTAGCGATGTTTATGAACTTGTTATTTTAAATTGCGTTTTATTGTCATTGGTACTGTTTTATGGTTTATTTGCTAGAAGCTGCTTCAAGACCTGAAGAGACAGAATATAAATGTTTATATAAATAGATACATCATATAATGCCAATTGGTTTCTGACTAAATGTCAACAATATGGTTAGCTGTAATAAAGACTAGACTATCAAGGGTATTTTGAAGCTCATATTCAAAGTGGATTCATCTAGTCTTTCATTAACTCAGTAGCAAAGGTCAGGGGGAAGATGAAAACCTGCTATCCTAAATTTCCTTGATACACATATAATTACATTTCAAAAACAAAAAAAGCTCACAATCTTCTAGTGTTTCGTGTTTCTGGTTCCATTTGACCATGACATCATGAACAAAGGACAACTCTCCACCCAGGGAATTAGCTCTGGGGTTAACAAGAGCTCCATAGAACCCATCTGCCTCAAGAGACTTGGTTTATTTGAGTAAGAGAATCCTTGAGATTAAGAGCAGATTTCTTTTTTTCCCACACCTATAGAATGAAGGAAACCAGGCGCTCTCTCCCTCGCCACTAACTCCATGCAATTTAGATATTTAAGACTCAAAGGAACATGAATTCAAACAATTCCCAGCAGAAATAGCAGACTCCCTCCCTCCCTTTCTGTACTGAATTTCTTGTTTCAATTATAACCAATGCCCAGAGCTCAGTCACCCACTTTTGGGAAAGAAAAATCAGTGCAACTTCTTAATGAAGAGTGTTCTAGCACACCCCCCCAACCAGTCACAATATGGAGAATTCAAGTGAAGAAAGAACTCCAATTCAACGTGAAGAGTCTAGCTTTTGACTTTATGTTATTTATGACCTCTGGCTTATCGATATTGCAGTTAATATAATTCAGGTTTCCATCTCTTCCTAAGCATTTATTTCAAGGGATGAAGGAAAAAATTATTCAGTCCATTTATTTTGCAACGAATCAACCCAATTTGCTAGTTCCCCTCTTGCTTGCAAATCAGAACACAACTATCAGTTGGATTACTAATTTCTCTGACTTTTGTGATGCAGTTTCAGTACCAAAAATGCACAAACAAAAACATGTATATTAAGAAAGGAATGTGTACAAAACACATATAATTTAAATGCAATTTAATGCATTCTTTTAAAATATTCATAAAAAACAACAACAGAACAGACCTATGGTTGAACACACTGACATGGAAGAGAAATAGGCTGGTCTATCCATCCCTTCATACTTCTCTCTGTTGATCTCTAATTTTCCAAGCCAAATTTCTCTATTGATGCTGTGGAAAATATATAGTCAAAATGAAAAATTATATATCAAATTATGAGTTCACTGCTATGTAACATTTCCCACTCAGTAAAATGTAACGATACATACAGGGCATATTGTTAATATTTTTATGAAAAATCTAAATGCAATAACTTGTTTTTACATCTCTAATGCTCCTTTTAGATTATGGATAGGAGACTAGATTGAGGCCCCAAATTTATTGAAGTATAGGAGATATAAGGCGAACCAGGAGACCATGTTTTACATGTCCTTTCAAAAGTGCCCTGATTTTCTGTGATACTGGGGGCACTTGAAACAAAAAGAAAATATATGCACAGGGTTAAGTGGAAACACATCCTTAAGGCCTCAACAATTGGATTGATAATCCTTATTTTGCCAAGCTGTGGTCTGGCAATGGAACCACCAAAGTACAGTATTGCAAAACAGAACATTGGGGCTTTCAAATGCAATTAAATATACATTAATACATGCAGCTAAGTGTGGATTCTGACTATTGGAGCTATATTTCCATTGGTAGGATGAGTGCTTGAATTCACATTCCAGTGTGCATTCCGTCATGACTAGCGCTGAATCAGAGATTCAGAATGAGCCATGCAGCTTCTTTTGCATTCTCTGATGTCACCAAATATATAAATTTGACTGGCTACATGATGTCATAATTTTCACTATATGGTTCCTGATGGACTGGAATCATGTACTTGGAGGAGAAAGTACCTTTAAACTTTTCAGTGATGACACCAGAGCCAGGAGCAGGAGAGCAATGGCTGTCAACAGACATGAAAAATCACATGCAAACATTAAGGCAAGGCTTTGGAGAGTGCTTTTGTACTCCTTGCAAATGTTAAAAGAATGAAAATTCAATATCTCTTTGATGGATGGCCTTTCACGTGGAAATATTTTTATCTTTTCTTTTTTTCTGCTTCCAGCTGAAAAATCATAGAGACCTGCATTTAGACTCATACATATGCATTCAAGCTGCTGCACAGTTGGTTTTTTGCAAGGCTGATTATGTGATATAAATGCTGATAAACTGCTAATTCCTGTGCAAACATGAGTACTAAAATGTTCCCATTAATAACCTAATAAAGCCAAAATGTGCTCTAACTATTAACTTGTAAGTCTTACTGTGACTAGCTGGAAAGTATTCACACTATCCACATCTTTATGGGCTGCAATGCTTGGTTTTCTCTTTGAGGCCTTGCTTGTCTCATTCTACAGCTCTGTACAGAAGGTGATTTCATTACTTTGTCATTGGCCATAATATGAAACATGAAAGACCCAGAAACTGTATTAAAACCTGAGTTGTGCAATCAGTAATTAAAGCCATACAGCTGTGTTGTGCGGTTCTCAGTGTGAAATGAAAACTAAGATCTTGAGTTTATATAAGGACACTCCTGAAACCTTCATGTAATTAATGGCAAAGTCCCTAGAATACATAAGCAGCACCAATGGAAATCTGGTACGTTTTAATTGGAAACAAATGGGAAAGAATCTTCCAACAGCATCTGCACCCCCCTTTTTTCCTACATAGTATAGCGTACCAGCAATTCTCTCCTGCTTCTAATTAACAGGGATAGCCACACTTGATACATACCTTTATGACAACCAGTACATTAATAGTTTTCTCTGTTGAAACAGAGCCCTTTTCATCTTTTTTAAAAGCACAGTAATGTGCCATTTCCCCTTCCCATACACACACCATCACCCATGCTGTGTACATTCTTAAGTTGTGCATACGCTGATGAGGTATGAAATGGTGATTGCAGCAGATCACATCTCCAGGAAGACACCTTCAGAGCAGACTCAGGTATCTTAAATTTGGAATACCTTGGCTACTCAACTCTTCGTTTTGGTGTTTGCTTGTCAGGGGTTTCCAGCAAGTGAACCAAAATGCCAGCCATAAATTTGTTTTTGTCTTACCTAACATGGGGTACAGCACATATACAAAGGCATCTACCCCATTCTTCACATTTGGGGAGATTTTACTACAATACCTTTACCTTTTCAATTTCCACAGGCATCTTTGAGACTCACAACTCACATATGAGGTAATACTTTTTCCTGGGAAGAAAGATAAAAAAAAGGATATAGGCTTGCTCAGATCAGACCAATTTTGTTTCTATATCATTGAATACTGAGACTCATTGCCATCACATACATCTGATAATTTGAACAAAATTATTTTGCATATGAATGTTTTTATCTGCACTTATAGGCACTTATAGGTAGATATCATTATGTATATGAATATGATCCTCTTTCTATTCAACTGATTCTTGCTTACTACCCCAGAGGAGTTTGAAATGAATCACTGTGGTCCAAAGAACAAAGCATGTATTGGCTAAGAGCCAGCAAATCCCTGGTTCACGTCTCAATTTTGTCAAGGTATTTCTACCATAGGGTGGACACTGTGTTACAGCCCCAGAACCCACATCTGCAATGTGGGATCAGGGCTTTTTTGTGTGATAGTACTCACTGATACGAAGTATTGGCACCTTTTTCCCCCTGCTCATAGCAGCCACTTTGTGCTGAAACCAATTGCACTTTTATCCAGTGTTGAGTACCAGCACGTAATTTTTTACTAAAAAATCACTGGTGGGAATAATACTGATCTGCATAACAGAGTGATGTAGGAATTCCTAAAAATGTATGTTGATTGCTTTGAAAGTATTTATTCTTCTTCTTCACCACAACCAATAATGGTCACCCTGGTTCTTCAAGCTCTCTTCCCCATGGAAGATACAGGAAATCATCTTTGTGGGTTGCACAGTAGAGCAGGCTAAAGCATACGGAATGTCTGCATTATGAAGATTTGAAGTTTCTCACAATGAGAAGCATCTGACTGTATTATTAGACCTCAAAGCCTAGAGTTTGAATCCTATTTTAGCTCCAGCTTTACTGAAAGACCTTGTGCAAGTCATTCATTCTGGGTATCAGTTTTCCATTTATTAAATTTGAATAATAATGACATTCTTAAAGATGAAGGAGATGCTATATAGTGCTTTGCACAAGAAATTTTAAATATGAAAAACTATTTTTAAAAAGCAAAATAAGCTTTCAGTAACTGAAGGGGCAGCTAGTTGCTTGTCCAAGCTGCTGTTCATTAATTTATTTTCTTTTTCTTTTGAAACTCTCTATGGGTCTGAGTAGGGAGGGAGAAATTTGATTCAGTTCACAATTAAAGCCAAATTTATCAAATATGCACTTTCCAAAACAATATGAGAACTGAAATACAGCTATATGCACTTATCTGAATTTTGCAATACAGTTCTCCAACCAATGTTTACAAAAATGCATATATTCAGGGAAAGTGTACGTAAAAATAAATATATTAGTTGAAATAATACACAAAATGCATTATATTAGGAGATATTGGTTGAAAAAATGAGTGCACTAGTCAAAACTGCATACACAATTAATTTGTTAGGAGAAATTCTGTATGAATGAAGAATTTTCATAAATATTTTCTTTTAAATTGCAAATTACTGCAGAAATGTGGAGAACTAAAAATAAGATTGGGAAAATGAGAAATTGAGAGATCTGAAACTAACAGATCCTTCCATCACTAGGCCTGAGTCATGCTGAATCTTTCATCACAAACTGCACCTTTATAGCCAGGGGTATAGTTGTCTGGAGTCATGGGGGGGTCATAGCCCCCTTACTTTTTTGAAAGCAGGGTCCTAGTCAGGTCCCTATGTATGACCCAATCAGCATGAAAGGGGAGAGTGTTAGCCACTAACAAGAGTCCTTGTCCTTCTGTACTGATTGGAGCCAATCAGAGTGAAAGGAGGTAAACTAGCCACTGAGACGACTCTTCTCAATAGCTAACATGCAGACTCCTCTTTTATTCTGATTGGCTCTTAGAGACATCTGTTATAATGAAGTGTGGGCTCTGAGATGACATGGAGAGCATGTGGAAAAGTGGCTATGGCTGTGAGAGGACATGGCATGACTATCATGAAGGGCCCATGCACTTCTGAATTTGCCACTACACTACTGCTTACAGCCAGTAAGAATGAACTCAGTGGGACTTACTTCACAGCAGATTGCATTGTTAAATGAAAGTAATTTCCATTGAACATAATGGGAGTTACTTCAGGATAAACACATAGGATTCTGCTGTAAAACACATTACCAAGCACATCACTGAAGGATGATGGGATGTATGGCAGGCAACCAGCAAACAAACCAACAAAATGCAAGGAGCGAAATTATATTCTACTGAATTTATTTATTTATTTATTTAAAATATGTGGAGCTTATGAAGTAGTAAGTGTACTTCTCTAGGTGTAAATTATACATATGGTGTTGAGTGTCCCACAATTAATGCTCTCTGCATTAAGTGTTGAGACAATAAACCATGCCAGAGTAAATAACTTTAGAGATTTTATCACCAGACACAATGACATGGAGTTAGATTATAAACAGATTGGAGCCAAAACCATAGTAACAAACCTGAGGACAATTCCTATTTAATAATTAAATATGTATTAAAGCATCGGCTTACAATTCTCTTGCATGGGTGTTCTTGCCAGAAACTCAGGGTTAATAATGTAGTCCTCTCCATTCTTTCATCAAGATGACTACATTATTAACCCTGGGTTTCTGGAAATCAATAAAGGTTTAGCCTAAAGATTTTATACTTGATATGGATCAAGGATGCTGAGAGATACATACCCTACATTTCTCAAAAACTAGTAACTTTCAAGAATAACCGCTTGTATAGTACTGCTAACTGGCATCAATGGTATCTTCTATACAAGTATAATTTTCTTACCAGTGATCTACATTCAAGAGGGACCCACAACATAATTAAACAGTGCATATTTGAAAACAAATATTGTACCAGAACTGCCCCCTAGGGTCAAACTAAACATTATGTTAAATCTGTTAATGAATTTCAAGTGACTATTTAAAAACTATAATAGCAGGTAATTCAGGGGGTGGTGACAAGAATGGGTACTATGGTGGGTGGAGAGGGGGTGTGTCTATCCCTCCCATCCCACCACAAAATACGCTCCCCACCTGCATTGGGAGAAAAACGTTCTCCACCCAATACAAATTGCAGGTTAGAGTGGGAGGTGATGGTGGATTTTCATTGGGACTATGGTGAGAGGGGAGGGTCAGTCTCCCGCTCTCCTCAGTGGCCATTTGATTACCAGACTGCTGGCTGCTATTTTTGTTTTTTATGCAATGCATAGTTCAGTCTTAGGAACACAGAAGAATATTTCCTATCATTTTGGTCCTATCATTTTAAAAAAACAAAACCCTTGTCATATTTGCCTTTAACAGATCCACAGCCATATCATGCATTAAGTGAAAAGCTATGTAATTTTGATTTGATCAATCAAAACAAACATTTAGCTTATCACAAGCATATCCCTCTATTCTTGTATTGATGATTACCTACTTACTTTTTCTGGATTGTAGTTGAGTGTTTGTATCTCTCTAATAATATACAGTAATACATCAGTTAACGAAAAGGGGGGAGCCTGGGGCACACACTCTGCCATGGTCAGAATGTGGCTCCTTGCCTGCTGGATTGCAGCTGCCACAGAGAGCTTTCTCACGCACAGCTGGAATTGCACTCTTTACCAGATGGCATGAAATCTCTGCAGTAAACAAGGTTTTCTGGTGCAACAGAAGTACTGTTTACTGCAGATGCACTGTGTGACCTGGCAAGGATGTGATTCCAGCCACGTGTGCCAGAGTCACCTGCAGTAGTTGCGTGTGCAAGAGCTTTGGATGTTCAGTTCAGTGAGCATTTGAGCAAACCCTGTGCTCTTTGCCTGCTGGACTGAGGCTGCTGCAGGCGGCTCTCAAGCATGCGGCTAGAATCATGCTTCTTTCTGGGTCCCGTGCCCAGCAAGGACTGCGATTCTAGCTGCATGCGTGAGAACCACCTGCAGCCGCCGCAATCCAGCAGGCAAGGAGGATGGATAGATTGCAGCTGCCGAATCATGCTGGTTTTGCAGAATTTCACACCATCATAAACAATCAGGAGTTGTTTACCTAACTCTTTTAAAAGACAAAAACACAAAGTGCATGTAAAATGCATGTTTTTGACTACAACTCATGCATGTTTTGGATAAAATAAAATGAGAAAATGAACTGGGGTATGGCATTTGAGTTGAAAATGATCTACAGGGGGAAAGTATAAAAGCCAATCCCCCCCACTACTCCTCAAAATCATAACCTCCTAAGGCTGTTTTATTGTCATGAAAAGCAGCCTTAAGAGGTTATGATTTTGAGCAGCAGCAGCAGCAGCAGCAGGCGTTGGCTTCTAAACTCCCCCCACCCGCAATTCATTTTCAACTTAAATGCCATGCCCCACTTCAAAATGCATGATGCCACGCAAAGCACCAACCAATGCCTGCCTCCATTTGCTACCCACATAATATACCCTTACCCCCTGAGTTTGAGAGAAATTGGATGATGATGAGAACTGGGCTCAAAGCTTCAGATTGCTACAGTGAGATGCTACATGATAAAAGAAAAAAGGCAAGGCAGGCATCCCTGGATGCATTTTGGAAGAAGTCTTCATGTGGTCTTCAGAAGGTTCAAAATGTCTTTGTTTACTTATGCAAGGCTTACCTGACCTGGTTGTTTCATTTCAGACATGTGTATTATTAGTTTTGAATAAAAAAATTGCTGCCATATGTTGAACTGCTCTTCTTTTTTGTGATGTAGGAACCTATCCCTATTCTTTCCATGCAATTCCACCTCTGGTACCAAAGTTTCTGTTAAAGAAATAATGTCTAATAATGCATCTCCTTCATTAACTGAGGTATTACTGTATCGGATTCAGTCCATTCTTTGAAACCTTCATTTCAACCTTAAGAAGAGTTACAATCTATTAAAAATATGGATGAAAACTCTTCTGTTTCATATTGAAGCAGAGAGTTGTCATTCTCTGTACTTTTCCCAAGATCTACTGCACCTTTCTGGAAGGGATACACCCAGAGTAGGTTACAGAATGTTCAGATTATGAGCATCTATTATTAATTTATTAAAATAATTCTATCTTGCATCTCCTTCAAAGCTTCCTGAGAGGGCTAACAATAGGTTTAAAGAAATACACATTTTAAAATAGGTAATAAACACTAAGGATAAGGCCCACTGAACACAGCACAACTTGCTTCTGAGTAGACATGCATAATATTGCATTGCTAAGCAGTAAGAAATTATAGCCTCAACAGCTGCACAAAAACCAATATAAAGTACTATTAAAAGCCAAAGAAGGTAAAAATCCTTCATCACTAAACACCATTAAAGAGACCAATGTAATGCATGAAAAATTGCACAAAATTGTTTTCCATGCATGGAGTAAACTTTCAGTATACTCTCATGTTTGTAAGTCATGTTTCACATGCAAGACAGAAGAAAAATTGAACCTAACATTGCAGGAATGGGCTTCCTCTTGCACTATGTGACTTTCCCTTTCTCTCCCAACCACAGCCCGTCGCATCTCCCATCAGCTCCAGAGTGTGCAACAGCCCTTCAGAGCAGATTTTGGGGGCATATGGAGGCTGCGGGGGGGGGGAGGACTGGAAAGAGACATCCCATTGAGCAAATGGAATTCCTTTCTGCTAGTGGATGTACACCACTGGATGTCATGTCACCTCCCATTTTTCTTGGGAAAAAAAGAGCAATATGAAATACAAATCTGTTCCTGGACTTCTAAAGACCAGTCAACGTCTTTGAGAACAAATGATTTAACTTGAATTATTTGCTAGTGCTGAACTAAAAGGGGTGGGGAGATAATTTTGAGAAAAGCTTTTTCTGAATTGAAAGCCTGCCCCCCCTTTTATCCTACTGTAAGAATGTTAGAGTGATCACTAATGGGCAAGTCTAGCCTATGTGACCAATACAGGATGCACTGCTGTCACTGTAATGTCCTACATTAACCTTTAGAAATATTAGGATACAACTAAATAGGATTGGCTACATGGTAGTGTGATTTCATCACATCAAGAACATGATATTTAATTGCCCAGGATCACTTGAGAAGGAATTAAATACAAGAAGAAAAAGGCACTTCAAGTAGCAGTACATATGGTAGTGAGAACAGACATAAAAATAAAAGGAGTTTGGGGGTGGATTTCAGACCCCCTGGTAACTTTTCAAGTAAAAATTGAACCTGGAGAATATTTGGCTCAGTACTACTGTGCGAAGCCGTGGTTTGGCTTAGCATGCTGTCCGAATCTGGGCTTGTGGTTTAGCTCTCTTCAGACAAACAAGCTATAAACCAAAGGGCAAAACTTGGTTTCAGGTCATGGTTTGTTTGGAGAGAGTTAAACCATCAGTTTGGACTGGATGACAAAGTAAGCCAGACTATGGCCTAGTTTATCGCAGCACAGCAAAGCAACCAGGAAGGAGCAAAGCAGTTAAAAGTCTCTTCTCTGCAAACCCACACATTTGTTCTAACCCGTTGTTTGCCTTAGTGTTGTGTACAAACCAGAGCTTGGAAAAGTTATTTTTTGGAACTACAACTCCCATCAGCCCAATGCTGTCTGGGGCTGATGATGGGAGTTACAGTTAAAAAAAGTAACTTTTCCAAGCTCTGGTACAAACAGGATCAATATGTTAAAGTTTAAATATAAAATATTTAATTATTGACAGTAACGATTCACAAAGTTGATGATAGTACAAAAGCCTGGACTCTTGTCATTTTTGCTGGCTAAAATGGACTAACAAGGCTACATCTCTGGAAATTATACAGCCATGAGAGTGGCTGTGTACTATAGCCAGCATGGGGTTTTTGCGTTCCGCAATGTTAAATTGAAAATACCCCCCATACCATTCTGATGCTTCCCATAAGCTTACCATCTGGAGACTGTAGCTGTGGGAGGGGAATAGGGTGTCTCCTAGCAACTCTCAGCACTCTTCACAAACCACACTTCCCAGGATTCTTTGGGGAACACCATGACTGTTTAAAGTGGAATAAAGGTATGGTCTGGATGTGGGCAGGGACAGCTTTAGTTTAAATTCGGGTGGGAGACTTTATGTGCCTGCTGTAGAATAAAAAGGTGGGGGAAACCCTGAAAACCAATGATACTATTCATAATGTTTTCCTTTTGGAAAGGAAAGGAGCTTTTCCTCTGCCCAGTGCCCACCCACCCAATCTCCCCCCTTCCCTTCCCCTCCCCTCCCCTCCCCTCCCTCCCTCCTGCTCCCCTTCTCTTCCCCTTCCCCTTCCTCCCCCTCCCCTATATCAGTTTCACCTATCCTAAGCATGACTGTACAGGAGTAAATCCCATTGAACTCAATAAGCATGCAAATGATCAAACCTGCTCTCCCCTCCTCCTCCCTCCTCTCCCCTCCCTCCCCCTTCCTTTACCTCTCCCACCCCACCCTCCCTTTCTCCTTCCCTCTCTTCTCCCCTCCCCCTTCTCCTTCCCCCCATGGCCAGCTTGACCTATGCTAAGCATGAGTAAATCCTGTGAATTCAATAACCATGTAAATGATCAAACCTGCCCTTCCTCCTCCCCTCCCTCCTCCTCCCCTCCCCCATGGTCAGTTTCACCTATCCTAAGCATGAAATCCCACTGAACTCAATAAGCATGCAAATGATCAATCCATTCTCAGCAAACTTGTACAGGATCCCATTTCTTACCTCCTGGATTAAAAAGCAGAGAAATTCACTAATAGGTAAAAACCTTGCAATTTAAAAATGTACCTATAGTCAACAGATATTTCTATCAAACTTTAAAAAGCAGGGAAATTGGTCAGCTATAGTGAATACACCAGGGGAGGAGGAGACCTGACCTCCTCTCTGAGATATTGGACTGCCCTACAAATCTATCAAAATGCAAACACAATTTGGGTTGGGTTTTCACAGTCCAATCCATTTCCTGTGCAACTTGGAATAATTTGGTAACATGTGCCTCTGAGCATATGGTGAGTGGTGGCAACACCTGCAGTCAGCCCACATAACAGAAACAAGACATGTGCTATGCTGATCTTGTTTTAGGAGGGAGAAAGCAACAATATGAAGACAGTTGATATAGTTCAGATAATCACTTGAAATATGTTTGATTTACTTTGCAATTTTAGTGACGTTTCCTATAGTAAATTATTATTTTTTGCTTATGTTTCTGTGAATATGTGAAGTACAGCAACACTTTGCATAATTTACAGTAAAAAAAACTAAAAACAATTGTGGAATAATGGCACTGACTATTCTGCAGAATAGTCTCTAGTGGACATGAGGAGTGTCTCAGTTTGCACAAGATAAAACAGTGGGAGGTGAAATATATTCTAGGAAATTTCTAGGTGTGCTCTATGTTTTTAATTGACCATGCCCACCCTTCCTTAAGTGGAGTAGTTTAAGCATAGCTCGCTGGACAAGTTTGTTTTTCCCAACAGCTAGATTAATTGCTTAAGTAGCAATGTAATCAGTTTGATTTTACATCAAAATGCAGTTTCAGATCCTATTCAAAATAGAACATAACCTCCAGTTTGAAACACAAAAGGCTGTCTTTACCCATCATATGACATTGAACAATAAAAAGACTTTGAAATTCATAAAAATAAATTTGACACAGATTTCTAGGATGAATAAGGAGAGAAATATAATTTTCTAGGTTTGATTCTCTAGAAACATTACTAACACAGAAAAGAAGCAAAGTAAGAACACCAACAAACGTACCCCCCAAAAATGTAATTCTCCATCTTTGGAGATGTAGTCCTCATTGCATGTGTTTCCACCACTCATCATATGCTCAGAGGCACAAGTTACCAAATTCTTCCAAGCTACACAGGAAGTGGATTGGACTGTGCAAGACGAGCCCAAATTGTGTTTGCATTTTAACAAATTTGTAGGGTAATACAATACACCTCAGACAGGAGGTCAGGTCTCCTGCTCCCCTGGTGCATTCACTACAGCTGCCCAATTTTCCTGCTTTTAAAAGATTGATCAAAATATCTGTTGGCTAAAGGTACATTCTTAAAACACAAGGGTTTTTTTTGCCTATTAGTGAATATATATTTTATGTACAGTAGCAGGACATTTACAAACATGTGTCCAAATAAAAGCACTTTGCTAGGGTGTGTAAACTACAGGGGTAAAATAACACTTCAAAGGCCTGAATGAGTCACTTATAGCACAATCCTGTCTACACAGAAATAAGTCCTACTGAAGCCATTAGGGCTTACTCCCAGGGATAAGGATTGCAGCCTTAGTTGGCAGTTTTATCCTGTACAGCTAGTAAACAGCATCACATAAATCAGGACTTAATTTCTGTGTTATCTTAGACACGATAAAACCACCTACCTCCCTTTTAAGGTTCATAGGGCAGCAATAAATTTAATGTCATATAATTTGCATTGCCTCTTCTGCTTAGCTGAACTAAAGCTGCGCACAGCTATATTAGCTATGCAGCATGATGCTCTTTCACCAATGTGGTGCTAGTGCCGCTACATTAAAACACCTCTACAAGAATGTGTACTTTATAAGAACAGCACTGCATAGTAGCAAGGGCGGTTGCATTTTTCTGCTTTACAGATGGTTGGGTGTGGATAATTAAGATACAAGGCTTCCCACCTCTTCATTTTTTAGCACCCAGCCCAGACTATATAGCAAGAATAGTTGGTGGCCTGCTTGGCAAACAGCACACTCTCTGAGAATCACATTTAAAATCATGCTACAGGCATTGCTGGGACTTCGGTGGCTTTGGAAGCCAAGTTCATCTGGTGAGAAAATGATGGTAGAGAGAATCACCCTTTAGGGCAACAACAGACTGTTACAAAACTGGATGCATCTCAGAGTGAGCAATAAAAAGGAGAATGTTGATCCTGGCAACCTCAGCCCTCTCAAACTGCAAATAAAAAACAAAGATAGACAAGCACGCACACGTTCACATACGCACACACACCCCTAAACAGAAAGAATATATACATTTCTAATGACCAGCAACTGTCTATGGGAATCCATCACCACCAGGACACTACCATTCTTTAATTGTTTGCCCACAAGGCTAGGCTGTTGTCTCTGATAATCTGAAGTGCTAACAGGGTGACACTGCCACTGCTGAGCTACTCTGACAGAAGAGATAATATAATTCACATTAGATACCCAAGACAAAAATGACCTCTGCAGAACAAACCGTTCTAAAATTAGCACTGTTAAGGCTAAACATACTGAGGCGCCTTTCAAAAAAGGGAATGAGTTAATGCCCACACTCCAGACCTGTAGAAAATGCCTCCTTAAATAATAAGCAGAGTGTTTCTGTATGATTCTTCAGGCAAGAAAATATATGCACCTGTAATACTGGAGGGACAGGGTACACCTAAGGAGCTGGGCATGGAGCCAGGTAGTTTTGGCAAATGCACAGCATTAAAGGAAACAAGAAAGAAACAACTCTTCCACTCTGTACTGAAGATAGCATGTATACAGTCACAAGCACATGAAACGAGATTATGAAAGATATGAAAACAAACCTTAGAGTACACTCACATTCTGTTAAGCGAGACTAGTATTTTTCAGTGGTTAAGAGCATTTTAGCTTTGGTAAAAGTTTAAAAATACCTTGGATTTTTTAAAAAAAAGCAAATTAAAAAACATAAATCAACAGTCCCAACATATCCTCGTACTAGATGGGGTCAGGATATCCTGAGAAAAAAGTTGTAATCACTTTCAGAATTGTTGTGATTTGTTCTATGTGAATTTCTCCTTCAATATTTCAAATAAATCATGCAGTGCCATAGTACACCTGTTTCAAATGCAAGGATTTCATGATCCTTTGAGAAGTAGCTTGAATGGGAGGTTTATCAGCCATTCTGACCCTCAGCACAGTCAAGGCACTACAGGACACATGTTCAGGAGTCAGCTAGGTCAAGAACCATGTAAGTTGGTCTGAAAGTGAGGGTCATCAAAATGTGTGAGGCCTAAGCTATGAATATAAGGATGTCACTTAGGGCCAAAGTGACCGAGCAGAACTCACAGTATTATACTACATCATCTCAAAAAAGTCATGCATCAATAGTCAGAGATGGGCCAGCTAGAGCAAACATAGATGCAGTTCTCAGATAAGGATGGAGGAGTTTCAGGCTGCTCTATAAGGTCTTGTTCAGACAAGCATACACATTCTTAGACATTAAACAGGAGTGAGGGACTTGTGGCCCTTCAGATGTTTCTGAACTCCAGCTTTCATCAGCCTCAGCCACCATGGCCAACGGTCAGGCATAATGGAAGCTGTAGTCCAGCAACATACGGAGGTTCCTCACACCAATGCTAAAGCACCTACGCATTTTTATTTACCATAACTGTGCAGAGCTTAAAAAAATCAAATTATATCCCATTTTTAAAGTACCTAGATAATCTGCCACTGTGGCGAGAAAAGTCAGACTATAGGATGCCTTGCCTTATTTACTTATTAATTTTTTACTTATAATTTATATCCTACCTTTGCATGAACATGTGCCCAAGGTGTACAACTACAATAAAATCAATACTAAAAGACAATCCTATAATTTATAAAATACATCACAATATACCTTGAAGCATTTAAATGTACAGAAACTTGCTTCTGGCAATAGTAATTAGCAAGACTGAGCTGTTGGAAATCCTTCTAACTGACCATGACAAAGGCCTGGATTATATACTGAGGCCAAGTAGTCACTGAACTATTGCCCAGTGGACAAAAGCCACACAATTTTTTAAAAGGTAAGGTTTAGTTAAATGACATATCCCATGAATCACCAGGGCGGAGTTGAAGCTGTGGTAACATGGTTATTATTTCTAACCATGTTCCTTCTATGATTATGTAAAAATATATATTTATAAGTTTATAAAAATTGCCATGCCTGAGCCTACACTTACTCAACACATAGTCTGTGGGTTGCAGATAGCTCCTGTGGTCCCCTAACTGTTGTTAAAATTATCTGAAGAGGCCCAATTTTTCCTTTTAAAGTATTTCTACCTGTCCATCATAACTACAGAGATAAGTCTGATAGTCATCTTTCATTGAGAATGTAACTTGGAAAAAATGTCTAAAATAAACAGAATCCAACCAAGTAAATGATTTTCAGGGTCTCAAGGACAAGTAGACTAACTTGGGCTACATTCAAAATAAACAAGCTGTTGGGATGTTCATTTCTGAAATAGTGATCGAATAACAGAGCACAAAAATTCTCTCTTCAGGACTGAAATCATGTTTTTGAGGGAGAAGCTATCAAGGTTATTGGCAGGATTACTCCTGAGGGTCCTGTCCAGTTCTGCAGAGCTCGTTTTGTTCCATGATATTCTGGAGAGTTGCAGGTAGTGAAGCATGCAACTGGTGTAAGACTCACTGTAAAGATGAGTAACATGTCTAGAGCACAGAATTGTGCTACTACATGGTAGAGAAGGTGACAAAGGCACCTTCTCTGCCTCCATGGCATCCTTCAGTAGCCAACCAGCAGAGCTTTTCAGAGTGGTACAGGGCCTGCTAGTTTGGTAAAAAAGGGTGCTGGAACTCTTGGAAGCTTGCTATGACAAGTTTGCAAGGCATTTCAAGGATTAAGTTGCTTGCCTCCATGATGACATAAGATGCTATTGTTGGTACAGGTCCAGCTGAGGTGTCCGACACACCATCTAGCCTGGTTTTATGGGATCACTTTCAGCTTTTGTCATCTGAGGATACAGACACAGTGCTTGTAATTGTGGAGTCAACCACATGCCCTCTCAACCCTTCCCCATCATGGCTGATGAGAGCTGGGGAGAGTTGACAGGATGGATTCAGGGTGTGGTGAACACTGCCTGCTACCCTGAAATAGGAGATAGCGTGTTCACTCTTGAACAAAATGCTATGGACCTAGAAGCTTACAATAACTACCACGTGGTTTTGGGAAAGGTGCTCAAGAGGATGGGGCCAATGGAGCTCCAGGCACTCCTGGAGAAAACTGATTATTTCGACCTTTCCAATCTGGAGTCGGACCTGGTTTTGGAATGGATTGGCTTAGGTCACCCTGATGATGACCTTTTTTGGGAGAGGGACAGGGCAACTGAGACCATGTTGCATTTGCTCAATTTTTTGTAGAGCCTGGTACCATCAACTTGTGATATCTTGCTGTTCAGGCTCTGTGGGTTAGGTGCACTGTATCTGAGTGGTCCTACTACTATTTGCAGGGTTGGTTTCAGAGGGTGGCACTGGATTACTATACCTTGGCTGTTATGTTGTGGTAACACAGGGACCCATTCTGTTCCTGATGCTGCTTAACATCTATATGAAGCTGATGAAAGTGATAATTAGGGGATTTGGAAAATGGCATTATCAATATGTGTATGATGCCTAGCTCATTTCTCTGTTACAACGGATTCAGATATTGATGTGCAAGTCTTCAGCCAGTGCCAAGACACAGTGGTGACTAGATAAAGGTCAACAAACTATAGCTGAATCCTGACAATATGGAGATCCTATGGGTAGTTGGTTCCCAGGTCTGGGAATCAAGCTGTCTGCCTTTCTGGATGTCATTGTATATCCCCTTAAGGAACAGGTGCATAGTCCAGGGGTGCTCACTGAACAATCATTTTCATTGGAGGCCCAAGTGGCTAGGAGCATTTTTTCTAACTTTGGCAGGTGCTGCATGCATCACTAAGCTCAAGACTACTGTGCCCACTGTGAGGCTGCCCAGAAACTGCAGCTTGTGCAAAATGCCATAGTTAGGCTGCTAACTGGAGCAAACTATCACGATCATGTAACACCATTGCCTAAAGAGCAGTACTGGCTGCCAATTTGCTACTGGGACAAGTTTAAGTTTATAAATGCTTCAATAATTTGGAACCTGATTATCCAAAGGAACACCTTCACCCATATAGACCTGCCTGGCCATTAAGATCTCAGAATGTGGCCCTTCTGCAGCTTGCTAAGTGTAGCTGGTGGCAACCAGGGGCAGGGCTTCTTCTGTTGCAGTGCCAATGGAACTATATCCCCACCTGAAATAAGGGAGGCACCAACTCTGTTGACTTTTTGGTGCCTCCTGAAAATGGGTTTATTCATTAGGTTTCTGCAGATTACTAATGCCAATCCTTGAGAGACTGTCTTACTTCTGTGATTGTTATTTGTATGTTAGTGTATTTACTTAGTGTGATTTGCTTGATTCATTTGGCCACCTAAAGAAAACATAGAGGAGGATGGACTTCAAAAATGGAAGCAATGCAAGAGATACATTCAAGAATTCCATATCATCGACTTCCCGGAAGGAGTGCTCTGCTGGTGGTGCCTCTGAGTGAGCTCTGTCTCAGAGGAAGCTTTTTTCAGTTAAAAACCAGTCAAGAGGAATTTTTGACTGGCGTAAATGTTCTCCATGGCAAAGGTGAACCGAAGAGATTATCCACGGAACTACGTTGAGCTGTAGATAGCTGGAATTGATCAGGAATCCCCTGAGATAAGAAGGCTTATCTAGCAGCGGAAGACGAAGTCAGGACTTCCAGCAAGCTGTGCTGAAAAAAAGCGATACTTTTTTCCCCCCTTAAAAACGTTCTATAACGAGTGAGCCTCCTTTTGTCTAAATCTTATCATTTGGTTTAAATTACTACAGTAAAAGAGACTTGTTTACGAATCAGCAATTGAGAAACCTGGGTGAGTCACACTTTTTTCCTTTTATATAAAATTAAAGAAGAAAGAAAATTTAAAGAACTTAATTTATAGTTTAATGACAAAAAGCTGGCTTGAATTTGGAATTATAAAGATTAAAACGGATGAGAGGCAACTTATCCGATAAGATGATTTGATTATTTGAAGGAAATATATCTGGGACTATTTTTTTTCTCTTTTTTTGGACTATTCTCTTTGGACGAATCTGCTGTTCGTGTATATTACTGACGGTTGGGTGCTGTGAACCAAACTTGTTTTGCATTCCTGGACGTGCAGGAGATAAGAACTGTGCTGGCTAGATCAACTAACAGGCCTGGAATATTAACTCTTTTGTTGTTGGGGAAAAAAAAGAAACAGACTGCCTCTAGGTTTGGGAACATTGGTTAATAGCAGAAACTAAAGGTTTTTTTTTCAAGAATGACAACTAGGAAAGCAACTAAAGCCCTGGAGCGAAGAGGTTCAACTGATGCACAGGAAGGGGCTGTCTCCCCAGACATGTTCCAGAAAATAATGGATGGGATTAGTGATCTTAAACAAGATCTCAAACAAGAGATGAAACAGGATAGACAAGAAATCAAAGATGAATTTGGCAAAATGAAGATGGAATTGAAAGATATAAAAGAACATATAAAAATAGAAGTGGATGAGATTAAAGGCACAATTGGGCAAATAACACAGGAGGCAAAAAACGTTAAAGGAAAGGTGCAAATCTTGGAGAACAGAACAGATATATTAAATATGGAATTGGAAAAAAATTTGGATCATATCGCTGTGATGGAATTGAGAGATAAAGAATATTGTTTGAGATTTCGTGCAATTCCTGAAGAAACAGGTGAAGATATCAGAGATAAAATGGTTAATGCTCTGGTAAATTTTTTGGATTGGAATGAAGATCTGATGGAATTTGAAATAGATAAAGTTTATAGAATCAATTCAAGATATGCAACAATGAAAAAAATTCCAAGAGATGTGCTTGTGCATTTTGTAAAAAAGAGGACCAGAGATATGGTACTACAACAACATTTCAATAATATCTTTGAAATTGATGGCAAGGAAATACTGGTGATGAAAGAAATCCCTATTAGACTTTTACGCAAGATAAAAGAATATGCTTTCTTTACAGAAAAACTTAAACAATGTAAAATTCAATTTAGATGGGATGTTCCAGAAGGAGTGATTTTTACATTCAGACAACAAAAATATCGATTGAATACTGTTCAAAAAGCAAGGGACTTCTTGAGAAAAGCTTCAAAAGACATGGAAGAAGACAAAGAAATGGATATAATTCCTGGGAAACAAAGACAACAGGAACATGCAGAGGAGGGAAAGGAAGATGATGGATTAAAGGGAGCATCAGGTACTTTTTAAAATACATGCTTAAAGATGGATTACAAATATCTAACTTGGAATATAAATGGAGCTAATACGTCGCAGAAGAGAAAGTGTTTCATTATTTGAAAAAATTAAAATTGGATATAATTTGTCTACAAGAAACTCATATCAAGAAGAAAGATTCTAAATATTTGATTTGGAAAAATTTGGGTGAAGAATTTATTTCAGCTGGATCAAAAAAAATGGTGTTGTTCTTTATATTAACCCACAATTGTTTTCTAAATTGATATTATTGGACGACAGTGGTAGATTTGTGGGGGTTGAAATTACTTTACAAGGTACAAAATTTTTGATAGTGGGCATTTATGCCCCCAATGAAGATAAAACAAGGTTTTACACAGGACTTATGGAAAAATTGTCAGAGTTTTCATATGATCATTGGTGTGTTATGGGTGATTGGAATGGAGTAATTTTACCAAAAATGGACAGACTTTCTGAGAAAAATATTAAAGAGACACAGGGTAAATTACCGAAGATTTGTTTTGAATTGATGGAAAATTTAGAATTGGTGGATGCTTGGAGATATATAAATGACAATGCAAAAGAATTTACTTATTTTTCAGAAAGACATAAAACATTCTCGAGGATTGATATGATTTGGATGTCTAAAAACCTAGTGAAAGACATTTCCAAAATGGATATATTACCAAAAACCTTTTCGGATCACAATCCAGTGATATTGACTTAAAAAAAAATAATCTTGGATTTAGATGGAGACTAAATGAATCTTTATTACAGAATGATAAAATAGTGCAAGAATGTAAGAAGAAATTAAAAGAGTTTTTTGAACATAATTTACATAAAGGAACAGATGAAAATATTGTTGGGATACAAGTAAAGCATTTATGAGGGGATATTTTATTAAATGTAACTCTGAATTAAAAAAGAAGAAACAACAGAAAATGCAATTAATCTTGGAAGAAATAAAACAAAAAGAGGAAGAATTGAAAAAGAATCCAACTAAAGTTTCTATTGTAAATCAAATTAAAATGTTACAGAAACAAGTGTCAATGTTGACAGTTAGAGAAATTGAAAGGAAATTAAACTTTGCTAAACAAAGGACTTTTGAATTTGCAAATAAACCGGGGAAATTGCTAGCATATAAATTAAGAAAAGAACGACAAAAAAATCTTATTTTAAAGATACAAGAAGGAGATGAGATGTTGACAGACAATGTAAAAATCCAAAGGGTTTTTCATCAATATTATTCAACTTTGTACAAGTGTCAGGAAATTCCCTCTGAAAAAATAGAAGAGTATATATCTAAACAGAATTTGCCTAAAATTACAGATTTTCAGAGACAAGCTATTAATGGTCCTATTACGTCAAGAGAAATATCTGAGGCTATAAGTAAAATTAAATTAGGAAAGGCGCCAGGACCGGATGGACTATCAGCAGTGTATTACAAATGCTTGGAGGAGGAACTCTTATTACCTTTACAGTATACAATGAATTCTATTTTGCAAGAGGGGAAGATACCGGATAGTTGGAAAAATGCCAATATAACATTAATACCTAAAGAGGAGCAGGATCTAACCAAAACAAAAAATTACCGGCCGATATCTTTATTGAATAATGACTATAAAATTTTTACAACGATTTTGGCAGAAAGAATGAAAATAATATTGCAACAATTTATTCAGGAAGATCAAGCAGGGTTTCTACTTAAAAGACAACTACGTGATAACGTCAGGAATGTTTTGAATGTGTTGGAATACTTAGAACAACGAAATGATAAACAAGCAGCTTTGATCTTTTTAGATGCTGAGAAAGCATTTGATAATTTGAATTGGAAATTTATGTTTAAGGTCCTGGAGCAAATGGATTTTGGAGATAACTTTATAAAATGGATTAGATCTATTTATACATCTCAGAAGGCACAGATAATTGTTAATGGGGGGTTAACGGACTCATGTGAAATACAAAAGGGTACAAGACAGGGATGTCCATTATCTCCCCTTTTATTTATTTTGGTCTTGGAAGTGCTGCTTAGAGATATAAGGCAAGTTAAAAGGATTTCGGGAATAAAGGTAAAAAAAGAGGAATATAAATTGAGAGCATTTGCTAATGATTTGATAATTGTATTAGAAAACCCTTTGGAAGGAATTAATGCATTGATGGACAAATTAAAAGAATTTGGACCGTTAGCAGGATTTAAGATCAACAATAAAAAAACAAAGATGTTAGTGAAAAATTTATCTTCAAGGGAACAACAAGAGTTGATGGACAAGACAGCTTTTAAAATACAGGAAAAGTTGAAATATTTAGGTATTATTATGACAAATAAAAATTCAAAGTTGTTTCATAATAATTATGAAAAACTATGGACAGAGATTAAGAAAGACTTGTTAAGATGGGATAAATTACAATTTTCATTAATGGGAAGAATATCCGTGATAAAAATGAATGTACTGCCGAGAATGTTTTTGTTTCAAACAATACCTGTAATATCCTCTGATTTACCTTTTAAACAATGGCAAAAAGATATTTCTAAATTTGTTTGGCAGGGAAAAAAACCAAGAGTTAAATTTAAATTATTACAAGACGCCAAAGAAAGAGGAGGACTGGGATTACCGAATTTGAGACTTTATTATGCTGCCTGTTGTTTAGTCTGGATAAAGGAATGGTTTTTATTGAGGAATAAAAGGCTATTGGATTTGGAGGGCCATAACCTGAAGTGGGGATGGCATGGATATCTATGGTATGATAAAGTAAAAGTTAATGTGGATTTTAATAATCATTTTATAAGACGTCCTCTGTTGAAAATATGGAATAGATATAAACCAAGGTTTTATTCGAAAATACCATTATGTGTCTCAAGTCAAGAAGCGTTTTATAGAAGAGAAATGGCTGGAAAAGAGAAATGGTTAACATATCAAGAACTATTAGAAAATGTACATGGAAAATATATAATGAAAGAGAGAGAACAACTGATAAAGGAAGGATATAGTTCTCAATGGTTTGCCTATTTACAATTGTTAGAAAGATATAAAATGGATAAGAAAATGTATGGGTTTGAAATAAATAAATCTGATTTTGAAATAGGTTTGTGTACAAATGATGAAAATATAATTGCGAAAATGTATAAACTCTTGCTGAAAATGGATATGGAAGAAGAACAAGTAAAAGAGTGTATGGTAAAGTGGGCAAAATTTTTTGGTTATAATATACAAATGGATCAATGGGAATATATGTGGAAAAAAGGCTTGAGATTTACACTATGCTATAATCTTAAAGAAAATTTCTATAAAATGATGTATCGTTGGTACATGACACCAGAAAAGTTGTCAAAAATGTATAGTAATGTTTCTAATGCTTGTTGGAAATGTAAACAACAAGAAGGATCATTTTATCATATGTGGTGGTTGTGTAAACAGGCAAAATTATTTTGGGCACAGATAGGTAGGATGATGTAAAAAATCCTAAAGATAAATATTCAGTCAAAACCAGATTTTTTTTTACTGGGTTTTATGGATAAACAAATAGAAAAGAAATATGGAAGAATAATATTATATATGATTACGGCAGCAAGATTATTATATGCACAAAAGTGGACAATGGAATCAACACCAACAACGGAAGAATGGCTATTGAAATTAATGGACTTAGTAGAGATGGATAAATTGACATGTTTACTTAGAGAAAAATCGACAGATACATTTCTTAAGGAATGGAAGCCTCTCTTAGACTTTTTGTTGAAAGATAAAAATGAAATGATGATAATGGGATTTGACGATTAATTAAGATAGACTATGGAGAACAGTGATTTTGTATGTATTAATGGGCAGGTTTGATATATATTATATATTTATAGCTGATCTGTGACAAATCGGAAGTCAATTTTTTATTTTTATTTTTATTCTTATTGTGTTATGTTTTTTTGATTTTGTTTTGTTTGTTTTGTGAAAATTTGAATAAAAATTATTGTAAAAAAAAAAAGAATTCCATATCATCATCAGATGGATTACTACGGTGCCTAAAGTTATGCTGGAAATAGAGAGATAATTTTATTTCGGTCACAGACCAGCAAAATGCTGGAAATAGACTTGGCTGAGGAAGCCCAAAATCCCCAAAACGAGCACTTAAAAAAGATAGGAGAGTCATGAAAATATTGTGGAAACAGAGTTATCTGAAGACAACATGAATTATTTTTCATTTGAAAACCAAACACATCAGTATACAAAAATGCTTGTACTGAACAAAGATTGGGCTGATCAGGAGCGGTTTGCCTGGTGGGGTGGAGCCTCAGCAATAGCTTCCCAGCAACAGAGTCACTGCCAGTTACTAGTGAGGTTGGAGCTATGCAGATGCACTGGTGGAACCAACCTGGTGTAATGGTAGTACCTCCATTGATGGGAGGCTATTGCTATGATTCTGGTTGCCTGGCCTGGCCTCCAAGAGGTCTTCTGTATCTTTAAAAGTTGTGCAGGGGGAAGGGAGAATTCCAGCTTGTGGTTTTTCCCGTTACAGTATTGCAAGAACACCTGTACTTGGCTGACTTTCTCTTTTCCTAAAGATACAGGATCAGTCTCAGCCCAGGAACCTGGCAACCCTACTCTGCACTGACACTAACCTTCGTTTCAAAGACTCATATTAGTTTATAGGCATGGACAAACTCACTCAACCCATCATGTACCATATACAGACAATGAACCAGGGCAACCAGGAAGAAAATCCCAGAACTTAACCTCATGACAAATAGTATCTCTCCTTCAGAGTAGATGGGCTCCCTCTTTTGTTTGGTTACTTCAAGGAGATTCTTTCCTGTTTTGAACTGAGAGGCCTGTTACCCATATGAGACATTAGGGGCTTGCTCTTTCTGCCACATGAATTCTTTCTTTGTTGCCTCATGTTACAACTCTGAAAATACACTCGATGGGTTGGAAAAAAGGTAACGGAAAAATCTAATGAAAGCTTGGATTACATGTTACTTTACATTTCACTCAGTGTGCGCATCAAACAGCTGAAGAGATCCAAATCTCTCTGTGCAATGAATGGTCATCACCATACAGGGCTAGCCTTGGTCACATATTTAAAAATGGCATACCAATTTTAAAGTTTTTAATCAAGGGCAGCTGTTTAATCATACATTATAACTGGTGAAGGATTAAATCCTGCCTTCACTCTGTTGTACAACCTGAAGTCAGATATTTTAGTTGTTACATTCCTCCAAATACAATGTAATGAAGAATAACTTCAGGAAACTCTCTTATTTATCAACACGAGCAATTTTTAGTTGCATGAAGTTAATAACTGACTACATGTAATCTTAAATCACTATTGGGAAATAATTACAATTTAATTTTCATGCAGTTACGATGCATGAATTTAATTTAAATCCCAAAGATTAGATTTAATTTAATTTAATTTAAATCCCAAAGACACTCTACTAGATTTATATTTTTAAATGCAGGAAACAATATTATGTGGTAAATATTGTAATTGCTATTTTATCTTTTTGTTTTAAAGCAACAATGAATGGGAATACTTGTCTCTGCGCTTGCATTTGAAATTAAATTAACTTCACTTCATCAGATCAATTAAAGGTTGTGCATACTGCAACAGCTCTGTAAAAAAAGAGCTAGGGTTTTTCAAATGGGAAAATAAAATAAATACTTAAAATCTATTTTATTTAGAAATACTTATATTGCTCCATTTAAGTACTTCAACCAACCTTTTGCAGGTGCTGCTCACAGGTCCACAACATTTCACTTACTTGATAAGCTTGGTCCTGGAGTTTAGGCTAGTTCTGTTCAGTATAGAAAGAAAAGCACGTGTGCTTGAGAATATAGTGGACTCATTTATTTTGGGGCTTAGATAATTTCCACATACAAAATCTTTCTCAGGACAGAGAAAAGTCAAATAATAGATCTATATCTATATACACACAGAACCATGTCTATGTCTGTAGCAAATTCAAATGGCATGGTTAGTGAAAGCAAGCAAAGCATATTCTTAGTGGATTTGCCCACAGAAAACAAGATTTGTGGGCTACTCAATCACCTTTTAATCTACATTTTAAGGTCCCCATCACTCTGGGGATGCTTCTGCTAGGAGTGCCAGAGAATTCCAATGGAAGCAGAAACAGGAGTAGAAATTGCTGATGTTTGCATATTCATTCTACATACGAACACAAATCAATCCAACAAGTACAATCAGTATTTGCCTTTATTGTTTTCAGTTCACAAACAATACACAATTGAAGATTTCCCTTTCATTTGCATTGTCTTTCCTTTGCATGGAAAGGAATGGTGTGGAATAACATAACATAGTTGATTAATACTGTAATTAATTATGTAATTATGTAATCCACCACGGTAGACAGCCACAGTAGTCAGCAAGACAAATAACGTAGTTTTTTTTCGGAAGCCGAACTGCAGTGGAACAAAAACAGCACTGCATGTGATAAACATGGGTGAGAAAGAAAATTTGATGCCTTCTTCTATTCATACTCTTTTCTTGCTTTTTCTGTGAAACATCTAAGGACAAAGGTGTACCCTTTTCATTCTGGGCTATGCTCTACAATGGGAGAGGCATGCAAAAAGATGGCAGCATGTAAGTACGAACTCCTCAGTTGTGAGTTGATAACATAGCCCATGAGAACTCCTTTGTTTCTCCAACACAATTAGTTCATTCACAAAGGCTTCCAGCTGTGTTAGCTGAGGTCTAATAAGAAATCAAAAGGGACCCCATCAAGCCAGAAAAACCTTTTGTTCTATATTGGATTTAGTGTGAAGGTGTCAAGACTGGAACAGGTCATCCGCTGCTGCCCAGTTCATGGCTCCCAGAGAGAGAGAGAGAGAGAGAGAGGGAGAGAGGGAGGGAGGGAGGGAGGGAGGGAGAGAAAGGTCTGAATTGAATCCACTTGGCCGGATCTTCCCAGTTCCTGGGAGTGCAGGGATGAGTGGGTGTTTCCATTTTCTGTTTGCCAATGCTGGAGGGAAGACATCTGTTACAGACCTCATGTCATTTTTTTGCCCACAGAACACATTAATGAAAAGGGGAGAGACAGATAAGAATTTTGAAAAGGGAAGTGGAAGTTACAGACTTCTGGAGTGGATTTTTCTTGGTCTATGGCTGTCTCCTTCCCTCACCATCCTCTGCAGGTACTCTCTCCACCTTATAATAGGTATTCTATAATAGGTGTTCTAATGAGAGGGAGAAGAAATACCTATGGCTTGTGGTCTTGGGCCTGAGAATTGGCAAACAAAGCCATACACTTCCCACATGGTATCTTTTCAGGTCTGGCTTTATCTAGCCTATGCTCCCCCATTCAAAATGGAAAGGGATTTGATGGGATATAATTTGTAGGTTCAATTCTCATTTAAGAGAAGAGGTCACATAAAGATTGCCACTGACAGGTACTGTTATTTCTGTGTAATGAAGTGTGCCCCAAACAATAAGAAGCTGAGTGACCATTGCTATGACCTGGATGCATTGACCTAAATATAGTATCTGGGTTGTATCCAACAGAGTGCTGGATTGTATCCACCGGTGCAAGGATCACCACTAGTAAAATGGGACTTCCCTCCTCTCCTCCCTCCGCATACCCCCTAAATCTATTCTAGGGGTTCCCCCAACCCTCTAGAGCAGTTTTGGGAAGGGTATAGGGCACACAGGGGGGATGGGGTGAGGTCCTGTTGCTCTAGCAGTAATCCTTTCGCTGAAGGGATGCATTAGTTGGATACCGCCCTCTAAATACAGAAACTGAATGCAATCTCTTTCTCCAGAACCAAAGCAAATACTTCTCAATTCACAAGTGCCAGCCTGCCCTGAAATCAAATTTTGTACCTGTAGTAATCAGCAGTCTCTTTCTCCCTGCCCTTCATAGCCTGTACAAATTTTCATAGATGATGCAGCAAATTTGTTTTCTGTTGCTCCAAAGGGTGGGACAAGGACCAATGGATTCAAATTACAAGAAAAAGGATTTAGATTAAATAATAAGAAAAACTTCCTGATGGTGCAAGCTGATTGACAGTAGAAAGGACTGCCTCAGAAGCTGGTGGACTCTCCTTTGTTAGAGCTTTTAGAGCAGAGGCTGGATGGCCACCTACCATGGATACTGTAGTAATGGATTTCTTGCATGGGGGTTGGGCTAGATGGTCTTTGTGGTCTTTTCCATCTGTGATTCTACGATTATGATTTTATGAAAGAATAGATAAAAAAACAAGCTGACTAAAGATGCATCTGCACAATAGTTTTGAAGGGTATCCAATGTGCACCAGATTTATTTATAAAAATATTTGTATACCGCTATTTCATTAAAAACATTGGTTTACAACACAAAAAAAACCCATAGAACAAAAACATTAAAAATACAATAAAAACAAAGGTCAACTGTTACAGAAAAAAGCATCTTCTTAACTGCCTGCATATGCTTGATGGAACAGAAAGGTTTTTAGCAGGCACTTAAAAATTAAAACGGAACGTGCCTGTTGAATCTCTGTTGGCAGAGCATTCAAGAGAACTGGGCTGATAACACTAAAGGCTCAGTTTCGTGTCAGTGTTAAATGAGCCTCACCAACTCAGGGGCAACCAAAGCCGCTCCTGTAGATGATCTCAGTGATCAAGGTGGGATATAAGGGTTCAGGCGGTCCCTAAGACAGTCTGGACCTAAGTTGTTCAGACCTTTGTAAATTAATACAAGGACTTTGAACCTGGCTCGGTAGTGGATGGGCAACCAGTGCAGATGTTTTAAAAGTGGTGTCACATGTTGTCGGCCATGTGCTCCCATTAGTAATCTGGCCACCACACTTTGCACCAGCTGGAACTTCCAAACCAGACTAAGGGCAGCCCCACATAGAGCTCATTGCAGTAATCTAGCCTCGAGGCTACCAACACATGGACAACAGAGGTCAGGTTATCCCTGACCACTAACGGCCACAGCTGATGAACCAGACAAAGCTGGTAAAAGGCATTCCTAGCTACAGAGGATACTTGGGCCTCCAGTGACAAAAATGAATCCAGGAGTACCCCTAGGTTATGAACCTGTTCCTTCAGAGCGAGCACAACCTCATCCAGAACAGGTAACCAGCCTATCTCCCAGACATAGGAACCACCTACCCAAAGAGCCTCCATCTCCCCAGGATTCAAGCACAGTTTATTGGCTTTCATCCAGTCCACTACAGCATTCAGACACTGATCCATAGTGTTCACTGATCCAGAGTATTCACAGAGTGTTCCTGATTTAGATGTTATCGAGGAACAGAGATGCGTGTCATCAGCATATCGCTGACACCTTCCTCCAAAGCTCCTAATGACTGCTCCCAACAGCTTCATATAGATGTTGAACAGCACTGGGAAGAGAATAGTACTTTGTGGAACCCCATAGCACAAGTGCCAGGGGGCCAAGGAAGACTCACCCAATGTTACTCTGGATGCATCCCTGAAGGTAAGAGCAGAACCACCATAATACAGTGCCTCCAATACCCATCCCACTGAGTCGGCCCAGGAGGATACCATGGTCAATGGCATCAAATGCTGATTGAACAGAAGTAACAGGGTCACACTTTCCCTGTCTCTCTCACACAAAAAATCATCCATCAACACGACCAAGACTGATTCTGTTCCAAAACCAGGTCTGAATACAGATTGTGATGGATCTAGATAATCAGTCTCAATTGTTCTACAACCACCTTCTCCGCTACCTTTGCCAAGCAAAGGGTGTTGCCAACTGCTCTATAGTTATTACACTCCATTGGACCCAGTGTGGCTTTTAAAGAAGTGGATGCACCACTGCCTCTTCAAGGGCAGTGGGCATCACACCATCACACAAAGATGCATTTACTACACCTGTGACCCCTTCAGTCATCCTACTCAGGGTAGCTTTAATAAGCCAAGATGGACAAGGATCTAAAGAGCAGGTGGTCAGGAGCATCACTGCAAACATCTTGTCCACATCATCGGGCTGCATTAACTGGAACTGATCCCATAACATTGGGTTCAATGCTGCATTGGATACCTCAGCCGGTACTGCCACAATAGGAACGTCTAAATCATTGTGGAATTGAGCAACTTTGTCCTTGAAGTGTTTAGCCAGCTGGTTACAGCAGGACATTGTGCGCTCTAGAGTCCACCCCCTGGGGTCAGGAGTAACCAATCTCTGATCCACACAGAACAACTCAGCTGGATCACTCCTAGAAGACAATCCTCAAGGACCAATGACCAACGGAGGCAGCAAAGCAGGATCTCTTTGCTGCCCCCGTTGCCATGTGGTAGGCCCAACTGTGAGTCTGAACATGTACTCAGTCAGCTCCAGAGCAAGATCTATGCCACTTATACTCTAGCCCTCGTCCAGATCGTTTAATCGACCGCAGCTCCTCAGCATACCAAGGAGCAAATAATAAGGAGGTGGTGGAGGAGGAGGATGTCATAATCCACAATCACATAAGATTTCAGCTTCTTTTTGTCTATGCATATCACAGATAGGAGATTTGGTTGGGTCATGGGACATGATGTTTGCAGGTTAGGATTCAGGTTTATGGAATGAGAGAGAAGCTACCTGCTTCTTCCTGGTATCAGCTTTGTCCTCTTTCCTAATCAAATGACCAAACCATCAGTGGAAAGTTACTACATAGACACATTCTGTTCTGAGACTTTTAGAGGATGTCACACAACTGCATTGCAAAAGGCTCTAAACACAATCAGGTTTCACCTCATAGAATACACTCACTGTGAATTCAGTACTTAGGCTGGCCAGATGATAGCTAATGTTACCATTTACTTTATTTGTAAAGTGGGACTCATTGTTGTGAACCAGGCAGAAGGGGGGTAGATAGACGAGAGTGAATCAGAGGATGAGTACTTGGACTGGGAACCTGGGGGGGGGTAGCTAGTGGGATGGTCTCACAGAGTGCCCCAGTCCACATCTTGGACAGCTCAGCCCCCTCAGTTTGTGACCCCCCCTGTGGAAGCACCGTTGCTGCCGCCGCCACTAGAGACTCAACCTCACAAGTCAGATATTTCCCAACTGAGCACCCAGCAGCTTCCCATGTTTGAACAGACTGTTAGCCCCCCACCATTTGGAGGGGGAAGCCAAGATCCAGCACCATTTGGAGGGGGAAGCTCAGATCAATCCAGTAATGTTTCATTTATGTCTACTCTCTTCTCCCAAGATCCATCACATCTTTCATTGCTCTCTTTTAACCCCAGAGCAACCGCCAGACCCCCATCAAGCACCAGAGACTCCACTCATCCTGGTCAATGGCCAGGAGGAGTTTGAAGTGGAGCAGATCGTCACCTCTTGCTGGCGCAGAGGGAAGCTGCAGTACCTAATCCATTGGAGGGGTTTTGGGCCTGAAGAAAGATCCTGGGAAGCAGAGACTGATGTTCATGCACAGGATTTGGTGAGGGAGTTTCATGATGCTTACCCAGACAAGCCCAAGCCCCCAGGATGGGGAATCGGCATGGACAGGGGGGATGATGTTGTGAGCCAAGCAGAGGGGAGATGGATAGACGAGAGTGAATCAGAGGATGAGTACTTGGACTGGGAACCTGGGGGGATAGACAATGGGATGGCCTCACAGAGTGCCCCAGTCCATGTCTTGGACAGCTCAGCCCCCTCACCTCCTGACCCCCTGTGGAAGCACCGCTGCTGCTGCCGCCACTAGAGACTCAACCTCATAAGTCAGACATTTTTCAGTCAAGTGCCCAGCAACTTCCCATGTTCGAACAGACTGTTCGCCCCCTCCATTTGGAGGGGGAAGCCAAGATCCCCTTCGCCCCGTTCCTGGCGGATCCAGAGGTGTGAAGAGCAACAATCAGAGTTAAGGAGGAGCCACAGGCTTTACGCGAAAGTCAAGCCTTCTTAAGGAGGCGCGGGGGGTGGTGGTGGTTTCCGTTGCTGCGTCAACATCTGTGGCTGCGAAGACAAGCTTAGTCAGTGTTAGAGAGGGAATTAGTTCTTAGAAAGCATAGGTGAATGAGCCAAAAAGCTTTTGACATTACTGTAACCTTAATAAAAAGAGAAAAACTCACAGAACCAAGTGCGACTGCATTTTGGAGCTTCGGGAAGGACAGTTTGTTGCAGCCACCTCCTCCTCCTTCCAAAGCCCCCATGACCGACAGGATGGAAGTGAATGGCGGAGCAGGGGAGGACCTTCACCAAGCCATGCAAGCCATGCTAACTGAAGTCCAGAGCCTTCAAACTGAAACCCAGTGTCTTCGAACCAGGAATCAAGCCTTGTGCCTCCAGATGACTCAGCTGGTGACTCAAGGACTCCCTGTCCAGCAGGTGCAGGGAGGCATCCAGCCCCAGCCAGCTCCTGAAGCAAGTCTCCGGTGGGAATGCCAGTCCGCTATGGGGGGAAAGTCAAACAATTCTCCAAGTTCCTAGCCCAGTGTGAACTGTACATGCGAGTGTGACAGTCAGAATTCCCCAATGATGATGTAAAGGTGGCACTCATCATCAGCCTTCTGAAGGAAGAGGCTGCTCAGTGGGCCACACCGTTGTTGCTCAGAAAAAATCCTGTCTTGACCCAGTATACCACCTTCATTAATGCCATGGCAAGGAAACAGTGTCCAGACAACTGTGGCACCTGAAGAAGAGGAAAAACTCGGTCGGAACTTATACCAATTCCTTCCGCATCCTGGCCCAAGAGACAGACTTCAACGACTTTGGACTAATATATTTATATCATCAGGGGCTCAGCTCAGAGGTACTGGATGAGCTGGCATGAGCCCCACAGCCAGGCACTTTCCCAGGACTTGTCCAGTTGTGCCTACAGATTGACAGCCGGCTAGAAGATCGCCACCAGGAGCACAGAGCTGAGACGGCTCAGTCCTTGCCTCCCATCCCACTCCCCCACACCCACACCCTTCCCAGTGTGGGAACCTTGATGTCACCGGGGGTGGAGCCCATGCAGATAAGGGGGAGTGGCCACATGTGACAGAAGCAGAAAAGAGAGGTGGTGGAAGAAGGGGCTGTGTCTATATTGCGGGGAGACAGGGCACCTGGCCCGGACGTGCATCTCCAAATTGGAAAAGGTGCCAGTGAAAGAAAACTCCAACTCCCAGCTCTCATAGAGGTCCACAAGCTGGGAACAAGCAAAAGCCAGTGACCACAATGTCAGCCATCTCATCAAAGCCTGCCTTGCTTTTACTGATCTGCTCAGGATTGCCTACGGGTCAAAGTGTACAAGTCTTCACCATGGTCAATTCAGGTGCCTCTGGTAACTTTATGGACCTGGGCTTTGCCCAGAAACTCAGGGTATCGACTGTCGAGCTTGAGGCACCTCTGTCAGCGGAAACTATAGATGGGCATCCCCTGAAGTTGGGTAAAGTCGTTCTGGCCACAGCTGAACTGTGAGTGGACATACCAGGACACATGGAGAGGATGCTGTTCTATCTGGCTGCCCTACCCCAGTTCCCAGTGGTACTCGGAATGGCCTGGCTGGCGCAACATGATCTCCTCATCTCCTGGAAAAAGGCAATGGTGACCTTCTGCTCGGACTACTGTAAGCGACACTGCCGGCCACCAGAGATGGCCGCTCCAGTGGTGCTGGCAACAGTGCTCCCACCAGGGGAGGCGTCCTTGTCTGTGAAATGCCAGGGCTTCCGAGATGTCTTTGACAAGCACAAGGTAGGAGCCAGCACCCCCTCAAGACACAAGCGCTCTGTATATGGGCTGGAGTTGGTGGCAGCTTGCCCTGATCCATGGAGTTACATGGTGCTCAAGAGCAAGACCCTTACGCTCAGGAGAGGGTACAGAAATTGCAGCAGCCCTCCAAAGACAGTGTGCCAGGCTTCTTCCAGAGGGGAGGGATGCTCTACCACTATGAGGCCCTGTATGTGCCACTAGGAGAGCTGCGCACCAAGGTGCTCCAACAGTGTCATGATACCCCCACAGCTGGACATTTTGGGATTTTTAAAACTTTACAAGCTGTCACACATGATTTTTGGTGGCCACAGGTTAAACATTATGTGGAAGTGTATGTTCAGTCCTGTCCCACGTGCACAAGAGCAAAACACACTGGTTTACTGAAGCCTCTCCCTATGCCTGGGGGACCCTGGTAAATGGTGACTTTGGAGTTTATCACAGACTCCTAGGGCAAGATGACTATTCTGGTGATAGCGGATGTCTTCAGCAAAATTGCACATTTCATTCCCTGTGAAGGACTGCCCACTTCCTGAGAGACTGCCCAGCTGTTTGTAGAGCGTATTTTTCGTCTGCACGGTCTCCCCAACAGTTTAGGTTTGGATCGGGGAGCCCAGTTTACAGCCTGATTCTGGTGCGCCCTATGGCAATTGTTACAGACTGAGCTCTGGCTGTTGTCCGCTCACCACCCCGAGACCGATGGTCAGACAGAGAAAGTGAATGCTACCTTGGAACACTATCTCTGTTGTTATGTAAATTACCAGCAGGACAACTGAGTGTCTTTATTGCCCCTGACAGAGTTTGCTTACAATAACTAAGTACACGTGTCTACTCAGCAGAGGCCTTTCTTTGCTAACTTTGGGTTCCATCTGCATACTTTTGCTGCCCCTGGCTCCATCCTTGCAGTTCCAGCAGTGACAGAGTTTGTGCAAAAATTGCAAGCAATGCAGCAGTTACTGCAGGAGCAACTGTCATGGTCAAAAGCCAACTACAAGCGGGTGGCGGATCGGCATCACCAACCTGGCCCAGAGATACAAGCTAGAGACAAGGTGTGGCTTTCCACATGATATTTGCGCACCTGAGTTCCTGGCCATAAACTAGAAGCTCGAAGACTGGGACCCTTTGAAATGGAAGCTCAGATCAATCCAGTAATGTTTCATTTATGTCTACTCTCTTCTCCCAAGATCCATCACATCTTTCATTGCTCTCTTTTAACCCCAGAGCAACCGCCAGACCCCCATCAAGCACCAGAGACTCCACTCATCCTGGTCAATGGCCAGGAGGAGTTTGAAGTGGAGCAGATCGTCACCTCTCGCTGGCGCAGAGGGAAGCTGCAGTACCTAATCCATTGGAGGGGTTTTGGGCCTGAAGAAAGATCCTGGGAAGCAGAGACTGATGTTCATGCACAGGATTTGGTGAGGGAGTTTCATGATGCTTACCCAGACAAGCCCAAGCCCCCGGGATGGGGAATCGGCATGGACAGGGGGGATGATGTTGTGAGCCAAGCAGAGGGGAGATGGATAGACGAGAGTGAATCAGAGGATGAGTACTTGGACTGGGAACCTGGAGGGATAGATAATGGGATGGCCTCACAGAGTGCCCCAGTCCATGTCTTGGACAGCTCAGCCCCCTCACCTCCTGACCCCCTGTGGAAGCACCGCTGCTGCTGCCGCCACTAGAGACTCAACCTCATAAGTCAGACATTTTTCAGTCAAGTGCCCAGCAACTTCCCATGTTCGAACAGACTGTTAGCCCCCACCATTTGGAGGGGGAAGCCAAGATCCCCTTTGCCCCGTTCCTGGCGGATCCAGACGTGCGAAGAGCAACAGTCAGAGTTAAGGAGGAGCCAGAGGCTTTACACGAAAGCCAAGCCTTCTTAAGGGGGTGTGCGGGGGGGGTTGGGTTCCGTTGCTGTGTCAACATCTGTGGCTGCGAAGACAAGCTTAGTCAGTGTTAGAGAGGGAATTAGTTCTTAGAAAGCATAGGTGAATGAGCCAAAAAGCTTTTGACATTAATAAAAAGAGGAAAACTCACAGAACCGAGTGCAACTGGATTTCTCAGCTTTGGGCAGGACACTCATGTGCTTCCAAACAGAACTGGGCTCGGGCCAGAAGTCAGAAAGAGAGATGCTCATAGTAATCTGAAGGGAAGTCTGAGACTCTTCCTACTAAGAGTAACAGTTCCACATGGCTGACAGGAGATATAGCAGGACTTGGAATCATTAACAGCATTTGTCAAATGCAGAGTTTCGTATCACAACTTGTAATTCATTTTATGCCTGTTGGCTACTCAGCCAGCAAAGTTAAAGGCAGTAAGCACATGTTTTTCACTGATTCCAAAGAGCCATAAAAAATGAAGGATTTTATTAACTCTAGGGAAAACAACCTATTTACTGATATTGAAAAAACGATGTTGTAGAGTGCAATATTCCTAATATTCAGCTAGCATGAATAGCACTTTTAAGTACGGTGAGATTTTCAAAATATTAAAATGCAATGGATTAGAATACAACTTTTGTCATAATACACCCTTCCAAATCAGAAAAAGGTGACCTTTCCCAAATGTAAATAAGACAGATTAGAAACATGAAAGACTATTGTTTATGACAATTAAAATGCAGAGAGGCAAGCACTTTTTTTACTGGGCCAAAACCAAGGCGCTTATGACCACAACAATAAAACAATTTTAAATGGAGTTTTACATTTGAGATCAGTGGATGTTGTTGAAGCATCCTTGTTTTATTCCTGTAGCTTCAAAAAGGGCACTCTGGAACTGGGGGGAGTTTCAAATGCAATTTGTGAGATGGCATAATGGTTTACCGTTCAAAGAAAAAGTAGTAAAAGAAAGAAAACTAAAATGTTCACTGAACATATGGAATCTCATGGAAGTTCCTCAAGCAGCTCTCGGGATCCTGATCCTAAAATCAATATTCTATTTTATTACATACAGAAAAACTAATTTCTCTCTCATCCGACCAGTGTCATGCCCAGATTCTCAAGTGCATTCTTTCCCAATTTTTAGTGCATACTTTTTAAGCCTGCTACACAGCATTTACAGAAGGAATGGCTTTAATTATTCATTTAAGAATATTTCTACTCCAAGTTTCACAGTCCAGGGACTACAAAGGCAGTTTTCATCAGAAAATTTCCTGAAAATAACAGTTTGAAACAATTAAAAAACATGAACAAACAAAGCAAGCTAAAATTTCCTGCACCAAATGATTTAATTTCCAGTGCCTACTGTCTGGCCAAACATATATAGTTTTCCTCTAGGAGGGCACTCCATGTCTGAGTTGCTGAAAATGAAAAGGTCTTGCCTTTAGTGCTCACCTCCTGTAATTCTGATGGCAGGAGATCCATAGATTCACATATAAAGAAGCAGTCCTTCAGATATCCTGGTCCCAGACTATTTAGGGCTTTCAGTGTCAATATAAGCACTTTGAATTGATCCCCAAAACGGTTAGACAGCCACTGAAGAAGAAAATTGGTGTTATGGGCTCTAGTCAGTGCACATCTTCTATTAAACTGGCTGCTGCATTTTGAACCAACTGCAGTTTTCAGATACATTTTAGAGACAGCTAGCTATATGGATCAGCCTAGTGGCTGATCTAGTCCAGCATCCTGTTCAGTATGCTTCTGAAAACCACTTGCTGGAAGCTGCAGGAGGGAAGAGTGCTCTTGCACTCAGGTCCTGTTTGTGGGCTTCCTATGGGCATCTGGTTGGCCACTGTGAGAACAGGATGCTGGACTAGAAGGGCCACTGCAGGCTGTACTTAAATTCTTAGGTCCATGTGATGGTGGTAGCCAGAATTACCTTACATCGGCTTCAGATAGTACACCAGTGCCACCTTTTTCTGGTGAAATAAATAGAGCTAGTGATGGTCATTCATGCCTTAGTCACATCTAGAATGGATTATTGAAACATGCTGTACTTGGAGCTCTTCTCTAAACTGTATCTGAAAACTGCACTTGGTTCAAAATGCAGCAGCCAGTTTAATAGCAGATGTACACCAAGTGGAGCACATAACACCAACGTTCTTCTTCAGTGACTGCCCAACCATTTGGGGGTTCAATCCAAAGTGCTTGTATTGACATTGAAAGCCCTGAATATTCTGGGACCAGGATATCTGAAGCACCACACTTGATTCGTGAGAGTGCAACCCTATTAAAAAAACAGACTGTACAACTATGCTTGGATCAACAGAAAACCTAACAGAAATCCTAGCCAACAGTTCTTCCATCTTGTCTGGATTCAGTTTCATCTTGTTCACCCACATCTGGCCCGCTGCTATGTTCACGCACTGCTTTAGGACCTAACCCATACACTCCCAGGATCAAATGGAAAAAAGTAAAGAGAGCTGGGTATCAACCAGAGATTCTATGTACATGTTAAATAATATGGGGGGATAAGATGGATCGTTGTAGGCTCCACAGCATTACTTTCTGACACCTACCTAATAGAAAGGGTCACAGCCACTGAAATACAGTGACCTTCCAGTCCAATGCCAGCGAGTTGGCCCAGAAGGATACCATGGTCAATGATAATAAAAGCCACCAAAAGATCCAGAAGAATCAACAATGAATACTCCCAGCCCATATCTGTCCATCATTTCCTGTGTCCATCATATGTCACTGAAGACATAAGCCCTCTGTAGAAGTCTCAGTCCCCAAACAAATTAAGCTAAAGAAGGACTTTGAGTCCTATGTCAACAGACCTTTTAGGATTACTGAGACAAGATGAAAACAAGATGAGATAGCTCTACTTCAAAGCATGCTGATATGCTTTTGGGTTACTAGGAAACCATGAGTAATATCCAATGCCACATGAGTGGACTTCCTCTCCCTCTCCTCCTGGAAATCCTCATGTCCCCCCAATCTACTCCAGAGGGTCCCCCAATCTTCAGGAATACATTTGGGGTATGTGCAAAGTAAACATCCACTTTTCAGATGAACACAATTGGATATCATCCTTTGTTATGAATCTCCTTTCACCATGATGAAGTCAGGGTTACATATTCCAAGGCTTACCTATTCTAAGACATTTGAAGGTAGAAATACATCAATTCCTATCAATAATATCAGAGCAAGTACAGGTTCAAATATCCATTTGGAATAACCAAAAATGAAATAAATAAAAGCAATAGACTCCAGATGATATTGCTCAAAAATTTTGTATCTAACACTTTCTGTTGATTAGAGGAAACTCCCAGTTTTACTCAATGCAAAGCAATTATAGATATCATATCTATTGTTCCATCAGCAAAGAAAAATAAAGCAAAAGGGATATTATGATTCACTTACTGCGCTGCAGGCATTTAGGCAGAAGGAAGCTGATGCATAAGGAATAATCCTTTTTACTTCCCTCTGTATAATAACAGCTTTTAGATGGCTTCATGCTTTGATGCAAGTGTGGTGTTTACCATTTAGGGGTATATCACCACAACTGCACACATAGGAAATGCCTCACATGTTGCTAGGATGTCATAGCTAATGCAAGAACGAATGTCACAACTATACAAGTACAGCCCTGCAAGAAAATGTTACCATGTGGAGTGCTCCTATTTAGAATTCTAGCCAGCCATACCCTTCTCCAGAATACTCCTACCCCCGCCTTTCTCTTTTCCAACTGACAGTCAACATTCTGTGGCTACTGATCATAATCAGTCTTTTGAGGGTTTTGTCCCCTTAGGGTATTTTTACAGATTTTTAAAAATACTTCTGCAACCCTCAGGGCTCTCCCAATGAGGGATTTTAACTGGCTTGCTTTAAAGCCCTCCATTAGGTTTAGGAAAGAAATCCATTCTAGAGCTACTTTGCATTATATGCACACTTACCCATGATAAATTACATTTGGACTTGATTTCAAACAGGCCCACACCAGACCAGGAATTTCAAGGTATAGAGAACGTGAAAGGACCCATTGGTTCCCTCTCTGGAACCATTTAGGGGAGGGGAGGGGAGCTTTAGTCCCATGGGCTAGATTTAATCAATTTCTCTGGTACCCACCCATCAACAATTCAGCAAGGAGCTATGCTTTCTCCCTTTATTCAGCTGCTTCCTACTCAGCAGATGGGAAACAGCTCAGGAGGGAAAGGGAAGAGGGAGTATGAGTAAAAGATAATGTATGTGCAGTAGAGCTTCCATGACTATTGCAATGGAGAGGGGAAACCCACTTGCAATCCTCCCTCTACAAGGAGATTGGCTGAAGGAAGTAGAAAACAAACAAACTTCTAGGTGCATGAAAACTGAGCTTGCAGTTTACAAACATGAAAAAAGTCACCCATTCATTTTGCAATTGCATACATGCAGTTTTTAGGAGTTTCCAAAGTTGAGGCTCTGAATAACTGAATGGCAGGACTTGCCTTTCAGCTGTGCGTTGCCTTTGAATTCCTGCTGGAATGACTAAGGGAGGTTTGTTGCCTTTGCAGTCATGATTGAAAAAGGGACAGCATATATATGCACATATATACATAAATACACACACTTTGTGAAAGTCTGTAGAGAAAATGGAAGATGGAAGTTCAGTGGAGTTACTGAGAATATATGCATACTTCTGTTTCCATGAGAAATGGCTTTAGGTGTGTGTGTGTGTGTGTGTATTTGTGATTGTGTGTGTTAATAGTCTGTGCAGGTCTAGCTTACTTTTAAATCTGCCCCTTCCTGCTACTGGAATGCAACCCTCCATAGCTTTCCACTGGGGTGGGAAAAGGTTTCCTGTCCTTGATTTGGAAATGGATATTGGGAGGGGGGTAGGGCTCCTATATGTTCTCTCACCATGGTTATCCCTCTCTGAAGCCAAGCAGAAAAATAGTTGGTGAAGAGGAGTAGGCTTGGAAGGGCAATATGCAGAAAGATGAGCAGAAAGTGTCATACTTGTGTGGATGCGAAAGATAATAAAACTGGTAGGAAACAACCATTCATTTCTTACTGCACTGAGTGCACACTCATTTTGCTCACATTGCTTTTGATTAATTAGAAGTGTTTTGTGCCCATCATAATCTTTTCACTTCCTCCATGTACTCTGTCCTTGTGTGCACCCAATCCTCATTTCACTGTTTTTGCTCCCCCCTCTTCTCTTCCTTCTTCTCTAAGAACCAACACAAACCTTTCCCCTCCATAGTTTGGAAGTGGTTTGTGCAGGAGTGGGCATTCTCACTGATTATTCCTACAGTTCCACATTTGATCTGTGTTCAGTAGTGTAGTGGCAAATTTAGTAGTCCAAGGTCCCTTCATGAGTCATCAGGATCAACCTCACAGGTCAAATTTGACAGGTGACTGGGAGCACTCACCTGTCAATCACATTACATCATTATCCAACCCACTTATCAAAATCCCTTGTAGGGGTTTCCAAGCCACAATATCCTGCTGGCGATCGGGTGCTTAGAAATTGCTGCACATGGGGCATTGCTAGCCTTGTGCTTCACACTTCCCAAAGCACCAAACACAGAACTAGCAAAGTGGTTGTTTCTACCCTCCCCATGTGGGGTGGGAACAAAAAAGCTGGTATTTTACAGGCATTGCTGCCTGCAAGAAAGGTAATTCTCAAAGCTTATCTGCAAAAAGCAGGGATCTTCTCCCTGTATTTTGCATATCAGCTGAGAGGACTTCTCTCATGCACATGATGCCTGTAAAATACAAGGGGCATTGCTTGACAAGTGTTTCTTTCTCCTTGCACAGACTCACTGCAGCCAAAACAGAGGGTACACGGGGAGAGAGGGCTAAGAAGAGTGGGTGGAGAATGAGGTGAGGTGGCATTTCCTCACAGAGAAGGAAGGCTGAAGAAGGGGAGAAGGAAGGCTGCTGGTAAAATACAAGAAGAATTGCTTGTAAAGCTGTTCTTTTCCCCTAAATTGTGCTTTTTGCAGATTGTCTGTGAGAATGTGTAGGTGGGGGACAAAGAGAGCCACACGGGGTGGGGAAAGACAGAAGGAGCAAAGAAGAATGAGGCTGCCTGTATTTTACAAGGGGAAGAAACCTGCTTTTTGTAGATCAGCTGTAAGAAGTTCTGTCTCATGCAGTAATGTCTGTAAAATACCCTCACTTTTCTTAGCCCTTTGTCTCTCTCCCCCCACCCTCCATTTTCTCCTAGACAATCTGCAAAAAGCACCATTGAGGGACAAAAACAATACAAGCAATGCACCTTGTATTTTACAAGCAGCCTTCCTTCTTTCAGCCTTCTTTCCTTCATCCCCCTTCTCGGTGAAAAAATCTGCTTTGCCTCACTCTTAGACCCTTCCTCCCCCCTCCCCCAGTGTGGCTGGATGTCTTCATCTACCCTCCATGTTGGCTATTATGGGTCTGCATGGGACTGTTTGAAAGTCCTTCATTTTAGTAAGGTTCTGATGCAACCTCCATCTTAAATCAGACTTGGATATCCCTCCTCTTCTCAGTAAACTTTCCTCTCTTAACTCCTGTTGACTCTCTCCCTCTTCATGTTACTCTCCCCTCCAAAACAATAGATGGTGGGAGCCAATTAGCATGCAAGAAGATTCATACTGATCTTCTCCTGATCTTGCTGGATTCTCCGGCTCTCCAAGGCAAGGGGAAGGGCATAGCTTTTAAATGCAAACATACACTCCGCATTCGAGAATTGCAGTGGCTTGATATTATTGTGAAAATGGTATACATCAGAGAGGTGCCTCTAGGAAAGGAAGCTGCAAAATTCCAGAAGTATAGTTCTCAAACCCCTGACCCTCCACTTCTGGTATTTTCCTTTTGTGTCATGGAAAATTAATTCACCCCTTTTATGGGAATAAAGTGTGTCTGAAACAAGTTAAACCTATCTATGCATTTTTTAAAAAAATGTCCAAATATCCAGATGGCCCCAAATCGCTTTGAAGATCTCTGCTTTAATTTGGGGGCATTTCAGAGAGATCCTACTTTGACTTGGACAAGCCCCAAATCTGTCCATAATGGTCCACTTCAGTTTAGGATTCAGGACTTGCCTGAATCAGATGCACATTCTTACTAGAGTCACTGTCTCTCAGCCTAACCTATCTCATAGAGTTGTTGTGGGGATAAAATTGGGAAGGGGAGAACCATGTATGTACACCACCTTGAACTGTTTGAAGGAAAGGTGATATATAAATGTAATGATAAAGAAAAATTTAAAAAATCAATAATGACGAAGATGTTGACATTTGTGACAGAGAAAGGAGAAAGATACCAGACATGGTTGAATTATCTATGAATGCAGCAGTCTTAAGAGACAATTACTGAACACAGTGAACTCCTAAGTAAACCTAAATGTGATTGCACTCCAGGTCTTGGTTCAGCTAAAGTTATTTGTGACTAAGGTGGCAATCGTATACATTTATTTAGGAGTAAGCACCATTGAACTCGATGGAACTTACTTCTGAGTAGACATGCATAGGATTGTGTTGCACATAACATTGGAAACAATGGGACAAGTTAGTTGAGACAAACTTAGTTTAATTGTTCTCAGTAGGATTTTAGTCATGACTAATTTTAGCAGGATCAGAATCTCAGAAGGATGGCACTTTTTATATTAAAAGAGCTGCCATGATACAGCAAAACAAATTAAGTAGTATATTTTCTGACTAAGAGCCTGAGCTGGAAACAGAACCTGCTCCCTGTGTCAGGTGAATAATATGTGTATATTTAATTATGATGATAATCTTATCATCCTGGGGTAAATTGTGAGGGAGGATAGGAATTACCAGCAAACTGATGGAACAGATATCTGAATAGATCTGATAACTACAGGAAAGCATCTCTTCACCTTCATAGCAAATGAAGATCTAGCTTTTCTAGAAGCATGGGGCAGGTTTTAAATATTTTATTGGTAAATATAAATGCAGCATTGGTTTCATTCCCTTTTTAGTTATTTCCCTTTTTAACTATTTGTATTATCTAAGGATAGATGTTACCTGTCCCCTTAGAGTTCTTCACAACTACTACCCAGTTGACTGTATCCCCTTTTGGGGCAAGGTGACAGCGCAGCAGGCACTCTTGGGTGGGACTGATTTGCCAGACCCATTTCAATCTGGATTCAGGCCTGGTTTGGGGACCAAATCAGCTCTGGTCACCCTGATGGATGACCTTTATTGGGAGAGAGACAGGAGTGTGACCTTGTTGAGTCTTCTTGATCTCTCGGTTGCCTTTGATACCTTTGACCAAGGTACTCTACTGGACTGGCTCTGTGTTACAGTGGTTCTGTTTCTACCTTCATGGTTGATTCCAGAAAGCAGCACTTGGTGATTGCCTTTTAGCCTGCTGGGAGTTTTGTCTTCAATGCTATTCAACATCTATGAGGCCACTGAAATAGGTCATTAGGAAATTTGGAGCACAGTTTCATCAGTACACTGATGACACATAGCTCTGTTTCTCTGTAACATTTGAAACAGGAGGTGCTGTGCAAGTCCCAAACCAGTCCCTGGCCTCCGTAATGAGCTGGATGGAACTGAATCCTAGCAAGACAGAGGTCATGTGGGCAAGTGATTTCCAAGTCTGGGAAATGTAGTCAGTTGCTTGCTCCAGATGAGATTGCACTCCCTCGGAAAGAACAGGTGTGTAGCTTGGGGGAGGGGGAGTTCTCCTTGATCCAGCATTGTCACTGGAGGCTCAAGTGTCTTCAGTGATTATGAGTGTCTTTTACCACTTTTGTCTGGTAACACAGCTACAACTGTTCCTGGACAGGGATAGCGTGTTGACACTGGTCCACATATTGGTAATCTCTAAATTTGATTATTATAATGCATTTTATGTGTGTTTGCCCTTAAATCTGATCTGGAAACTGTGGTTAGTGCAAAATGCTGCTACATGATTGCTCTTTGGGGCAACCGATCATCAACATGTGACACCTCTACTCAAAGCATTGCATTGGCTGCAAATGTGCTATCAAGCTAGATTCAAGGTTTTATTACTGGCATATAGAGTCCTATATGGTTCTGGACTAGGATATCTAAGAAACAGACCTAGTCACTTAAATCTATGGAGGAAGGTCTGTTGATGGTGCCACACACACACCCTTGCAGTAAAGCAAGCTGGGTGACTTGAACACATGCTTTTAGAATTGTGACACCAGTTTTTGTGAAATTCTCTTCCCTTAAATGTAAAGCAACCCCAACATTGTTATTGTTTTCAATGTTTGTTGAAAACTTTTATTTTCCCCAAGGCTTCCCAAATCAGTCTATTTCTACAGTTTGTAATTCTTGTTGGTTTTTATGTTTTATATTCTATGTCTCTGCACAGCTCGGATATTCTCTGAATGAAGTTTATAAATTCTGAAACAAACAAAAACCAGGACTGGTCTTGTCCTGTTAAGCAGCAGATGGAGCGATCTGCTTCATACAAAACCATGTTGGCCCTAGTAGGATTAGGGGGATTTGACCTCCACCCCAGATAGCAAAATGTCTTGGAGCAGTATGACATAAAATCCTTAAACAGTTACCCCAGGAGTGTAGTGAGACAATTTACATTGGGTGGGCAAAGACAAAAACTGGGGGTGAGCAGAAGGGTTGGGGCACTGGTCACTATAAAAGAGGTTTCTGGGGGGAAAGTCTTCATAGGTAATGACAAAAATAAACCTCAATTATTTTAATTAGGAACTATGACTTGTGAAGTTTACAAAAAAGCAAATAAATTTAAAATACAATATTTTCTACATGAATATTAGTTGTGTAAATTAGTAACATTGACTAGGAATGAAATGTATATTGTGCAAGTCATCCTACCATAATGATCAACTGTTAATAAACCCTCCTTGGACCCAGAAAATCTTAATAACTATAGGCTGGTAGCAAATGTTCCATTCCTGGGCAAGGTCCTTGAACGAGTGCTTGCGGGCCAGCTCCAGGCACTCTTGGATGAGACCAATTATCTGGATCCATTTCAGTCGGGTTTCAGGCCTGGTTTTGGCACAGAAACAGCCTTGGTCACCCTGTATGATGACCTTTGTCGGGAGAGAGACAGGGGGAGTGTGACTCTGTTGATTCTTCTTGATCTCTCAGCGGCTTTCGATACCATCAACCATGGTATCCTTCTGGGAAGACTGGCTGAGTTGGGAGTGGGAGGGACTGCATGGCGGTGGTTCCGCTCCTACTTGGCAGGTCGGCTCCAGAAGGTGGTGCTTGGAGAACATTGCTCGGCACCCTGGATTCTCCATTATGGGGTTCCACAGGGGTCAGTTCTGTCCCCCATGCTGTTCAACATCTACACGAAACCGTTGAGTTCGGTCATCCGGAGCTTTGGAGTGCGTTGCCATCAGTATGCTGATGACACGCAGCTCTATTTCTCCTTTTCATCTTCTTCAGGTGAGGCTGTCAATGTGCTGAACCAGTGCCTGGCTGCAACAATGGACTGGATGAGGGCTAATAAACTGAGGCTCAATCCAGACAAGACTGAGATGCTGCTAGTGGGTGGATCTTCTGACCAGATGGTGAATGTCCAACCTGTGCTGGATGGGGTTGCTCTCCCTGCTGAAGGAGCAGGTTCATAGCTTGGGGGTTCTCCTAGAACCATCTCTGTCACTTGAGGCTCAGGTAGCCTCAGTGGCACGGAGTGCCTTCTACCAACTTCGGTTGGTGGCCCAGCTGCGCCCCTATCTGGACAGGGATAACCTGGCTTCAGTTGTCCATGCTCTGGTAACCCCCAAGTTAGATTACTGCAATTCACTCTACATGGGGCTGCCTTTGAAGACGGTTCGGAAACTGCAGCTTGTGCAAAATGCAGCAGCCAGATTGGTAACAGGGACCAGACGGTGCAAACATATAAAACCAATTCTGGCCCGCTTGCATTGGCTGCCTGTATGTTTCCGAGCTCGATTCAAGGTGCTGGTTTTAAGCTATAAAGCCTTACACAATACCTGATGGAATGCCTCTCCCGATATGAACCCACCCGTACACTACGCTCAACATCTAAGGCCCTCCTCCGGGTGCCTACTCTGAGGGAAGCTCGGAGGGTGGCAACAAGGGAGAGGGCTTTCTCAGTGGTGGCCCCCAAATTATGGAATGATTTCTCTGACGAGGCACGCCTGGCACCATCACTGTTATCTTTTTGGCACCAGGTCAAGACTTTCCTCTTCTCCCAGGCATTTTAGCATGTGTTTTTTAAATTGTTTTAAAAAATTTAAATTGTGTTTTAAATTGTTTTTAAAAGATGTGTTTTTCAATTTGTATATTTGTTTTTAATGTTTTTAGTTACTGTAAACCGCCCAGAGAGCTTTGGCTATGGGGCGGTATACAAATACAATAAATAAACAAATAAATAAATAAATAATGCTCTGTGATTTCTCTGTAAACTTGCAGAGGGCCTGTTAACTTGAAATTACTTCAAATATATTTCTTTCAAAAGCCAAGATTACTAAGTGCTTTTCTCTGATGACACCTGTATGGTGTCAACACGTATCAAAGTTAAGAATGAATTTTCACACACAACTGTAGACGCACCAAAGGTGAGTCCTGCAGCATACAAAGTGTACATGTGTGGAAAGGCTTTCTCATACAGGGACAATGTTTTCATAAGGTTGTGAATTGAGTTCAGTTTTCCTGAGGCAGCTGCTTTCCGGAACTAACTACCCTGGTCTCCTTTGCCGTGCCAGGAAAGCAATTATGAGAAGTTTCACTTTAAAAATTAAATGAATTCCTATAAACAACTTTTCATAAGGAAATGCCTGACAGCATATCACATAGGAACTATACGTCTCTCTGAACTACAGGTACTAGAATTAACTATACAAACAGATAATCTCTGTTCTACAGAAAGGCCCTGGGCCAGCCAGCTAACACTGCTTCTGATGGCTCTACCAGCAAATGTCACACACACTATTTGGGTAATATGTAAGTTCAAATTAAAGTTAAATAAGGTAAATTATAATGATTTGCACAGTTAGGTAGAGGTCTAAAAATGTTGCAGCTAAGGGTCTAACCACATTATACTCCTCAAAACCATTTTGAAATGGAACCAGCATGAAAATATATCTTTTTTAACAAACTAGGGAAGAAATGCCCCCCAGACATGCTCATATATGCAATATTCCCAGAGCTTGGAAGTAATTAGTTACAAAAAACAAATTACTTGTAATTCATTACGTTTTTGAGGAACAAGTGGGTAATTCCTTTACATTTCGATTGTAATAGAATGAGGAGTAATTCTATTACTTTTGAGGAGTAATTGTAATGTGTCCAGCATTACGTTTGGGCATTACTTGGGGGGGGGAGCAGGGGAAGTCTTCTACTCCTCTGATTTGTGGATGAAAATCATGTGCCTCAAACTGGGCTTCTGTGCAGCATTGCTCTTCCCTCGTGCTCTGTGGGTGGGTAGGAGGCGATGAGGGAGGAGGTGGAGAGCGAGATGGGGTCGCAGTGGAGAAAACAATTGTTTCAAAAATGGACGGTGGTGGAGAAGAATGGAGTGGTGGGAGAAAAGATCCAGAGGGCAAGAACATGGATAAAGGAGAAGGGGGCAGCAGCAGAATGGAGATAAAGAACGGTGGAGGTGAAAGATGACTCTGTGTGTGTGTGTGTGTGTGTGTGTGTGTGTGTGTGTGTGTGTGTGTGTGTGTGTGTGTGTGTGTGTGTGTGTGTGTGTGTGTGAGAGAGAGAGAGAGAGAGAGAGAGAGAGACAGACAGACAGACAGACAGACAGACAGACAGACAGACAGACAGACAGACAGACAGACAGAGAGAGAGAGAGAGAGAGAGAGAGAGAGAGAGAGAATACTGTGTTTGCACTTGGCACACAAAGTGGCCTCCGCTTCCCTCCCTGGCTACTTTGCTGTGTTTTAACTTTTTTGCGTCTCAAGGGAAAATGTTAGCTTGGGTGGGTGTCCCTTAGTTGGTGGCAGGGCAGGGTCTGGGAGGCAGTTAAGTGCGAGAGATTATGCTTGCTGTCTGAGAGTGTGTGTGTGTGGCTGGGTTGCACTTGATTTGACATGCAAAGATCTGAGTAGTGACTCTGCCTCCCTTCCCACCTCCCTTACCAGCGGAGAGACGATGACTGCTATCTTATGGATAAAAAGAATTATTCTCAGTGTGTGTGTTTATTTTTAATACCATAGGGCCCCACTCATCCGGCGGGTTAGGTTCCAGACCCCCTCTGAAAAGCAAAAACCGCCAAAAAAACAGATCAGCTGTAGCGTGGGGGTCTGGAACCTAACCCGTTGATCGCGCAGCAGGGGAAGATCAGCTGTAGCGTGCTACAGCTGATCTTCTCCTCCTCCAGCGTCATCAGCTGTAGCATGCCCTTGTCCTGCTCATTGCCTTCATCCTGGAAAGGGATGAGCTCGTCTGGAGCACCCAGGTCATTGTTGGTACTGCCGCCGCCGCCAGGCTGCAGCTGAGGCATGGTGCGGCGGGGTCCCGGTGTGGTGGTGGGGCACTCCCTGCACCCCTCCTGCCTCAGCCTGGCCTCCTGCCTCAGCCCCATCCCGGCACCACTGCCGCCACCACCCAAACAAAGTTTTGACACTTGCAAGAAGAGGAGTGGGACAAAGAAGAAAAAGAAGGCGCCACGGAGCTTTTTAAAAATCTTTTGGTGTCGAAGGAATGGGATATGCGGGAAAAGAAGAGATCGAGGGGAGGCAGCACCCCAGAGGGGGGTTGGGAGGGGAGGAAGGTGAGCGAGGCAAAATCCCCAAGTTGTTCTGGCAGCAGCTGGCGGGGACCGCTGCCTAGCCCACCCAGGGAGCATCAAAAATGCAAGCGAGGGGCCGGGATGGAAGAGGAGGAGCTCCAGCTACAAACTGATACCTTGAGCCAGTACTGGGGGAAGGAAGGGAGGGGATGGAAATGCCCCCCCTCCACCTTCGAGACCACAACCAGGGATGGCAACCACTACCATCCCTATGTGCACGTGCACACACATGGCTCGGGGACTTCCCCCCCACTGCTTCACTCTGCTGTTAACTACGCTTTTTTCCACCACCACCCGTAAATACATATTTTCCCCATATAATACACTTATACTCTCTTCTCCATTTTTATTTTAATTATTGAACAAACAATGTTACAACTGAAGGGAAAGGGGGGAACTCTTAAGAGGAAAAGATATTTTGTACAAAATAAAGAGTACAGTAAATAAAAAAGGCAGGAAATTGGACCCACTTGTGTATCTTCTCCTCCGGCACGATCAGCTGTAGCGCGTGATCGGGGGAGCTACAGCTGATCACGCCGGAGGAAGAGAAGAAGGGGGCGGAGGACAGGGTTGGTGCTGTATCAGTGGAACGCTGAAGAGCAGGGCGTCGAAAAGCGGGGCCCTACTGTATTGTTTTAGGAGACTTAGGTGTGTAGCAACCAAGGACATCACTTTGTAGGCACTCTAGTTTTTTTAAAGTAACTTGAGTGTAATGGTAGTGATTATTTTTGAGTAACAGTCAAGTAATCAATTCCTTTCAGAACAATTGTAATTCTAACGGTAATTTATTCCTTTTTGGAGCCATGTAACAGTAACTAAATTTATTCCTTTTTAAAAGTAATCTTCCAAACTCTGAATATTCCAGCTCCGCTTGCCTGGGCTAAGTTAGTAAGGTCTCATTAGGTTTGCTGGGCCTTGGAGATCCAGCTCACTCACCTCTCTGCTTCTTCTCAGGTCCTGCCCTGGACTCAGCTAGGCTGCTGCACAGTCTAGCCCCCAAAGCCTAGGCACACCCACCAGATTCACTAATAGCATTCTTCACCTACAGAGGCTGTGTCAGCACTACCGGAGAGGGGGCTATCGGTGCTGCCAACAACAACAAAATTTCCACCAGATCCACGCCCCAAATCCACCAAAATCTGACCTTAACCCAGTGGACATTGTGTTTGATAACATTTTTGTGTTATTGTGAAACACTGTTATGAGAAATTGCTTAACAAGGTGGATAATAGAATTTAAAAGTACTAGCAACAGTTGGTGTGCTGTATTTAAGTTCAAACATAACTTTTCATAAGGAAATGCTTGACAGCATGTCACATAGGGACTATACATCTCTCCAAACTACTGGAGCTAGAATCAACTGTACAAGCACACAATCTCTGTTCTACGGAAAGGCCCAGCCAGCTAACACTGCTTCTGATGGCTCTACCAGCAAATCTCACATGCCCTATTTTGGTAGTACATAAGTTCGCATGAGAAAAGTTACATAAGGTGAATTATTTATAATGATCATCTGCACAGTTGGGTAGAGATCTAAAAAAAATGTTTTTTGTTTCAACTAAGGCTTTTGCCATATTACACATTTCAAAACCATTCTGAAATGGAACCAGCTTGAAAGGATTTAAAGGATATATTTTTCAACTTTTTTTTAACAAACTAGGGAAGAAATGCCCTCCAGACACACAATATTCCAGCTCCCCATTGCCTGGCCTGTTAGTAAGGTCTCATTCATCTTCCTGGACCTTGGAGAGCCTACTCACTCACCTCTGTGCTTCTTCTCAGGTCTTGCACTGGACCTGGCTAGACTGCTGCACAGTCTAGGCCCAAAAATCTAGGCACACCCACAAGATTTACTGATAACACCCACCACCTACATAGGCTGGCTGAGCACTACAGGGGAGGGGAGATGCTCTGCAGTGCATAACAACACTGTTCTTCCCACCTTTCGTTCCTCCAGTTGCAAACACTTAGGCTCATCACATCCATCAAGCTTTGTGTTCATTTCAACCACACCTTTAACTCTTATATTTGCTGTGTTTCCAATCCCTTGGTAACTTTGCCATCTTCGGATGCCTAAACTGTATTTCTGAAAGCTCAACAAAAGTTTTAAGTTACTGCAATGCTAGAAATTTGGGGACTGAAGTGAAATTTCATGGGGGGGCAAATTATCATTTGGGGGCAATGCCCTCATTCCCCCCATTGCTACACCCTTGCGTTACCCCTTCCACCAAATATAGATGAATGTGTAGAAAGAAGATCAGTACCCCGATCTTGTGCACCATGTTTGCAGCAAGGATGTGCACAAACATAAAATGTCAAGACTATGCACGATTATGTATCTACAGAGCAGCAGTTAAGCAAAGCCTGATGGAAAATCCATATTCCAATGTACTGCAAGTCAGTATTAATTAGACAGCAAAGCAGACAGTCATGGTTGCAGTCTGGCATCATTATACTGCAGTGACTATTCACTATAAAGGTTCATAAACACTTTTCCTCTTGTCTGGTAAATTTATGTGCATTTTAATCGATATTAAACAAACTATCCTCACTAATCTGGAATATTTTGTTCAAGATATATAACTGAACAGCCATGATCTTATGCCCATTCTTCCATTATCAGAATTTTGGACCTGTCAGAATTCACACACTAAAATTGATTCATGCTGGGTGAACACACACAAAAGCTGTGACTCCAGTTCACAAGTTGATTTTGCACAACCACAGTGTTAGCATTCAACGGCTTCAGATTACACAATATTTGTCCTGTATGTAGGGCACCTTTACTTTGAGGAGCCCAGAGCAGCATTATAGAATTACTCCATTTCCCCCACAATGACTTTGTGTTGTAAGTTACGCTGAAGGGCATGAATTCAAAGAGAGTAAGTCACTAGCTACAAAATGACACTTATCATATAAAACAGAAGAGCGATACCTTCTTGTTACACTTCTAGGATGACAGAGAGAATATGTTTTGCTCAAGGTCATGTGGTCAGTTTAAGGGCTAATTGGTCTCTTCTGTCTGATGCCAGAACTCTCAATCATCACTTTCCCACAGCAATTGGAATGGAGATGCCCCCCTCCTGTGTGGCTCCGAGGTTCAGAAAAAAGGTTCCTGTTGGCACTAATTGGGACTTTCCCCCCCTAAGGTTCCCAGCTGCACTGGGGAGGGCAATTTCCATTCCAGTTATGAGGTGGGGTGTGGCGAGTGAAGAGAGAAGCCTCTCCTCTGCACGCACTGCCCTCTTGGTGAAAAGCAGGCTCCTCAAGTCCTGTAATTAGTTTTTTAAAAACACAATATGTGTTCCAAGATGCTATAATGTTGACACAACACCATAGAATTGGAGACCATCATATTCTTTCTCAAGGAATTCTTCTGAATGAATGACATAAGACTCATGTTCTAACTGAAACAGATAGGAAATCCTGCAGACTCAGTGTCCTAGAGAGAGGGATTAGCTATTTACTGTTGAGGTTTAATGGACAGATTGCTGATACCCAAAGAATGACAACCAATTTCTACTTTGTGATTGCCTCTCCACTGTTTATAACAGAAATACTTGTCAATTACATTCATTTTGCCATTTAAAACCAATTGCAATCACGCATTATGATATGCTTGAAGACACACTCATGTGTGCTCATGCAAATATGGAATAATTCTCACAGCCCTAAATAAAAGGAGTGCAATAGCATCAGGTAGCTCCTATCACAAGCTGATTTCTATTTTTGGAAGAAACTAAAGTCCCACCAAGATGCAGCCCTCTGATAATATAGGTTAGATCAGCAGCTTGTAAATGGAATTCTCTCTCCTAGATACTTTTGTGGCTTAGCTTTCATATGCTTCAGCAAAGTCTGTCTAGGTTTCATTGGGCTCAAAATACCACTTTGCAGTTAATCTTGTTCCTTATGCCTGAGAGGGCACTATCAAGAGGAGCCAAAGGTGGTGTGACTTGGATATGGGCAGCACCGAGGTACTTTTGTGTTTAGATAACAGATAACATTTAGTAATGCACTGGGTTGGGGCAGGTATTTCACGACAATAGGATGAGGAAATTATCTCACCCTCCCATATTTCAGCTCATATGTCTCTAGTACACATACACACAATTTGGCCAGCTTTGGTTTGCGTTAAAAAAAATCCTCACAAAAATTTTGTCAGCATTTTAGTGCACATTTCTCCTAATATACATATTTATGTATGCAATTTTGCCTAATACTATGCATTTTGTATGTTATTTCTACTAACACATGCATTTTTATGCACAAATTTACCTAAGAGATGCATTTTTGTAAACAGTTTTGGGCTGCATTAAAAATTTGGAGAAATTCAAATTTTGAAGGCTAGCTGTTTCAGTTTGCATAATTTTTGGAAAATGTGAATTAGATAGATTTGAATTAAAATAAAAAGCAAACTGAATACCTCCCCCAACTCTAGCTCCAAGTAAAATGCATCGGACTGTATGGTTCATCTTGAATATATCTAACAGTTGCCTTTAAATCTTGCTGTGGATATCACCCACACACACCAGAGTCTGACACAGTGAGGAAGCCCCTGTGAGGAAGGCTGCTCAAGACACTGTTGATAGCACCTTTTATTTATCTATGTTTTTATCATACATACCAGTGACATTCCCAAAACAGGAACTAAATTTTTCTTCTTGTATCATCCATGGCTATTTTCTTTGTATTATATTTTCTTATACCTTTTCTGGTTGGGTTCCAATATACACATATAAAATGCACACATACAGTGTCTGCTAAGAACAATGCATGCATGTATAATTGGAGGCTGATTATCTCAATATTCATTAATATAGTAATTTATTTAAAAATGTGTTCCATCAGGCACAAGTTCTAAAGAGTGGCTGGCACAATTTAAAAAACAGCAATACATTAAAAATCACCAAGATTGTTTAAATAAAAAACCCCATAACAATATGAAGCAAGTTAAAACCCTACTTAAAAATACAACTAAAAGGTCTGGGTGAATAAGATATTTACCTGCTGCATGAAAGATATGCTTGGCACCAGGTTAAGCATTGCTAAAGAGGGAGTCTGGCACAGTCACATGAAGAAAGAAGCTTTTGTACTGGGAAACAAGATACTAAGGAGGATGCTCAAGACAACTATTAGGTGGACCACATCAGTAGCCACTTGGGAAGAGCTAGTCTCAATATGTGTTTGCCCAATAACTAATAACAATATGCATGTATTTAATTCTCCAGCACTGGAACCCGATACAAAATGCATCATAAGCTACTTTTATTTTCCTGTGTAGCAGTTGTTAATCTGTGCCATGCCAAGTGGAAAAATACCTTAGGAATAACACAGGAATAAAACAAAACAAATAAAATAACATTAAGCTTCACTCCTGTCTGTCAGAAAAGCTATAGGGAGTTATCTTTCCTCTCTTGTCTCTCATGACTTATTTTCAGTGGAACAGGAATGAGCAAACAGTAGAAAAACAAGGATGCATGGGACAAAGGGAAAATAAGATTGTCACAGAACAGGATGGAAAGTTGGTAGGAAGAAGCTAATCGAGGAAGAAAAGCAAAACGGAAGAGAGTATGTCAGTTTTAGACTAGCTCAAAGATCTAAACTTTTTAGGCATGCACTATTGGAAATTTTTTACTGCTTCACCTTGGTAACAGTACACAGGCCCATCCTCCTCCTTGGCCAATAACTTGAAACAATGAACAGAGGGGAAATCCTAATTTTGATGGCTTTTGGATCAGGCCTCAGGAAAATGACTACATGTCTGGGCTGGTTGTTTTGTAGAGGAAAATTGGAAGGGGAGATCTGAGAAGAACATCCCCTAAAGCAGAATCACATTTATGCACTCTCTGCATAGCATGCTATCCTCCACTGATTATTGAACAGTGTATTGCTAATAGGTTAATTTTACAAGGAAGAGGAGGAGTGGAAACAGCATCTTTTCCCTCTGACCTAGAGAATTATTCACCTGGAAGTTCTTCTACACAAGTAATGGGGTTGCACAGGGGAACTTTCTTGTGCAATCCTCCCAGGTGATTGTGCCCTTTGAGTTTTATGCGTACCACTTATTGAGGAGCCTGTGCGAAAGGTGGTTGCATTTTATCTCTCATCTCATTTAAGGGTAATTACTTGTGATTATTCTTCAAGGGAAACGTATCAACAGATGTTTAGAGTAGCTAAATATATTCTCCTGAACATTTATGTCAACAAATGTCATTCCTTATCACGGCTATAACAAAAGAAAGTACTTCACACAGTGCCTACTAAACTATGAAATTCACTCCCACAGAGGCAGTGAAAGGCACCAACTAGCATGGCTTTAAAAGAGGATTAGACAAATTCATGGAGGATAAGGCTATCAATGGCTTCTAGTCATGATGGTTATGTTCTGCCTCCATAGTCAGAGGCAGTATGCTTCCAAATACCAAGTGCAGGAAACTGCAGGATGGGACTGTGCTCTTGCTTGCAGGCTTCCTGTGGGCATCTGGTTGGCCACTGCAAGAACAGGATGTTGGAGTAATTGGGCCACTGGCCTGATCCAGCTGGCTCTTCTTATGTTCTTATCTTTTTATTGTTCAGTCTGCATTGTCCGCCAATTCATTTCCCAGTCCAGTTCAAAATGGTGATTATTACATATAAAGCCTTAAACTGTTCGGGGCCAGATGATTTGATAGACTACCTTCTTTCACAATGACATGCCTATAAAATGTATTTATCACTGGAGGTCTTGTTCTGTGCCTAACTGCATTCAGGCTCATCAACAGGATGCAGGATAGGGCATTTTCAGTTGCAGTGCCAGAAAACGGAACTCCCTCTCCAGGAGGCCAGACTGGCCCATTCTTTCATTACTTTTAGATGCGCTGTAAAAAAACACATTTTGTTTTCCCAGGTGTTCAGTCTAGGTTGAGTTTCTCTTCTCCTGTCATGAAGTGTTTCATTGGTTCCAATTTTAGATGGTACCACTTTTTATTAGTTATTGTACTGTTGCATTTTATTATTTATTTTTAATAGTTGCAAATTTCCTTAGAGACCCTTCTGAGTCAAAAATCAGGGTTAAAATGTTTAGATAAATAAATAAAATGAAATAATGTTAGAGAAAGGGCACACAAACACTTTGTCTATCAGAAGAGCTTAATCAAAAGATGGATGTCTATTTGGTTGCATTTCTTTTCTTTTTTGGACTCCTAGTCAAATCCTGGCAAACATGTTAAGGCATCTAGACATCACCAGATGTATTATTAATAGCTGTTGGCCCCACTAAAGCCAATGAGAGGAAATGGTGGCAAAAGGTTTGAGCATCCAATGCGAAGTGCTATTATTACAGCTATCAATACTTAAGATTAGGGCCCCAAAGTCCCAGTTCTTAATCGTTTCAACTGGATCTAGTAAAATTACTTGGGGTTTTCCCATAGTTTAGAGTGATGCAGTAATATTACAAGATGTTTACTCCTATGATGCAAGGAAGCAGTGTCATAACTGCAAGAAGCCAAGTACTTTGGAATGAAGGATGTTTGTAAGCATTATAAAATTAGCTTTAATAGTAATCATGGGAGTATTGTTGATCATGAGCTATTTGTGGATTTGGCTCTTTTGGGCTTATGCTGGCTTACACAGATACTAGGCATACATCTTTAGCACATGCCATCTCTGCATTCTGCTATATAAAATGTTGTAAATTAGATGTGATGCCAGTAAGGACTGCATCATTTCACATTACTAGAGCTGCCAATGGCTTTAACAGTAGTTTCATCTGCTGCTTTTTATTAAGTGAAGCTTTTTCTACTGCTTATCTCCATACCAGAAAAGCTTCACCACCTACATTTCTGGGCATCAGGGTGACATTAAAGGCACAGAAGCAGTCCCAGATTATTTATTTTTTTGATTTACCAACCTTACCTGCCACTGCCACTTCCAAACTGAACATTCCTATAGTTTACAGGAAGCCAACTCCTCCTTAGATTGTGCTTTAGTGCACAGGCTTCTTTATTAATCCCGAAGAGCCTCTTTCTTTTGAGTTGTTTGTATTTTTCAACTAGCTTCTCCCTGACGTACAGTAATTTTGCAGTTGTTGAAAATCCAATACAAACATATGGAAGAGAACAGCGCCCAAAAATGTTCTAAATGTGCCACTGAGTCTTAACTCAGTTTGCTTTGGAAAATGGCTTTTGTCTGGTTGGAGCACAATAAATTTTGAGGACTATGCATTTCCTGACATGTTAACTTCAAACTTGTCAGAGCAATAGCTCATAAATTAAACAGCACTGAGATGAAGCAAAGACAATAATTAGAGCAACATGATATTGTAGCACTATCCCCACCCCCTCATCAATGGAAGAATAGCTTTATTGCTAAAATAGGATAAACAGGCCAAACTAGATGTAATGTTTGCAATGTAGTTTAGATCTGTATAGCTGTTTTTTCTTTTACTAATAGCTGGCACTGGGGTCCCTCAAGGCAGATCAGGACAGTAGTGTGTTGGGGAGGAGGAAGGCTTTAACACTTTGCCCTCCCCATGTCTGTTGTTCACAATGGGCAACAATGGATGCTTTCCCTCTATTGTAAATAGGAGGATGGAAGGGTCAGTTCCAGTCAGGAGCACAGTAGGGCCAGTGAAATGAAGCTCATCACACCATTTCCCAATCCAACTCAGGGACTCCTTGTTCTGGCTACTAGTTAAACAAAAACAAAAAACAGCTATGCAGATCCAAACTGCATTACAAATGTTACGTATAGTTTGGCCCTGAGATAACTTGTATTGATGGAATCCTATTAAATCAATGGGACTACATCAGCATAAGTGAGGCCTGAGAATCGCCAGCAATGAAATTTATATCACTACCAACTTTCTCTGCACAAATGTTTTCAATTGCTTCACCTAAAGAGAGGTAGAGGCAAGATGTTCCTTATAGGGAAGATACAGTTACAAGATGTGCTTGGGTAAATTCTCAAATGTTAAATTAGAATTGCAAGAATGACAGAATGAATATGGGTGGCAATATATACAAAATGGAATAAGTCCATCCCGACTTATGGCTACCCTATGAATAGGGTTTTAATGGTAAGCGGTATTCAGAGGGGGTTTACCATTGCCTCCCTCTGAGGCTAGTCCTCTCCAGCTGGCTAGGGCCTACTCAGCTTGCCACAGATGAACAAACCAGCCTCTTCCCTGTCTGCAACTGCCAGCTGGGGGGCAACTGGGCTCCTTGGGACTATGCAGCTTGCCCATGGCTGAACAGGTGGCAGGGCACGTAACCCCTGAGCCACTCACTGTGGGGGTGATCTTTAGCTGGCCCTTGACACCCAGGAGACACAAGTGGGGATTTGAACTCACAGACTCTGGACTCCCAGCCAGGCTCCCCTCCCCACTGTGCTATACCAGCTAGCAGAACAATAATCAAAGGGGAGATAAGATTTTCAGATGGAACAGACAGCAGGGTTCCTTCCAAATAAGTAATATTCTGTCAATTTATATTCTTACTAAAACATTTTACTCATGTAACGTGTACTCTGCCTAGCTGTGAACAATTAAGAGATCCAGCTAGCAATATATTTTGGCAACACTGCCAAGCAGTTATGCATGTTATTTAACATTTTAATAATCTATAGTCACGGTTTTGCCTTACTGTACTGAGACCACACATATGGAAATAATTTGGCTAGTAGTTACCAAACCCTTTAGTTCATAGGCAGTCCTAATGTAAGACATTCTACCACACCAACTTGAGTAGAGAGCTATTTTGACTTTTTATATTTATTAAAATAGCTCTGTTATTCAGTATCATATCCAGTGGATTCAGTTACTGTGGACTAGTAGACTAATGTATTAAAAGAAACTGAGGCAATCATTGCCTAATGTACACTTCTATAACTTTGTTTTATAAGTCTATAATACATATAACTTGAAATTCCTCTGCATGTATTTTGTTTGTCAAGTATTTAATAGATCTAGCTGAAGCAGAAGTTTCAGAAGTAACTGAAAAATATTTTCTATCCTGTACTCATGTGTGAAACTTCTTTAAATTGTTTCTGACAGTTGTAACTGTAAAACCCAAATATGTGCTGCATTATCTCATTTTGAAGCTGGAGCCTCTGATTCTCAGAAGATCCTGTTGCACACATGCTAACCAGCCTCCCTATTCTAAAGTAACACCTTTTGATGTCCAGTCTTAAAAACAAGCATGCTGCACTGCAAAGCTTAAGACCTTGCAACTGAGATTACAGGATCTTTTAATAAATTCAGTTATCTATTAATACCAAAAGCCTGTTCTGAAATGCATTACATGGAAGCAGGTTTGACTAAAACAGATTAATTTTGAGAAGGATTGGAAACGCAAAGGGGACATGAATGTTTTACAAACTTTCTATGGCTGTAATCCTGGACAATTAGATTGTTTAAATCTCACTGAATTCAATGGAATGTAAACAGCCTAATACACAAAGGATTGTGGCATATGTTGTATTTTTTCTTCCATGATTGAATGCCATTGTTTTTGGCTTGTTCTTTGAATCAGACGGGATAAAGGCCAATAAACCAAGTCTGAATCCTAGCAAGACAGAGGTGCTGCAGGTAGGTGGCTCCTGCTTTGGGTGGGGTTGTACTCCCTCTGAAAGAGCAGGTTCATAATCTGGAGGTGCTCTTGGATCCATCATTGTCAGTAGAGGCCCAAGTGACCTCAGTGGGTAGGAATGCCTTTTACCAGCTTCAGCTGGTAAGACAGCTGCAGCCATTTCTTCACTGGGATAGCCTGACCACTGGTCTCCATGCACCTCAATGCACTCTGTGTAGTCCAGAAGCTGTAGCTGGTGCAAAGTGCGGCAGTGCAACTGCTCACTAAAGCAGGATATTGCCACCATGTTACCTCATTCCTGAAAGAATTGCACTGGCTGCCCATTAGCAGTCAGGCCAATTTCAAGTTGCTGGTTTTGGCATACAAAGCCCTATACAGCTTGGGACCAGGATACCTGAAAGATTGTCTTGCCCCTTATATACCCAATCAATCACTATGCTCTGCAGGTGAGGGCCTCCTGCAGATACCATCTAACCAGGAGGTCTGCACCACATAACATAGGAAGCAGACCTGTAGTGTTGTGGAATGCCCTTCCCTTAAATATTAGACTGCCACCATCTCTGTTATCTTTTCGGTGCCTACTTAAGACCTTCTTCTTTCAACAAGCCTTTTAAGTAGAGACCTTATCCCAGTCTTTTTGGAATTGCTTTTTAAGATGTTTTGTTTTTAACATTTTTTTTTAGTTTTATCAATTGTATGACATCAAATACAGAACAATAAACAATAAACAAATCATACCCTCCCCTGACCTTGGGTCATCAATTACACACATCAATCTTTTTATACATGAAGAAAAAGAGTCACATAAAATAAATTAAGAAAATATGACTAAACTCATCTATATAGCCTTACATAAAGAGAATAATAATGTTACTGCTTATCCCATACATGTAAGAATGTACTGGACAAATATCCTATGCCTATTGGTATTGAAATAGTCTGCAAGAGGATTCCACATAACATAATTCTCTAATGCATCTATTATCCCTTTAGCGAGCTTTATATTGAAAATCAGTTTCTCAGCTAATGTGATATTCCAAAGTCTGGCAAGCCAATTTTAAAAAAACAGTTTATCTGCTAACTTTTAGTTCCTTGTGATTTCCATGCGTGCAGCCAATAGCATAAAAGAAACAATAGATTTGCCTGCTAAATCTTCATTAGCCCCTTCCCAAATATTAAGAAGGGCCAATTGCAGGCTTAACTGCACATCTTGCTTCAAGGCAACTCCTATTTCATGAAATATCATCTTCCAATATACAGAAACATTAGAGCATTCCCAACATATATGAATAAAAGATCCTCTCTGCCCACATCTTCTCCAGCAGTAGCCATGCACTGACTTAATAATATGTGCTAAATGTAATTGGTTCCAATACCACCTATGAATCAATTTCAGAAGATATTCCTTGGCTACTGCAGAAATAGATTTAATCAGCTACTTCTACCACAAACACCTCCATGCACTAACCAATACAGTTTGTTCAATATCCTGCTCCCACGTCTCTCTCAATACCACAAAAATTGTTGTTAGCTTATTATTTAACAGAGCATGTATCTTAGAAACTAACTTATTTGTCAAATGCTCCTATTCCAACATAAGACTTTCAAAAGGAGTAAGATTTCTTATTACTATGCATTTAGTGACTCGTTTAGAAGTAAAACAGGAAAATTTATGCAAGTAAATCCTGTTAACATGCAAACCATGCTGCTTTGCTTGAAACTGCTCTACCAACATAGGCTGCCCATATTCAAAGAAGTCCTTTAATCTCCATAAGCCAGCCAGCCAGCTTCCATTTTGCATATTGTAACATCTTATCCTGCGACAACCTTATGGTGTGGAGAAAATGGACAGTTAAGTTGATGAAAGAGATATCCCCTCTTATTCCACTGGTGTTGTTTTACGATGCTTTTAAAATATTTAAGGTGTTTTTAGTGTTTTGTCCCTTGTATCTGGTGCTGACGGGAATGAAAGTCCAACAACATCTGGAGGGCCACAGGTCTCCCAACCCTGTAATAAAGGAATGTTAGGAGGGAAGCTTCACAGCTCTGCTGCTCTGGTCAAAAATAGAACTGCATTTTAGTTACGGTAGCACACATACTGCAGCTTGTGCCACAACAGAAGATAATTGGGAATGCATCCATCATGGAAGGGAGGAAAATCTATCCACACTTCTTACCGACAACATTAACTGTAGACTTTCAGATCTTTATATTGCCTGCAAAACTTGGAATTTTGAAAAAACTTGACTTTCACTTTCACATTATCTGAATTCTTCTGATTACTTTGCTGCTGTTAGGGACTACAGTATGGTGTTGGGGGGGCTGTTGGGGGAAGAGCAATGTCCCTAATTTGGTGCCTAAATCTAAATCGACTTCTCTTGAAAGTCTAGTTTTAAGTATGACAGTTCAGGTCTTACTTGAGCGCCATGCTACAAGTGTACTGTAATCATTAGCCACTTTCATGCTGTGAAGCATGCAACTTGGTTCAAAGCTGCAATCATCTGCACACACTTGTGGGAGCAGGAGTGAAAAGAAGCAGGGCTGTTTTCTATCAGGAACAAATCACAGTATAAAAATGAATGGGGCTCACATCTATTTAAAATGTCATTGAGACCCATAGTTTGACACTCTAAAAGAAACCCTGTGAAATTAATGAGAGCTGTTTAAAAAAAACCCCAGCAGTGATAGTCACAGTACTGGTTTTGAATACCGAAAATTCAGTCTTAGGTAGCCGCAAGAAAAAAGGAGATACATTTCACATAACATGAAACTGGCAGAGCAGTAGTCCCCCTGTCATTGGAATATGAATTCTACTCATTTCGTCTGTGCAGTTCAAAGCTGTCATAGAGAGTCTATTCTTTAGTTTCCCAAGCAGTCACCGGCCACCTCGCAGAGAAGCTAAATAAGCCTTAAGCATAGCAGCTTTAAAACTGGAACTTGCCTCACAACTGCAGCTACTCAAAAATAAAATAAATGACCCTCTGCCAGGCTGCAAATTTTACAGTCATGTTTGTTGCACCTCAATGTTAGAGGCAAGGCCTGTGATTATATTTTTGACAACAGTTGTCACATTGAACCAAGACAGAGAAAAATCCCCCAAAGCACAGCCAAATAAATCACCATACCTGCTATTGAGTGAATTCCTGTAAATATGCCTGAACCCTGTTCAGTTGAAAATCAGTGCAGTCTCCAGTGCTTAAATACGTATATATCAACAAAACAATACTTGAACCAGGACAGCAGAGGGGAATTTATTGATAGCTTAATACTATTGGCTTCAATGTGATCTACACCTGGAAGCTTCAGCTCCTGACATATTCTGGGCATATATATATTAGGGCAAGGAAGCTATTAGAGGCAAGATGAGTTCCTTCAGAAAAAGGAAGTCACTTGTCCAAATTATAACGAAAAGAAACACAGACTTGTAGATTAACACACACATGATGCAAGTGGATGAAAAGGGATGCAAAAAGAAAGAATTTGATGCACACTAAAAATATTGAGACTAAGGATATTTTTTTTAATTCAAGTACATTTGAAGTAGGAAGCCCCCTAGGGAGTCAGTTAGATAACAAGGAAATTAAGGATGGGCTAAAGAAGGATAGAGAGCCAGTGTGGTGTAGTGGTTAAGGTGTTGGATTACGACCTGGGAGACCAGGGTTCGAATCCCCACATAGCCATGAAGCTCACTGGGTGACCTTGGGTCAGTCACTGCCTCTCAGCTTCATGAAAACCCTATTCATAGGGTCACCATAAATCGGAATTGACTTAAAGGCAGTACATTTACATTTAAAGCAGGATAAGGAGATTGTAGAAAAGCTGGCAAAAATGTTTGTGTCCCTCTACACTGAAGATATAACACAAGTTGTGCTTTTTTAATTGTTCATGAATGATGGAGTTAGGAGTGAGAGCAGCGAGGAGTCAAATTTGCTGATGATACCAAATTGTTCAAGGTAGTTAAAACAAAATGAGATTGTGAACAGTTCCAAAAGGTTCTCTCCAAATGGAGTGAATAGGCATTGAAATTGTAAATGCAATACAGAGTAATGTGAGTGTAAAATGATGCACATTGAGGCAAAATATCCTATCTTTGCATATACACTAACAAAGTATAAACAAATTGACTAAACTTGTAAAACAGTATATAGTTCTGGACACTGCACCTCAGAAAGGATATTGTAGAGACAGTAAAAGATCAGAAAAGGGTAACCAAAATTATCATGGGGCTGGAACTCTACTATGAGGAAAGGTAATAAATATAATTACAAATGTAATATCAGGTAGTCTTGGAATTTTCAAATTGTTCAGCTTTGTTTACTAAATTCAACAAAATAGTTGAATTTCTAGGGCATCAGAAGATTTCCTTATGTAAACTGAAAATTTTCCTTTGCAAACTAGCCTATCCAAATTAGCCTGATTTGCACAGGAAAAAAATGCTGAAAACCTACATCACTAAGGAAAGGGGCTTTTTAGTTTAGAAAAAAATGAATAAGGAGGGCATGTTAGAGGTAAGGTTTGTAACATTGAAATAAAGTGGATAGAGATAATTGTTTTGCCCTCTCTTATAGTACTAGAACCTTGTGGTCATCCAATGAAGCTGAATGGTGGGTAGGGATGGCAGAGAAATTTGACTTGATTCGCATTTAAAGCTGAATTTATCAAATTCACACTTTCTGAAACAACATAAGAACTGAAAAACAGCCATCCTTCTAAATTTGCACTTATTCAAATTTTGCGATGCAGTTCTCAAACCAAGCAATATTTACAAAAAAGCATATATTAGGGGAAAGTGTTCACAGAATGAATTGTTGTTGTTGTTATGTGCCTTCAAGTCGATTTTGACTTATGGCGACCCTATGAATCAGCGACCTCCAAGAGCATTTGTTATAAACAACCGTGTTCAGATCTTGTAAGTTCAGGTCTGTGGCTTCCTTTATGGAATCAATCCATCTCTTGTTTGGCCTTCCTCTTTTTCTGCTCCCTTCTATTTTTCCCAGCATTATTGTCTTTTCTAGTGAATCATGTCTTCTCATGATGTGTCCAAAGTACGATAGACTCAGTTTCATCATTTTAGCTTCTAGTGATAGTTCTGGTTTAATTTGTTCTAACACCCAACTATTTATCTTTTTCGCAGTCCATGGTATGTGCAAAGCTCTCCTCCAACACCACATTTCAAATGACTTGATTTTTCTCTTATCCGCTTTTTTCACTGTCCAGCTTTCGTATCCATACACAGAGATCAGGAATACCATGGTCTCAATGGTCCTGACTTTAGTGTTCAGTGATACATCTTTGCATTTGAGTACCTTTTCTAATTCTCTCATAGCTGCCCTCCCCAGTCCTAGCCTTCTTCTGATTGCTTGACTATTGTCTCCATTTTGGTTACTGACTGTGCCGAGTTATTGATAATCCTTGACAAGTTCAACGTCCTCGTTGTCAACTTTAAAGTTACATAAATTTTCTGTTGTCTTTACTTTAGTCTTCTTGATGTTCAGCTTAGTCCTGCTTTTGTGCTTTCTTCTTTAACTTTCACCAGCATTCGTTTCAAATATATTGGTGAAAATAACATACAAAATGCATTAGGATAAATTGTTTGCAAAAATGTGCACATTTGTCAAAACTGCATGCAAAATATATTTATTAGGAGAAATTCATTTTAATATGCTGAAAAAAAATCATGAGGATTTAAAAAGAAATTCAGAAATTGCTGCAGAAATGTGGAGAACGAAATTTAAGATTAGAAAAATGAGAAATTGAGAGAACTGAAGTTGACAGACTATTCCATCCCTAATGGTGGGCAATTCAGGCCATACAAAAATAAGTACTTCACATGGTGAATAGTTAACCTATGGAATTTGTTTTCACAGTATGTGGTGCTGGCCACCAAAGTAGATGGCTTTAAAAGGGGATTAGATGGCCAATAAGGCTATCTTAAATAAGAACATAAGAACATAATTTTACACTTGTTTATGTTGAATTGCATTTGCCATTTTTCCGTCCATTCACTCAGTTTGGAGAGGTCTTTTTGGAGCTCTTCGCAATCCCTTTTTGTTTTAACAACCCTGAACAATTTAGTGTCGTCAGCAAACTTGGCCACTTCACTGCTCACTCCTAATTCCAGGTCATTAATGAACAAGTTGAAAAGTACAGGTCCCAATACCGATCCTTGAGGGACTCCACTTTCTACAGCCCTCCATTGGGAGAACTGTCCGTTTATTCCTACTCTCTGCTTTCTGCTTCTTAACCAATTCCTTATCCACAAGAGGACCTCTCCTCTTATTCCATGACTGCTAAGCTTCCTCAGAAGTCTTTGGTGAGGTACCTTGTCAAACGCTTTTTGAAAGTCTAAGTACACTATGTCCACTGGATCACTTCTATCTATATGCTTGTTGACACTCTCAAAGAATTCAAGTAGGTTACTGAGACAGGACTTTCCCTTGCAGAAGCCATGCTGGCTCTGCTTCAGCAAGGCTTGTTCTTCTATGTGCTTAGTTAATCTAGCTTTAATAATATTTTCTACCAGTTGTCCGGGGATGGAAGTTAAGCTAACTGGCCTGTAATTTCCAGGATCCCCCCTAGATCCCTTTTTGAAGATTGGCGTTACATTTGCCACTTTCCAGTCCTCAGTCACAGAGGAGGACCCGAGGGACAAGTTACATATTTTAGTTAGCAGATCAGCAATTTCACCTTTGAGTTCTTTGAGAACTCTCGGGTGGATGCCATCCGGGCCCGGTGATTTGTCAGTTTTTATATTGTCCATTAAGCTTAGAACTTCCTCTCTCGTTACCACTATTTGTCTCAGTTCCTCAGAATCCCTTCCTGTAAATGTTAGTTCAGGTGCAGGGATCTGCCCTATATCTTCCACTGTGAAGACAGATGCAAAGAATTCATTTAGCTTCTCTGCAATCTACTTATCGTTCTTTAGTACACCTTTGACTCCCTTATCATCCAAGGGTCCAATCATCTCCCTAGATGGTCTCCTGCTTTGAATGTATTTATAGAATTTTTTGTGGTTGGTTTTTATGTTCTTAGCAATGTGCTCCTCAAATTCTTTTTTAGCATCCCTTATTGTCTTCTTGCATTTCTTTTGCCAGAGTTTGTGTTCTTTTTTATTTTCTTCATTCGGACAAGACTTCCATTTTCTGAAGGAAGACATTTTGCCTCTAAGAGCTTCCTTGACTTTGCCCGTTAACCATGCTGGCATCTTCTTGGCCCTGGCGGTACCTTTTCTGATCTGCGGTATGCACTCCAGTTGAGCTTCTAATATAGTGTTTTTAAACAACTTCCAAACATTTTCGAGTGATGTGACCCTCTGGACTTTGTTTTTCAGCTTTTTTTTTTACCAATCCCCTCATTTTTGTGAAGTTTCCTCTTTTGAAGTCAAATGTGACCGTGTTGGATTTTCTTGGCAATTGGCCATTTACATGTATGTTTAATTTAATAGCACTGTGGTCACTGCTCCCAATCGGTTCAACAACACTTACATCTCACACCAGGTCCCGGTCCCCACTGAGGATTAAGTCCAGGGTTGCCATCCCTCTGGTCGGTTCCATGACCAACTGGTCTAGGGAATAGTCATTTAGAATATCTAGAAACTTTGCTTCTTTGTCATGACTGGAACACATATGCGGCCAGTCTAGGTCCGGGTAGTTGAAGTCACATCTTATAGTGTGTTGTACGAGATGCTAAGGCCACGGCTGCACCAGACATTTAAAGCAGTATTATACCACTTAAACAGTATTATACCACTTAAGCTTCCCCCAAAGAATTCCAGGAACTGTGGTTTGTTAAGGATGCTGAGAGTAGATAGGAGACCCCTATTCCCTTCACAGAGCTATAATTCGCAGAGTTCCTGGGATGAGGGATTGATTATTAACACCCTCTATGAAGCGAAGAGGGTATATTAACTACTTTAAATGTAAGGCCTAAAGTATGTATTAACTCCATTTCTTTCAAGTGCCTTCAGCCTCTTTTCTTCACTCAAGACCTTCCTCTGTCTTGTCACCAGCTGCAGCTTTATTCCTCTGGGGAAGGCAGTCTCTTCCCCTGTCACTGCCAGTCCATCCCACTCACTTTCCAGATGTGCCACCAGGTTCTAAGAACAACAGAGCACCTGCTGCACCCACCATTCTGCACACGCACATCGCTGCTTCACCCACTGTTGTTCTCTCTCTCTCTCTCTCTCTCTCTCTGTCTCTCTGTCTCTCTGTCTCTCTCTCTCTCTCTCTCTCTCACACACACACACACACAGAGCTATGCCACTCTGCAGAGTCACACTGCCACAGACCACCTGAATGAAGCTCATGGACCACTGGTGGTCCACAGCCCACACTTTGGAAATTCCTGCTGTAAATCAGAAAAGCCTTGTGGAGAGGTTAACATCAATTCATTAACAATATTGATGCAATTGTGCTTTTCAGACGAGGGAAAATGACCTCTTTAGGCTTTTATATATAGTGCCTTGCAAACGTAATCAGACCCCTAAACAATGCTCTCATATTACTGAACCACAAATGATACATTAAAATACCACACAGAACAAAATTACATTTTGAAACACTGAAATTCAAAATCAATTATTGTAAGGTGACATTGGCCCTACGCTGGGAAATGTTTGTAAGAAACACAACAAACTGAAACATGTTGCTTGCCTAAGTATTCAACTCCTGTGCTGTGGAAGCTCCCAGTGCACACAGATGAAATAAATTGCCCTCTCCAGGACACAGTTACCTTACCACTGGCCTCCACCTGTGAACCATTAAAGATGCTGTCACACTGTCAGGATAAAAAACCCACTATTTATTTATTTATTATTTAATTTGTATCCCTCCCTTCCTCCCAGCAGGAGCCCAGGGCGGCAAACAAAGCACCAAAAACACTTTAAAACACCATAAAAACAGACCTTAAAATACATTAAAACAGCGTTAGAAACATTAAAAAAAAACACTGTTGAAGGATCATTGGTCAGGCTGTGGATGTGAAGGAAAATGAAGACCAATGAGCATTCTTCAGAAGTGAGAGATAATGTAATACAAATACATAGATTAGGAAAAGGATACAAAATAATACCTAAGGTGTTTGGATATCCGAGTGAGCATAGTTGGATCAATAATCAGGAAGTGGAAGCTGCATCACACCACCCAGGCACTGCCAAGAAAAGACAGTTCCTCAAAACTCAGTGCTCAAACAAGGAAGAGACTTGTGAGAGAAGCCACAGAGAGGCCAATAATCACTTTGAAGGAGCTACAGAGTTCAGTGGCTGAGAGTTGAGTAATGGTGCACCAATCAACCATATGAAGAGCTCTGCATAACACTGGCCTGTATGGGAGGATGGCAAGAAAGAAACCAGGACTCAAAAAGTACCACCTGAAAGCATGTCTGGAGTTTACCAGAAAGCATGAGAGTGCCCCAGCTGTGATGTGGGAAAAGGTTTTGTGGTCAGGTGAAACCAAGATAAAGCTTTTTGGCCAAAACTCGAAGTGCTATGTGTGGCCTAAACCTAACACTGCCCATGCCTCAAGACACACCGTCCCTACAGTGAAGTATAGTGGTGGCAGCATCATGCTGTGAGGATGCTTCTCATCAGTAGGGACTGGGCATCTTGTTACTAGTCATCTTAGCCAATAAGGCTATCTTGTTACTAGCCATCTTGTCACTAGTCATGATGGCTATATGCTACTTCTAAGATCAGAGGCAACATGCATCTGAATATCAGTTGCTAAGGAACAAGAGAGAGAGAGAGAGAGGGCAATTTCCCTCATGTCTTGGTTGTGGACTTCCTATGAGCATCTAGTTCACCACTGTACTGTATATCTTAAATGGGTAGGCAACCTTTCAGGATCTGAACTTGGCAACCCTACAAATAAATAAATACATTTTAAGTGCCCTAAACCCATTAAGAAAACTCAAACCACTTCCAACTTTTTACACCCATATGACTACTTCAGAAATCGAGACATTTCTTTGTGCTCCGTTCTAGCTCTGTGCTGACTCCAACCAAGAATTTGTTGTTTGCTTTCAGAGCTCCACAGCAGCAAGCCTTGTCTTCTTCTCCACCCAGTGTGAACTACAGCTGCAGTATAGCTTTTTATAGCTGAGGAGGAGAGGAGGAGAAAGAACGAGAACTGGTCCATTAAAGCAATAGATACTACATCTGGAAGAGTGCCTAGGAAGCCAAGTTGTGATGGACACCTACTTATCACACCCCTATAGTGTACTGCCTGCCTGTCAAGCCAGGTATCTTTTAAATTTACTACCCAATAAGGCCTGAGGTCTTTAGCCAGAAATGCTCAATTCAGTGGAAACCAAAGTTCTGGAAGCATAATTAATTTTGAAAAGTAACTATACACATATATCTTAAATTATGCAGCCTTTCATTGGAACATTATTAATGAAAGCACAGCTTGTAAAAGGAGATCTTCATCATAGATCTTTCCAAAGAGCCAATTCAAGTTACTTTTGAAGGTTCACATTCAAGAGTTTTCAGTAGTAGAAACCTCTCTAAGCATGTAACTGCATCAACTAATTTTGAAATTGCAGGGTTTCAAAGCAAATGCCTTAGATTTCAGGTGAGGAACCAATGTGGTTTTGTAACACTGTTGCTAGACAAAACTACTGTTATCATTTAGCGCAACAGATGTAGCTTATGACTGCCCATGATTCTTCCAGTCATGAACTAGAATACATTCTTCCCTCTGTGCCCTTCTAACCCAGTATCTCTCATCTTCCTTACCACTGCTCAAGGTAGATTTGTCTGAGTAACCTGGAAAGTGTAATCATATGTTGTTACTGTTTCCAGTAAAGGAAAATTGGATTTTGATATGGCTACTTGCCAATGGATCCTCTTTTCTCTAAAGCCTGTAATACCATAAACTCAGAACCCTTGGAAAGAGAGAAAAGGATGTTGCCTGGGAAGCAAATATTTCTCTCTTAAAGTTTCCAAGGTATTTCGTAAAGTGAACACTGAGACAAGTTGAGAGAGAGAGAGGGCAAAAATAAAAAGATCAGTACAAACTCAGATTCTGTCTAAATTTATGGAAACTCTGCTACTAACACTTCTCTCCATTCCTTGAAATGTTACCCACAGTATTCTGGGCATCGTAAGTGAGAGGTGACTCAGTCTGGTAAGGTTTTGTTTTATTAAGCACCCCCATCATTCAATACAAAAGAAGCCTTCAAACACATAGGAAAAACAGGTCCCTTTCCATTTGCAAGTTTTAAGTCAAAGACTCCATACATTTAGGGTTGCCAGCTTTTTAACTGGATCTGCTACTGTGTCTTTAGCAGCAGTTATAGAAGCAGTCATTGAACAGGTGAAGTGAAGCTTTTCTCACCACTTTATCTCTATTTAATATATGCATGTCAGCTGCTGTCAAAGGCACAGGAATAACAGAAGTAAAAAAAATGTGACTTTACACACACAGTTCATAAAAGCCTTTCTTGTTGGAAGACACACTAGCAAAAACTAAGTTCTATTGGCATGCTAGATTTGCCCAAAAAGAGACTTTCCCCCACCCCCAAAATAAATTCCAGCTACTGGGATCCAAGATTATGCAATCAGACTGATTTAAATAATTAAGGATACAATCTTTTACTTTAATTTTTGTTCTGTTTTGTTATTTGTTTAAATTGTTTTGTAATAATTTAATATAAATAAACAAGTCATAAAATCACAATGTTTCAGCTTCAAATGTTTAGATATCCTGTCCATGACAGTTTATATATTTAAAATTCCTGGGAGCCAACATCATTCTTTACCTAATATATAAAAATACCGGCTCCAGAAGGGTATGGGAGCAGAGCCTGCCCTGTATTAATCTCCTTTTCTATGTTACAAACCAACCCAGATTTGTGGGAAAGATTATAATAATAGAGGATTCTTTTCTAAAGCAAACATTAATACTGGATCAGAACTAGAATTACAAAATGAATCCCAAGCACAAACACTGAAGATCACAGCATTATAGCAACATATGTATTACATCTTCCTTAGTTATTGAGATGTTACAGTCACTATCATCTCAGTTATCTTATGATTTGCTGCAAAGCCTTAAGAAGGTCCCAGGCTATGGTCTGAAGGCACATAAGGCCAACTCCCTGCTGAAGCTAAGCAGGGTCAGGTCTGGTCAGTGCCTGTATGGGAGACCACCTGGAAACCATATGTAAGCCGCCTTGGGTTTCTATCATGAAAAGAAAGGCGGGGTAGAAATGTAATAAATAAATAAGAATTAAACACTTATGCTTACCATAAAAAAAAGTTAAGAACTAACCTTTTTCAGACCAAGGATCAAAGCCTGAAAGACATACACAGACAGGAAGACACAGAGACACAACCCTCTCCCCCTCCCTTTGCTGGTCCATGTAGATCACTACAGGAGCAGAGGGATTTTTCTCCCCACCACAGTGCTGGGCAGGGCAGAGGGAGGAAGATTGCTCTCTCCACGCTTGTTACCATTGTGGTGCTGGGCTGGACAAAGAGAGGAAACTCTAATCCTAGCCCAGAATTGCAGTCAGGAGAAAGATATATCTCTGCACCATCCAGTCCTCTAGCTCGAACTCCTCTGCTAGCCTTACCATTGGTGAAACAGGGAACAGCAGTGCTGATGCTGAACAAGGCTCCTCTCTTCTTTCCTTTTCACACCACCATTGCTAGTAGACTGGAGTGCTTTGGAAACAGGAAGGAGCACTGCAATTTGCTCCAATGTTCCCAGAGAGGGCTTGGGAACCATCAGAGACCCATTCTTGTTTCTAGCGTGCTCCAGCTTGCCAGCAATGGTAGCAAAATGGAAGAGAAGAGAGGTGCCTGTTTCAACACTGTTACTGCCACTGATTTTGCTGTAGCCAGTAAATTGAGTCTGAGTGTATGTGGGACCATGGGAAGTGGCTTGGACTGCACTCCTAACCCCTCCTACCTGTGGTAATTGGACTTACCTCTGAGTAGTCATTTTAATTGTTTTTTAAATGAAAATTTATTAAGGAAAGAAAACAAGGAAGGGAAAAAACAGGAAAAAAGAGAAAGGGGGGAAAAGGGAGGGGAAAGGGGGAGAAACCCATCAGCTCACATTAATAGTACAACTAAACTTCAATACAACCATCTTAGTTTACACATACAGATCGATATGCCATCCAAAAGTGCCAAATAAGCAACCAAGCAATGTTAGTGTTCATAAAAAGCACATTCATATAGCATGGGTGTTAAGGTCTTCAGACCATTGTGTACTAAATGTTGTTTATCCTTCTAGGCTCAAAGTATAAGTCTCTTAGCAACAATAAGGGCTCATAAAATCCATTTTATTTTCCTGCCATTACTCTCCATGCTGCAGGAATATAATTTAAAAGCACATGAACATCCACAAATATCAAGGATTTCACCAATACAAAGTTGATTTGGACAGCACCTTTAGACCAAAAAGGAATAACACTGGAGAACCTACATCATATGCCTCGGCTAGGCATTTCCAGCATTGCATCTCCAGCATCTGAATTAGATAATATCTTCCTATAGAAATGTTGTGGAGTCCAATATAACCAAAATATAAATTTTTGCTGACTCAATCTCAGTTTTAAACCTAAGGAACCATGCATAATGCAATGCAATTTCCCATTGCTTAGGTTGTATAGCACATTCTAATTCCCTGTTCCATTATTTCCTAAATTCCTGTACTTTACAAGCTTCCAATAAACATTTGCAAACAATACTTATGGGTTTGGCTTTTTGAAATGATGCAATTATTCTTTCCAGCAATGTTCCACTCAAAGTAGACAGACCATAAATAGGCACCAACACGTGTTGTAATTGAAAATATTGCCATTTAGCACTCATTGATAAATGGTATCTAAACTGCAATAAACTGCCAAAAAAATCTCCATCTTCTGAATAGTCATGATTAGTATGGTGCTGTAAGTCATATGGACTGCAGGCCACTGTTTCACCATCCCCAGTTTAAAAAGACATTTATATCTTAATTTTGAAAGACCTATCTAAAACTCAAAAAGTTACAATCCAAGGAAGATCATAAATGGAATATATACAAATCTTCCTCCATTTCTGAGACACACACTTTATGATGGATGTAGACAAATTGGGATGGGTTCAGGGGAGGGCAACAAAGATGACCAACAGTATGAGGAATGTTTGAGGGACCTGGGTAGATTTAACCTGGAGGATACAAGGCTGAGGGGAGACATGATAGCACTGTTCAAATACCTGAAGGACTGCCATACAGAAGAGAGCAAAGTTGTGTTCTCTTATGCTGCAGAGGACAATATTGGTCCCATGGACTGTAATGTAAAATTTTCCTTCTAGTCATTATGATGTAGCTTTACTGATTCAGCTGAAGCTTGATATCATTTTAAAAGCACAGAAGTTACATATTGCATGCATGAGGCATACTGCTTTGCTCCATATTTTAGGCAACTCATAGGAGCTACAAACTCCTGAGCCAATGCGTTCTGAGCTGTCCAGTACATACTTCAGTTCTACTATAGCTCTAACCACACACAAATCTTTTTAAAATCTTAGTATGAAACATAAACCAAAGATTGTAATAAACAAGAAAATTGAGCTATTATATTAATATTACTTGCCTTTAAATTAATTTCATTTGTAATTTTCTGTAATGAATGGGTAGGTGCAAAGGCAAAACATATGTCTCGGCCACAGAGGCTCATTTCCATTGTATCAATATCCTAAACATATTTGTGCTAGTAAGTGTGCTGTGGATGATTACATAAAGTATTGCTATGGGTTTGGAGGCTGAGATAGATGATTTCTATGAGCCCCCTTTCAGCCTGTGATTTGGAACCCTGCACCTGGAGGTGAGAAACCTGCTCCGCTGGTCAGATGAGTCTCTTTTCTTAACCTAATAGAGTGGCCAAGTGAGTTAATGTGTCCATTAACTGGGGAATGGGCCAGGGAGATCCTATTGTTGTTGAAACTCTCCAGGAGAGCCCCCTCCCTTCCTGGGGCCTAGGAGAGGCTTGTGTTTTAAGTGGAGTCTGAGGAAAGGTTGGGAACTAGAGACACACAGAAAGGCTGGCTCCCTGCACCATGGCTTTAGGATGCCTCTGTAATCCTGATAGAAAAGCAAGATCTATTGGACCGCTGATGCTTTGAATCCCTCCATCTTAAACTCAGGTTGGAATGTGTGTAGATAAACAAACAAAAAATATTTCATAAAGACACCATAGTCTCCACTAACCTTCTTTCCAAGGAAACCAAAACCTGGGTAAGCACAGGGATCCCTGGAGATCTCTCACCGCTTGGAGATTGGGGTGGTATGCAACAGTATCCTAACTACACTTACCAAGAAGAAAGCCCCATTCAACTTAGTGGCACTTCTGAGCAAACATGTTTACAACTGTGTTGCAAATACTGTTCTGTACATAATGTGAAAATGAAATGTTTTTCAAGTTCACTTTGAGATAATCCACTGTTACCTTTTTAGTTATATAGAAAGTGTCCTCATTGTAGTACTATAGAGATTAAATTTTAGTGCATTTCATACACGTTTAGACCTTTTACTTCTTACAATACCTCTTGATTTTGCTTAATACAAGTAAATAATTCCAGGTTTTTAAATCCCTTTTCTCATTTAAAAGCTATAAATTGTGTCTCTATATAATTCATCTTTGTTTACAATTAAATACACACAATCAACACCCATTCTGTGCCTTTCACTTCGCTCTTTGGAGGAAAGGAAATTAATCTTCTCTAGCTAATCCTGAGACATAACAAATACAGATTTTACTTATCCTCTAGTGATAAAATTGCACAATCTACAAGTGAAAGATTTTACTAATGAATTAGTTTTTTTTATAAAGTGCAAATTTGTTGGTTTCATAAAAATATGAGAACATGATGGTACTAACAAAATTAATACATCTTATAGGAGTTAGAGATGGAAAACAAAAACTGATTACCTCTTTGTGATAAATGAGTGGATTTATCACCCACTGTAAACAATTTGCCCGGCACTTTGCAGTAAAAATCTCTGGGATGAGTTCTCACTTGGATGCTGTAGTTGATACAAGCCTAGTGGATGCAAGTTTGCCCCTGCTTGTCCATTGTTAATGGATACTTTCCAATTTGTACAGCCTGAGGATGTGGACAGGATCCTTTGAGAGGTGAGGACCATCACACATGTGTTAGATCCTAGCCTCTCCTGGCTCCTTAAAAAGGCTGGGGGGGGGGAACTGGCCAAGTGGATAAAGGGAGTGATTAATGCCTCTTTACAGCAAAGCAGGGTCAAACATGTCTAAAGGAGGCAATTGTAAGTCCCCTATTGAAAAGTGTTCCCTGAATCCCACTGTATTGGATAATTACTTGCCAGTCTCCCTTCTTCCTTCCTTCCCTCCCATTTGTTCGTTGCTTTTCTGCATATATATGCACTCAGAAAAGCGACTTACAGTTAATAAAATATATTAAAAATTAAAGAACAAAACAAGTACACAAGGTGGTGGATCAAGCCTTCTTAGGACGGCTACATAACAGAAGTCCTCCAAAAACCTTTCAAAAGTTAAGAACCAAATGCTTGGGAGAAATGTTTTTGCATGGTGCTTAAAGATAACATCAGGCGCACCTTCTTGGGAAGAGCATTCCACAAATGGGGGACCATGACTGAGAAGGTTTGTTCTCACGTTGAAACTCTCTGCATCTCCTTTGGAGGGGCACACGAAGAAGGACCTCTGATGCCAAGCGCAGGGTCCGGGTTGGTACATATACGGAGAGGTAGTCCTTGATATATTGCCATCCTGAGCCATATAAGGCTTTATAGATCAAAACCAGCACTTTGAATTGAGCCCAGAAATTACTTGGTAGCCAGTGCAGTTGTGCCAGAATTGGTGTTATGTGTTCAAACCGGCTTATCCCAGTGAGCAGTATGGCTGCTGAATTCTGCACCAGCTGGTTTCCAAACTGTCTTCAAAGGCAGCCCCACGTATAATGCTTTGCAGTAATCTAACTTAGTGGTTACCAGAGAATCAACAACAGAAGTCAGGCTATCCCTGTCCAGACAGGGTTGCAGCTGGGTCACCAACCAAAGCTGATAGAAGGCCATCCTCACCACTGAGGCCACTTGAGCCTCAAGCGACAGTAGTGGATCCAGAAGTACTCCCAAGCTACGTACTTGTTCCTTCAGAGGGACTTCTTCCCACCAAGAGAAGGCCACTACCCCTCCATCTGGTCTAGGGAACCACCCACTAACAGTGCCTCAGTCTTGTCTGGATTCAGCTTCATTTTATTGACTCTCATTCAGTCCATTACCAAGGCAAGATATTGGTCTAGTACATCTACTGCCACACCTGGAGATGTAAAGGAGAGACAGAGTTGTGTGTCATCACCATATTGCTGACAACTTACTCCAAATCTCTGGATGATCCCATTTAGCAGTTTCATGTAGATGCTAAATAGCATGGGAGAGAAAATAGAACCCTACGGAAGCCAAGGCTGAAGGTTCTTCGGAGCTGAATGATACCCCCCAAGCATCACCCTCTGAGAGCAACCATCCAAGTAGGACTGGAACCATTGCAGAGCAGTATTATCCACCCCAATTTGGACAGCTGCTCCAGAAGAATACCATGGTTGATGGTATCAAAAGCTCAAGGAGGATTAAAGAGACACACTCTCCTATCTCCTGACATAGCTCCATCCATATTAAATTGCATCTTTGATTTCTTATATTGTATGTTATTGTATTCCAAGATGAATTCTATGGAATGCAAATTGTAATACTATAAAATATAAGAAATAAAAGAAGCAATATGAATACAATTAAAAATCATACAACACCTAACATAGCACAATAATTCAATGGTCCACCAAGACCATGAGCAATTTTGAAGTGTCTGTAGGGGGGAAAAGTTTGGGAACCACTGATCTAGATCCATTTCAATCTGGCTTCAGGGTTGGTTTTGGGGCAGAGACAGCATTGGTCGCCTTGGTGGATGACCTACGCCGGGAACTGGACAGGGGGAGTACGTCCCTGTTGGTTCTGCTGGACCTCTCAGTGGCTTTCAGTACCATCGACCATAGTATCCTTCTGGGTCACCTCACTGGGATGGGACCTGGAGGCACTGTTTCACCATGTCTCAATTCCTTTCTGGTGGGGCAAGCCCGGAAGGTGGTGCTGGGGGATTCCTGTTCAACTTCTTGGCCATTGGATTGTGGAATCCCTCAGAGTTCTGTCCCCTATGCTATTTAACATATATATGAAACCTCTAGGAGATGTTGTCCAGAGTGCTAATGACACCCAACTCTATTTCTCATTTCCATCTAAATCCAAGGAAGCTGTTTCAGTTCTAAACCAGTGTCTGCTGTCAGTAACGAATCAGATGAGGGCAAACAAATTGAAGCTTAATCCAGACAAGGCAGAAGTGCTCCTGGTCAGTCGAAAGGCAGATTAGGGTATAGGGATTCAATCTGTGGATAGGTTTACAATCCCCCTGAAGACACATGTTTTCTATTTGGGTGTATTCCTGGACTCAGCCCGGAGCCTAGATGCCCAGGTCTCAGCAGTAGCCAGGACTCGCATTAAACACAATAGAATGACGAAGAGGTTGGAAAAAGGTGACTTCAGAATTAGTGTGATAGAGACAAATAAATGATGTACCAATATAAAATTCTGTTTGAGTAAAATTCTGGAAACACCTAATTGATAGTGCCCCTTTTATGTTTGAGCCACTCAGAGAACAATGTTATTGGGTGCCTTTATATATAAATATAGTTAATAAATGCAATTAATTAATCAGCAAGAGACATAAAAACTGGTACTCTGAAAATAGAAGTAAAATATTCACTCCTATGCTGTTTACTGTTACTTCTGTGGGCAATGAGCTATTGACTTTCCTCTCTGTTCTTTTACTCATGGTGAGAAGAAAGCAATACCAGTTTGCCTGCATTAAGCAAGGGGAATATTGCCATTGTAAAAGATTCCTGCCCAACCATTTTGGTCCAGGAGACAGAAGAACTTTACAGCAACAACCCACACTAATTCTCCTAAAAAATGTCTGGAAGTATTGCTGGATCTCCTGGATGTGATGTTAATACTTTCCAGTTGAAGCTCCAACCAAAATAAAAAAAGTGTGTGAATACATTTTAGAAACTAGAAGAATGAACAAATTTAGGCTAGGTGATTTTAACAACAGTTATAGAAATGTTGTGGTCATTCAGTATCTTAGAGCATTTAATGGATGGCCAGGTAGGACTGTTTGCAGGGAATAACTCCTACCAACTTAATCTTATATACCATCTCTTTTTTTTAACCAGACCTCCTGTCAGTCATTCACATTCTAGCCACCTCCAGATTAGTCTACTGTAATGTGTTCCATGTGGGGCTGTACTTAAAGACAGTCTGGACGCTTCAGTTGGTGCAAATTTCAGCAATCAGAAGTTCAGACTGGAACCAGTCAATTGGCTCATATTACACCAATCTTGTACCAGCTTCACTGGTTGGTATTCAATACTAGCCCTACTCAGAGTAAACCCATTGAAGTTAACAGATATGGGTTCATTAATTTCAATGGGTCTACTCTGAGTATAACTTAGTTGAATACAACCCACTGTTTCCAGGCTTAATTCAAGCTGCTGGTTTTGACCTCTGAAACTTTAAATGGCCTAGGACCAGTATAGCTCAAGAATCACCTCCTTCCACATGCTGAGAATGTTAGTTCACTTCCAAGGCCTTGTTCTGGGTTCCCCCCTTCCAGCAGAGATGTGGTGGGTGGGTATCCAAGAGTGTCTCTTCGCTCAGCAATCAAGATCTGGAACAGTCTCCCAAGGGAAGTTTACTTCATGTTTTAAATGGGTGATGAAGAATGTTTCATTTTAACGAGTTTTGCAGATTATCATTCTATACAGCTACTGCCTTTTTACTTTCTCAAACTGCAATATTATATATTTCCATTGAACTAAATGGGACTTTGTTCCAAGGAGATTTATACAAGACTGCAGTTTAAAGATTGTCATTGATTTTATTGGTATTTTGTCATGGGTGTTATTGATATTTTCTGTTTTTCAATCATTATGCTTCCCCCCCTTTTTGCCTCACAGGGGCTGCATGTTGACCCCTATGCTGATTCCAAATGGAAGATGGGAGCAGTGTAATTAGAGCAAATGGAGCAATCTAAATGAGTGACCATTGCACAAGAAGCCTGAACCAGTTGAAACATCTTTATTATTATTATTTATTACATTTATTTGTCACTTTATACAAAAAAGTCTGAATAAGATTGAACAGGATAAAATAGATAAGGAAAGATTTTAGGTACTCTTACAATCATTTACATCCCTCTACTTTATCCATTACTTCTAGTTTAACACTTCAGTATCAGGGACAATGCCATTTGAACAAGGTCTCCAAGTTATTTTCTTAGCAAAATATTTTTGTGACACTATTTAGAGGTTACTGTTATCTAGAGTCTGATGTTCCAAGCACAGTAGCTTTTATCAAGTCCAGATCTCAGATTCTGAGCCATGAGCTATGCGAATTCTCTCCTTGCTAGAAAAAACCCCCCTAACTTTGATGTACAGATCCCTCCCCCATTTCCCCCCATGTTCTCTAGTTCATTGCTATAGTTAATTTTTTTTTTGTAATTTGACCCATCTATTATTTCCACAGACCATCATTTGCAATCTTATGGGTGGTCTACTATTTCCACTGAAGTTCCTCTTGCTCTGTAGGCTAGAAGACCAATGCAGGGTTAAATTAAGCAAGCATCATTAATTTCAAATCAGCTGCATGAATACACAGAAGTAAGTTCTTCCTAATCTACCTGCATATCTATCCCTTTTGTCTCCTTATAATCATACAAAAGCCAAGAGAAAAAAAGGACAAAAGGCAGAGAACCTCCTCCTTGCTTCTATAGGTGAATTAATTCCAGACCATGAATCGTTTAATGTTTTACCAATAACAACGGCAACTATTTCCATCTGAAATGCCAGATATTCATGTGGAACAGTCTTCCCCCTGCAATTTTGTCTTACTATTTACATTACTTTTTCACCTCAAAGACAGACTCACAAAGGTTTCTGGCAGAGAAAGTAAAGTAAAAATGGGTCTATATGTGATCTGGCTCACAACTCAATACACAACTGAAGAACACATGTAGAAATGTGGTAGTGTAGGGCTTTTTAAAAAACAGTTTGATCCTGTGTATGTTTACTCAGAAGCAAACCCCATTAATGCCAATTCAATTCTATGTAAGTGCGCTTAAGCCTTTGTGGTTTTATTTGCTAACCTACTTTAGTGAACATCAATAAAACATCAATCAGGAACAATTTATATTTATCAGAAGTCTATGCTCAGCATGTATTTGTTAGATAGGAATTGCCAGCAGAGGTCACCATTGCTTTAAATGACATGATAGACAAGGGCATTCTTAAAAAAAAAACACCCTGAAAAACTTTAAATGGATGGTCTTGGAGAGCTATATCAGCAAAGAGTGGGGTGACAATAATGTGACAGAACACATCTTGTATTATTTCCATGCATGTTGTATTTCATCTGGACTATAGGGATCAGTACATGAATCTTGAAACAAACATTATTTCTTTTGAAATCCATGCAATTGACAAAGAATTTTAAAGTGTACAAAACCAAAACAAATCTGTATCAACAAGTGGGTTTATCCTATCAACATCACAGCCATAGACATCATATCTATCTATACCTGATGAATTTGTCCCTACATGTTCTGTAAAGCATAAGCACTTTCCATTCAGAAACATGTTAGGTTTTCTGAATCTAAGCTCTGACAGTTTAAAGCAAATAGGGAAAAATGATTCTTAAAGTTAGGACTGACACAGGCATATAATAACTTCTATGGGACAAAGCAAAATCTTTGAGCTCTCTGCACATCCTTTAAATGAAACTGACAACTCAAAAAAGAAAACCAAGGATGCTGTTCAGCAAAGTTGTACTTATCTAATGCTAGGAGAAAGTAATGAGCAATAGAGACATCATGACTTCCTCTCCCTGCGTCTTGTGAAAACAGATTTCATCCCTTAAGGGCGAGTTCCCTGCATTTCTCAAGTTGCTGAATTATCATTATCCCAATTTCACTGAACAATGTCTCCGGATGCTTCTGAGATCGTTAAGCAATGATTCAGACACTTGATGCTAAGGTCCTGATCCCCTTTGGCTCATCACGTGACTCATCCAACTGATTTGGCCTTTGGTCATTATTGTCTTTTTTTTTTGTCATGGAGGTGAAACAGAAACCCCCAACCCCATGGCCCATAATGACATGTTTCTCATTTTATAACAGTACAGTATAACTCCATATGATGCCACTGATCTGTCACCACAGCTGAGTTACTTAATTATGAAATATTAATCAAACAACTGAACACTGAGAACATCACTGGAACCAGGTGCCTTTAAGTTATCAGAGAAAGTGAGCCTAACAGGAAGAGTGCTGGACAGAATCTCTTATTGCAACTTAACAACCACAATCTCAAAAGTTCTGCTATACGTTTTGTTAGGCTAAGGTGCGAGGCTACATCATACTTAACAGGCGAAACCCCGCACCTAGCTCTAGCTTATACCACAAAGGATTTACACTAATACACTGCCTGCAAACTTCCAAGCTTGCGACAATTTGAAAAAACAAACAAAACAAAAACAGCCTCACAAGAAGGCACATTCTTATTTCTGTATTCATTCATTTATTTCTTACAAGTTCCTGATCAGAGAAGACATTGCTTAAAAGTTAAGTGGAGGAAGAAACAGATTCATAAAGTGTCCCACCTCTTTCCCTCCTATCTGGCGTTTCCCTTCGAAAAATACAGCTTAATCACCAAACATAAATCAGTGAGCACCGTCAGTTTCCGTCCTGTCCCTGCGAGGCAAACAGCAGGGAGTTTGTAGCTTGTGGGGAAACTGGCTGCAGAAATGCAACCCTACAAGTGTCTAGTGATTTTTTTAAAAAGGTGTAAAGAAGTGCGAGAAAGCAACAATCGGATTTACACGAGAATGCCATATACACACTTCTCTGTGTCTATTTGTTTGAGAAATGACCAATGCACTCTTTAACCACAGACTTTAGCACGGGGCTGCTATCCAGAGAAATACGTTCAGACGTTCCCCTGAGGATGTTACAGCGGCTGGCTTTTCTGTTCCCACACAACATGGACCTAACACCCAAAGGTGGTGCGTGCAATTTCGAGTGACAGCAAAAGGAACGGGCTTCTGAGCTTGGGAGTTTGCTGAGTGGATCCCGTCCCTTATGGCAAGCTGCTCCATGCCAGGGCAACCAACCAGCCCCTTGGCAGTCAAACCTCTCCCACTCGCCTGTCCCCCTCCCTACGTCCATTGGCCAAAGCTTAGCTCACTCACCTCAGCGCTGCAGCCGCGGGCAGGTGGAAAGAGGCCCCCTAGGAGCTGCTGCTATAGGCGCCGTTGCCCAGGCTGCAGGGAATCCTAAAGCGCCTTGCTCCGTGGCCACTTTCCCAACGCACGCGAGCCATTCACTTCACACGCGCGCCGCAGCCTCATTCACAGCGTCTCGCTCATCTCCGATGGAGCTGCTGCTGCGGCGGCGGCGGCGGCACTGACTCACGAGAGGGACTTGCTCCGGTCGCGCTCCGCCTGGGTCCTAGCGCCATAAAACACACGCCCGGGGAGCTTTACAGGCTCGCACCAAGCAGCCCAGATACTTCGGGAAAGTCCCCTGAAGGTGCTGACTGACTCGGAAGGATCGCACGCGGGTTTGAGGCTGCCCGCAGCTTTCCCGCCGTCCCGCTCGCCCGCCTTGCTTCGCTCGGGATAGGGATTCGCAGGCACGTGCCGACTCCTGGCTCACGCGGGGGGATTAAGAGAAATACAGGCAACTGCCTCAGGGGGCCTTCCCGACTTCTGATAGGAGGAGGTTGGACGTAGCGCCCACGAAGACCTCCAGAACCACCCACACCACTCCGCACATATGAGAGGCGAAAGCAAAAGTCGGATAGTTACATTCTAAGCGCCCTTCACTCATGAACTTGGATGAATATCCAAATTCGCGCCATATTTAACTGGGCAACTTTTAGTTTTAGTGCCCCCTCCTAACATTCACTGAAACAGCCCCTGTTGATGGCCTCTAGTGAGACGAGTGACCGTCTATTATAAAATACGTACCCTGTAAACAAGAACCATCCCAATTTATGTGGAAGAGCTAATAGTTAAGGGTCCTTAATTAAGGAGCAGTGCATTAGTTTTGTAAAGAGCATTCATAAATAATGAGTGTCAGAATAAGCTAGTAAGTAAGCGCGAAAGATTCTGAAATATGCAGTAAATTTACTGAGGGAAAACTGAGGATACTGATGTTGAATCCTTCGTCACCATCTCTCCCCCCCACACAAAAAAAGATGCAACAGGCCAAATTGCAAACTGAAACTTTGTCACTTTTGGAATGTAGGAATGCCATACTGAGCAGCCAACACCAGCCAATAGCAACAGTAAGAAGTTTGCTCAAAGACAACTGGGAATGTTGTATTAGTAAGTGAATGAATAGCCAATTTATTATTCAGAAATTGCTAATCATAGTTAACTAGCCATACACAAGATATACGATGGCAAATTCTAAAGTTCTGAAAAGTATGCCAGACTAAATGGACCTTTGGTCGGATCTGGAAGGGTTCTCCTTAGGTATTTACGTACAACTTCCAAAATAGTAAGAAATTCAATCTGCTTCATGCATCAGAGCAAGCAGAGCTTATGCCACAATAAACCAATTAATTTCCATGATACCAACACATACTTGGTACTATAGCAATAGCAAATTGCATAATTTATCAATAACAAAGCAATAAATCATGCCTTCAGACTGAATGCTGAAACACATTTTACAGGCCATATTTGTTTGATTTCTCTGCCAGCAACAAAGGTGGATAAGGTATCCAAAAGGAATGCAGGCCTGATACTATCAACCAATCTTATGCAGAGACTGCTGCCCACTTTACACTTCCATAGAACATAATGGTTGTCCCTGCATACCTGCAGTGATGTGCTTGCTACAGAAAATCACTTCTATGTGGCTGGGGCTTCATATCGTTATGTCTAGAACTGACTTCTCAGAGGAATTCATTATAAGTGCCATCGCCAGTACTGGAGATGTAATGTTGGCCTGTATAGTTCTCATGCAATTAGTCTGAACCACATGAGAAGTCAAAACCAGGTAGTATCACAGCTGCAAGGAACGTCAAGCACATGATAATTTTCTGTGCCAATTATTCCATATAATGTTTAATACAAACATTAAGCTGGCTCTTCTTTCACAGGACACAGTTGCAAAATATTCCATTTTACAATATTTTATGGCAACTATACTGAAAATAAAAGCATATTTCCAATGTGCTATGGTTTTTTTTAAAAAAGAAAAGAAATGGCAACAGGTCACAGCTAAATGTATACTAGATATGTAAACAGAAAAAGCAAATAACAAGAGAGTCCTGATGAGAAACACAGCATAACTTGGACCCTCTTGCTTTAAAACAGAGAGGACTCAGTTTGTGATCCTAAATTCAAATGTATATGTGATTTAACATGTCTAATTCCATCCAGCAGAGGGAAGTGTTGTGAGATGAGTACTGTATCATTTAACTCTAGCAAGACTGAAACAGGTAATTTAAACAGATTGGAGGAGGAGAGCATAATCCCATTTTTAATTCTGGAGTGACGCTCACTCAAAACTTAAGTATGACCGAAGCAGATTCTCAGAATATAATTATGAGTTTGAGTCTCATTTGCATGTATTCTGTTCTTGCTTTTCTACCATTCAGCTTCCTTCCTCTTAGCCAGAACCAGGCTTACCAGAAGATAATGACGTGACTAGATAATTTTATCACTATATACCTGCTGATATTGTCATAATGTATGGTACATATGCCCTCATCTCAATGAATCTGAGCAAATAAGGAATACATGTTTCTTGATTTATGGACACTGCTAGACAGCCATGCAGATGTTTAATGTCTGCATGAAGTATATTAAGACAGGGTTTCTCAGAATGTAGAAGAAAACAAATAAAAGAATTCCAAATCTGTGTAATGTTAAATAGTGCAACGGCAATTTATGTTTCATACAACAGCATGTTTATATCTCTTCTCCTGAATAATTACAGTCTTCTTAAGACACAGAAGTGGGTTTGGGATTCTGTATGATTAAATGAAGCACTCATGATTTTGAGAAAGACTGCTTAACAGCTGTGTGCACATCAACAACTCTGCATAAGGTGTTGGGCCAACCACCAGAAGGAAAGGACACAATTATGTAAGCAAATAGCTGGTGAATTAATATGCATGCCCAAGATGATCAGAAGTCTGGAAAGAATAGTGGTACATTCAACAAGACTCAATTTCATTGTTATTATAGTACACTTATGTCCCACCTTCCTTCCATTATAGAACTCAAGGCAAAATATGTGTGGTTTTTTTGGGGGGGGCTCCCATCTAACCACTGGCTGGACCCAGACCTCCTTAGCTTCAGCGTAAGGTGAAGGTACATGACATGTGGGAAGTGCCATTAGAGGAACAACATGCTATAAAAAAACTCCACAGGCTGTTGTTAATGAGCTAATGTTCCAAATAAAAGGGATGTGATGGTAGAAAGCATTAAAGCAGGTGTTGGAACCTTTGACCCTCCAGATGTTGCCAAACAATAACAACAAGCATAGCCAATGGCCAGGGTTGAAGGGAGTTGTAGCTCAGCAACATCTGAAGAGCCAAAGGTTCCCAACACCTGCATTAAGTACTACATTTGCAGGTAAATAGATGGTTTACAGAGAGCCAGTGTTGTGTAGTGGTTAAGGTGTTGGACTACGAGGAGACCAGGGTTCAAATCCCCACACAGCCATGAAGCTCACTGGGTGACCTTGGGCCAGTCACTGCCTCTTAGCCTCAGAGAGAGGCAATGGTAAACCCCCTCTGAATACCACTTACCATGAAAACCCTATTCATAGGGTCGCCCATAAGTCAGAATCGACTTGAAGGCAGTCCATTTCATTTTTCAGATGGTTTATGTGCTACAAGGACACATTGGTGTGATGGAGATGTGCATGTTTGCAGAGCTTGGAAATGTTACTTTTTTAAACTACAACTCCCATCAGCCCCAGCCAGCATGGCCACTGGATTGGGCCAATGGGAGTTGTAGTTAAAAAAATTAACTTTTCCAAGCTCTGCATGTTTGTTAGCCTTCCTCAGTCTGGTGACCTCAAAATGTTTTGGACTATATCTGTTTGGGGTTGATGGGAGTTGTGGTCCAAAACATCTGGAAGATGTGAAGATGGGGAATGGTGCGCTATACAGACACCAGCCTGGATTAAAAGGGAAAAAATGGGGAATATATAAGAAGGTTATTGGGGAAGGTTAAAAAAGGGGGAAAGGAAACATGAGGGAGAAGCAGGAAGCATCATAGTACTTACCATTCTTGCTTGCTTGGAATAGGTTGCTGTGAATGGATGATAAATCCGCATCTCAAAAGAGAAAAAGGCTGCATAAAATATTGATGGGAAAAAGGTTTGGTGTGGTGAATATGCTGTATCACTGTTAGAATCCTTTGAAATTAGGGATGTATTATACAAACTCTAGCAATCCTCAGCAATTATGGTTTGGGTAAGCAGGTAGGGAGCAAATAAAAAAAATAAGATGGTAATATGTGGGTTTTATTTTAAACTCCTACACCTGGAATGCTTATGTAATATATGTAATGGCAAGACAGGTCTGCCCATTTCTGCTTTTATATTCTAATTTTAAACACACATGCAAAACTAATTAATGGTGATTTTCCAGACTTGGCTTCCATTTTGACTACTTTTTTCATTTTAACAATGAATATTGACTTGTTCAATGCAAAATCTACATGCTTTTCAATTTCAGTAGGAAAGAGCTAAGCACCTACTTAAATGGTGAAATCAATGGGACTTAAATGTTACAGAAAGAGACATTATTTTGGAAATAAGAAGGTAGCTAGCTAATGTTTTATGGCACACTAGGATCCATTCTGGACCCGGTTGTGCCAAGCACACTGTATTGTAGAAATTCTGACTGCTTTGCATTTATAATTATTATGGGTTGTTTGTTTTGACTGTCTTTATTGTTCTTATTGTATGACAAGCAGGCACACACCCCACCTGTTTTCTACAGAAGAACCAGATGAGAGATATCCTGTGTAGCCTTCCCTTCTCATTTCTCCTCCTTACTCCCAGACCAGGAGGTGTTTGGAGTTGTGGAGGTTCATCTTTTCTGGCAGACAGGAACCCAGTCTGTACTTTCCTTTCACCTTTCCTTAGTATGGTCTTAGTGTAGGTGAATTAGCTAGGCAATGTGAGAAGTCCAGGTCCTGGGTAGGCAAAAATGTAACCAACTCCACAGAATTCAAATTAAAAGAGCAAATGTATTTAAATCAGTGTAAGATAATGGAAGAAATAAGAAGCTGCTTTAAAAGAAAGCAAAGATATAGTCACTAACTGAACTAGTAACTTACAAAATATCCTGAGGTGATGTTCAAACGAAGACAATTTGTAGAAGGCATTCAATGGAGAGACAAAGAACATTAGAGAACTTACTTGTTTTGTTTCTGGAGATTAAGGGTGGAGGCTGGCCAGGTAAGAAAGGGACCAACCAATCAGGAGAAGCCAGCTCTCCTTGTCATCCCTGAGATTTATTATGTATATAGAAGAGAATTTGATCATTAATGCTTGTCAGTGGGACAAGAGGTATGAATGGGACCTATCTCCTCTGGAATTTGCCTTTTTCACAGCTGCCACACACTGTGACAACATCTTTATTAAGCTATCCACTACAACCCCAAGGTCTCATTCCTGGTCAGTCACTGCCAGTTCAGACCCCATTCGTGTATATGACAAATTAAGGATTTTTTGCCCCTATATGCATCAGTTTATGCTTGTTTACATTCAACTGCATTTGCCATTTTACCACCAATTAACTCACTCAGTTTGGAGAGATCCTTTGTGAGCTCTTTGTTTTAACCACCATGACCAATTTAGTGTGATCAGCATACTTGGCCATCTCACTACTCACCTCTAACTCTAGATTGTTTATGAACAAGTTTAAAAGCATAGGTCCCAATACTGATCCTTGGGGGACTCCACTTTCTACATCCGTCCATTGGGAGAACTGTCAATTTATTCCTACTACCTGCTTCCTGTTATATAACCAGTTCCTGATCCATAAGAGGATCTTCCCTCTTATTCCCTGACTGCTAGGCTTACTCAGGAGTCTTTGGTGAAATACCTTGTTGAAAGTTTTTGAAACTCCAAGTACACTATGTCAGCTGGATCGGCTCTATCTATATGCTTTTTATGTACATAATATTTTGAAAAAAAGACAAGGGTGGTTGTCCAGTTCTAGGCAAAGAATCTGAACCGAACAAAAAGTTTAGAACTAAGAGGTGATCGGTATTTAAAACCTCAATTTTACATGGCATTTCCCTATTCTTGTTCCTGTAGAGTTCATCGTGCCTGACAATCTAGATGTGGCAGGGGTTCTTAGTAGCTTATTGCAGGGTTGGAGTAGAATGCCAAGTGGACAGGTATGTTTAGAGTTTATCTGCAGTCATTTGGAACTGAGAGTTCAGTATTTCTGCCCTTCATCCCAGTACACATATGATAAGTGAGGCAAGGACAGAACTCATCCATGCACAGCTGGAATGTTCTGTTTGAAGATCAGTTTAAAATCAGAGCTTGATCTTCAAGAGAGGCGGCGAAAGGAATTTTAATCTGCACTTTTGTTTTGAGTGTGCTATACTCATGAGGACACAGGAAATGTACTTACATAGAAAAGGACAATGGAGTTTGTGAGTCTGCCTAAATATTTTTGTTACATTATGTTTTGGAATATTCAGAACTGGAAACTCCAAAAAGAAGAGCTGTGTTAGCCAGCATTCATAACTACAGCTGGATATTCATTATGATTCACTAGAGTTAATGTGAGCACTGCCATTCAGGGCTAGTAAGCAGACTTGCATAGAATAAGGAGTTTTGCCTCTGTTCTAAAAACCTGATCACTGATTCTTCAAGCACACCTGACTTCCCTTTATGTTGATTTCCTCTAATATTATGTTGATTTGCTCTTTGCCTAATTTTGATTTTTACATGGTATAAGATTATGATTGAAGGAGCAGTTATTTGACACGTATGTTTGCTCTTTTTAACTTGACAAATCATCCAAGTCTATATTATTCTAATTTTGAGAAGCTTTTTATTCAGCAACATAAATAGAACACAATATACACTATAAACTACATTTTTGTGTGTGTTATGTCTTATAACCCTCTGTTTTTACTATTTCAGTTACTACTGTTCCTATTCTGCTATGAGTTTATACAGTACATCCTAGATACTAGTGTTCAACCTACAGGCATACTTTTTAACTGGACATCTAGTTTTGGGAAGTTCTTAGCTGGGGTTTTCTCTGGGGACCAAAAGGAGGGATATAAGTATTTCAATAATGTAACTGAAATAGACAGCAATTATCCCTCATCATGCAAATGTAGTGCCATGGAAATAAAGTGAGCACCAGCCTGGAATTGTACCTGGACCTACATCTATGGCAGCCTTCTCCAACATCGTGCTTTGCAGATGTTTTGGACTGCAGTTCTCATCAGTCCAGTAAGCATGGCCGGTGGTCAGAGATGAGGGAGGTGAATCTATGAAGTTGTTGACCCTGGAGGATGGAATTTCAAGTTAAATTGTTTGACTCATATGTAGCACCTGTAGTTTCTGAATGTATTTCTATTTTATTTCACCTTGGAAAATAGATAACGTCCCCGCATCACTATCCTATTAATAATAATTTCTGATCCGCCCTTCACCATGAGTTCCCAGGGTAGGCTACAACTATTTTTAAAATACAATATTAAAAAAAAAATTAAAGAAAATCTATCTGTCTATCTATCTATCTATCTGTCTGTCTGTCTGTCCGTCCGTCCATCTGTCCGTCCGTCCGTCTGTCTATCTGTCTATATGCATGTGCACAAATCTCATCTTTATCTCCTTCATTCATCTGATGAAGTGGACTCTATCCGCAAAAGTTTTTTTCCCTGTAAGAAACTAACATGACTAACATTTCATAATTTATCTGTACATAAAGACACAATAAAAGCCCTGCTAAATCAGACTATAGTCCTACCTAGTCCAGCATCCTGTTTCCTATCATTCCTATATGTTTTAAAGTGCTTTTAGTGTTTTTGTATGTCGCCCTGGCCTCTTCTTGGAGAAAGGACAGGATATAAATTAAATAATTAAATAAATATAGTGGCCAACCAGAAGCCTCTGGAAAACCCACAAGAGAGGACCACAAGCAGGACATAAAGGCAATAGTTCTGCCCTGTTGTTGCTCTCCAGTGACTGGGACCAAGAAATTTACTGCCTCTGAAACCTGGAGGTTGCTTACCATGGCTACTAGCCATTGATAGACTTTTCCTTATGCATGAGAGTTGTTACTTTACTAGAATAACTTGACAAATAGGGCCATGGGGCTGTCACCGGCCCGACACATAGGGCAGGGCACACTCTCGATTTGGTTTTTGTTCCAGATGGAGGAAGGGGTGGTCTGCAGATAGGGGGAGTGGATGTCACCCCATTGTCATGGTCAGACCATGTCTTGGTGAAGTTTAGACTTACAGCTCCGATCCTCCCCTGCAGGGGTGGTGGACAGATTAAGATGGTCCTCCCCTGGAGACTAATGGAATCCACTGGATTCCGGATTGCCCTAGGGGAGTTCCCAGTAGACAGAGCAGGTGGCCCTGTTGGATACTGTGCAACAGTGAGGCATGTCAGGCTCTTAACAGGGTTGTCCCTGACTGCCCTCTCTGGCATTTTGGAGCCCGGTTTGCACCTTGGTACACCAGTGAACTAAGGGCAATGAAGCAGTCTGGATGATGGCTAGAGTGCAAGTGGCGAAAAACGTACTGAGACTGATTGGGCATGAGTACAACACCATAACCATGCCTACTGTGTGGCAGTGAGGGTCGCAAAGAAGGCCCACTTCTCTGCCACCATAGCATCCTCAAATAGCTGTCCAGTTTTAGATCCTTCAGAGGCCCACTGTGAATTGTTTGGAAAGCACTTTTAGGGTAAAGTTGCTTGCCTCCATAGCAATCTTGATACTCCATCCATATCTATTGTAGTCCACAGTGAAGTGTCTAGTGCAATGTCTGCTGCAACTTCTTGGGATGGGTTTCAGCTGATACAACCTGATGATATGGACAAGGTGCTTGAGATGATGCGTCCAGCAACATGTCCTCTCAACTCTTATTTATTTTTATTTATTTATTTGTTTCATTTTTAGACCGCCCATAGCTAGTAGCTCTCTGGGCGGTGTACAAAACAGATTAAAAATACAATATTATAATAAAATCAATCACATATATCAACAACAATATTAAAATAGAACGTAGACATAAACATTAACATTAAAAACATTAAAAAGCCTGGGAGTACAGCCAGGTCTTAACCTGGCGCCTAAAAGAAAGCACCGTAGGCGCCAGGCGTATCTCTTCAGGTAAGCTGTTCCACAATTCGGGGGCCACTACAGAAAAGGCCCTAGATCTGGTAACAATCCTCCGGGCATCCTGGTGAGATGGTACCCGGAGGAGGGCCTTAGATACTGAACGAAGTGAACAGGTAGGTTCATAGCGGGAGAGGCGTTCCACAAGGTACTGTGGTCCCACACCGTGTAAGGCTTTATAGGTCAAAACCAGCACCTTGAATCTGGCTCGGAAACAAATAGGTAGCCAGTGCAAACGGGCCAGGACAGGTGTTATATGCGCAGACCGATTGGTCCTCGTCAATAGCCTGGCTGCCGCGTTTTGCACCAGCTGAAGTTTCTGAACTGTCTTCAAGGGCAGCCCTACGTAGAGTGCATTACAGTAATCCAATCTAGAAGTTACCAGGGCGTGAACAACTGAAGCGAGATCGTCGCTGTCCAGATAGGAGCATAGTTGGGCTACTAAACGAAGATGGTAAAATGCATTCCGAGCCACCGAGGCCACTTGAGCCTCAAGCGACAAGGAAGGGTCAAAAAGGACCCCCAAACTACGAACCTGTTCTTTCAAGGGGAGTGTAACCCCATCTAGAACAGGATGAACATCCACCATCCGGGCAGGGAAAGAGCTCACCAACAGTGTTTCAGTCTTGTCTGGATTGAGTTTCAGTTTATTAGCTCTCATCCAGTCCATTATCGCGGTCAGGCAGCGGTTTAGCACATCAACAGCCTCACCTGAAGAAGGTGAAAAGGAGAAATAGAGCTGCGTGTCATCAGCGTACTGATGGCAATGCACTCCAAACCTCCTGATGACTGCACCCAGAGGCTGCATGTAGATGTTAAAAAGCATGGGGGACAAAACCGACCCCTGAGGGACTCCACAATGGAGAGTCCAGGGTGTCGAGCAATGTTCCCCAAGCACTACCTTCTGGCGACGATCCGCTAAGTAGGAGCAGAACCACTGCCAAGCAGTGCCCCCAACTCCCAACTCCGCGAGTCTCCCCAGAAGGATACCATGGTCGATGGTATCAAACGCCGCTGAGAGATCAAGGAGAATCAACAGAGTCACACTCCCTCTGTCCCTCTCCCGACAAAGGTCATCATACAGGGTGACCAAGGCTGTTTCAGTGCCAAAACCGGACCTAAAACCGGATTGAAACGGATCCAGATAATCGGTTTCATCCAAGAGCGCCTGGAGCTGACCGGCGACCACCCGCTCCAAAACCTTGCCCAAGAAAGGGACATTCGCCACTGGTCTATAGTTGTTAAGAACATCTGGGTCCAAAGAAGGTTTCTTTAACAGAGGTCTCACTACTGCCTCCTTGAGACTACCAGGGACTACTCCCTCTCTCAAGGAGGCATTTATCACCTCTTTGGCCCAGCCGGTGGTTTCGGTCCTGCCAGCCTTCACCAGCCAAGATGGGCAAGGGTCCAGAGCAGATGTGGTCGCCCGCACCATTCCAAGCACCTTGTCCACTTCCTCGAGCTGCACCAACTGAAACTCATCCAATAATGAAGGACAAGGCCGCGCTCTGGACATCTCAATGGATTCTGTTATAACATCAGAGTGTAAGTCCCAACGGATGCATGCAATCTTGTCCTGGAAGTGCTCCGCGAATTCGTTACAGTGGGCTTCCGATGTTTCTTTAGTATCATGAGGGCCAGAATGTAACAGCCCACGTACTACCCTAAACAGCTCCGCTGGGCGGCAAAGAGATGATCAAATGGTGGCAGCATCTTGGCTTATTAAAGCTTGCCAAAGGGGTTTGACTGAGTGGATCCAGGGTGTGATCAACACAGTGTCACAGGACAGAGTGGTTCCAGCTGCCCTGAAAGAGGCAGTGATATGACCACTCCTGAAAGAGCCCACCCTGGACCCAATGGTTTGTGACAACTACCGCCCACGTGCAAATACCCCCTTCTTAGGGAAGATGATTGAGAGGGTTGTGGCGCACCAATTGCAAGTACTTTCGGATGGAACAGATTATCTTGACCCATTCCAATCTGGATTCAGGCCCGGTTACGGAATTGAATCAGCCTTGGTCACCCTGATGGATGATCTTTATCAGGATAAAGGCAGGGGGAATGCGACCCTGTTATTCTTACTTGATTTCTCGGCAGCTTTTGATACTATTTTATTTATTTATTTATTTAAAATATTTCTATCCCACTCTGCTACCCCACAATGGGCCACTCAGGGCAGCTTACAATAAAATCACACACATACATAATAAAATTATGCAGAATAAAAACACAAGACAAAACAATAAGTTAAAATACATCAAATACAATTATTTTAAATACATAAAATACAATAAGCATATATATACAAACCAACTCAGCAACCTACATGTATATATATATATATGAGTACATATTTGGGGAAACAATAGTAAAAACCACAAGATAAAAATTAAAAAAGAAAAATTAAAAATAGAAAACTTACAGACGGTGTCAGACTCACCCATCAGATCCTCTCAAAGGCTCTCCGGAACAAGATAGTTTCTACGAGTTTCTGGAAAATCATCAGGGAGGGAGCAGAATGGGCTTCTTGAGGCAGCGAACTCCAAAGCCTAGGAACCCAGCGGCATCACTAGCGGGAGTGTGGGGGGGTGCGGACCTCCGGCGCGCGCCCTCCCAGGTGCATGGATGGGGGTGGCTGGTCTTGCTTGCGTGCATGCCGGCTTCACCGCCAGCAAGCGGGCACCTGCTGTCGGTCTCGCCCGCCTGCCTCTGAGGAGGAGTTGGCTGTGCCGACCCAGAGCGCTTCTCGGCTCCTTTGCCAGCCAACGGCACGGGGCAGTGTGGCTCTGGGTGTTACCCCCCTCAGGGTGTCACCCGGGTGCGGTCCGCACCCTCCACACCCCGGTAGTGACACCCCTGTAGGAACCACAACTGAAAAGACTTTCTTGCACATGCCTGTCAGTCTGACTTCTTTAATTCCAGGTCCACAGAGGAGACCAGAGGCAGATGATCTTAAATCCGGAGCAGGAGCATATGGGTGCAAGTGGTCCTTCAGATACACTGGTCCAAGGCCATTTAGGTCAAAGCCAGCACTTTGAATTGGGCCCAGAAACAAACTGGGAGCCAATGGAGTCAGTAAAGCACAGGAGTAATATGCTCCCTGCACTGTGCTCCAGTTAACATTCTGGCTGCAGCATTTTGAACCAACTGTAGTTTCCAAACCATTTTATAATAATAATAATAATAATAATAATAATAATTTATTTATTGGTCGCCTATCTGTCCAGGTTAGTGGACACTCTAGGCGACTTACAATAACAAAAAGCTATACATAATATACATATACAAAAACAAACCACAGTCCTAAACAATTTAAAACCAATTTCCAATTAAAACATCATTAAACAAAAAAAAGCAGCACACAAAAAAACAAACAAAAAACAAACAAACACCCAGGCCACCCCAGCCAGCCGGCTTATGTATCCCTCCAGAGAGGGACAGGTGGTAGCAATCAGTCCCAGCTGGCTGGGTACCTGGGGCCTGGTCCTGCAGGATGCAGGTCTGCCAGGCAGAAGTCCCACAGGGAAGGGTGGTGGAGGTGGTGATCCCACAGCAGCAGCAGCAGCAGCAGCAGACTCTCCTTCCCTGGACGGCGATGTTCTCTTCCTGCAGGCCCTGGGTCTCCCAGGCCACCCCAGCCAGCCGGCTTATGTATCCCTCAAAGGCAGCCCTATGTAGAGTGTGTTACAAAAGTCAAGCCTCGATGTCACCAAAGCATGTGTCACTGTGGCCAATGCTACTACTGACCATGGTACCCTTCTGAGTCGACTTAGTGAGATGGGTACCAGAGGCACTGTTTTACAGTGGTTCCAATCCTATCTCCAGGGTCATTTTCAGAGAATAGCATTGGGTGATTGTCTTTTGGTCTCCTGGCAGTTGTGCTGTTTAACATCTATATGAAGCCCTTGGGAGCAGTCATCAGGAGATTTGGGGTGAGGTGTCTGCAGTACGCTGATGATACCCACTCTGTGTCTCTGTAATATCTGAACTGGGAAGGGCTATGCAAGTCCTGAACTGGTGCCTGGACTCGTTGGTGAGCTGGATGAGGGCCAATAAACTGAGTCTGAATCCTAGGAAGATGGAGGCGTTGTGGGTTAGTGATTCCTGAGTTTGGATAATAGGTCAGTTTCCTACTTTGGATGGGGTTGTACTCCCTCTGAAAGAGCTGGTTTGTAGTCTGGGAGTGCTCCTGGATCCATCTTTGTCGCTAGAGGCCCAGGTGACCTCAATGGCTAGGAGTGCCTGGTAAGACAGCTGCAGCCATTTCTGGACTGGGATAGCCTGACTACTGTTATCCATGCACTGGTAATCTCCATGCTGGGTTACTGTAATGTGCTCTATGTGGGGCTGCCCTGGAGGTTGGTGCAGAAGCTGCAGCTGGTGCAAACTGCAGTGACGCGACTGCTCATTGGGGCAGGGTGTTACCAAAATGTCACCCCTCTGCTGAAAGAATTGCACTGGTTGCCCATTACCTGCTTGGTTAATTTAAAGGTTCTGGTTTTGGTGTACAAAACCCTATACAGCTTTGGCCCAGGATACCTGAAAGACCATCTTATCCCTTATATGCCCAGTCGATCACTGCGCTATGCAGGTGAGGACCTCCTACAGATACCATCTTATCAGGAGGTCTGTTCCGCACAACATAGGAAGTGTAGTGGCATCTACCCTTTGGAAACCCCCCTTAAATATTAGAACAGGTGCCATTCCTGTTATCTTTTCGGTGCCTATTGAAGACCTTCCTTTTTCAACAAGCTTTTTAAGTAGAGACCTTATCCCAGTCTATGTCTGTGTTGGAATTGCTTTTTAAGATGTTTTTAAAGCTTTTTAAAAAGATGTTTTAAAAGATTTTTTGTTTTAATATGTTTTTAAAGGTGTTTTGTTTAATATGTTTTAAAGCTTGTTTTTATTATGGTTTTTAGTGTTTTTGTGTGCCACCCTGGGCTCCTACTGGGAGGAAGGGTGGGATATAAATTTAATAAATAAATAAGTTGAATTCTTGTGCCTGAGGAATTTTTCCACTGAAATATGATGGATAAGTTACTATGACATTCAAGTTCCCTACATATTCCAGCACCATTTTGAGCAGTAGTGGTCAGAGAGGCAGGGCAGGGTTGGGTGGGGCTGCTTACATCATGGGCCCCAAGGAGGACCTTTGGCAAGATTGGGAGGATGAAGAGTAGATTGCAGATGTTGGGAAAAGAGATGGGGAAATCCCCGGTGAGACACTTCCAGAACCCTCTGGCAGCTCCATGTCTAGTGAGGTTAATGTCGCCAGTCACTCCCCCTCATTTCTGACAACTGAGGAGGAATCCTCCCTGGCATGCAGCCCAGACCTAGCTGATGAAGAAATAGAGCCAGGCCAGAGTGATATGATGAGTTCAGAGGGAATGCTGACAATCTCTCCAAGGTCACTCCGGCTGAAGAAAAGACTTCTTCAGTTAGACAAATTTCTTTCCACTCTTAGAAGGAACTCCCATCTTGCAGCACAAACTAGAAAGTGCTAGAGTAACTAATGCAAGTAGAGTGCCTGCCCACCTCTCATATTTATTTATTTATTTATATTTAGCTGGACGTGATAAAGTTGTTGCGACACCGTCTGCTGTTGCTTCCACATGCCTGGTCTGTTCTTGACATGCCTAGCTGGTTCCTGTTCTGTATCCTGAGATATGCCTAGTTTGCTCTGTATCCTGAATCATTCCTAGAGTTCCTGTACTGACGTCTGGAATAAAGCTTCTTATGGAACCCAGTCTTGGAGTCCTGGGTCTGCTTTTCTGCTTGGGAGCCAGGACAGCTTACCTGGCTTCCCAATGCCAGGGTCGCTTTCAGTTACCAAGAGGGGAAGGGGCCAAGTGGCGGGCAGATTGATCTGATGCAGATGCAGCAACGGGAATGGTGGGCTGGCTCTGCAGCTATGTCTGCAGTGCACCAACCTCCCCGGGACTTCACTGCTCCCTCAATATTGGGGAACCAGGAAGGAGCCACCCCACACTGTCTTGCCCCTCCAACTGCTACCGATTTTCAGATTTGTCTCTTTTATGCTCTTTTCTATTTGCTGTTGCCACTCTTTTCTGCCACTCTAATCTGTTTGTTAAAACCATCTAAGCTAGTGGCCATTACTACATCTTGTGGTAGGGAATTTCACTGTAAAATGAATAGTACTGGTAGCCATGCTTTCTGATCCAGAAGTCCCCGCCTCCTCACACCACATGAATGGCCACAATAATCAGTGGTGGATGAGGATGTACCTAGTCAGGCTCTCCTCTTCAGGCAACCTGCAGGTTCAGAGAACAATAGTCCTACCTAATGGACTAAATGGCAGATTCGGCTCCCAGTGTCTGATAGCAGCTTCAGACCCTGGGAGCCCTGACTAAAATTTAGCAAGGAACCTGTTGTCACTGGAAAAGTTCTCTTAACTGAAGACAGGTGTTAGGGTAGATACATCCTGTATACTAATAGCAAACTCATTATCTAAGTGCCAATTCTTATGGAGCCAAAATGGCACAATCCATACATGAGAGGGAGGTGTCAAGTATCCATGAGCTTAGGGAGAAAAAACCAAACAAACAAAAAACCAAAAGCAGCCCATTGGGGACTAAGCATGCTCATTGAGCAAGGAATGATGATACCTGAGGTAAAGGGAGATTGGAATGGAGTATCCTGGAAGAAGATATGGCTGGCTGGAACCCTGAATAAGAAAGAGTGTTCCACATTGCAGGCCACACATCATCCCTGAAGAATAGACAATATATTGAGTGATCCAGTACCTGTCCTTTCTTAGCATAAAATGCCTTCATGCAGATATGTTAATGTCACTTATTGTAAAGAGAAGGCCAATTCACACATTTATTTTCTTTCTACACATTGATGATCTCTGTTTGGAAACAAAGAGAAGTGTATTCTATGAAATTAGGAGTATGGCACAAGTGTTCCTTTTTCCTACAGAGTTATCAGCTGATATGAAATGATGACAAATACCAGTATACATATACAGTATTGTACAGTATATAAATATTGTAATACATAAAATAAAATAAAAAATACATGATATAATGAGATGCTATGGGCAGCAATTGTCTGATCAGTGTATTTAATTTTCAGTGGGAAAAATGCACATTGCATTCATATGATACAAAGTTTCTTTTTCCCATGCAACAATTATGGGGCCAAAGGGGATGGGGGACTGTGGAGAAGAAGGAAAAACGGGAGGAAATGCTCTCTCTAGGCTCTCCTGAAAGCGCCTTCCTCTACTAAATTTTTAAATTGCTTTTTTAAAAAATGTGTTTTTAAATTTGTATATTTGTTTTTAATGTTTTAATTGTTGTAAAGGCAAGTTGACTTTAGACATCTAGTAGCTTCGGAATAAATGAGAGGAATGGACTATTTGCCTCTTTTGCCAGCTTTGTGCTATTGATTATTGTGCTATGGCGCAGTACCTCTGGTAAGTACAGAAATGTAAATATAATCTCCTGGTTAGTATCATGTATTAATTTGCTCATGGCTGCAATACTCGTAACATCTCCCCCATATTAATATACCACTGAGACTTAACTTAAAGTACTGCATCTGGTCAAATAAAAAGGTACATTGTCAGTACAACCTGAACATCTACTTAGGAGTAAGTACTACTGAGTTCAATGAGACTTACTCTAAGGTAAATGTATATAGGACTGCAGACTGAGTGGGCCATAATGCAATAATCATTTTCTAAGTTTTGTTTGCATGTATTTAATTTGTTTCCATTTGTTCTGTTCCATGGTTAAGACAGGTAACTGAAAACCTGAGCATTAACTCTCACATTACAGATAAATGAGTCATATTGCCCACTCATTAAATTGCTATTGTAATTCCCTGTCTTTCTTAACTATTTCTGCCATATGAATCCATACTATAATAAATATGTGCACAGTTGAACTGGGCCACAATCAGAAAATCAATCTCCCACTTGATTTCCTCTGTAACAGATTGCAATCCAGACAAAGCCATGGTAGGAATACCCAGTCTGGATGAACCAGATATCTCCATTTGGACTGTAATGAAGGGGACAATGATGATGCAATTCATTATTACACATAGGACAATATAACTCCCATAGTGGAAGAAAATTGAATCAATGTTATGAAGGGTGTCATTTGTATTTGATGGTGTCATAAAGCAAGGCAACAAGTATAAAAAGCATTCAAGATGAAATGTGCCAGTCAGCAGTGAGGCTTGACTGTTCTTAACTGAAACATCTCAAAATAATTAACAGGCAAAGTATCCACTGACCTGACCATCTGGTAATTGTACTTCCGAAACATACAAAAGGCCTGAAGCCATATAGGTCCTTGTCAGCAACAATAGTTTATCATTCCAGTGCTGGCTATTAGCAAGTTGTTGCCTGCTCAGAGCAGAGTACATAATCTGTTTAAAACATGAGCCATGCTGTGAAACTGGAAACAAAACAGCATGATGCTGGCAAGGATAGACAGCTAACCCAATACTTTCACTGTGTGATTATATTTCAAAGTTGCCATATTACATCCTAGGTAAGTAACCATTTCAAAGAAGGGTCCTGGAGCTCAAAGCTGAGCATTTAACATTCCCTGTCTATGATTTAGACCACCACCCATTTCCTCCTGTCCATAACATATTCCTTCACTGCAGGCACAAGTGTGGGTTGTATGAGGTCCTCAGTGATTTATTTATTTATTTTATTACATTTATATCCCACCCTTTCTTCCAGAAGGATCCCAGTGATGAGTACGTGAAAGCAAAACTGTCACAGTGACCAATTTAACAAGGCGGAGTTGGTGATAAAACATACATCCTGGCACTGGTAGGCTAATTAACACAGGAAGTGTAATTTTTAAAAAAAATGTTATTTATCTGACTTTAAGGTGGCCATACTTAATTAAAGGAACATCAAAGGGAAACTCCAGCAGAAAACAGCTGAATTACAATTTATAGAATCATAGAATCATAGAATAGCAGAGTTGGAAGGGGTCTATAAGGCCATTGAGTCCAACCCCCTGCTCAATGTAGGAATCCAATATAAAGCATACCCAACAGGTGGCTGTCCAGCTGCCTCTTGAATGCCTCCACCGTTGGAGAGCCCACCCCCTTCCTAGGTAATTGGTTCCAATGTTGTACTGCTCTAACAGTTTGGAAGTTTTTCCTGATGTTCAGCTGAAATCTGGCTTCCTGTAACTTGAGTCCATTATTCCATGTCCTGCACTCTGGAATGATCAAGAAGAGATTCTGGCCCTCCTCTGTGTGACAACCTTTCAAGTACTTGAAGAGTTATATCATATCTCCCCTCAGTCTTCTCTTCTCCAGGCTAAACATGCCCAGTTCTTTCAGTCTCTCCTCATAGGGCTTTGTTTCCAGTCTCCTGATCATCCTTGTTGCCCTCCTCTGAACCTGTTCCTGTTTGTCTGCATCCTTCTTAAAGTGTGGTGTCCAGAACTAGATGATTATCAGATAATTCAGTTCTATTATATGTGGCTTAAATAGATTACAGATTTGTTTTTTGTTTGTTTGTTTTAAATCATACCACATATGTTAATGCCAGGATGATTCTGTTATCACCAATGCTGCCTTGTTACTTAGTCACAACAAATATTTTGCTTTCAGGTAACCATCACTGTCCTTATTACATTTCATTTCCCTCTGAACTCACTTTTCAGCCCTGCCAATGTGCATATATACTTCCAATTCAGAATTTATTTCCCAATTTAAAATTATGCTTCATGCACCTGATGAAGTGGGCTACAGACAACAAAAGCTTATGTACCAAAATAAATGTGCTAGTCTTTAAGGTGTCATAAGACTTTTTGTTGTTTTTGCTACAACAGGCTAACACAGCTTCTCTTCTGGAAATTGTACCAAGAGTTTAGTTCATCTCATTAGCATTCCATTATGCAAGTCTCTGGCAGGCTAATCATGACAGCTGTTCTTCTGTTGTTTATTCTCAGCACAGAGCAATTTTGTTATCAACATATTATTTTAATTAAAGTAGGAAATCCACAAGAAGGAGAAGTGAGGACTATTCTTCCAAGATGATCAGCCAGGCAGGTGGGCTCAGCTCAGAGATCTAATTCATAGAAAGTGGGGCCACCCTTCCTGTTACATAAAAGATATTTACAATTGGAAATAATTCCCAGTGATTTATTAATATAAGTAAACCAATAGAATTTATTATTACAATGTTACAATGGGACCTGCACAAAAAATGTTGTAGGATATCATCACCCCTAGCAGGAGGCTTCCTGTTCAGGGTTGCAGCCAACCAGCTATGTCCTCCTCCAGGATGCTATAAGGTAGATGTAGGGACCATGTGGTCCTTCAGATTTTTTTTTATACTACAACTCCCATCATCCCTGATCATTGGCCATGCTAGCTGGGCTGATGGGAGTTGGAGTTCAACAAACCTATGGAGGGCAATGGAATCATCATCCCTGCAGGAAGGGGCTGAAGTAGGACATTCCACTTCCACTCCCCCATTTCCTGTTTTTCCTTTCCTACTACACTAAACATACAGTGGTTAGTGAGTTTGCTCAGTCACATGTTTACCCCACCACCCCACCCTAAAAACTCTGCAGTTTCCCCCCCTAAAGGTTCTTCTTCGTCTTCTTTTTTGGTACATCTGCAAATACTGAGGTTCACTAGTCATGCTGATCTCTCTCTATATATATATACTCATACCCTTGATCAATGTTCTGTGAGCACCATCACAAAATGGTTGCTATGGGCAGTAAAAAAAGAGGTGACTGTATTCTGTATCAGTGAGTTCTAGCACCAAAAAAGCACTGACAGGTTCTTCATAAAACTTGTAAATGCTCAGAGTCTACTGATTGTGGTTAGGGCCTCACAATCTTTTATTTATTTCACTCCCATTGTTTAGGATTGGATGTTTCTGTCTTAGCATGAACCTTTTTAACAGGAATAACTGCTTCCATTTCTTCTTTCATTGTAATATCACTTTGAACTATTTTGCTGATATAGCATCTAATGTGTATACATGTGCATATATATGCAGGATTCCCATTTAACTGTTTGTGTTCCACTGTTTCCTGCTTGATGCTGACTTCATAGTTGGGAAACCCATATCATCTTACCTAACTTGGTGCATTAACCACTTGGTGCAATTAATGAATGTACATACTCACAGAATTTTCAAACCATATCCATTTGAGCATTCCATCCATTGCAGTTTATTCTTCCATGCTTGATTGGGCAATAGCTTCTTATTTATTTTCTTGCTGAGGTTGAGGTGGTTGAAATTGTTCCCTGATGTTACTCTTGTCTCCAGTTTAAGCACTCCCATTCCTCCCCGCCCCATTTTCATATGTCTTTTGCCCTTTCTCTTGATTTTTTTCAGATCATGAGATGGAATGAACTCTTCACCCTTGGTATTATGATTAGAAAAATTAATGGGTTTCAAAAAAAGATACACTGTTTATCTATGATATTTGCATGTCATCCCATAACATGAAATTCTCTGGGTAGCTTACAATAAATAAGTAAAAAAAACCCCTAAAATATCAAGTAAAACAAAATAAAACCCACTAAAAAGGGAGAATGACCTGTATAAATACCACAAAACAGAACTCATCACATCCCCAAAATAATAACAAATAGTTTAAAAAGACTGAGGTCAAGGTTTACCTACATTATTTAAAAGGCCTGGATGAACAGAAAGGTCTTCACCTGTTACCAAAAATATGAGCTTTGGTTGCACCCAGACTGTCACTGTTTTGTGGTATAATACCAATCACATATTGGAAATTTATGTTTGCACAGTTAAAGTGCTCTGACTCAACAAATCCCCTTTTTAAAATGTAAAAAACCCCAGATTTTTGCAGTAAGAAAAATGACAGGGAAATGTACTAAAAAGTGTGGGATATTGGTCAATTGACAAGAAGATGAATAACCTCTGCACAAACAAATAAGGATGAAATCAGGATGAATGTTCATTGCCATATAACTTCCCCACAAACAAATCAGCCTGGATGCTCAATAAAGGGCAGACATCATAAAGCTTCTGCATAAGCTTTGTGCAAGCAAATCAGGATGAATGCTCAATAAACAGGTCATCTGGAGGAACCCTTTTTTGATTATTAGACCAACGATGGTCAACTGATTAACATCTTTGTATTACTATATGTTCAGTAACTTGTTCCACCCTTGTTATGGTATTATCAATGTCCAGAAGAGTACTGTTTATGTCTGATAACTAAAATACTGCTCATGTTCCATAATGAGTAATTTACAGTTCCCAGCTGACCTTGCAGCTGGAATGTAACAGAGTGAGTCTGATGATTTAATACCATCAGGAAAGAACAACTAGAAGAACCCAGTGCCAAACATAAATTGACTTTTATATTGAATCCAAGATCTCAAGCAGTTTCTTATAGGAAGGGGTAGGCAGATACATGTTTGGTATAAGCAACATGCTTATTTAACACTTAGAAGTAAAGGGAAGGGAAACAGCTGTGGCCAGTGAAGGGTTCTTAATATGCTAGTGGAGGAATACACTTCATTTCAGACTTAGTGCTGGCCAGCAGGGATTTGGGGGCTGTGAAAACTTCAGAAAAGGTAATCCAGTAGGTGGACAGATGATGCCTGAATTGTTTGGTGAAGCTTTATATGCTTGTTGGGAGATAACAGGGAGCAGAGCCTGAGAGATATGCAGAACCCATGTGAATGTACATTCCCTCTTCAAACACTGTGATAATTTCTTCCTTCATCAGAGTTAGTGATAGAATTGTAGAGAAAACAACAAAAAGGGGAGCTGGACTTTGCTCATTGACAACTCTAGCTTTCAACCCAGGGCTAGAATCTCACCCAACATTCTCCAATCACAGTGCTTGGGGGAAGGGATTGTAAAATGTTAAAACTAGCAGCTCGCTTTTCACTCTTTGTAAGTTCTCTGAAGGTTAGAAAAAGTTTGGTGTAGTTTGGTGGTATTTACTCAGCTTGCCTTTTGCTTATCCTTCAGTTCATACCAGTACCCAGCCTTTCTTATATACCTGTCTGTTTTCCAATCCTTTCCCATCCTTTCCCAATCAATCCCAGTCCCATCCTTAATCTAAATAAAGAAATCAGTAAATTGTTTGTTGTCTGTGTCTTAGTATTACTAGTTACTTAGCCAGTGTCACTACCCTTATTTCCTCTCCCCCCCCCTTTGGCCCTCGTTTTTTTAGGTTAGGTTTGCATTTTGTTTACAGTTCTGTTTTCTGTGTTTGTCTTTATGAGTGCTTTATCTTGTGTGTATAAGTCTTGTGAGTACATTGAACACAGACAGTGGCAAGCAGCACACATGCCGTGTAATATTGGGTACATATACACACCATCTGTTCACCTTGCTGCTTTTCAGTACAGTACTTCTAAACTTGGGAGATACTCTGTGTCTCACACACGCATGGTGTTTTCTCTGCTAAGGGAACTACTGTGCCCACCTGGCAAGGCTGTCTTCCTAGGACTCAGTCATCTGCTGCTGCTCTGCCTGCTTGCCTGCCTGGCCACCTTACTGCCTTTTACAGTCCTAATTCAATCCTGCACTTAGAAGGCACTCTTAGCGCCCACCTGGCTAGGGTGTCTCTCTTTCTTTGACTTAGCTGTCTGGGAATGGAGTTGCACCTTTCAATCAATCAAATTGCCAAATCAGGCCCTAAAGTGAATTGGTAGTGGTGGTTGTGGATTGCACAGCCCTATTACAAACTAACTGCATGCAAAGCAGATGCTCTACCACTGATTTATGGCCACTCCCATTAGAGCACCAATGTCTCTTTAGGAAAGGCCGACATTGTGCCCATGTAACAACAGCAATGAATTAGCATGGTTTGCATAATGGCCTCTTTTTGTGGTTGCTGTTGAAATTGTCTCTCTACTTACACACTACCCGCTTTCCCAAAACTACACAGCTCTAGCTCTTCAGAGTATTGTGTTTTGCTCATCATTTAAGAAACAAGGAAAAACTTTCCATTACACTGCATGATACTGGAGGCAGCAAGAACATGTTTGATAGTGGAGCAAATGTGGAGAAAAAGGCTGTGGTAAACAGCCTGTTCACTGTGCCATATCTACTAGGTGGTCTTAAGCAAGGCGGAAGTTAAAAATAACAATACAAATAAAAGCCTAGGTTAACTGCACATAGCTGTAGTAATCTTTCCAAAATGTATTCTTGCATGCTTTGGACAAATCTAAACCAATCTGGTTTCATGGAAAGCAGAGTTTACTCCAGGGCATGTATAGCAGTGCTTGCAGGTCACTGGGCAGTGTTGTGTTATACAGATCATGCCTTTATATGGGGACGTTCCTACTCCAAAGAAAGCAAATTCCTTTGAAACACATTGTCTTAATTAAAACTTTTAATATGCTTTGCAATTTCTAGAAGGCAGAACTTTACATAATACAGCCATGATATAGTAAGCCAACAGTAATGCATTCTATATACATCTGTGCTCTGTAGGAATAACTAGGCATGGCACAATATTTTAAAGGTTAATCAAGGCAGATTAAATTAAAAGATTAATTGTTTCATACAAGATGGATTTATACATGTCTGCTGCGGTTTGCTTGCTAGAACATACTGTGTTCTTTTAAGCACGACAGTCTAAAAAGCTTGGCTGGTTTATCAAAATACTGACTGGACATTTAGAGGTTTTAAAAAACTTTTTTATAAAGATTGTTCATAACTAGGGACATAGATCCAAATGTCTGCAAAACACTTTTTCAATGTATATCTCATTGTACGCTCCTACAAAACTCTGGGGTTGTCTGAGACCTCTAAACACTTACCTAGCTATGCAGAAACCACGTCCTCCTGGTTTAATCCCACATGATAATGGTGTGTGTGTGTGTGTGTGTGTGTGTAACACAATGGGTTGGGTACAGGCTTAGTTGTGTTTAGTGCAGACCCACTGAAATCCATGGGATTTTAATTAGTCATGACTAACTTAAGTCCCATAGATTTCAATTGCATCTACTCTAAGCATGACTAAGCCTGGATTCAGCCCAACAACAAGAACATTCCTGATTGCATAGATCTTTCCCATCAATCTGTCTCCTTCTGGGAGTGTGAAAAGGGTACTTGAATATTTATTACAACCAAGGTGTTCAGAGCTCTTGCTCTTACTCAGTCATCTCAGAACATGTTCATACAGAACAAACATGTATCCTGTTATGTGGTGAGCATGAAAGAAAAGAGACATATAAAAATGGCACTCACATAGCACTTCAGCTGAAATGAAATGGGCTTAATATTCTGAGGAGACCTATATTACCTAGCTTCAGAAGTTTGTGTAGTATCACAGTCCTTGTCAGCTTGGCCCTAGTTATGACTGTTGATGTATGAAAACTTCCTCAATATTTTAAGTATGGGTTGCTAGTGTAAACACTGGTACCATTGCAAATAAAATAAAATAAAAATCTAATATGAGCACCAAGGAATGTTAATTTTGACTTTCCACCAGGCTCATTCTGCTAAACCATTCATTCATTTATACCCTTCATTCATTCATTCATTTAGACCCTTAGGTTTCTCTTTTAAAGGTGTCCAGGGAGAACTTAATTTCATTCTACCCTTCCATAGTTAAGAGGGCAGCATGTGTGTGGCCGGCTTTGGCAAAGCTCCACTGAAAATAGAGGAGTGGTTCAGAAGGTGAAGAAAAGATGGTGGTTCCCAGTAAGGTTGCCACTGAATTTAGGAGCAGTGGGAAAGGAAAGGTCATGGAACATAAACATAACCTTAGAAGAAGCAGTGCCATTTTTTTTGTTTGCTTTATTACTCTAGGGCAGCTTAAGGAATGTGCTGTCAAACCCATAGTTAGCATGGGGGTAGAAGCATCCACAAAGGAGGAGGCTAAACATAAAAGAATCCTGCAAGTGATAACCTGCCCTGATTGCTAAATTAGCTTTCTTGGTTTTCAAACTTTTCCAGTGTAGTTCTTCCAGAATATATAAACTGAGCCTATGAAAGTAGCAGAGAATAAATATTAGCACAGGATGGCCATGTTTCCTATAGAGGAGAGTCCTCTATTCGAAGACTGTTTAAGCCTACTGCTTAAAGGGCTGCCCAATCTAAGTCTGGTTTAAAGATAAACAAGCATATGAAGGGGGAGCAGGAGCTTTGAAGTTGCCCATCAACAATTAGCACCTGGACAGCAAACTGATCAGGCATACAGACTGGTCATGCTGTTTCCCACTATTGTGAGATGTATTATATTTCTGCTTGAAATTATAGCAATGATTTCTAAATGTTCATCTACACATATAAATTATCATATGCAAATGTTATGCAAATCTGTGACCTCTTTTGTTCTCGTTTTTGGTAATGCATTTCCTCTTTTTTGGTGAAGCATAATTGACCACCCTAAATCAGCAGAAAGCCTATCATGTCCCCACAGTCTAGGTAAATGAATTCTAAGATACTTTTTTCTTTTCAATGTTTTCACTACTTTTTGTTATGATTTTTAAAAAATGAATATGATACTCTAGTTATAAGAGCATTCAATCAGCGACATTCAATTTTGCAAAAGCCCACATTTGTACTTTTCTTTCTAGAATACATGAAAAGGATCTCTGGGCAACAGGGTTCAATTTCTGCTCTTTTTTCCATAGATAAACAACCCACAAACTAAAAATGCGTCATAACAGTGCAACTCCAACTTGAGGTTTTAGACCCTCCACAGTGAAATGTCTTTTCTTTCTTTATTTACAGCTTTTGCCAAAAACCAGCTGGAAGTGGAAGCCCTGCAAATTAGCACTAAATGGTGGCAAGCTGTGGTTTAAGAGTGTGAAGGGGTCAATTGGAAATCTTTGGATTAAATTTATGCTGCTGGAAATAAACAAGGGAATGCTAGAAGCAGCCTAGAAGCAATGTGCTGATGGCTATGCCATCCCACTGTTCAATAATGCCATTGGCAGAACAAGCTGTCAGAAGAGCTCCAGAGAATTCTACAGTCCAGTTGGGTTTATGTTCTGTGGTCTGAACAACCTCATCAGCTCTCTACATTCAGAAAATATTGGTCTCTCCAGTTATAAAGAAAGGTGTTTTCTTGACAGTTTCAATTATTAGAGCACCTGTTTCCAACCCAGAGCAACATATGGTATTTAATATGTAGCTTGCAGCCTATCGAGGCCAGTTATTTTCTAGGATAAGTTCTTTCTTGTCATAAGAGACAAAGTGTCTCTGCTAGCCCTGACAAGTTGACTACACTATGTATATTGAAGCCCTTCACCTACAATAAGTCTGGGGAGGCATCAACATCAACAGCATCTTCAAGATTAATTTAAGCTATTTCTGCCAGAGTGTCTTTCAAACACAAAGAGAAACTACAAAATGACCCTAGTCTTTTCACGTTAGGAAGATATATTCATGAAAGATGAACTGGAAGCCTACTACTCCGGAGGTGGCGAATGGGAGCAGAACACGAGGCGAGGAAGGAGGGAAACCGCCACAAACCAGCACCATCGCTGCAACAGTCGAGCTGTGTCCAAACGGAGAAAGCGAAGCAGGAACGAGAAAGCCAAGGAGAAGAAGCAAGCCAAGGAGGGAGCTAAATTGCAAGCGTGCCGCAAGGCAAAAAAGGTGGAATCTAAAACTGAGATACCTAGCGCAACATGAAAGCCAAGCTCAGGAACTCACTGTCATTAACAGTAGTGTAGTGGCAAATCCAGAAGTGCAGGTCCCTTCATGTGACGGTACTGGGTCATTACTACAGCATTGAGGATATTCCATCTGTGGACAAGGGTGAGGACGGGGTGGCATGAACCTCTTGGACCAGTTTGTAATCAAGAAGGGGCAGGTAGAAGAGCTTTACTGCCGGATTGCTTCCTCTGTTCCTCTGTTCCCCTTGCTCCCTTCGAAGTCATTGCCACCGTTTTTCTCCTTAGACTACGTCACTCAATTAACTTACCATCTGGCTGCCGTTTGATGTTCGTTTGCCATCCATTGTGGTGCTGCAGGTCGCGGGAGAGGGTGGCCGTTGTGCCTTGCCGCCTCCCTGTGCCTTTTTGCAGTTGCTGCTTATGCGCCTTGCCCACTTCGTTTTTTTTCTGGCTTGCTGGAAATCCGATGTGGGGGAGATTCTAGGAGGAAGACAGTGTTGCTGTTGTTGCTGTCGTTTGCTGGAGGAAGAGAGCTGTTGCTACTGACCATGACTATGCTGTTGCTCTTTTGGAACTGTTACCATCACTATCGTTCCCGGTTGGACTGCTGTAGTTTGGATGGTGCTGTGCTTTGCAGGACTGGGTCCTGGCTACTAGCCCAGCTGTGACTAATTTTTTCCATCTGCCTGTCAGGAAGGACGTCACTGCTGCTCGAGGAGAAAGAGGAAGAGCTGGGATTGCTGCTAGTTGCTGTTGCTATTGTCCCTCTGGCTGTTACCATCGCTATCCAATTTTTTATTTTTTATTTTTGGAAGGAGAGCTGCTAATATTGTTGCGTTAACATGTATTTGCAGCTTTTGTTTTTATGTGGATGTGTGGTGGTGTATGATGAGAGTGAATGTGTTTGTGAATTGTGTGTGTAAGTCCTAGGTTTATATTATGTGCCTGGGTGAGAGGATTCAGAGTTGAGTGGGGAGATTTGATGGGGCCCCAATTGGCGTGGTGACGGGCAGAGGGAGATATGGCGTTGTGAGGAAGACTTGCCAGGTGAGGGGAACTCGGCCCAGGCAGCTAACAACTGTGCCTTGTTCCGGTCTTCCTCACACCCACAGGTGTTTTGGTTGCCCTATCAGCCAGCCCCCAGATCTCTGGATGCTGCTCCTAAATGCCAGATCGGTACACAATAAGGTCTCCCTCATCCACGATTTAATTGTGGATGAGGTAGCCGATCTGGCATGTATAACTGAGACCTGGGTGGGTGAGCAGGGAGGAGCTAGTCTCTCCCAACTGTGCCCACCGGGGTATCTGGTTCAGCATCAGGGTAGATCTGAGGGTCGGGGAGGGGGTTGGCTGTGGTCTATAGGAGTTCAATCTCCCTCTCCAAGTACCCTGTCCATGTGGCTACTGGTCTGGAGTGTTTGCATCTTATGTTGGGCCATCGAGACAGACTGGGGATTCTGTTGGTGTACCACCCACCCAGCTGCCCAACGGACTCCCTGACTGAGCTGATGGAGGTGGTCTTGGATGTACTGCTGAGATCCCCCAGACAGTTGGTGCTGGGGGATGTCAACATTCATGCCGAGGCCGCCTTATCTGGGGCGGCTCAGGACTTCATGGCTTCCATGACAACCATGGGGCTGTCACAATATGCTGTTGGCCCAACACATATAGCAGGACATACTCTAGATTTAATTTTTTCCACTGAACAGGGAGATGGTGATCTGAATATAAGGGGTTTTACGTCAGTCCCTTTGTCATGGACAGATCACCACTTGCTGAGGTTTAGACTTACAGCGATTTTTCCCTTCTGCAAGGGTGGGGAATCCATTAAGATGGTCCACCCCCGGAGACTAATGACTTCTGATGATTTTCAAAGGGCTCTGGGGAATTTTCCAGCTGATAGGGCTGGCGCTCCTGTTGAAGCCCTGGTGGAACTGTGGAATGCAGAAATGACCCGGGCAGTTGACATGATCGCCCCTGTGCGCCCTCTCCTGTGTAGAGCTCATGCAGCTCCATGGTATACTTTGGAGCTGAGAGAGATGAAACAGTATAGGAGACGGCTCGAGTGCAGATGGAGGCGAACTCCTGATGGATGCAATTATACACTGGTAAGTGCCTATACTAAGTTGCATTTAGGGGCAGTGAGGGCAGCAAAAAAGCAATATTTTGCTGCCACCATTAAATCATCTATCTGCCGCCCAGCGGAGCTTTTTAAAATTGTCCGAGGGCTATTGCATTCTGGCCCTATGGACATGGTGGAGTCATCTGAGGCGCACTGTAATGAATTTGCTAGGCACTTCCAGGATAAAATCTCTTGCATTTGCCAGGACTTGGACTCCAATGTTATAGCAGTTGAATTGAATGAGGTGTCCAGAGCACGGTCTTGTCCCGATTTTCTGGATGAGTTTCAGTTGGTTCAGCTTGAGGACGTTGACAAGGTGCTTGGACTGGTGCGTGCAACCACTTCTAGGCTGGATCCTTGCCCTTCTTGGCTAATAAAAGCTAGCAGGACCGGAACGGCCGGCTGGGCCAGGGAAGTGATTAATGCCTCATTGCGAGAGGGAGTGGTCCCTGGCCACCTGAAAGAGGCAGCAGTAAGACCACTTCTGAAGAAACTGTCCCTGGACCCAGAAAATTTTAACAATTATAGGTCGGTAGCTAATGTCCCATTCCTGGGCAAGGTCCTGGAACGAGTGGTTGCCAGCCAGCTCCAGACACTCTTGGATGAAACTGATTATCTGGATCCATTTCAGTCGGGCTTTAGACCCGGTTTTGGCACGGAGACAGCCTTGGTCGCCCTGTACGATGACCTTTGTCGGGAGACAGACAGGGGGAGTGTGATCCTGCTGATCCTCCTTGATCTCTCAGTGGCTTTTGATACCATCGACCATGGTATTCTTCTGGGTCGACTCACTGATTTGGGAGTAGGCGGTACTGCTTGGCAGTGGTTCCGCTCCTACTTGGTGGGCCGTCTCCAGAGGGTAGTGCTTGGGGAACACTGCTCGGCACCCTGGGACCTCAAGTATGGAGTTCCACAGGGGTCAGTTCTGTCCCCCATGCTTTTTAATATCTATATGAAGCCGCTGGGTGCGGTCATCAGGAGTTTTGGAGTGTGTTGCCATCAGTATGCTGATGACACGCAGCTCTATTTCTCCTTTTCATCTTTTTCAGGTGAGTCTGTCGACGTGCTAAACCGATGCCTGGCTGCAACACTGGACTGCATGAGAGCTAACAAACTGAGGCTTAATCCAGACAAGACTGAGATGCTGCTGGTGGGTGGTTCTCCTGACCGGATGGCGGATGTTCGACCTGTTCTGGATGGGGTTGCACTCCCCCTGAAAGAGCAGGTTCGTAGCTTGGGAGTCCTTTTAGAACCATCCCTATCACTTGAGGCTCAGGTAGCCTCGGTGGTATGGAATGCTTTTTACCAACTTCGACTGGTGGCCCAGCTACGCCCCTATCTGGACAAAGAGAACCACGCTTCAGTAGTTCATGCCCTGGTAACCTCTAAATTAGATTGCTGCAATGCGCTCTACGTGGGGCTGCCTTTGAAGACAGTTCAGAAACTGCAGCTCGTGCAGAATGCAGCGGCCAGACTGTTAACGGGGACCAGACGGTCCGAACATATAACACCGATTCTGGCCCGCTTGCATTGGCTGCCTATATGTTTCCGGGCCCGGTTCAAAGTGCTGGTTCTAACCTACAAAGCCTTACACGGCACAGGACCACAATACCTGATGGAACGCCTCCCCCGATATGAACCTACCCGTACACTACGCTCAACATCGAAGACCCTCCTCCGAGTGCCTACTCATAGGGAAGCTCGGAGGGTGGCAACAAGAAAAAGGGCTTTTTCAGTGGTGGCCCCTGATTTATGGAACAATCTCCCTGAGGAGATACACCTGGCGCCAACACTTCTATCCTTCCGGTGCCAGGTTAAAACTTTCCTCTTCGCCCAGGCATTTTAATATGTTTTTAGTATGTGTTGGAATTGTTTCAACTTTAAATTTTAAATCTTTTTAATGTGTTTAAATTGTGAATATGTGTTTATTGTATTTTGATGTTAGTCTTGTGCACTGCCCAGAGAGCTTCGGCTATGGGGCGGTATATAAGTTTAATAAATAAATAAATAAATAAATACAGCCCTAGGCTTCATTACAAATTATTTAAGAGTTGTGTGATTTCCCCCCTCCTCCATATGGGAGAAGATGTTCCTTTAGAAAGCCAGGTCCCAAAACATTTAGGGTGGTATTCACCCTAAAAATCATTAGCTAAAACACAAGAGTTAGCTCTAGCACAACAGGATTCCCCCCCCTCCCGAGGGGGAGATTGTTCTGTTGCTTAAGAAGAAATCCTTGCTCTGATGGAATGATCTGCTTAGCACTGTGTTGAATACAACCCTTAGAGCTTGAAAAGTCAAAAGCAGCAGTTCAGTTAGTAATTTATTTTAAAAGAAAAAAAATTATTCTAACTCACCATGGATGGGATCCAAAGTTGCATCTGGCCTTTTGTATATACACAAGGACTTTTCAGTCCATTCACCCTACTGCAGCCTCCTTCACAGCTGTTCTTGATGGCTGGGGGATCCTCTAGAGTGGCACGGGATGTATCATGAAGTGGTACAGAGTTTTGACTGCATGGTTGCTCAAGCTTCATTAGTTCCTGGTTTGTTTCTGAGTCATCTTATGAAGCTAAATGTTGAAAGATTCAAGACAGGCAAAAGGAAGTACTTTTTCCACACAGTGGATAAAGTATAGAATTCACTACCAAAAGATACAGTGATGGACCTCAACTTGGATGGCTTTATATTGAAATGGACATCAACTTGGATAACTTTATATTGAAATTAAACAAATGTATGGAGGAGAAGGCTATCAATGGCTACTAGTCATGATGGCTACATATTATTTCCACTATGCCTCTGAATACCAGTTACTGGGGATCATGAGTGGGAGAGTGTTATTGTCCTGCTTACAGGTTTCCCATAGGCATCTGTTCCCCCCCCCCCGTTTATCTGAAAATCTCATAAATTGGTGAATATTTCCAGCATAATGCAGGCATCACGGCTCCTATCACCTGGCTTCTTAAGCGCCGTGAAACACCAACAGGGGCCAAGGGAGTTTTAGCAGAATGATGAATTTGGGGTGGAGGCAGATCTCTGCCACACCAGGTCGCTTTTGTCAGTGGATGATGTTGGGCCAGAGTCGAGGAGGGACTGTGGTCACTTGGTGGGTCTGATGCTGCGGCCCTGTCTTGGAGTTGAGTGGACAGGCACCTCCTTCCCCTGTGGGTTGACCGCTGGGTCCCGGCTGGGTTCCCGTGGGCCCCAGATGTGGAGACGCTGTTGCTTTGCTTTGGCAACCTGTTGGAGGCCTCTGAAGGCCGGGGAGCATCCTTGCAGCTGCCGTTGCCATTGCTTTACCACTTGGCTTGCACTCGCTTAGTATCAGCTGCTCCCGCACCCCAGCGCCTCCACTTTTGGCTTCCGCTTTCAGCTTCGGCTTTTTCGGGAAGAGCATCTCGGTTGGCCTACAACCTTGAGAGACTGTTGGTCTGCCCCCCGCCCCCGCTGGAGCTGTTGGATCCTGGATGCTAAGACCAAGAGGGAGTGCCACTTTTGGCCTCGTGAACGGAGTACCACTTATGTTGCTCTTATGCTAGGTGCAGGAAGACTCACACCGTGAACTTTTTATCTGAAGGTGCACCCTCGGGATTGACACAAGCGAGGCGCCCTGATACTGTATTCTGAACTTGGTTCTATGACATTGTTTAAATATATTGTTTATTGTTATTGTTATACTGTTATAGTTTTTTGATGCTTCTGATATTTTGATGTGTTATATGCTGTATTGTATGTCACTCAGAGTGGCTGGGAAGTCAGCCAGATGAGCATCTAACAAATCGAATAAATAAATAAATAAAAATCTGGTTGACCACTGTGAGAATGAAATGCTGGACTAGATGGGTTTTTGGTCTGATCCAGCAGGGCTCTTCTTATGTGCCAGAGCAGCATCTGATGCATCACAAAGAGCTATGGAGAAAATGGGAAAACTAGCAGGACCCATGTCTGTGGGCAGAAATGTTTAAGGGTCTTCAGATTCCAGCCTAGGTTTATAGACAAACACAAAAGTAATCATACAAAAATGTTCTCTTTTGTGTAATAATAGCATGCCCAAAAGGTCAAAGTGTTTAAAAGATTGCAATAAACAGTTCATACTTCCTGGTGATCATTTTGGGATCATCATAATCATACAAGAATGCAAATTTCTGAAATATGCTGTGAAAGAAAAGTGGTTCTTCTTGCAGGTGATATGGTTATTGTTAAATATCTCTGACAACTCTTTGACTGAATAAGGATTCTTATTAGGAGTCAGTTGTCATAATTTAACAAGTGAATGAACAAGTGATGTAGCACATCTGCTACATGGCACATTGCAGAATCTGGTCCTCTTCTCAAAATTCTGCATTTTCTCACATAATGTCACATTAAACGACAGCCAATTCATACCACTGTGGGAGTTGCTTCCCTGTAGTCCAGTCCCACACTGTCATCAGATGGTGAAACCATTGGGGTTAAGTGAATAACTTTGTTCCTTTCTACTAGCTTCTGACATTTCCCCTCATGTGGTTTCTCCATATAGATGTTACAGAAAGATGATGGAACAGAACCATAGGAAAGTTGCTCCTACACTGCTCTGATAACATATGAATTATAACACATAACCAAAACCACCAGAGCCTTCACCCTCTATTTTGAACATTTTGCTGTCTGTCTTTTCAAAACATGCATGTTTTCAAATTGCTTTATATTCTGTTCATGCTTTTAAGAACTCTCCCTTATTAGTGCTTGCTTTCTCTGTGAACTATATTTTTCGTCAGATGTCCAGTTTATTTTAACAGGGAGTTCTATCTAAAATGAATGATGGAGTATATAGACCATATTTCTCATCCCTCTAATTATACAGCCACAAGAGTGGCTGTATACTATAGCCAGCGTGGATTTTTCGCATTCTGCAATGTTAAATTGAAAATACCCCCATGCCATTCTTCTGCTTCCCATAAGGTCATTTCAAAACAAAACCTTACAAAACTTATAGTCCTGAACTCAGAAATGCTTGCTTAACAACCCTCTAAATTTTCATGGCGATACACAAAACAGTCAGAGAGAATAGAGAGTTCAAAGTGTAAACAGAGAGAAAAAACCCAGACCCCTTTTGGCATTTTTCTGTCAGAGTTCTCATAATTTGTTGAAATTAATTAAAAATCATCCATGTCCCAAGAGTACCTGTAAACCTATTACTGACCTTGCCCCATACTCTGATCTTCATCTTCTGCAGTTTAACAGTTTAAAAAAATGCCTAGCTGATTTTTATTTAATTTAAGAAATTTTACATGGAACTCAATGATAACGTCGGGCATGCTTGGTAAGAACCAACTGTCAGTGTTCTAAAAGCCAGACTCATAGCTGCTGGGCTTGCCTAATCAGGTGGCCACACCCATGCCAGGCCTTTATTTCACTTTAGACAGTCATGGCTTCCCCCAAAGAATCCTGGGAAGTGTAGTTTGTGAAGGGTGCTGAGAGGAGACTCCTATTCCCCTGACAGAGCTCTAGTGGCCAGAGTGATTTAACAGTCAGCTGCTCTGATTAAAGCTCTGTGAGGGGAAAAGGGCATCTCCTAGCAACTCTCAGCACCCTTCACTAACTACACTTCCCAGGATTCTTTGGAAGAAGCCATGATTGTCTAAAATGAAATAAAGGTCTGGTGTGGATATGGCCAGGGACAGCTTTGGTTTAAACTGGGGTGGAAGGCTTTATGTGCCTGCTGTAGAATAAAAAGGTGGGGGAAATGCTGAAAAGCAATGATACTGTTCACAATGTTTTCCTTTTGGAAAGGAAAGTGGCTTCCCTTCTGCCCAGTGCCCACCCACCAAATCTCCTCTTCTCCCTTTCTTCCTCTCCTTCCTACCCCTTCCACAGGTCACCTTCACCTATCCTAAACATGATTGCACAGAAATAAATCCCATTGAACACAAAAAGTGCACAAACGATCAAACCCACCCTCCCTTCTCCTCCCTCCTTCCCCCTCCCTCTTGCTCCTTCCCTCCCCCTCCCCTTCCAATCTCCTCCTCTCCCCTCCTCCACCCATGGTCAGTTTTACCTATCTTAAGCACTGGAGTAAATCCCACTGAACTCAATAAGCATGCAAATGATCAAACCTGCCCTCCCCTCCTCCTTCCTCCCATCATCTTCCTTTTGCCCCTTCTCTCCCCCTTCCATTGCCTGTCCCCTTCCAATCCCTTCCTTCCCCTTCCCCTCCTTCTGCTCCCCTCTCCCCTCCCTCTTTGGGATCCTTTGCAAATTTCCTAAGAATGGATTCATCATTTGCATGCTTATTGAGTTCAGTTGGGATTTACTCTCCTGCAATCATGCTTAGGATAGGTGGAACTGACCATAGGGGATGGGGATGGTGGAGGAGGAGGAGGGAGGTGAGGAAGGGCAGAGGGAGGAGGGGGATGGGAGCAGGCAGAAGGGGGAGGGGAGGAGAAGGGTAGGTTTGATCATTTGCATGTTTATTGAGTTCAGTGGGATTTACTCCAATGCATTCATGCTTAGGATAGGTAAAAGTGACCAGGAGGGAGGGAGGGAGGGCTGGAGTGGGCAGGGAAGGAGGAAGAAAGAAGAAGGGAGGGGAGGAGGAAGGGACAGAGATGAAGGAGAGGAAAGGCAGGTCTGATAATTTGCATGCTTATTGAGTTATCCATTCTTAGGAAATTTGCAAAGGATCCCATTTCTTACCTCCCCTATAAAAAGCAGAGAAATTCCCTAATATGCAAAAAAAAATGTGGTTTAAGAACGTATCTATAGCCCACAGATATTTCTATCAAACTTTAAAAAGCAGGGAAATTGGACAGCTATAGTGAATGCACCGGGGGAGCAAGAGACGTGACCTCCTCTCTAAGATATTGTACTGCCCTACAAATTTGTTAAAATGCAAACACAATTTGGGTTGGTCTTTCACAGTCCAATCCACTTCCTGTGTAGCTGGGACTAATTTGGTAACGTGTCTCTGAGCATATGGTGAATGGTGGCAACACCTGCAATCAGTCCAAATAATAGAAACAAGACGTGTACTGTGCTGATCTTGTTTTGGCAGGGAGGAAAGAACAATATTAAGATACAGTTGATATATGAAATATATTCTAGCAAATTTCTAGGTGTGTTCTATGTTTTTAATTGACCATGCCCACCTTTCCTTAAGTGGAGTAGTTTAAGCATAGCAGGGTGAACACATGCATCTTGAGCAGGTCAACTTTGTTTTTTCCAGCAGCTAAAGTCATTGCTTAAGTAGCAACATATTGTAATCAGTCTGAGTTTACATCAAACTGCAGTTGCAGTTTCAACTGTTAATGCACCCAAAATAGAAATAGAACATTATCTCCAATTTGAAAGGCTGTCTTCACCATCATATGACATTGACCAATAAAAAGGCTTTGAAATTAATAAAAATAAATTTGACATCATTTTCTAAGATGAATAATGAGGGAAATAAAATTGTCTAGATTAGATTCTCTGTAGAAACAATAGTAACTTCAACTACCCGGATATCTGCTGGGAGACAAACTCTGCGAAGCACAAAGCCTCCAACAAATTCCTGATGGGCCTTGCTGATAATTTCCTCTTTCAAAAAGTAGAAGAAGGAACAAGGGGATCGGCAATCCTGGACCTGATCTTAACTAACACGGACAAATTGGTCACGGGAATTAAAGTGGTCAGTACCTTGGGGGAAAGTGACCACGTAATGCTGGAATTTGGGATTCTGGGGAAAGCCAAAGAAGAATATAATCAAATATGGACCTTGGATTTCAGGAAAGCCGATTTTAGCAAGCTCAGGGAAATGATGGGTAGGATCCCGTGGCTAGATAGACTAAAGAAAAAAGGAGCCCAAGAAGCGTGGGAGTTCATGAAGTACGTATTACAAAAAGCGCAATCGCAAACAATTCCAAAGAGGAAGAAAAATGGAAGAAATCGGAAAAAGCCAATGTGGCTACACGGAAGACTGGTGGAGGAGGTAAAAATAAAAAAGAGCATGTATAAAGAATGGAAGGAAGGACGCATCACCAAGGAAGAGTACTGACGAGCGGCTCAGGCTTGCAGGAATAGCGTAAGGAAAGCTAAAACCCAGAATGAGCTGAGGCTGGCGAGGGAAGCGAGGAACAACAAAAAGGGGTTTTTCAGATATGTTCGAAGCAAGAGAAAGACCAAGGAAATGGTGGGACTGCTGCTCAATGAGAATGGCAAAATGTTGACAGATAACAAGGAAAAGGCAGAACTGCTCAATGCCTATTTTGCCTCCATTTTCTCCCAAAAAGGGAACAGTGTGCAACCTTGCATCGGTAGCAATCTCAGTAAGGGGTCGGGATTGCAGTTCAAGATTGATAAGGAGATAGTCAGGAAATACCTAGTTAACCTAAATGAGTTCAAATCTCCAGGGCCTGATGAACTGCATCCCAGAGTATTGAAGGAACTTGCTGATGTACTCTCGGAACCTCTTGCCATCATCTTTGAGAAATCCTGGAGAACGGGAGAGGTGCCGGAGGATTGGAGACGGGCAAACGTCATCCCGCTCTTTAAAAAGGGTAAAAAAGAAGATCCGGGGAATTATAGGCCAGTCAGTCTGACTTCAATACCGGGAAAGATATTAGAACAGATAATAAAAGAGTCCATTGGCAACTATCTAGATGACAATGTTGTGATTAATAGGAGCCAGCATGGGTTTGTCAAGAAAAAAATCCTGTCAAACTAATCTCATCCCTTTTTTTGATCGGGTCACTAGCCTAGTAGATGGTGGAAATGCTGTAGATGTCATCTATCTAGATTTCAGCAAAGCGTTTGACAAAGTCCCCCACGACCTTTTGATTAGCAAACTGGTCAAATGTGGACTAGATGGAAATACTGTCAGGTGGATTCACAACTGGTTGGAAAACCGTACTCAAAGAGTGGTCGTCGGTTGCTCTGCTTTGGACTGGAAGGAGGTTTCGAGTGGAGTGCCACAGGGTTCTGTCCTGGGGCCGATACTCTTCAACATTTTTATCAATGACTTAGATGATGGGGTGGAGGGAAGCCTTATGAAGTTTGCGGATGATACGGAACTGGGAGGGATAGCTAACACAATGGAAGATAGGAATAAAATCCAAAGGGACCTGGATAGACTAGAAAGAACAAAGATGGCGGCATAGGAAGGAAGCTATCTCGGGAGCTCCGTATCTAAATCTCCTAAAACCTCCAGCTAGCACTAATATTCTTTGCTGGTTGAAGATAAACAAGCAGTGTCTTTCTTACCTCATCTCCACGTCTCATTAAGGCCTCGTCAAGGCACTCCGTTTGAACGCTGGTCGACTTTGAGCCATAACATGTAAGCAACTCAGCCAGCCAGCAGCTTTAATTAACTGTACTACCCTATTTGTTTTCAGTGGAATTCCAGGCTTTGGCTACTCCCCGTACAGGTTTTATCTTCCCTCCTTTGCAGAAGTTCAAAGACTGGTAGGATGGAGGGGTTGCATATTTCTTTCATGTAATCTGCAAAGTCAAGCTATCAGCCCTGGCAGCTTGCCACAATCGGAGCCTTGAGAAGGAGTTAGGAGGAAGCTAGCCTTAATTCCAACTTCTCTACTGTGGCTGGCTCTCAGTGAACAGGTGGCGCATATTAACTCTGCCGGGAGAATCTTCAGCTTGTATTTGTTCCCACATTTGTGCCCATACTTCTCTGCAAAGAGTTCTCCCCCTCTTTCTGAGGTGACTCTTTTGGAACCATGGTGCTTACCAGAAAGAGATACAGAGAGCTAGGGATCGTCCCCTGTACTGAGGAGGCTCCTTTAAAGCCTTGTGCTCACCAAACTAAAATCACTGAGTTTTTTTCTTTTACTTCGGGAGACTCTGTCTCTGAATCAAGGGAAGAGTCCTTGAAACTATTGCCTTCTCCAAACTTCCAGCTGGATTGGTCCCTGGACCTTAAATACAACCTGGTTGGCCCAAAGGAAGACTCTCCCCTGATGAATCTAGCAGCAGAGCTGGAGGTGGCAAATTTTACCGTCTCTTCGCAGACTGGAATTGGGCCAGATCCAGAGGGCTCCGTGAGTAGCAGCCCCATAGTAGACTCAGACATTGCTGATCCCCAGAGAGCCCATATGATTCCCTCTGATGCTCCCCCTGTGTCCCAAAGCACCAAGATACCCACTGAAGGATGGTTTCTTGCGATACTGGAGGATTTAGACCGAGTAAAAACCTTCCTCTCACAGTGTAACAGCCTCCTGACCACATTAGTGGAATTTTTAAAGAAGAACCCCGGGCCAGCATCTGCCAGCCCGAGTTTGGGTAGTGAGAGCTCCCAGACAAATAAGCCTATTTTATCTCATGGAAGGCTACCTCGCCCCACACAGTCCATCAAGAGAGGGCGAGGCCAGCGTGGGGGTACTAGCAAGAAAAGCAAAAGCATCAAAAAATACAACCCCCCCCACTTTAAGAAGATGAGGTTTAACAGACTCTTTAATATACTCGATGAACCACAGTCCTATACTCCAGCACCAGAAGCAAGCAGGGGAGCTAAGCTTAAGGTCCCTACCAGTAACCCTACACCATCTTGTGTTCAGATAAGCTCCCCCTCTTCTCCATCTTTACCATCGCACCATCTCAGGACATGCCCCATGTTCTACCGGCCCAAGACCCGAGGCCTATTTCTTTTCCATCAGTGCAACCCTTACAGGACCAGAAATGTATTGCCCGTTGGAACTTGGTGCTGAATAGATGTAAGCTGGTTTTGCTGAACTACCCCAAACCTGCAGGGATAGTATCGCAATCCAAGCGTAAATTCCATCTTTTGAACATAATGGAGCCAGCTCTGTCAGGCCAGATACAGCCTTCCGACATTGTTCGCATGGACTATCTATTTTACAACTATAGGACTGCGCGGGCTGTGGTTACTTTCGCAGATCTGAGCCTCGCAAGCCTCGCACTTGCCTCCAGAAGTGCCCTCGTGACCTGGGGGATTATGATTCAAAGATTCTTTGAGAATGTGGCGCCCTTAGTGGTGCTTAGCCCCCCTTGGGAGGATGAATTGGGTACTAATCCCTCTGTTCTTATCGATCGGATAGACCCGGACCCCACCATCGACCCCGGGCCTTCCCTTCAATGTGTGACCAACTCTCCACCTATGTACAGGGAGGCGTGCCCAAATACTGAACTGATAGTCCCCTTTGTTGATGAAGAAAAACTCCTGGTGGAATCTTTCTGAGCCTTACCTGCTGAAGAACAATCTGAAATTGTGCGCAAGCTGGACCTTTTAAAAACGCACTTAGAAAATCTGCAGGCGAAACAACTTAGTCCCTTATGTAAAAAGGAAGCCCTCCAGAGCCATCCGGTTGCTATATCAGCGCAAGGGGATCCTGAGAAGATCCAGAGCCGAATGGGCCACTCATGTATCCATCAGATCAATGGAGCTTAACCATTGCGAAAACTCGCTTGGCATTAACAATCTCTCAACCCTCCCTGGACCTAGCGACAAACTAAGCCCACTTACTGGCCCTTCATGGACTGACATGCGCTTTTTAGAGCCGGGGGAACTGGGCTCCCCTGGGAGAGGAATGGCCCGTTTGGATTTGCCTTCCATCCATTCTGGACTAATTATCTCCAACGTAAGCAGTGTAAGTCCACTCCTAGATACTATCACCTTCTCAGGAGAAGCTTCGGAACGTCTAGGAAAGTGCTCTCTATCCAAAGATACTGGAAATCATCTTTGATGGGAAACGAGTTTCCATAATCTTTCAAGAGCTGGCCCCAGCAAAAGCAAGGCAAGTGCACCCTCTTTTCTTCAAGGACACCAATTTTTCACACCCGACCCTGGGAACCTTGTTATAGGCCAACCAGACCAACAGGTTAATTATAAACCTCTCACCAGTAAAGGGGTATCGCCCAGCAAGGCACATAGTGCACGGATTCTGACACCGCCCCCGCCTCTTACCAGAAAGGGCTGCCCAGCGGCCAGGTTATGCCCGGCAAATCCTATAAAATTCTTATCCTGGAACATTGCAGGGTGGGCTAACAAACTAGTGGACCAAGATTTCACCCTTTACCTGCAGTCTTTTGATATTATATGTCTCCAGGAGACCTGGCTCCTGGAAACTAACTCCCTTTTACTGCAGGGTTTTAGGATCTGGGAACAGCCTGCTGTGAAATCCTCTAATCGAGGCCGCGGCTCCGGAGGTCTTGCTATTCTGATTTCTTCATCCCTGGAGGTTAAGGCCTTAGAGGCCCGTGGGCCCACAACAAGCGTGTGCCAGGCCCTGGTGTTGCAGGGACCTATGGTGCCTCCCTTGGTCTGTGTCAATGTGTATATACCCCCATATTCTTCTAGAGCCGATCTGGGGCACTGGCCTGAGCTGGAGTTATTTGTGGAAAATCTTTCAGCGGAGTATCCTGCCCACTCACAACTTATTTGCGGGGACTTTAATGCCAGAATGGGGAGCAGCTATCCCAGGATGGGCAAAGATCTTGGGTTTGACCCAGATGAATTGACGAGTTCCCCCCATTTGTCTCAAGACCTGTCAATTAATAAGTATGGGTACGCCCTTTTTTCTTTAATTTTTAAACTCCAACTGGTGTGCCTTAATGGATCTTTCCTTGACCATTCTAAGGGCTATTATACGTACATCTCTGGGAGGGGAGCCAGTGTTGTAGATTACATCCTTGGCTCATCCTCCCTTGTCCCCTTTATCCAGGAGATGCTTTTAGAGGACAGGGCGGATAGCGACCATCTTCCACTAAGACTTACTCTCCACTTCCAGGGTTACCGTCCTTCTGTACTGACAGACTCCCAAATCCTAGGTCACCTACAGGGGTTTAGACGCCTTAAATGGTCCCAGGAAATAGACGCCAACATAGGACAGGTGTTGGCGTCAGAAAAACTTCTTCATCTTCGTCAGCTGGCCGTTGAATCCCCGGGGTCTATTCTCTCAATCTACCAAGACATAGTTCACACGATAAGACCCCTTGTCTCTGCCACTTCAGCTGCCAAGCCTCCCGGTAACTGCCAGTCATGGTTTGACAGCGAATGCAGAGCAAAGAAAAAGGAGCTTTGGCAGCTGACTAGGAGGTTATTATGGGTGGGATCCCGTGAGCCTATTTTCCATCTGCAATCCCGCCGAAGAGAATATAAAATCCTTCTTAGGAAAAAAAAAGGGCTTTTTATGTGGATAATTGAAAAGCTCTAGGACTTGCTCTGAGTGAACAGAATGATCCCAAATTTTGGGAATTGATTCAGGGAGGTCTAACCCCTAATGATTCCTGGGTAGCGCCCCCAATCCCTCCTGATACCTGGGTCTCCCATTTCTCCAATATTTTTTGTGGCAATAAAAGTCCATTTCCTGACCCGTTGGGGAATCTTTCTATGCTTCCTACGCTTCCCTCTTGGCCCCCGGTTTCCACCTCGGAAATATTGGAGCTAATTGTACAGCTCCGCCCTCGCAAGGCCCCTGGTGGAGACATGATCCCTCCAGAGGTCTTTTTGACTGATGCCAACTGGTGGGCTCCAGTATTAGCCGTACTGTTTACGCATATAAACTCAACTGGTGACCTTCCCCCAAGCTGGCTATCTAGCATTATTGTTCCCATTTTCAAAAAAGGCAACGCCTCAGATCCTCAGAACTACAGACCAATTAGTCTTCTGGACATTGCCTCCAAATTGTATGGACGGTACCTTCTAAACAAGCTCCTTGAGTGGGAAGGTAGTAATTCTATCCTCTATGAGGAGCAGGCAGGGTTTAGAAAGGGCAGAAGTACTGTCGAGCAGGCCTTGGTTTTGCAGCATCTCATCAATAAAACAATCAGGGGTCCAAACAAATCTTTATATGCAGCCTTCGTTAGGGTTGCCATATTGCCTGGATAGCCGGGTTTTACCCGGATTCTATGCATGCCACCTGGCGCCCGGCTAACCCCTTACGTGGCCCGGATTCTCAGCTTTAATTTAAAAAAAAAAAAGTTTCTAGGTGGTCCGGTTCTCGAGATATACATAAAAACGTCAGCCACCCCCCTCGACTGTTAAATCTTTCTTTAAACAGTACTGTACTATAGCACTTTGTAGCTTTAACCCCGCCCATTCAGCATTGCAGCCAATCAGGGATTGTGTTTCAGTTTCATTGACCTCTGGCAGTGTCTAGAAAACAAAATGGTGGTTTCACACACACCCCCCCGTTTATCTGAAAATCTCATAAACTGGGTAAGTATATACATTTCAGTTTTTTTTCCTCTTGTGTGCAGGAGTCAGAGCTTGGGCAGTGTTTTGAAAACCTTCCCAATACTTGCTTTTTGTAAAAGCAATGCTAATCCCATATGCCCAAAGTAAATCCCATTTAATTCAATAGGACTTACTTTGAGTAGACATGTTATGAATGTGCTGAAAATCAATGGGACTTTGGAGTAAATGTAAAAAAGAATTATGTTTGTGTTCTAACTCTTTCTGTCTCCAGTCCAATTTTAAAGCAAGTAGGCAGGGCTTACTTAGGTATTACAGTTTTTATTCTGTAGGAAACTAATACTGATTTTTTAAAAACTAATACTGATTTTTCTGCAATGACCAACTGGTTTGACAATAAACTATTATATGGCCTGTATGTATTTATACATCTGCTGTGTGTGCGTGTGCGTGTATGGAGTCTTTCCAACACCCCTGTGAGGTAGGGTTGGAAACCAATGCAGCTCACAACAAGAAATAAAGCCATTTAAAATCCAATGACCATAAAACAAGTATAAACAGTTGCAAAACAGCGTAAAGTGGCATGATTTGGAATTTTGGGTTGTGTGAATGAAGTTGCTTATCACTTGAGGTTGCAGTTCTGTCCCTGTTTGAGCAAGCCCCACTGAATATGCTGGGACTTGCTTCTGAATAAATAAACTTAGGATTGCACTATAAATATCTTTACAGTTTGTGTAAATAATAAATATATTTGATAGTCATGCTTATATACATATTTCTTCATTTATCATATTTTTGGTTTTTGGTTAGGAATCCTGACTGGTTGTGAGATGCTTAGTTTTTTGCCTTACTCATAGGAATCTTGTTGTGGTTGGTATGGTATTACATTTAGGAAAGTGTTACTGTCTTCTGTATTTTTTTTTCCTATTTGCATTTCACTTATCTTTAACCTCACTCCGTTACAGCCATAGAAGCAACAGCAGCATATGCAAGATAATTAACTCCCATTAGTGATAAGAACAATAATTTATAATTATTATTTCAATTAAAACAAGAGGCTTATCAATACTTTGAAGAGGACCAGATATTTATTTTGTTTCTGAGCCCAGGACTGGGTCTTTCATGATGCCCGGTGTGTGTGGGGGAGCAGGAAAGTAGTCGATAAGACAGACATCCTGGCATTGGTAATCTAATTAGCAAGGTATTTGTGGGGTTGTTGCACACTTCCAGGCCCAGTTTCATTTTGAGTATGGAGGTGGAACCTGTGTAGATGTGGTTGAGAAATTTTGAGTTAAGCAAAGCTCTGCTTTTATAAAACCTAAGAAACATACAGATACTTTGAATGTCTGAGTGCCTGCACCAGTGGAATACTGGAGGAACTTGTAAAACTTGCTGCAACAGTATTTAGAACTGAGCATGTGGTGTGAAAGACTCCTTTTCCTAACATTTTGGCTTGTTTTTCTCCACCCACCACATCTCTGAAATATATTGTATATGTTATGGTTAACCGTGCTGCTGCCCTGACTTACTTTATGTTTGTTGCTATTTTGTGTTTTTATTATGTTTTTATATTGATTGTGTATTTTTATTGTTTTTATTATATTTGTAAGCTGTGCTGAGCTCTGTTTTTAACAGCAAAAGGGTAGGATATAAATTCTCTTAATCAATCAATAAATACTCCATAGTGTTGGAAACTAGAGTCTAGGCATTTAAGGCTGAAAATGTTGCTTAAAAAAAAAGATTTCTCACATCTTTCCCCAGTTTTTGGTGGTAATTCCTAGGCACAAAAACAAAACAACTGGACAATCCAAATATTAATATGCAAATATTTGCATAATATGCAAATAACATGCAAATAATTTGCATAATATGCAAATTAACCTGCCCAGATTTGTGGAACTGGAATATGGCAACCCTAGCCTTCGTAGACTTTACATCAGCCATTGACCTTATAGACAGGGAACTACTTTGGCAAAAACTGGCTGAGACCAATATTGATAGGATACTGTTGTTCCTGATTCGGACCCTTCATCAGGACAACACCCTACAGGTTCGTTTAGGCCTGCATGGCACTCTTTCCCGGGAGGTTAAGATTGCTAGAGGGGCTCCTGTTTAATTTCTTTGTCAACGATATTGTCCCTGTAATGGCCTCTCCCTCCTTTTTTCCTCCCTCGGTTGGTAATCGTAAGACCCCATTACTCCTTTATGCCGATGACTTAGTATTGCTGTCTCTAAACAAAATTGGCCTTCAAAGGATGTTAAACCATCTAGGTGCCTATTGCGTGGCCCAACGTTTAACACTCAACTATACCAAAACTAAGATCCTGGTCTTCGGCAGGAAGAAAAAAATTTCCAACTGGACCTTGAATGGGCACCTCTTGGAACAAGTTCGCCTATTTAAATACTTGGGCATCTGTTTCACTGAGAACCTTTCTTGGAAGGCCCACATAAAATCAACCAAACTGGTAGGTGCCAGATCCATAGCACAACTCAGAAAGTTCTTCTATGCTAGAGGGGGCCAATTGGTTAATCCCATGATCAAGGTCTTTACTGCTAAAATTACAGCCGCTATACTTTATGGGACAGAAATTTGGGGGGAAATTGCTAAGAGGGAGATAGAGACCCTACAAAACAAGTGTCTGAGGCAGACATTGGGCCTCCCCCCTGGAACACCGGCAGCTCATCTCAGAGCAGAGTTTGGTCTTCCCTCGCTCGCAGCCAGAATTGATCTTGCCTATTTCAGGTACTGGCGCAGAGTCTTTAGGATGGCCGATCACTCCCTCACCAAATCATGCTGGTTAGAACAACTTACAAAGGGGGGTAGGCCTTTGGCTGCCAGGCAAAGCTAGAGATGTACAACCTCACCATGGGGGAATATTTAAGTCTAAGCCCCCGAGCCCTTAGGAACTGGGTCTTTGATCAGGATGCAAGACAGGATCGGGCATCCATCGTAGCCGCCCCATTTTCTAGCTGGTATCCCTTATTGCATGTTAATCACACCAAACCACATTATTTAGAGAGGCTAACATTTGCCCCTGTCCGTAGAGCCTTTTCGGAACTAAGGTTTCAGCTGATGCCCTCTGCCTATTTAGACGGGAGATTCTTGGGCATTCCAATTGACGAACGGAGATGCATCTTGGGGTGCAATTCAGTGGAAGACATTGTTCACTATTTGTTAAATTGCCCATTGTATGATGAGCCTAGACAGAAATTCTTGGCCCATCATATTTACACCTCGTCGGATAAATCCACCCAGGAACAGGTTGTGGACCTTTTATGTGATAATCAGAATCATGTGACGTTAGCCGTAGCCAACTTTGCGTTGGCTGCCAGGAAGCTGCGGGCGACCCATATTCAGAAATATAAAATCTCCTGAGCACTTTCTTATTTCTGTACTTTGGCTCATTTTATTTGCATATTGTTTTAACTGTAACTGTTACTGTTAAATTGTCGACATTGCAGCCGATCCTGTGTTGGTGGCCAAGAAGTCGCATGGGGCTCATATGCAGAATCATAATATTCTTTGAGTATTTCTGCACTTCTGTATCTTGGCCTATTTTAATTCTATGCTGTTTTAATTGTTAAAATTGTTGTATTTTGCAATGGTCTATGGCTGAATGCAATAAAGCGAAATCGAATCAAATCGAATCGACTAGAAAATTGGGCTGAAATTAATAAAATGAAATTCAATAAAGACAAATGCAAGATTCTGCATTTAGGCCACAAAAACAAAATGCACGGGTACAGGATGGGAAATACCCGGCTTAGCAGTAGTGTGTGTGAGAAGGACCTTGGAATTGTAGTGGATCGCAAGTTGAACATGACCCAGCAGTATGATGCTGCGGCAAAAAAGGCAAACGCAGTTTTGGGCTGCATAAACAGAGCTATAGTTTCCAGGTCGAGGGAAGTAATAGTCCCACTATATTCTGCATTAGTCAGGCCTCATCTGGAATACTGTGTTCAGTTCTGGGCACCTCATTTTAAGAAAGATATAGACAAGTTAGAGCGGGTTCAGAAGAGGGCGACAAGGATGATAGCCTGTATGGAGAACAAGTCTTATGAGGAAAGGTTGAAGGAACTTGGCATGTTCAGTCTGGTGAAGAGAAGGCTGAGGGGTGACATGATTGCACTCTTTAAGTACCTGAAGGGCTGTCACATAGAGGAGGGTACAGATTTGTTCTCTGCTGCCCCAGAGGGTAGGAGTAGGTCTAATGGTTTTAAGTTGCAGGAGCGTAGATTCAGATTGGACATTAGAAGGAACTTCTTGACAGTAAGGGCAGTTCGGCAATGGAACCGACTGCCTAGGGAGGTGGTGGGATCCCCTTCACTGGATGTCTTCAAGCAGAGGCTGAACAGCTATCTGCAGGAGATGCTCTAGCTGTGGATTTCCTGCTGTGAGCAGGGGGTTGGACTCGATGGCCTACAAGGCCCCTTCCAACTCTATGATTCTATGATTCTAACACACGAAAAAAGCAAAGTAAGAACACCAACAAACATACAGAAATGTAATTCTCCAACTTTGGAGATGGCAGGTGTTGCCACCACTCACCATATGCTCAGAGGCACATGTTACCCAATTCTTCCAAGCTACACAGGAATTGGATTGGACTGTGAAAGACCAACCCAAATTGGGTTTGCATTTTGACAAATTTGTAGGGCAGTACAATATCTCAGAGAGGAGGTCAGGTCTCCTGCTCCCCTGGTGCATTCACTATAGCTGCCCAATTTCCCTGCTTTTTAAAGTTTGATAGAAATATCTGTGGGCTATAACTACATTCTTAAACCACAAGGTTTTTTTGCCTCTTAGTGAATATCTTTTGTATTGGCTCCCCCTTGCATCTGATATTCATTACTCCCTCCAATTCAGTATTGTCTGCACATATAAGCAACATTTTGGCTTTCTTCCGTCTTTCCCACCATAGGGAACATAAGAATCTGCCTTATACTGAGTCAAGGCATTGTCCGTCTAGCTCAGTGTTGTCTACACTTACTGGCAGCAGCTCTTAAAGGTTTCAGATGGGAGTCTTTTCCCAGTCGTACCTGCAGATGCCAGGGCCTAAACCTGCGTCTCATCACATCTCAGGAACATATAAGCACAGGCTTTCTTGAGTTTTCTGGTGCTTTGATTCAGAACACCTACTTCTTGCAGACCACATGCCAATTATCCTGATGTCCATGTCCACTGCTGTTAGCTGCAGGGTAGACCAGGGCAATTTGGGGGTCATGCATGTACCACAGTTTTCATTGAAGTACATTGTACAAACCCAATATAGCCTAGTACCTCCTATTTATGGTACTGTTTCCCCAAATTACAATTTAGCAAAGAACTGGCTACTTGGTAAGCTCCCATGTAGACAGATCCCTAGATGGAGCTAGCCTAGATCGGAAACTGAGCTAGACAGTTTGTTTAAATTGGCAGGGAGATATCTGGGAAATTAATCCAAGCAGAGTACTTGTTTTGTGTGTGACTTATGGCATTTGCTGTTAGAAGAGCAAAGCAAGCCTGGAAGGGGGGGGGATAAGAAACAGAAATAAATGTGTGAAATCTGTATCATTCATTGATAAGCTAGAATCAGAACAACAGGGGCCCAGGACATTCTGCACAAGTCATCAGTGGAGCACAGGATGCACTTAGTGAAGTGACAATAAGTCAAACATTGAGCTTAATGCAACCTGATACCATGCACATTCCTGCCAAATGGAATTGTTTGAAGACTGGAAGGCTGGACCTGGCAAAGTGCCTTTTTGGACTGACCGGAAATACTCCTTTGAGCTTGGCCAGAATGACTGAAAGGAACTCTTCCAACTCTCTGATCTATTGGCCTATAAAGTGAAATAATTTCATTACCAAATCATCAGTATTCCATGGTGTTCACACAGCAATGCATAGGCTCACGTTCCAAGATATAAAACATACCCATCCATGCTGCTACTACATTAGTGTTCCTTCCAAGGAACTACATGGCTAAAGCCTGATTCACACATATGACTAACCTGGTGGCCACTTGCAATACACTCATGTCATTCAATGGGAACCCATATAGTTAGAATAATTTCAACAGGCCACCTTCCTGAAAAACAAGGTCTGTAATGTCATCATTGAAATGCCTAGTTCCACACAGATGTACATCTGGCACATAGTTCCACACACTGTTCACACAGTTGCATTACAAGCAAGTAGTACAACAATTTTGGGAGTCATCAAAACTCTTTGAATTTCTCTTGAAATTCCTTAGATGTTTTGCCTGAGATGAAACCCGCCAATTTGCTTCAAATTTCACTTTAGGTGAAGTTTCAGCTGCAGCCCTAGAAGGGATAAGTAATTTAATGTATTTTACTGCCAGGGAGGGGGAGAGGAAAACGCAATTCTGAGATTTGCTGCAAAATAACTTGACCAGTGATCGTACCATACACCTTGACTTGGAAGGAGGGAACAGCTCGGGACCAGGATATCTGAAAGACCGTCTAATATGCCCAGTCGATCACTGCGCTCTGCAGGTGAGGCCCTCCTCCAGATACCATCTTATCAGGAGGTTCGTTCTGCACAATATAGGACACGGACCTTTAGTGTGGCGGCACCTACCCTGTGGAATTCCCTCCCTTTGAATATTAGGCAGGCGCCATCTCTGCTATCTTTTTGGCGCCTTTTGAAGACTCTCCTCTTTCAACAAGCCTTTTAAGTTGAGACCTATCCCAGTCTGCATCTGTGTCAGTATTGTTTAATATGTTTTTTAATAATGTTTTTAACCCTTTTTTAAGTTGTTTTTAAAATTGTTTTTAAAGCTATTTCGTATTAATGTATTTTAAGTTCTGTTTTTATGAAGTTTTAAAGGTTTTTGGTGCTTTGTTTGCCGCCCTGGGCTCCTGCTGGGAGGAAGGGCGGGATACAAATTAATTAATTAATTAAATAAATAAATAGAGCTTGGAAAAGTTACTTTTTTGAACTACAACTCCCATCAGCCCCAGCCAGCATGTGCTGGCTGGGGCTGATGGGAGTTGTAGTTCAAAAAAAGTAACTTTTCCAAGCTCTGTATTTGCTGCTCTGACTTAGGCAGGAAAATGTAATATGCCAGCCCTGATGGAAAGGCAGTGCTATAACTACGGTTGATTGGAGGAAGGGGGCCAATATGGTAACTCTGGAACACCCATCAAGTTGTGTACCTTTTGTCTGTTTATACTACCTAGGTGAACCATGAGTCCAAAGCTCTAGTCTGTACTAAAGAATTTTGTGTATTATGGGTATGCAATTTTTATTTCTAGGAGAACCATGAGTCCAAAGCTCTAGTACAGGGGTGGGGAACCTTTTCTGGATGATCGGCCAGATCCTTATCTCCCCACACCAGGAAGGGCACATTTTAACAGGTGGGCAGGGTTGCCCATCTATCAGTCACCTATGTCAATCACCTGATATCATAGTGACATCAGGTGATGCTGCACTTTGAAACCCAGGCTGTTGGGACTTCAAAGTGTAGTGCAGGGCTGTTTGAAAGCCCTTTTGCAAACTGCCCCATGCTGCTCTTTTAACCTTAGAATGTTTCTTTGTTTATTATGGGTTTATTGTTTATTTCACCTTTAAATCATATCCCCAGGCAGGTTTACAAGAAATATATTTTAAAACATTAAACAGACTAAAATAAGAGAAAATAAGTCTCTAATCCAAACCTCTAGCTGTCAGCCATGAAGTTTGGTGGGGTAGTGGAGCCACTACTGCATCTGCAACCCTGCTGCTGATGCTATCCAGCTGGAAGATGTGGGGTTGCAAGTAAAAATTGGCATTTTTGTGATGTTACCTCCCAGGCTGAAGCAGTGAACAGGCCTAAATCAGGCCTGTTGCTGTCATGTGATGGCAGCAGAGCTGGCTCAGTATCCAGCTGATCCTTTGCTTGTCCAGCCCTGCCCTTTTCCCATTTCATGGAACACCCCATTTGGAGGGTTTACATGGGCTACTCTCATCAAAGGATAGCACTGGCCTGTAGCATACACTAAGCAGTTGGAGCAAGCACACTGAAGCATTCCTTGGCAGCTTCCCTCACTAGCAGAAACTGGCAGAGCCAACCAGGGCTGAACAAAGAAACCCTCTCCAGCACAATAAATAGGAGCTTTGGATTGCTCTGCCCAAGGCCATAAGATCACAAAAGCAACATAGATGTCAGCGGGGTTAACGCTGTATCTAAAAATCTTAGGGAAAAATTAAAGTCTTGGCACCCAGAAGACAATGAGGTAGATGCCAGGTAAGCCTCTTTGGAGAGACAATTCCATAATTGTTGTGCCACTCCTGAGACAACCCTCTCACTGGTAGCCACCCACCTCACCTCTAATGGCAGGGGCATCCACAGTGTGTATATGTAAGTACATACGGAGACAAGGAATCCTTCAAGAACCCCAGGGCTAAACCATGAAGGTCTTTAAAGGTCAAACTGGGCCCAGAAATGGACTGAGAACCAGTGCATGTGGCACAGCACAGGTATAATATGACTATAACATCAAGCTAGTAATAACCTAACAACTGCATTCTGCACTAACTGGAGTTTCCAATCAGTCTCTGGGGCAGCCCCCCACACAGCACATTACAGTAATCTAACCACGAGGTATCCAGAACACAGATGCCAGATCAGTGCTTCTCTGTACTATTCTGCTCTTTTACTGGCTGACCTCAAGCATGCAGTAAGGATGTGTGACTACTTTGTGCTCCATGAGTCCTTTGTACACCCTCTGGCCTCCCTAAGAAGTGACATCTCCATCATTTATTTCCCTTTCTTACCATACACATACTGTTTTATAATCATTTATGTTTCTATAATTTAGTCTGGACTCCACATTCAGGCTGTCAGACGGGTAGTCATCCTGCTTGGCAATTAACCTGAGAATTACAATAGTTGCTATATTAAGAGAAGAGTCCAGGCTTATAAATTGCATGTCCTGTAAACAGGCTTCAGTTTTCCCTATAAAGGACACACAAGACTTTTGCTTCTGCTATAAATGTGGCAACAGTTGTCTTAGGGTTTTTTTTTTTTTACAATCAAATCAATTATAGTTTGTTACTTTTCACAAAATAGAGCTAGCTCTGAATTTTAAGTGTGCTTAGATTTCTGAGAAATGCCTTATCTATTTTAATAGCAAGAAGGAAATATTTTTTCATCTTTCATGATCTTGAAGTAAACCAGGAATAGATAGCATACAGAGACTCCCACTGTACACTGCGCCAGATGACGTTGCAATATTACAGGGGTGGGGTGGAAATGTCTTCCTTCCTAGAATGCAGCCTCTACACACATAAAATGTTAAGCTCTTGTTCTGATCTACAAGGCACGTCACTATGATGTGACAGCCACACACATAGCTGTGAGAATATGTACAATGGGTATGGTTTATAGAAAGATGGAAGATGCTGCCAGAAATAAGATTTTTATAGGGTGCAATAAAATGTGGAAGCAAGGCGAAGCTTTTCTGCCTGCTGCACAGAATCATCATTCCAAAAGTCTTCTTCAAAAGAAAACTGTCTCTCTCTGTGTGCTACTTAAATGGGCTTTGGGGTTGTACATGCTCTGCTGAAGTGAATGCCTCAAATTTGGTGAACGTCAATACTCGCATGTATATTTGAAAATTCAAAACAACTTTTTGTGAATGTCAGTCATGTAAATGTAATTGTAAGAATTAACTTATGAATGATTAAATTATATAGCCATGAGAGTGGCTGTATATTGTAGCCAGCATGGATTTTTCACATTGAGCCTGTTAAATTGAAAATACCCCCATGCCATTCTGCTGCTTCCCATAAGCTCATTTCAAAACAAAATCTTACAAAACTTATAGTCCTAAATTAAGTTTTTTTTTAAAAAAGTTTTTTTAAATTTGTATGTTTGTAATGTTTTTAATTGCTGTAAACCACCCAGAGAGCTTCGGCTATGGGGCAGTATACAAATGTAAATGTAAATAATAATAATAATAATAATAATAATAATAAATAAATAAAATGCTTGCTTAACAACCCTTTACGTTTTCATAGCAATACACAAAACAGTCAGAGAGTATAAAGAGTTCAAAGTGGAAAACAAGAGAGAAAAAATCCAGACCTCTGTTGGACTTTCCTCTGTCAATGGTCTCATAATATTTTGAAATTAATTAGAAATCAGCCATATTCACAGAGTACCTATAATCTTAGTACTGACCTTGCCCTGTACTCTGACCTTCATCTTCTACAGTTTAAAAGTTAAAAAAAATGCATGGCTGATTTTTAATTAATTTAAGAAACTGGAATCCATGATAGCACAAGCATGCTCAGTAAGAACCAACTGTCAGCGTTCTAAAAGCCAGACTAACAGCTATTTGGCTTGGCTAATCAGGTGGCCACACGCACGTCAGAAATTTATTCCACTTTAAACAGTCATGGTTTCCTCCAAAGAATCCTAGGAAGTGTAGTTTGTGAAGGGTGCTGAGAGCTGTTAGGAGACTCTTATCCCCCTGACAGAGCTCCAGTGGCCAGAGTGATTTCACAGTCAGCCCCTCTTCCCAGAGATTTCTGGGGATTGTGAGGGAATGAGGTATCTCCCAGCAACTCTCAGCACCCTTCACAAACTACACTTGCCAGGATTCTTTGGGGGAAGCCATGACTGTCTAGTGAAACAGAGGTCTGGTTTGGATGTGGGCAGGGACAGCTTTGGTTTAAATTTGGGTGGGAGACTATATGTGCCTGCTGCAGAATAAAAAGGTGGAGGAAACCCTGAAAAACAATGATATTGTTCACAATGTTTTCCTTTTGGAAAGGAAAGGGGCTTTCCCTCTGCCCAGTGCCCACCCACCCAATTTCCTCCCTTTCCTCCTTCTCCCCCTCCCCCTTCCTCTCCCCTCCCCTTTGCTCCCTCCCCTTCCTCCCCTTCCCTCCCCCTTCCCCATCCCTGCCCCTCCCCCAGGTCAGTTTCACCTATCCTAAGCTTAATTGTTCAGGAGTAAATCCCACTGAACTCAAAACTGCACAAATGATCAAAGCTGCTCTCCCCTCCTTTTCCCTCTGTTCAGAGGCACATGTTACCAAATTCTTCCAAGCTACACAGGAAGTGGATTGTACTGTGAAAGACCAACCCGAATTGTGTTTTGCATTTTTACAAATTTGTAAGGCAGTTTGATAGAAATATCTGTTGGCTACAGGTATGTTCTTAAACCCCGTTCCCCGTTGTTGTTGGGGTATTTTTGCCTATTAGTGAATATAGATATACAATGTACTCACTACCGACAATAGGGAAATTGATCTATATGTTGCTGGGTCAGGCTACGAGCACACTAACCGCTTCAAAAGCAGTCAGAATGGTTTTTCTGTCTGCGTTTTAAAGTGACTATGCCCTCTGTTGGTCACACCTCCCTTCCCCCCTGCTGACTTCAGACCTTTTAGGACCACCCACAGCAAAGTATTGGGCCAATCACTGTCTCTGCCTGAGCCTGCAGCAAAGCATTTCCATTGGCCACACCTGGAAGACAAATGGGTTGATCTCCAATCAGTTGTGAAATTTGCCTGAAGCTGATTTTTTTAAAAAAAATACACTGGAGCTGATCCCACCACAATTTTAGAGTAAAAAGGAGCAGAGTTTGACTAGCGTTTGTGCCCCCATTTTCAGAAAAGAAAGGTAGAGACGCACTTGAAGTGGCACAGTCTTGTCACTTTTCTCAAACACTGGATCCACAATTCCTTCATTCCACCCCTTTGGTAATTGGTCTGTCTCATGTACTGCTGAAAACAAGGGGGCTAGTGTCTCTGTCAACAGTTGATGAAATCTAAATCCAAAATACATCGAAGGCTTTCTTTTCTCCTTGCATTAGCAAAAATTCAGATGAGAATCCTATTGTAGCTATCAATGTTTGGATTGATTTAGCCCAGCCACAATCTAGAATACTAATTAGGGCTGTGCACAAGCCCCCCAATCCACCTTGTGGCTCCAATCCAGGGGGAGGGCGCATCAGACCAACCTGCTCTGGGTTGACCCATGGACCACCCTTTCTGGCTCAGAGCCACTCCTGAATAAGTTCGGGGCAGGGCTAATGTTTAATTAGGGTAGCCCCCCATTAAACATATAGCCAGGAGAGAGGTGGGGGAAGGAGACATTGCATCTCCTTCCCCCTCAAGCAAGAGCAGGGTCAATTCTGTGCTGGATTGCTCTTTCTGCACATCAGCTGTTGAGCAAAGGGAGTATCCTGCATGAGGCTGGTTTGCAAGTGGCTTTCCTCCTCGTGCAATGGAATGTTCTCCTGCTCTCCTCTCCCCACATGCCCCCTAGGGAGGTGGTGGGATCCCCTTCGCTGGATGTCTTCAAGCAGAGGCTTCAACCAGAGGCTGGACAGCTATCTGCGGGAGATGCTCTAGCTGTGGATTTCCTGCTGTGAGCAGGGGGTTGGACTCGATGGCTACAAGGCCCCTTCCAACTCTATGATTCTATGATTCTAAATCTGGTCTCACAGGGGGAGGAAATGGGAAAGTCCCATTGGGCTAGAAATAATCCTTATGCTAATGCAGGGCAGTATATAAATAAATAAATAAATAAATAATTTAGATGAATACTGCTCATAACTTGGGAAGGACATTCACAAAATTTACCATGGATTATTAGCATTTGTACATGAATGTTGGTATTCGACACATTTCAAACATTCCCTACAACATATTAATTATGCTACTGATGAAAAATACCCTCTGGTTTTCAGGTTTTCCAGAAGTGAGAAATATCTATTTTTAACCTACGCTAATTTCCATTTCTTCTCATCATCCCTCCACAAATGGCCTGTCTGCAAGCTTGAACATATATTTCACTATTATATGTGTATATGGGATCGAGAGACTAAGGGAGCAACATTAACTATGAGAAGTTAGCAACATTTATTATGTTATTATTATGGGAAGTCAGCCATCTTTAATGTGGCATTAAGTATGGCAGATCCAACCCCATTCAGGAGTGAGACTATTGCTGGCTGACCCAGCCTAAGCCTGGCAAAGGGGGGGGAGCCTTTAAAAGAGAGTTTGACCAACACCACCTTGTTGCTGGTATAACTTCCCCTGGGTTGCCAGGTCACATGGAGTTAGGATCCTGCATGTGTCCCTGCTATGTCCTGACCCCACCATGCCTCCTTGTTGGGGCCTACACTAGAGTTGATTGAGCTGGCTTTGGCTGAGCCAGCTGACCCAATTGAGCTGGGATAAGGGACTTACCCTGGCATATATCTGGTCGAGCTGGGGTTGGGGGCTTAAAATCAGTGTAGCCCAGCTGAGGATGGGTTTGGTCAGCTGAGCCAGAGATCTGCCAGATCCTAACTCACTCATCCGTGGATCTTGGGTTTGGATTGCACCCTTACGAATAGAGAATTGTTGTTGAAGATTCGTAAACAGCTAGTGAGAGTTTAAAAGATGATTGATATAAAACAAATGGGTCTTAGATGACTGGAAGATGATACACGACACTATTAGATAATTGTCTTAAACACAGAACAATGTTATGTGTAGATATTGCACCCCAAAGATTTGTTAACAAGATTTTTTAAAAATACATTGTTTTTGTAGAGGAAATACTGTATCATCTTAATTATGTGTTGGGATTGTCCTTATGATAAGAATTTTTTGGAGGACAGGAAGAAGTAATTTATTTTTCGATATTGGTGGTTTTTGAACTGGGATCCTCTGGTAACACTGTTCAACTTATGTAAATATTGTAAGATGTATACAGTAATCAAAACAAATTGGCTGCATACCTGTTAGTTGCAGTTAGTATTGTAATTGTGCAAAGCTGGGAATCTAATGTTCCATTGTGGATTGGTTTAAGGAAGCACAATTTGTTACTGAAACAGATAGATGAACAGAACTGATATATTTATGTAATGGAATTGGCAGTGTGAAGGACTTATGAGATTAGTATCTTTCATAGTATAGTGGATGTTTGGTAATATGTGATTATGTAGTACAGAATAATTTAAAAAGTATATATGGGAATATTTTCTGGGAATCATAGAGAAATAAAAAGATGGAAATGGATAGCAGGTGGAGAGTCAAAGACTAACGTGCATGATTGCTTAATGGGTTGGCCTTTTCATCTTATTCCTGTTTCTGGACCAAGTCCAACAATGCTGAATGTCTTCTAAAGATAGCTGATGACTAGACTATGAAGAACTGCTAATGGTAATATAGAGGAAAACACAGGAGGATAATCTGTACCACACCTTGTTCTTTGATTCTTATCTTGGTATCACAATTTTACTACATTCATGGGCCCTAATTGCTTTAACTTTTCATACGGTTGTCTTTAAAAGTAAATATGGGTTTTGTTCCCTTAGAATCCTGTAAAATAGGTTGGTGATGGTCTGTTCTTGGGCTCAAAGATGATTTCCACAAACACTTGGGGAGGTTTTTCAATATACACGGGGATGTTTTTTTACTTCAAGAAGTAAAGCCATTTAAATTAGGGCTGAACTAAAATGCCCTTCCAAAATTGTCCAAGCTATATTGGATGATAAAATTGGTAGTGGTGGTGGAGGGTTAGCTAAACATTCTTGGGTGAGGGGGTGAAAATTTCTAACAGATTTCTCAGAAAACTCTCTTCTGAGAAATTGCAGCTTGGTTAATGTTGAGTGAACTTCTGTTGTTAGGTCATATTGGTGGATCATAGAATCATAGAACTGTAGAGTTGGAAGGGGCCTATATGACCATAGAGTCTAGCCCCCTGCTCAATGAGTCCAACCCCCTGCTCAATGCAGGAAGAAGGAAGCAAAGGGCTAAGAGAGGAGGACTGGAAGGAGTCTATTGCTTCTGTCAACAATATTAAAACTGGATCCACAGTTGCAATGAAAATTTATGGGTGTCAAAAACTGAGGAGAACATTTCACTGAATATTCTCCAGGAGATAACTCTAACAGTTCAGAAGGAGCTTGGAAGTTTTTATTTAAAGTCAGAAAATTATTTTCTGAGAAATTTCGACTCAGCCTTAATTTAAATATTCCATCACAGGGCCTGTTACTGATCTAGCACAACACAGTAAACCATTGTTTTGTGGCATTTCTAGGAAGGAGCTAATTCTATAGATAAGTATCAGATTTCACCACCTCAGTTTTCCATCCAAGGTGACAAATATATCTGCCCTTTAATTTCAGTCCTTGAATCTATGATAAAAACATGACACTTCAGAAAAGAGACAGAAAATATTATAGTAGATTCCCAAACAAGCTGAACAACATCTACACAAAAGTCAAAGGCCACTACAGTAGGGCCCTGCTTTACAGCGCTTCGCTTTATGGTGCTTTGCTAATGCGGCAGTCTCAATTACACAATTAGACTAAAGCCCCACTCATACGGCGCTTGTTCCGCTTTTACGGCGGTTTTCGGGTGTCGCGCGCTATTCTATTCAATGAGTTCCGCTTTTCAGCAGGGGTCCGGAACGTAACCTGCCATATGAGTGGGGCCCTACTGTATTAATTACTGATTCTTTACAGTGCCTTCCTGTACATTGCCCCTTTGTGCCTTCTTATATATTGCCTCTGAATCATCTGGTACTGCCTATTCTCAGAGACTGGATACGAGGGGTTACTAGTATCAAAGATTGGATACCAGTCTGAAATCTAGTAACAATCCCTTGATTGATAGGAAGAAATCCTTGATATTGTTGATGGCATTTTAACTTACCCTGGCAAGTTCTTATGGGGTTCAGTCAAGAGTGAGATGCTGTGTGTCGTTCAATACCAGCCACTCACTTAGCTTTAGACACTAACCTTATGGCTGGGAACAAGAAAAACTCTCTTTCCCAGTAGTTACTCTTCCACATCCCCCTTTCTATCAAGAGGACTTTAGCGAAGAAATGAAAAAACAAGCTCTTCATTCCAGTGGCAAATTTGCAGTGAGAATCTTTATGTCTATTTTTGTCCAATTCCAGCTGGACACCACTCAAGAATCTATTTCCCACTACTTTTTTTCTTTGTACTTTAGCTGACTCTCTGAGACCAAATTCTAAAACCAAGGTAGAACCACAAATTCAATTAAAGCAGGAGGAACAGAGTGTATGTTTTTGCCTATGGGTTATATTCTGTCAGTATCCTGTTCCCTGTGAGTGCCCATTTTATCTCAAACATTTTTGGTAGAATCAAGCAGATACTAATCACCAGGAAATGAATGCTTTAATCCAGAAGCAGAACAGATGTGTAGTTCAATAGTGTAATCCATTCACCTTGCCACGTCTTTGCAAAAACATGGCTTTAGCTACTGATCATAGATTGGTAATTATGAAACTTGTCATAGGTTTAGCAATACCTTGCTGTAAAGATACCTTCCTCAGTAGAATTTGTGTACCTGTGATACTTGGTGAGGATGATAATGATGATGATTTATTATTTGCCATGTACCACATGGGTCTCAAGGTAAATTACAATGAAAAGATATAAAATGATTACATAAATAAATGTTGAAAAGCATTCATATGCTAATTTCTAACAATTTACCCTTCCTTCTCAAAGTATATCAGTATGATCACAATTATAACAGCAAACCAACAATGCAATGGTGTCTTTTTAAGTGGTAATAAGTCGAAATTATGTGTGTAACCTCCTTCCGACCAGGAAAGTGTAATTGAATTTGTCTTTAAACTTGGACGTGTGTGTGTTAGATTGAGTGCATACCTTTAATGTTTTTGCTTCTGCCTTTCCAATAGATGTTCAGAGGTGAAGTTTATAAAATTATTTGAACACTAGTTCTTACTAGTACGCAAATCTGATTGTAAGGTAATTGTGGGGTCAGAGCAGATGCCCAGTGCCAAAGGAGGAAGGTGTGTGTGTTTTATATAACACTTCAATGCATCAGTATGGTCATGTAGGAAATTCCCATTTGTACACTTGCCCTACAAGAGTTCTGAAATGAGAAGCAGCTTGTGCAGTGTACTTCACGTGCACTGTTTCCCCAGTGTTTGCAACATTCATTTTTGTGAACCACTCTATTTAATTTAATTAGTGCTGTGCCAGATTCTGCTCTCAGGTTTTTGAGCTAATTTTCATCCCATGTGAAAGAGACATTTCCCCCTCCCCCCAACTCTTTCTCAGATAGGCAAAAATTAATTATTTTAAAATTTTGTTTTATGAGAGTTTGCAACAGGAGCATCCTGTGAGGAGGGGTGGCAGTGCACCCCTACCCTCCTGGCAGCTGCGCCACTACCGCTTACTGGGAGAAGCAAGGTGTCAGGAAGGTTGGTGTTGTACAGATGCACCAGTGGAGCCAATTCAGCACTGCCACTGGTACATCCACACAGTGCTGCTTCACTCCTCTCCCTCCTGGTGAGTGGTAGTGACATTACTGCCAGGAGGCCAGGTGTGCATTACTGCCTGTCCCTCCCCGCCAGCCACTCCTGGTTTGCACTTACAAGGTGGCTGAGTGGTATGTGTGCGTGAGTGCCTGTCCTCTTCCATTATACAAAAATCTCATGTCAGTCTACAGCCTTCCCATTCTGCATTTTCTCAAAACCTCATAATGTCTTTGGGCATCTGAGAAGGCTGCAAGGTGCAGGCCACCAGAAATTATTTGTAGAATGAAAGTAAGGACACTCATAAACATTCCTTAGCCACCTCACAAGGAAGATAAGCACAACAACAAACCCATAACTCACTGATGAGAATTTCACTGAAATTCTCCTCCCCTTGCTAATTTTCAAATTAAATTATTTTCTCATTCATTGACAGAGAATGGTTTTAAAAATGAAGGAGAAATTTTCACCATACTGATATGTTTTATAGCAGGTAGACAGATGTTAATCCAGTGGTGCAATTGCCCCTCCAGGTGCCATACAGTAGTAGTCTTCATATTTTTTTTCAAACCAAAGAGACATTTTTAGCCCAAGCATTTATTTATTATTTTATTTATTTAATTGATATCCTCCCAGAAGAAGCCCAAGGTGGCAAACAAAAACACTAAAAACACTCTTAAAACATCTTAAAACAAAAGACTTTAAAATATATTAAAACAAAGAATCTTTAAAAACATCTTTTTAAAAAGAAACAGCTTTAAAAACATCTTAAAAAGCAATTCCAACACAGACACAGACTGGGATAAGGTCTCTAAAAGGCTTGTTGAGAGAGGAAGATCTTCAGTAGGCGCCGAAAAGATAACAGAGATTATGACTATCTAATATTCAACGGGAGGGAATTCCAAAGGGTAGGTGCCACAACACTAAAAGTGCACTTCCTATGTTATGTGGAACAGACCTCCTGATAAGATGGTATCTGCAGGAGGTCCTCACCTGCAGAGCGCAGTTATGGACTGGGTATATAAGGGGTAAGATGATCTTTCAGGTATCCTGGTCCCAAGCTGCATAGGGCTTTGTACACCAAAACCAGAATCTTGAACTTGGCCTGGCAGCTAATGGGCAGCCAGTGCAATTCTTTCAGCAGCAGGGTAACATGTTGACAATACCCTGCCCCAGTGAACAGTTGTGTTGCTGCATTTTGCACCAGCTGCAGCTTCCGGACCAACTTCAAGGGCAGCCCCACATAGAGCACATTACAGTAAAACATGTAGTTGGGGACCCACTTCTTATTTATTTATTTATTTATTATTTATTACATTTATATACCACCCGACTAGCAATAGCTCTCTGGGCGGTGAACATAGAAATACAATAACATAGGAAATACAATAAATGACACAATATAATACAAAATAATACAGTCTAAAATCAATACAATAACATTTTTAAAATTAAGTCAATTTAAATTAAAATGCTTCAGAGAACAGGAAGGTTTTAACCTGGCGCCGAAAAGAAAGCAGAGTTGGCGCCAGGCGCACTTCCTCGGGGAGACTGTTCCATAGTTCGGGGGCCACCACTGAGAAGGCCCTAGATCTTGTCACCACCCTCCGGGCCTCCCTATGAGGCCTTCATAGTAGAACGTAGTGTACGGGCCGGTTCATATCGGAAGAGGCGTTCCGCAAGGTATCATGGTCCCGCACCGTATAAGGCTTTATAGGTTAATACCAACACTTTGAATCTGGCCCGGAAACATATTTGCAGCCAGTGCAAGCGGGCCAGAACAGGTGTTATATGCTCGGACCGCTTGGTCCTTGTTAGCAGTCTGGCTGCCACGTTTTGCACTAGCTGTAGCTTCCGAACTGTCTTCAGAGGTAGCCCTACATAGAGCGCATTGCAGTAATCCAAACGCGAGGTTACCAGAGCATGTACCACTGATGTAAGGTCCTCTTTACTCAAATAGGGACGTAGCTGGGCTACCAACCGAAGTTGGTAAAACGCATTCCTTGCCACCGAGGCTACTTGAGCCTCAAGTGAGAGGGAAGAGTCTAAAAAGACTCCCAGACTACGAACCCGCTCCTTTAGGGGGTTCAGGACAGGGTATATATCCACCATCCGATCAGAGAACCCATCCACCAACAGCATCTCAGTCTTGTCTGGATTGAGCTTCAGTTTGTTAACTCCCATCCAGTCCATTGTCGCAGCCAGGCAACGGTTCAGCACATCGACAGCCTCACCTGAGGAAGATGAGAAGGAGAAGTAGCGCTGCATGTCATCAGCATACTGATGACAACGCACTCCAAAACTCCTGATGACCTCTCCCAACGGCTTCATGTAGATATTAAAAAGCAGGGGGGACAAAACTGACCCCTGCGGGACTCCATATTGGAGAACCCACGGTGTCGAGCAATGTTCCCCGAGCACTACCTTCTGGAGACGACCCGCCAAGTAGGAGCGGAACCAAGTAGGAGCCGCCAAAGTATGAAGAATTCAAAGATGTGTTTGATGAAAAAGAGGCAGAGACTTTACCCCCCCACCGCCCTTACGACTGTGCGATTGACCTAGTGCCAGGAGCCAGCATCTCATCAGGGAGAATCTACTCTCTCACAGAGAATGAGAGGGAGGCCCTGAAGAAATTCCTGGATAAAAACCTGAGGCGAGGATTCATACGCCCCTCACAATCTCCTGCTGGAGCGCCACTATTGTTTGTGAAAAAGAAGGGGGGGGACTCAGACCCTGTAACGACTATCGCGCATTGAACCAGATCACCATCCCCAACAGCTACCCGCTGCCCCTGATCTCAGAGTTGCTGGACCAACTGTGCTCTGCAAAAATCTTCACGAAGTTGGATTTGAGAGGAGCGTACAATCTGATCAGAATGAAAGAGGGAGATGAATGGAAAACAGGATTCTTGACCGCTTACGGACAGTATGAATACCTGGTCATGCCGTTTGGGCTTTGTGGAAGTCCAGGAATTTTTCAAAAATTCATGAACGATGTGTTTAGAGACTTGTTGGACACGTATGTAATCTGTTACTTAGATGATATCCTGGTGTTCTCAAAGAACCAGGAAGACCACGACCAGCATGTGAAGACGGTGTTGAAGAGACTGAGAGAAAATCACCTGTATGCTAAATTAGAGAAATGTGGATTTGACCTCAAGTCTCTAGACTTCCTTGGATATCGAATCTCAGCGGAAGGCGTGGAGATGGACCCAGGGAAAGTAAGCTGCATATTGGACTGGGGCCAACCTGTCACCAAAAAGGATGTACAACGGTTTTTGGGGTTTGCCAATTATTACAGAAAGTTCATTCCAGGGTTTTCCAAATTAACAGCTCCTCTGACTGACTGTTTAAGGGGGAAGAAGAAGTTTCAATGGACAGAGAACGCCACCGAGGCCTTTGAGGAGCTGAAGAGAAGGTTTGCTACTGAGCCCATTCTGCGCTTTGCTGATCCGAACCGCCCTTTCGTAGTGGAAGCAGATGCTTCAGATTTTGCCATCGGGGGGGGTCCTGCTACAATTAGACCAAGAAGGGAAGGAGCTGCACCCCTGTGCGTACTTCTCTCGGAAGTTAAAGCCTTCAGAGAAGAACTACACAGTTTGGGAGAAGGAGCTGCTGGCCATCAAGGACTCTTTTGAAAACTGGAGACAATACCTAGAGGGGACCTCTCATCGAATTGAAGTGTGCTCCGACCACAAGAATCTTGAAAGCCTGCAAACAGCCAGAAAGCTGAACCAGAGACAGATAAGATGGTCCCAGTTCTTCACTAGGTTTAACTTCCAGATTACTTACCATGCCCAAGCCAAAAACCAGAGAGCGGATGCCTTATCCAGACAGCCACAATACAAAGAAAGTGAATCCGAGGACCAGCCTCAGTACGTAATCCCGCCAGAGAAATTAACGTTGGGAGTATGCCAGCCTTCATGGGAAGAGGAACTCAAAAAGGCACAACAAGAAGATGCAGACATGCTAAAATATCAGCAGGAGACGGAACAAGGTCAAGACTCAGAAGTAACCTTTCACTGGAGAAATGGACTGTTATGGTTCAAAACCGCCAGATATGTGCCAGAAGGGGAATTAAGGCTCAGAATCCTACGCCAGTGTCATGATTCCATCACAGCGGGACACTTTGGGATTTACAAGACCATTCAGAACGTGGCCAAAGACTTCTGGTGGCCTAAAATGCGTCGGGATATTGAGAGTTATGTAAAGTCCTGCTCTGTCTGTCTGCGGACAAAAACACAAACAGGGACACCAGCAGGACTGTTACAACCGTTGCCTGTCCCACACGAACCCTGGAATGACCTCTCCATGGATTTTATAACTGATCTACCCAAGTCCCAAGGAATGACAGCCATCTTAGTAGTGGTGGATCTACTTACCAAAATGGCACACTTTCTTCCTTGTGCAGGGGCCTTAGAGGCTAAAGAAACGGCCAAGTTATTCATAAAAGAAGTCTACCGGCTGCATGGATTGCCAAACAGCGTAGTCTCAGACCGAGGAACTCAGTTCACAGCCAAATTTTGGACAGCAATGTGGAAACAGTTGCAGACGGAATTAAAACTCTCCTCCGCCCATCACCCCCAGACAGATGGGCAGACGGAACGCTTGAACGCTGTTTTGGAAAGATATTTACGAAGTTATGTGTCCTATCAACAGACTGACTGGGTATCATATTTGCATTTTGCAGAGTTCGCCTACAACAATTCTCTGCACTCCAACACTCAACAACGTTCTTCGCTAATTATGGATTCCATCCTAAAGTCTTTCCAAGCAGCTCAGAAGGAATGCTGGTACCGGCAGCTGAGAACTTCCTTAAGGAATTGCAAGCGGCGCAACAGACACTGAAACAGCAGTTAAACGAAGCCAAAACGGAGTACAAGCGAGTTGCTGACCTGCACAGGAAGGAGGGCCCCCCTTCAACCGGGAGACCAGGTATGGCTGTCCACCCGCTTCCTCCAGATGCCGGGCAAATGTAGAAAATTACAAGACAAGAGGGTGGGTCCTTTCGAAATAGAAACTCAAATCAATCCCGTGGCGTACCGACTGAAGCTGCCTGACACGTTTAAAATACATCCTGTGTTCCATCGATCCCTCTTAACGAAAGCCGCCCCTCCCAGTGAGTTACGGCCGGAGGAACCTCCCGGAGCTCCACTCCTGGTAAATGAGCACCTTGAGTTTGAAGTTGAGGAGATCTTAGATTCCAGGATCAGACGCCACAAGCTGCAGTACTTGATTCACTGGAAAGGCTATGGGGTGGCTGACAGATCATGGGAAGATGCAGCTGATGTGCATGCTCCAGAATTGGTAAAACTTTTCCATCAACGTTTTCCCCACCGTCCCAAGCCAGACAAGGGGAGGGGGGCACAGCCTGGGAGGGGGGATGGTGTCGGAAGGCAGAGCTGGGGTCCCAATCCCGGGGAGCTGGATCCCGGAGAGTTGGGAGAAGAGTATTCAGATGGATGGCAGAGGGAAGGGGGAGGAACTTCCCCCCTTTGGAGCGAAGACGAAACAGAGGAACTACCAGTGATAAGGTCGCTTAGCGACGGGGAGCCTGAGCCCTCCCTGGACATTCTCACGCCTCCCCCTCTTTCAGGCTCAGAGCAAGAGGGGAAAGAGGGAGGGCTGCTCACAGCCGAAAAGCGGGGAGGCAGTTTACCATCAGCCCCTCCCCTATCCCCCATCCTGGAATCGGAAACTTCAGAAGAGGAGGGGGTGATGCTTCCCCCCTCACCGCACACACGCAGACAGCTGAAAAGACAGGAGAGAAGGGGGGGAAGGCGGGCAGTACCTGAGGGGCAGTTAAGGAGGAGCGAAAGATTGCGCACCCGTTTGGCCCCTTCTTAAAGAACAGGCGGGAAGAAGTCCCTTGCTCTGTCAACTTTCTCCCAATGCCGCAGGACCTGTATCCCTGTATTGCTTCATGAGAAAACGCAGTCTTTGTTTGGACATTACCCTAATAAAACACGAATTAACTACAGCCGTTGGTCTGGTTCCTGAGTCACATCCTGGGCCTGACACTGAGAGATCAAGGAGAATCAACAGAGTTACACTCCCTCTGTCTCTCTCCTGACATAGGTCATCATACAGGGCGACCAAGGCCGTCTCAGTGCCAAAACCGGGCCTAAAACCCGATTGAAATGGATCTAGATAATCGGTTTCATCCAATAGTGCCTGGAGCTTGCCAGCAACCACTCGTTCCAAGACCTTGCCCAGGAATGGAACATTCGCCACTGGCCTGTAGCTGTTAAAATTGTCTGGGTCCAAGGAAGGCTTTTTCAGAAGTGGTCTCACCACTGCCTCTTTCAGACAGCCAGGGACCACTCCCTCTCGTAAGGAGGCATTTATCACTTCCTTGGCCCAGCTACCTGTTCCATCCCTGCTAGTTTTTATTAGCCAAGAGGGGCAAGGATCCAGTACCGAAGTGGTTGCACGTACCTGTCCAAGCACCTTGTCCACGTCCTCGAGCTGAACCAACTGGAACTCATCCAACAAAACATGACAAGACTGTGCTCCGGACACCTCACTAGGATCAACTGCTATAACTTGAGAGTCTAAGTCCCGGCGGATGCATGAGATCTTATTCTGGAAGTGATCAGCAAACTGATTGCAGTGGGCCTCCGATGATTCCACCATGTCCGGAGGGTTTGAATGAAGAAGCCCCCGGACAACTCGAAAGAGCTCCGCTGGGCGGCAGAGAGATGATTTAATAGTGGCAGCAAAATGATGTTTTTTAGCTGCCTTCACCGCTCCTACATACAGCTTAGTTGAAACACTAACCAGCGCATAATTGTATCCGTCGGGAGTTTGCCTCCATTTCCGCTCAAGCCGCCTCCTATCTTGCTTCATCGCTCTCAGCTCCGGAGTGTACCATGGAGCTGTATGAGCTCTACACAGGAGAGGGCGTGCAGGAGCGATCGTGTCAACAGCCCGGGTCATCTCCGTATTTCCACAGAGTGACCAGGGCTTCAAAAGGAGCGCCAGTCCTATCAGCCGGAAAATCCCCCAGAGCCCTTTGAAAACCCTCAGGATCCATTAGTCTCCGGGGGCGGAGCAATTTAATAGGTCCCCCACCCTTGCAGAGGGAAAAGGTTACTGAAAGTCTAAACTTCAGCAAGCAGTGATCTGTCCATGACAAAGGGAGTGTTGTAAGACTCCCCACATCCAGATCACTATCCCCATGTTCAGTAGCAAAAACAAGGTCTAGAGTGTGCCCCGATACATGCGTTGGACCACTAACATATTGAGACAGCCCCATGGCTGTCATGGAAGCCATGAAGTCCTGAGCCGCGCCAGACAAAGTAGTCTCGGCATGAATGTTGAAATCCCCCAGTACTAATAGTCTGGGGGATTTCAACAATATATCCGAGACCACTTCCGCCAGCTCAGTTAGGGAAGCCGTTGGGCAGCAAGGTGGGCGGTACACCAAAAGGATTCCCAGCCTGTCCCTCTGGCCCAACACAAGGTGCAGACACTCCAGGCCAGTGACTGTATGGACATGGTGCTTGGTGAGTGAGATGGAACTCTTATAGACGACAGCAACCCCACCTCCCCGACCCTCAGATCTACCATGATGCTGAACCAAGTACCCCGGTGGGCAGAGCTGAGAGAGACCAACTCCTCCCTGCTCACCCACCCAGGTCTCGGTTATACATGCCAGATCGGCTGCCTCATCCACAATCAAATCGTGGACGAGGGAGGTTTTATTATATACCGATCTGGCATTTAAAAGCAGCAACTGGAGATCTGAGAGTTGGCTGAGAGGACAACCAATGACGTTGCGGGTGTGGGAAGGACCGGAACAAGGCACAGCCACAACATGTCTGGGCCGCGTTCCCCTTACCTGGCACGTCCGTAATTTTTGCACCATATATTTGTATGGCAGTTGCTGTTGTGACCCATCTTAGGTCGTGACCTAGTAATGGGTCCCAACCCATCAGCTGAAGAGCAATACCATACAGGATCAGCATTTGTTGTAGGTGGAACCAATGAAGTAGTAAGATTTCTAGAATATAATATGAACATGGAGCCTTGACTTCAAGTGAATTTGACATTTCAAGATGTCTTTTTCGTTTTAGATTTCTGAGCATAAATATTTTCTGTGGCTGTCATCCAGAATTGCTCATAAACACATCTCCCTCTCTTCACGTCTTGGGGTAAGTTTGTTTTTGTACGAGCAGAAGGGAATGTAGAAAATCCTCTGAGCTGTCACCACAGAAGCAGATCCACCACCAAGCAGGCAGATGTCCAAGAAAGCACATGGGCACAAGTGCATACATCCAAGAGGACAGATGTATCAAGTCAGGTTTATGAGGACAGCTTTCCCAGCCAATGAAATCCAGATTGCTGTCTGTGCTGTCACAACCCCAGCATGGTAAATGGATGTGAAAACAGATAATCCACACTTTGGCAAGAGCAACACAGATAAAACCCCAAAACATAACTTCTAGGCCACATCAGATGAATTTTTCAGTTCAGCAGAAAGTTTTGGCTTATGGAGAGCTACAAAGGTTACATTATTCATATACTAGTTGTACGTGTAAATAATTATTTGGTCCCAGAGTGGGAAGAAACATTTTTGAGCATAGTAAACTGCAAATCTATAGATTAAATTCAAGTGATGGAACTTAATTTTAAATTCAGCCTCAATTATATTACTTGTGAGTATGGATGGAAGGATCTGTCAATTTCAGTTCTCTCAATTTTTCATTATTCCAATCTTAAATTCAGTTCTCCACATTTATGTAGCAATTTACATTTTTTAAAATCCTCATGAAAATTCTCCATTTTGTGTGAATTTCTATTAATAAGCACATTTTGGTATGCATTAATGTACTAATGTTCATGTTTTTGCAAGCGATTTCTTCTAGTTTAATGCACTTCATTGAACTTGTCAAGGATTATCAGTACTTTGGCAGAGTCATTAACCAAAATGGAGACAACAGTCAAGAAATCAGAAGAAGGCTAGGACTGGGGAGGGCAGCTATGAGAGAACTAGAAAAGGTTGTTAGGGTATCACTGACAATAAAATCAGGATCGTTCAGACCATGGTATTCCCGATCTCTATGTATGGATGTGAAAATTGGACAGTGAAAAAAGTGGATAAGAGAAAAATCAACTCATTTGAAATATGGTGTTGGAGGAGTGCTTTGCAGGTGCCACAAACTGTGAAAAAGACAAATAATTGGGCGTTAGAACAAATTCAGAACTATCACTAGAAGCTAAAATGATGAAACTGAAGTTATCATACTTTGGACACATAATGAGAAGACATGATTCACTAGAAAAGGCAATAATGCTGGGAAAAACAGAAGGAAGTAGAGAAAGAGGAAGACCAAACAAGAGATGGATTGATTCCATAAAGGAAGCCACAGACCTGAACTTACAAGATCTGAACAGGGTGGGTCACAACAGATGCTATTGGAGGTCACTGATTCATAGGGTCACCATAAGTTGTAATCGACTTGAAGGCACAACAACAACATATGTTATTTTCATCAACATATTCATTTTTATGCACACTTACCCCTAATATATGCATTTTTGTAAAACACTGGTTGGTTGGAGAACTGCATCACAATATTCAGATGAATACAAACTTTTAAGGATGGCTGTGTTTCAGTTCTCATATTGTTTCAGAAATTGCAAATTTGACAGATTTGGCATTGAATGTGAACTGAATAAAATCTCTTTCCCACCCTACCTGTGAGTAAATGGTGTCAAAATAGTCACTTTTTATGCCACTCTTCCAGTTTAATTGCAACTTGACAGAATATATGTCATTCTTCACAGTGCTCCTTCCCAAGAAACAATGATGCAGCGTACTTTACTGTACAATGAATTGTGCAGTTTTTCTTTGGTTTTATTGCTGTTGATATTTTATATTTTTAGTTTATTTCTTTATTGTTTTTTGTGAGTTGTTGAGATGAGCAATCCTAAAATAGTGGTGAGGTCCCATGGAGGAGGGGTGAGGCAGCTACTGCTGTGTGGTTCTAGCTGTTCGGAATCACAGGCAGGGAGAGCATTATTGTGCTTGGGTTTTGCTTTTGTGCTTCCCATGGGAATAGGGTTGCCAGGTTCAGGGCCTGAGACTGATCCTGCATCTTTAGGAGAAGAGAAAGTCAGCCAAGTACAGGTTTTCTTGCAACACTGTAATGGGAAAAACCACAAGGTGGAATTCTCCCTTCCCCCTGCACAACTTTTAAAGATACAGAAGACCTCTTGGAGGCTGGGCCTGGCAACCAAGAGGTCTTCTGTATCTTTAAAAGTTGTGGTGGGGGGAGGGAGAATTCCACCTTGTGGTTTTTCCCATTACAATGTTGAACACCTTCACTTGGCCAACTTTCTCTTCTCCTAAAGATGCAGGATCAGTCTCAGGCCCTGAGCCTGGCAACCCTACATGGGAATCTAGCTGGCCACAGTGAGAACAGGATGCTGGACTAGATGGACCTTTGGCCTGATCCGGCAGGGCTCTTCTTATATTCTTAGGCCCTACTGTCAGTGATATACTGCTGGTGGTACCAAGGGCTCCTCCAGGGGAATAAGTGCTGCTCTGTCAGTAGAGTTGCTCCCTGCCATTACAGCAGTACCTACATCACATCAAAGGTCCATCAGCTAGCTTTTGGGCAGCTTTAGAATTATGGCATTCATATTCTTTATATTGTTAGTCATTTGATATATTTTTAAATGGAAAAATGAGAAGGGAAGGAGAAATGTGATTCACATATGAAAAAGTATCTGGGGCTTTTACAAAAACCACATATTTTGGGAATATTTGGCAATAACTCAATTAGCATTGCATAACATAGGAACATGGGCTGGGGGCCGGGTAGGACAAAAAAGCAATAGCACCTGGGATACAGGAACTAGAAACTATGGGGATGCACAGGGAGTTAATTCAGAATACAAAAGCCTTGTGTCTCTAGAGCACTTGATGACATATGTACTCCTTCATTCCCTTTATTTCTAAGCCTTTACAAGAAACATTGTCCAGAACTTCAGATTTCTTGTAGAATTAAACCCTTCAGTGTGGCAGCACCTATTCTTTGGAACTCCCTGCCTATTAGTCACATTCACGCCACACATTTATTCCAGTATTATTCCACTTTAAACAGCCCTGGCTTCCCCCCAAGAATCCTGGGAAGTGTAGGGTGCTGAAAGTTATTAGGAGATCCCTGTTCTCTTCATGGAGCTATATTTCCCAGAGTGGTTTAACAATCAATTCCTTTTCCCAGGGAACCCTCAGAAGTGTAGCTCTATGAGGGGAATAGAGTTTCCTAGCAACTCACAGCACCCTTCACAAGCACCTTCAAGAAGCACAGGAAGTGTAGTTTGTTAAAGGTGCTGAGAGTTGTTAGGAGACCCTTATTCTCCTCACAGAGCTACAGTTTGCCATAGTGGTTTAACAGTCATTTACTCTTCCCAGAAAACTGAAAACTGTAGCTCTGTGAGGGGAACAGGAATCTCCTAACAGCTTTCAGCACCCATTACAAACTACACTTCCCAGGATTCTTTGGGGGAAACCATGGCTGTTTAAAGTGGAATAAATAGTGGAATAAATGTATGGCATGAATGTGGCCTTAATAGATGATGCGTAATGGATGATGCATAGGACTTATATCCAAGTCCAAGTCAAAGGGTTGTGAGGATACCTCTAGGACCATTTAAAAAAGAAAGGAAAGGAAAGCACGGCAATAGAAAGTCTAAGGAGAGAAACAGCAGGGGAAGGCATCATTAGCTCTTTCCTTTCCTATTGCTTCTCCACCCTTAAGCATCCCTTTTGAGTGGAAATGCTAATTTTAAACCCCATTGGAGGGGGAAAAGCAGTCTAGGGGTTCAGGGGAGGTGGGATATGGAGTGGAGAAACTGTGGATGTTGGAATACTTAAACATTCTCTCTTTCCATGATGTCTCCACTCCAAATTCTGCTGCATGTTGTATTTCTCTGTTACAGAGTGTTAGCCCCTAAATCAATTATGTTGTTGGCATAGGGCTGATGGATGAATTTGAGACTTACCATCAAGTGTATACATCAACACATTTCTGCCAGCTTTCAAATATATATGTAGCTAGTTAAATAAATAAATTTGCTCAAAGAAAGACTGAGTTTTCCTGGTGTTCTCTCCTTTTATCTGAGGAACCTGTGCTTCATGTTGATTCAGCGTGCCCCAATATTCTGTGCTTTCCTATGGTTTTCCCCCTAAGAAGATAGATCAAAGAAATGACAAAGAGAGAGGATTCTGGGACACTAGCTTTTCATTTCCTGCCTTTTGTTTCTTTGTTTAACATTAAAGCTTCCTGTGTGACAGTTCATTCTTCACTCAACACCCTTTCAGTTTGTTATAATACCTTTCCTAGAGGATCAGGAACTAGTATTCTACAGGGCTAAAATGGATACTGAAGAATAGCATTCTTCTTTGATTGCATTCGGGACATAGGCATATAGGAAGCTGTTTTATACTGAGTCAGATCATTAGTCTAACCCAGCACTGTCAACACTGATTGGCAGCACAGTTGGAGGGTATCAGACAGGGGACATTCCCAACCCTACATGTTAGATCCCGGGAACTTATGGGTTTCTGCAAACAAAGCACTGAGTTATAGCCCTCCCTTAAACAGCATTGTTTGTACTGGGACATCTGCTTTGCATTCATAGAATTTGCTACTTTACACCCTAGACACTGGAAATAGCCTATTAAATCTCCTTTCAAGCAGAACAGAAGGCAACCAGGGCTACCACTGCGCATATCTTCTATGGTCCTGTCATGATTTTACATGGGGTATGAAAAAAAAAAAGTTAAAGCCTACATTGATAGACTAGAGGAGAAATTACAAATCTGCTGCTTTCCATCACTACAAAAATACTGTTTCAAGAAAGAGATCCCTGTGGAACTTCAAGATTTTTACAACAAAAAGGATGACAACAAAACAATAAAAAAAAGGCAGAACTCATCTGTGGATACAGAGGTAAACTACGATTTGATGGTGGTTTTGAAGAATTCTCTTGTAAAATATATGAGAATCCATACAAATCTGTATCTAAGATCCACGTTTTGCATCACAGCAGCACTGGAAAGCACTGACTCTGAGATTTTTATGATCAGTTAATGTGATTTGTGTCAGATTTGTGATGTGATGCTAGGTGTGTGTGTGTTGAACCTGTGAAAAGATTATACAATTTCAAGGGGATCCATTTTACTGAATCTGGCGTGTATGTGTGCGCATGTACCTTCTTCCTCTTGCTCTCTGGCACTCCATTCTCTCTCTCTCTCCTTACCCCTGCGGTACTCCACTTGTTCCTCTCTGCCTGCCTTTCCACAGATGCTCCATTTTCTTCCGCGCAATCTCCCAGATTGCCTCATTTCCTCTCCTATCCTCTTGGTTGCTCCACTTTCTGTTTAGCTGCTCAGGTGCCATCTGAGCCTTGAAAAAGCACATAGACTTGAAAGAGGAAGTGGGAGGAGTGTCCCGCTGTCCACTTCCTCTTTCAGCTCTATGTACTCTTCAAGGGGAGAAAAAGGTAACCACCTTCTCCACCCTCATGACAAAGGAGGCAGTGAGCTAGGGGTGGGGGGCTCAGAGTATTTGGAGGTGCCAGGGGAAGTCTTTAATACTCCCAATGGACACCATATTGGTGATGCCAGCCCTGAACCTGCTCACCACAGTAGGTGATGGAGGGGCACAGACCGCAGAAGGAAGGAATGGAAGGACCTGCAGCTGCTTTGTCTCTATTTTAGCAGGAGATTTAAAGATCTGTGCTTGAGGCTTGTGTTGCAGTGTGGCAACTTGACATTTAAATTGCAGTATTATACTTTTAAGGTACTGCATTTCTACGTACAGGATTAGAACAGATGAACACTATCCAACATATGTTGGAAGAAGATAAGTTGTTTTACAGGAAATGAGAAAGTATGTGTTCTGCATATTTTCTACTGTCCACTAGATTCTAAAATTTCATATTTGCTGTTTTAATACACAGTAGATACACATTCCACAATATGGGGGGGGTGTTCTCTTCTTGGTCCAGCACAGTGGGTATACATATATTTGCCTGCCGTCCAAAACCTGCCTAAGAAGAAAGCCCCCTTTTTTCTGTGGAGGAAGATTTCACATACTGTTTCAGCTCAGCTTGTTAATTTACAAATATGCCCCAGAATCTGTGGGCCCCAACTTTTTTTAAAAAAAGATTTAGACAAATATCTGTCAGAGACAATTAAAGATGAAAGCTTCCCAGTCTCTGCGACATGTTTATGCTGTGGAAATGCATTACTAGTTTGGAGAAAAAAGGCAGATGCTTCCCCTCACCTCCTGCCTACCCCAATAGTAGGCTTCCTGACAGAATTTGTTTACTTCATTTTAAAAATCCAAGAAACACACAATACTAGGGTGCAGGTGTTCTGACATTTCTGAACAGTAATTTTATCACAAGGATTTAAAAATACTGCATTAAGTCATGTGGTAACAAGCCAAACTATGTGAAGCTTGTTCAGAACTGTTGGTGCTGTCACTGACAGAGACACTGCAAGAAGAGGCTCTTCACAAGAAGGTGTTAAGGCCCTTTTTTGGTGAAACAAAACCCCCTGAAATTTACATGCTTCTGAATCCCTAATGTCTCACAATGACCCTTTTTGTAATGCATAAGCTACAATCTTTGAGATTATGTCTGATTTGCAAATCAGAAATCCTATTCAAGCCCTTTATTTTAGGACTGATGACATACATGGATTTCTATGTGGAATTTTCTGATATAGTCATTACTCGTACAGGTGAAATATGGTTTTAAAAATTATCTTTAATTCTGAGGTGTCTCCTATAACAGAATGGTCAGTGGCAACAGGGCTGTTGTAGAGTCACGTCAGTGTGTGCATCTCTTGGTCATGCAGTACATTTAGGATGGTAATATGTGAGCTGCTTGTGTTATTTGATAAGGCAGATGGTTGTCTTCATCAAATGCTGTCAAAACATCACCTGCGGTGAGATACTCTAGTATTTATTTTAATTAGTTAATTATATGCTCGGTTAAAGCAAGACAGGGTGTATCTGCCCTACAATTTCACCACTCTATACATAATATAATTATCAGTATTGTGTCCTCATTTCCCATAGTAATTACTCCTCAGCTGATGTTTAGTCACTGCCAGATTACCCTTCACTGTTTTTTAATTTGTATTCACACACACACACACACACACACACACACACACACACACACACACACACTCAGCCTGAGTACAGAGCAGCACTTGAAGGTCCTTTACATTTCCCTCCATTGTTGTCTATTATCCAAGCAAAGGATTATGGGGTAATCATTATACTGCTGACTTGTGTGATGAATCTTTGGCTCTCCACATGTTGCTGAACTACAGTTCCCATCAGCCCCAGCAAGCATGGCCAGAGGCCAGGGATTATGGGAGCTGTAGTTCAGCAGCATCTAGAGAGCCAATGTTTCCCCACACCTGGCCTATGTATGTATCAGTAGCCATAGTTGGGTTGCCAGGTTCAATCCCTGAGACTGATCCTGTATCTTTAGGAGAAGAGAAAGTCAGCCAAGTGCAGGTATTCTTGCAACGCTGTAATAGGAAAAACCACAAGGTTGAATTCTCCCTCCCCCCTACAAAAGACCTCTTGGTTGCCAGGCCCAGCCTCCAAGAGGTCTTTTGTATCTTTAAAATTGTGCATGGTGAAGGGAGAATTCCACCTTGTGGTTTTTCCCATTACAGTGTTGCAAGAACACCTGCACTTGGCTGACTTTCTTTTCTCCTAAAGACACAGGATCAGTCTCAGGGATTGAACCTGGCAACCCTAAGTAGGGTTGCCAGGTCAGAAGCATCCCAAAACCTGAGATTTTAGGGGCGGGCCCAAGTGATGTCACGGGGCGGGCCCAAGTGATATCATTAAGCATGATACATTAAGCATCAACCACAGTTGCTTGGAGCGTACAATTAAAAAAAAATCTGACTGGAAATTAAGCTAGACATTTTAGCTAAAAGATGGAGCCTGGGTAGGGTACATTTTATCTAGCCTACTTGCTTTTGGCAAGAAGGGTTTAAGTGCCTTCAGGCCAGTCCAGTCACCAGAAGGTCACTGTAGGAAGAAAGGAGCCTAGTGTTGTGGAGATGTTAGATGGGAGCATTCGGTAGTAAAGATGGATGCCCCTGAAGGCTGCAATTCTAAACACACATACTAAGGGACTAACAACAGCACTTACTTCTGAGTAGGTATAGTTTGGATTGTGCTGTTGGTAAAGCTTGACTAGGGATCCTCTGCAAAGACATCCATCTCCAAGCAGGGTTGGCAACCCCCTGCCTGGAATGCCCTGCCCTTATCTTTTAATGTGGCTGCTCCAAACTTCTTTACAGATTTGACCCTTCACTTCAGAAAGAGGTCTGAGAAATGAGTAAGAGTAAGAAGATTCTCTACCCTTTCTGTCTGCATAGATGCCCTCATCCTTCCCCTGCACCCAGCAGAAGCTCTGGGCCAGGCGGGATGCAGTAGCATCTCGTAGAGGACACCCTCCCCTTTTCTGGGGTATATGATTTGTCCTGGCCCAGAGCAGATTTTGGGGTGGGCACCCCCAGTTACTTATTTTTCATGTATGTCTTTTTCTGCTTTGATTTTGTATAGATCCCCTCCTCTGTGTCCTGCACCCAGCAGAAGCTCTGGGCCAGGCGGGACGCAGTGGCATCTCGTAGAGGACACCCTCCCCTTTCCTGGGGTATATGATTTGTGCTGTCCCAGAGCAGGTTTTGGGGTGGGCACCCCCAGTTACTTATTTTTTATGATTTTATGACATCATTATGTTATGATAATATCAGAAGCCTGATGATTTTGATTGCATAAATGTATTGTTATTCTTGATGGGGAGAGTCCCCCGATCACAGTGATATATCATACAGGGTAGCCCAACATATATTATGGGGTTCAGAGACATGTTAAGTTTGGTTTGAAGTTGCTGTAGTTGTCAACTCTTCTTCTTTTTTAGTGTTTTGAACTTTCAAGCAAATAAGGAACTGGGAACTAGGAACCAACTTCAGTGTCGTATCAGTTAAATAGATTAAACAGTCGCGGGGGCGGCTGACGTTTTGGTGTATATCTCGGGAACCAGACCACCTAGAAACTTATTTTTTTTAAAAAAAATTGAAGCTGACAGTCTGGAGATTAAGGGGTGCTAGCCGGAGAGCCGGAGGGGCCCCCCAAAAACCAGAGACTCTGGCCAAAAAACGGAGACTTGGTAACTCTAACCCTAAGCCATAGTATGTTAGTGGACTGGCAGAGAGAGAGAAAAGAACAGGACTTTCTTCCACAAACAATTTGGGTCAGTCAGAAATCAATTAATTTGAAATGCTAACGTAGTTGGGAGCCTGCGTCTTTCCCCGCATTCTATTTCAACAGGCATTTGATGGCATCTTCAAGTTGCTGTAGAAAAACTTATAATGCAATTCTTGCATGTTTCCTTGAGAGTAAGCGTCAGTGAACTCAGTGGGACTTGCACAGGACTGGGTTTTTTAATAAATTGGTCCTTGAAAAGGAGATCACACAGGTAGCCAATAATTTTGTTGCTGATTTTTTTAAGTGATAAAAGTGAAACTAATGCTATATAGCTCTGTGTGTGTGTGTGTGTGTGTGTGTGTCAGAGAGAGAGAGAGAGAGAGAGAGAGAGAGAGAGTTTCAAATCAGCCACAGTTGTTTTCAGCACTTAGCTGTTTTTGTTCCACAAACTGAGATGAGTGGTTGGGATGATTAGTAAAGAGTGCGTTTAATCTGAAAAACTTCCATGCTGCCCTTATATTTACTCAGAATATGTCTTGTGTACTCTGGAGGTCTTTGCAGCTAAAAGATTTTTATACTGTATAATTCCAAGTGAATAGCTCACCTGATACTTGAGCCCACAGGAGGAAAGTGACTAAATATTTAGAAAGGTGAGCAGTATCCCTCTATTCTGAGCACGGCAACTTGCTTGGAGAGCAGAAATGACTAGCATTGAGAATGAAAACTTGTTTCAGTTTTACAGGAGCCCTAGGATCAGTAGACACTAGACAGCTTTCCTACTATGTGCTCAAACATGTTCTTTGTCTCTGCAATATATAAATCTGACAAGCATGTATCACAGGCTAAAGAAAGTGTTTGATCTGTATGTGATAGGATTGATGTCAATATGCTCTGTGTAACCTTATGTTGAACGCCTGATTGATAGATTTGCCTATAATTGAGGGTTGCAGTAAATGTAAGTCAATGAGCATAGAGTAAGTGCAAAATGATGTGCTAGAACTGAATAGAGAAGTGTCAAGGAGCAATCCACTTATACAGTATATGTTCCTGAAAGTATTTGGGTTGCCACAGAGCTGGCGATGCTAGACAGTTCTACACCTCCTAATATTTGATAAGACATGACTCCACTGCCCTAAGGTGAGTGCCTACTTTGTGTCCCCCGCACAATAATGGGAGGAGGGAGCTAGCCACTTGTAGAGCTACCTAGCATACCAACATTGGCCTCAGCTGTTCATGTCATGGCCTGGTCTGGACCTATCCTGGAAGCCAGTCAGTAGTGCCAGCTGCCACTTGGGGCAGAATCTTGAGGACAGGCCTGAGGGAGAACTTGCTCCCTCTGATCTGCCCCTAGGTTACAGATGCTGGCTCCAGCAATGCTGCCACCAACTTGTAGAAATGGGGATAAATTTGATTCATTTCACATTTAAAGGTGACCTTACCGAATTCTTGAAACAGTACTTAGCCATCCTTTGAAATTTACACTTTTCCTAATTTTGCGATGCAGTTCTCCAGTGAAACATGCATATACTAGGGTGAAGTGTGCATATAAATTCATATTTTAGTGAAAGTAACATGCAAAACACATTTGTTAGAGGAAATTGCTTTGGAAAAATGTGTGTATTAGGAAAAATGGGTACTAAAATGCTGAGGAATTTTCATGAGGACTTCCCCTTGCCCCCAACAGTTTGCAAACTGACATGGGCATGTGGAGTACCAAACGTAAGACTGAAAAAATGAGAAACTCTGAGACTTCACCTTCCCCATAGCAATGGCTGTATAGAGATGGTGACACGGTTTCAATTCTTCATGACTTTCATAGTGGCTGGGGGAGGCATTGGGCAGGATCCCCATGTGAGGAACTTTAAGATTGCACTGAAACAAATAGTAAAAATAGCATGCCGATGGGAATACACGAACCATAAAGGTTGGCTGGCAATGTCAGCTGCCAGCTGCAAAAACATCTAGAAGTGGGATGCGAAACATTCATGGACAAGGCACTTCAGAGAATCGATTAGCACTACATCACAATTTTGTTTCAAAGAGTAGCCAATGTAAAGTGTTTCAGGGGAAGGACAAGTCATTATTAGAGAGCTTGCTTGTATGGTGATGATCTTAGATTTAGCCCCCTGCCATCTCCAGTTAAAGGTTCTTAAGTAGCATATCTGCAAAAGACTTCTGCTTGGTACAAAGAGAGCTGCTGTCAGTCCCAGCACAATCTGCTTTTCTTGGCCATGGCCATTACTGGCATGTGGCCCCTGGAGGGTTGGCCAATAGGAAATGTGGTGCTCAGGCCTAAAAAGGCTCCCCACCCTTGCAACATAATACTGGGTTAGACAGACTAATGATCTTATACTTATCTGAAGTATTAGCTTAACTTCTGTCCCTGGAAAACTGGTAGAAAGTATTATTAAAGCTAGATTAACTAAGCACATAGAAGAACAAGCTTTACTGAAGCAGAGCCAGCATGGCTTCTGCAAGGGAAAGTCCTGTCTCAGTAACCTATTAGAATTCTTTGAGAGTGTCAACAAGCATATAGATAAGGGAGTCAAAGGTGTACTAAAGAACGATAAGGAGATTGCAGAGAAGCTAAATGAATTCTTTGCACCTGTCTTCACAGTGGAAGATATAGGGCAGATCCCTGAACCTGAACTAACATTTGCAGGAAGGGATTCTGAGGAACTGAGACAACGAGAGAGGAAGTTCTAGGCTTAATGGACAATATAAAAACTGACAAATCACCGGGCCCGGATGGCATCCACCCGAGAGTTCTCAAAGAACTCAAATGTGAAATTGCTGATCTGCTAACTAAAATATGTAACTTGTCCCTCGGGTCCTCCTCCGTGCCTGAGGACTGGAAAGTGGCAAATGTAATGCCAATCTTCAGAAAGGGATCCAGGGGGGATCCCGGAAATTACAGGCCAGTTAGCTTAACTTTTGTCCCTGGAAAACTGGTAGAAAGTATTTTTAAAGCTAGATTAACTAAGCACATAGAAGAACAAGCCTTGCTGAAGCAGAGCCAGCATGGCTTCTGCAAGGGAAAGTCCTGTCTCAGTAACCTACTAGAATTCTTTGAGAGTGTCAACAAGCATATAGATAGAGGTGATCCAGTGGACATAGTGTATTTAGACTTTCAAAAAGCGTTTGACAAGGTACCTCACCAAAGACTTCTGAGGAAGCTTAGCAGTCATGGAATAAGAGGAGAGGTCCTCTTGTGGATAAGGAATTGGTTAAGAAGCAGAAAGCAGAGAGTAGGAATAAACGGACAGTTCTCCCAATGGAGGGCTGTAGAAAGTGGAGTCCCTCAAGGATCGGTATTGGGACCTGTACTTTTCAACTTGTTCATTAATGACCTAGAATTGGGAGTGAGCAGTGAAGTGGCCAAGTTTGCTGACGACACTAAATTGTTCAGGGTTGTTAAAACAAAAAAGGATTGCGAAGAGCTCCAAAAAGACCTCTCCAAACTGAGTGAACGGGCGGAAAAATGGCAAATGCAATTCAATATAAACAAGTGTAAAATTATGCATATTGGAGCAAAAAATCTTAATTTCACATATACGCTCATGGGGTCTGAACTGGCGGGGACCGACCAGGAGAGAGACCTCGGGGTTGTAGTGGACAGCACAATGAAAATGTCGACCCAGTGTGCGGCAGCTGTGAAAAAGGCAAATTCCATGCTAGGGATAATTAGGAAAGGTATTGAAAATAAAACAGCCGATATCATAATGCCGTTGTATAAATCTATGGTGCGGCCGCATTTGGAATACTGTGTACAGTTCTGGTCGCCTCATCTCAAAAAGGATATTATAGAGTTGGAAAAGGTTCAGAAGAGGGCAACCAGAATGATCAAGGGGATGGAGCGACTCCCTTACGAGGAAAGGTTGCAGCATTTGGGGCTTTTTAGTTTAGAGAAAAGGCGGGTCAGAGGAGACATGATAGAAATGTATAAAATTATGCATGGCATTGAGAAAGTGGATAGAGAAAAGTTCTTCTCCCTCTCTCATAATACTAGAACTCGTGGACATTCAAAGAAGCTGAATGTTGGAAGATTCAGGACAGACAAAAGGAAGTACTTCTTTACTCAGCGCATAGTTAAACTATGGAATTTGCTCCCACAAGATGCAGTAATGGCCACCAGCTTGGATGGCTTTAAAAGAAGATTAGACAAATTCATGGAGGACAGGGCTATCAATGGCTACTAGCCGGGATGGCTGTGCTCTGCCACCCTAGTCAGAGGAAGCATGCTTCTGAAAACCAGTTGCCGGAAGCCTCAGGAGGGGAGAGTGTTCTTGCACTCGGGTCCTGCTTGCGGGCTTCCCCCAGGCACCTGGTTGGCCACTGTGAGAACAGGATGCTGGACTAGATGGACCACTGGCCTGATCCAGCAGGCTCTTCTTATGTTCTTATGTTCTTAAGTATGAGAGAGCTTCACAGTAATGAGAGCTGCATGCTAATAAGTAGATCTGTGGCATGACTGGAAGAGTGAATGGGCAGGAACCTGGGTTGTGAGGTGGGAGGGGGCTCCACAGTACCTGATGGGCATGCCTCCAATTGGACATAAAAGGAAGGTGGAGTAGGAGGTGACGAAGCTGGCAAGAGGACAGAAGGGGGAACACATGGGCAAAAACCCACCCAGGAGACAGGTATTTGCAAAGGATCAGCTCCAGATTTGCATGGGTTCCCCAGGCTAGGAAGAAACTTCTGATGGATCCACTGTGAGTGTTCTTCTTATGTTACTGTCTCCCCACTTCTGGTATTTTCAAAATGGGATCCATCATCACACTTAAAACATGCTGTAGTAGACCTGATTTTGATAGACTATGAAAAATATGTTCTAGTGTTAAAAAAATTAATTCTGCCTGTGCCATCTTCATTGTGTCCTATGTGACATCCAGAAAGTATATGGAATGATGCAATTATTTTAAAATCCCAACACTGGGCCCTTAAAAACCAGGAAATTAGAGGCAATGGTCCAGTTTTGCCCTTATATTTGCATGATACATTACAAAATATTTCTTCATAGGACAATTCTAGACTATATATTGCAGTTCTAGACATCAACCTGAATAGAGGGTTATGCTGATCTCTAACATGTATAATATGGAGGAGTTAAGCTTGATGTGGGATTCATAAAGTTGCCTGGCTTTGGTGCAATTAGCCATCAGGTTTATTTTTTACTAGTGTTTACAGATTAATACCAAACAAAACACAAGCCACTATTCACTGCTTCTATCTCTTCTCCCCAGCAGCTGCAAAATGAGCTTCCTCTAGAGGACAATGTATTTTATTATTAATACTTTCCTATTGAAATACTCCATTTTCCAACATGCAAAGTTTAAAAGCATGCAAAATTTCCCTGAAACTTCACAGGAAGATGTTAATACAATGCTAACTTCTCCATATTCTCTTAGCAATGATTGCTGTTTCCAGGTCTATCTTTCTGACCTTTATCTGTTCTTCAGTCTGACATTGCTTTTTAATTCAGCTTGGCCATATGCTGTGGTGCAATTTTACTGGACTGTTGCAATATGTTTATGTTGGTCCCTGCTAATCCACTGGCTCTTACATCTTGTTGATAGAAATGTTCACTCTAACAGAGGAAGGGCTGTGGCAAATAAAATCATCCTCCCCGCCGCCCATGAAACCCATGCATTTAGCAGTTCCTCTGGACAGTTTTGTGTGTTACAATGCTGTAAAACAACAACGCTAACAAGCCCAAGATGGCAACAATGCCACTATGCACTGAAGGACACTCATCCTTTGGGGAACTGCAGTGGTTGAGCGATGGGTCTGCTGTAGGCTCACAAAGTTTGAGCAAACTGGTTTGAGGGGCAGCTTTTTCAAATGACTGCATCAAATAAAACAAAACAGAATCAATGCACCACCTAAGGGCTGAAGTCCATGTTACAAAAAACATGGGACTGCTGACCAAACTGCCTTCTGTAATGGTGAGTTCAAATTATCTCATGCTCCAGGGCTGGTGTCAGAAGTTGGTATCATAGGGCACCTGCTGAGGCCCACACTTCTGCAGGGGGCCCACTGTCAACTCCTGCTTCTGCTCTTCTTCCTCCTCTTCCTTGCTGTGGCTGCCTACTCATCTGCCCCCTCTAAGCAAGTGAACAGTGACAGGACCAAGAAGAAGGAGCCACTGCTTTTATTTGTCTTACCTTTTCCCTGTGAATGTCTATATGGCAGGAGTGGCTAACATCTTTTAGCCTGAGGGCTGCATTGACAGTCAGCCACCCTCTGAGCACCACATGCCAGTGGTGGGCATGGCAAATGAATGCACATATACTACATATAAAGCACACAAACATACCACACACATATACACATCACACATGCACATTTACCACACGTACAGCACACACCTACACACACTTTTTATATATATTTTTGTGTTGCAAATATAACTTAAAGAAAAAAAGAAACATTGTCAGCTCACATTAACAATACAAATAATCTGTCAATCCTTACTTAAGTAATATATTAATATGTATTTATAGTATATATGTAGTCCATATGTCTAAACAGATATCCCAACAAGATTGATGAATATCAGATATACATTCAAATATAGAAAGGGCAGAGAGATTTTCTGACCACTGAGTAGTGGATGGGGAGCGTTTGTCCTTCCAGCCTTGAAGTATAATTCTCTTTGCAATCATAAGGGCTTGCAGGATCTACTTTTGTGGTCTGTTAATCCATAAGCTACAGGAATATAATTTAAAAGTGTGTACGTCTGCAAATATCAATAATTTTTCCAAAACCAAGTTAATATGAACAATCATTTCTGACCAGAAAGAAGACACCACAGAATATGTCCACATCATATGCCTCAGCATTTTATTGCTAACATCTGCTAACTATCAACTTCCTTCCTATAAAGGCACTGTGGAGTCCAAAGTACCGGAAACATTATTTAGATGCTAAAGCAACTTCCTATTGATAGAACATTCCTTCAATTCAAACTCTCTGTTCCATTTGTCTCCAAGATCCTGAACATTTAACTTACAAAATTCCAAAAACATTTATATAAAACTATTATGGGTTTAGCTTTCTGCAAAATCCAATTATTTCCTTCAACAATGTAGGGGTTGCCAAGGAGCTCAAAGCTGATAGTCCATAAGGAGACATCAACATGATGAAGATAGTACCATTCAGCACTAGCAGGTAAGTGGTATCTAAAACACAAAACTGAAATTGACAAAAAATCTTTACTATCAGCCCACTTCTTCCACAAAAAGGATTGCCTCTCTGTTTTCAAATCCTGGTTACCCCATACAGTTCATTTAACATAAGCATATGGTTCAAGGTGTAACTGACAGGATATTATATTGTATGCCATGACTCCTGGGCCACTGGAACTGCTTCTCTAGCTACTGAAATAGTCCTTTCCTTTTTATATGTGTAGACCATGGTGCCATCCATATAGAGGTGCCAAATACATCATCTTCAAGACTACGAAAGTGGGAGTATTTGCAGGGAAAGAACCACTCACCAGACATGCAAGCACACAGCACTCTCTCTCACACACACATACTTGCAGTCACACATTCATACATACACTTTAACACACAAACACACAAGCAGACAGAAATAAAGCACAACACACGAGCAGCATCTCCAGTCCCCCCCTCCATTCCAACACTGGGATGGAGGTGGCCAGTAATGCTCTTTTACTTCACATAAGTAGAGCAGGCAGAGGGCTTTCTCTCCAGTCTTAGCATTGTGTTTAGCACTAAGATCACAGATAAAAGATTCCTCTGCCTGCTCTACCAATGGTAGCCAATTAGGAGGTGGGAGATCAAGGATACAGCCATAATAAAGAAGTCAGGACATGTGATATCTAGAAGGAGATGTTACAAAGGAAATGAAGGAGGGGGAAACTCAGGATTGCCACATTTTTCTGTAGTCTTTCTGTCCTTCACTTTCTTTCTCAGCATTTGTAATGGATCCGGTTTCAGTATTGAATTAAATATATTTGCAGGTGTTGTTGAGAGAATTTATATACAAATTATAACAATGAAACCATGTTGACAGTGGTAAAAGTTGCTGTTCATTGCTATTGGTTTTTTTAATTGGCATTCTTACTATATAAATTGACACAATTCATTTTTATAGTAATAGGTACTATTGAAATGGCTGTGCTCATTGAGAGATGTGGATTATATGGTTCCCTCATGCACAGATGTCAGAAAGGGCACAGCTTTAATAAAAGTGTGCAGGAATTCCTGCAATGTTCATCTGTTGCATGTTAAGATTAGTAGTCAATCAGCGACTGGTTTCATAAGGCAAAGAGCTTAAATTAATGGCAATGGTTGATTTTACAGTAGGGTGGCCAGATGCAAAAGAGGGCAGGACTCCTGCACCTTTAGTATTTGTGCAGGAGAAGACATTTCAGCTGGTGTGAGAAAAGAGGAGCCCTGTCCTCCTTTACATCTGGTCACTCTGTATCACACAATTGCTAGAAACCCATATGCTACTCTGAATCTTAGAAGTAGGGAGTTGCAAAAATGTGGTTTGTAAGCCTAGGATGCTGCAATAATTAAGAGTGCCACAGTGCCAGTCTCTAAGGGGCTGGCTATACTCTTAGCTGTACCAACTGTGCAACATCCATTGACTTCACAACCTATGGTTTCCATTAGGAAGACAAACTATTGCGTACTTAAGGTGTGCAGTCAGAGCAATCCCCTACATGTGTACTCAGAAGTAAGCCCTATTGAGTTCAATTGGACTTACTCCCTGGTAAATGAGTATAGAATTGAAGCCTTAAAGTATGAAGGTGTAGCCAATGGTGTATTTCACTTCATGTGTCAAAGTGTCACAGTGCTTCTACTTCAGGTTGTGGCCCTCCAGGTATTGCACTTCAACTTCCATCAGTCCCAGCCAGCATAGCCAATGTTCAGGCTAGAGAGTTGTGTCATACAGCAGCATCTGGATGGTCACAGATTCCCCATACTTTTTTTGCTTCCTACAGTCTGCAGGGTCTATGAACTCTACCTGGAGGTGGGAGGAGGGTCATTTGCTCTTTTTTAAACAGAGTTCTATGCATGTTCTGTGCAAGCTATAAACTAGAAGAGGAGGGATGATAGTATAATTTGGATGCTTCTATTGAGCAGCAGACATTACACATGTAAAACCATTGGGCTTTACCAGTGTGCCAAATCCATTCGAGTTCTGTCCTCTTGTGCAGCCCCAGCTATTTCAGCAGATGAAAACAGCATGTGTTTGGAATGTCATTGCAACACAACTTCCTTTAAGAAAAATGAAAATAAGTGAAACTCAGATCCTGGAATTTAGATTGGAAAAGATGAGGGAGGTAGGATCTACCTGACCAAAGGCAAAACATCCAAAGAATGTTCGTGTATGGCTACAGAACTAATCAGGTCATTTTATAACCTAAATCTTAAGCACATGGTGAGGATCATTTCAAAGGTCTGACCTTTTAACTAAGTGGGGGTGGCTATTAATGAAAATGCCAAAAAATAATAATTGAAACTAGAAAATAACATAATGAGGTGATAACAGAGAGATTTGTGCTTTCAACAAATTCATCCCATGACAATCACCCAGATGTGTTTATATCGAATAAGTCTAAACACCAAAATAACATTTAATCTGCATAATAGTGAGTCAGTAACAGATGCCAGATACTTGATCTCTTTCCCTAGAGCTTTAAAGGCACAGAACCAGCTTTTATTGAAAACTGAACAATAATTAAAAACATACTACATGAAACCCTCAGCTATTTATAACAGTGAACTGTGGTCAGTCCTGAATGGCAGAGAGAGAGAGAGAGAGAGATCTCAGCTGTAAAACTTGACACCTGAAAAATAATATTGGGTGAGAATGGTGATGCCTACTTAGAATCATAGAATAGAACCACAGAGTTGGAAGGGGCCTATAATGCCATCGAGTCCAACCCCGTGCCCAAAGCAGGAATCCAATACTTGTCCTTTGGCTTCTTACTGTGCAATCCAAACCCCAAATTCAATGGACTGAAGGGGATTAGGATAAGGTGCAACTGGGCCTCACTTGGAAACCACACCCACAATCTTCACTCCTAGCCTCCCCCACCCACTGTTGCACCTGCTGTTTCACCCTGCTGTTTCACCCACCACTGTACCCATGCATACTGGTGAAGGATACCATTGTTTCCATGCATTTGCCTTTCCCATGTTAGGGAGGTGATAAAGCAGCTCCAGTTGATGGAGACTTCCTTATGGGGTGGGGGGTTTGCAGTCAATGAGGGATTCATGGCCTCCTTGGACCATGTCAATCACATAGAGCAGGCATGGGAAATGTTTGCTAAGTCTATAACAGAGTCAGCGGCTAAGTTCCTCTTCTCTGCCCAAAGGAGTCGTAAGAGGATTCTCTTTTAGCTGCATTTCTTTTATGTTGTACTTTTATATTCCTGTATCTTAACTATTCTGATGTTTTACTGACTATTTTACTTGATTGGGTCTGTGACCGTATATTAATAAACTAACTTTAGCTAAGAACTGGCTGGGTTGGCCACAGTCTGGAAGGGGCCATGGTGGGGGTCTGGACATGGTTGTGTTATTGGGCTTTGGATACATATCAATCATTATACACAGCGGGTTAGATCCAATGCTAGTCCTACTCAGAGTAGACCAATTGAAGTTAATACACATAACTAAGTTTCATTAATTTCAATGGTTTTACTCTGAGTAAGACTACCACTGGATTTAACTGCATATATAGTATAATCTGATTTGATTTAATATTTGTATGCTGCTTTTTCAGCAACAACATTGAGCTCAAATTGGCTGACAGTAATAACAAAGCATTACTAATTTGCAAACAACATTTTCATCAGTGTAATTATATCCCCCCCAAAATAGCATACAAGTAAAGCAAAAACAAAGAATTCAGAAAGCAATTAAAGCAGTGCAGTGCAAACTCAAAATAATTAAAATACAGGATGCCCCTTTTCCTTGTCCCAAAATCTAGGTCCCACAGTGATTGCATTGGAGAAGGAGAAGAAAAGATCAGCTGAGGCTGCAATCTACCACAAACAAATGCAAGAATATAAATCACTTTATGTACACTGGTTATCTCCCTAATCATTACAATAGAATACTGAGTGTCCTAGAAACTGGCTGTCTCGTCTTCCAATGCTTCCCATCCCTTTTTGCCGCATTCTAGACCAGCCTTTCCCAACCAGTGTGCCTCCAGATGTTGTTGGACCACAATTCCCATCTTTCCTGACCATTGGCAATGCTGGCTGAGGCTGATGGGAGTTGTGGTCCAACAACATCTGGAGGCACACTGGTTGGGAAAGGCTGTTCTAGACCAATTGAAGCTTCTTCAAAGCTGTGTGTGTGTTACCATGGCCAGGCTTGACCTTCTTAGGAATGGTACAACTAACCTCACCTGTGCGAAGGCATAGGGGCATCCAGATGTAGAACTGAATCCAGGAACACCCCCAGCTGTGAACCTGATTCTTCAAAGGGATTACTAGCTCATCCAAAACAGGTTGAATCTCTACTCCAGAGTCTCTCTCCTAACAAGGAGCACAAATGCCTTGCCTGGATTAAGTTTCCATTTATCAGCCCTCAATTTAGTTTAACTTTATTTATGCATATGGACATAAAAGCTGTCAGTATAAACAAATGTTATATTTTCAAACTTCTTAAAAGCAACATATATATACTGTCAAAATGTCACCCCATAGGAGAATATAAGGGAGTCTACATTTGGAAGAAATCTGGGCATCTCGTTTAAGATCAAGTTAAGAAAAGAAAAGAAGGCTTTAGAAGCATGTAATGGAATGAATTAGCCTTACCCATGCTGAAGTCAATTGGTGAGAGGGTTTTTGCCCAGAGACTCTGGATTTTTGGGGTCCTCTCTGGGTCTCCAGGTGAGCCACCCTAATCTATGGACTCTCAGCTTTCATTTCTTTTTTTTTTTTTAAATTAAGTTTCTAGGTGGTCTGGTTCAAGAAATATATACCAAAACATCAGCCCCCCTGCAACTTCTGTTAAATGAACCTTTCAGATTTGTAGCCAGTAAGTGAAGTCAGGATTGTGATTGACATGGTATTTGTTGACCTCCAGGCAATAGCTAGAACCCATTGCATGTCCAATAGCTATAACCCATTGCCTTTGAAAATCTCATAAATTGAGTAAGTTTCTAGCTTTCGGAAGTAGTGCTGGAGATCTAGAACAAGAGATCAGAGCAGGATCTTGGTAGGCAATGCACAGTAAACAATTTTAGTTATGATTATAATAAAAGTGTACATGCAGGGTTTTTTAAATTACTTGCAAAAATAGCATATTATATTTCAAATAATATTTGAACAGAATTTTTTTTAAAGTGTACATGCAGTTTATGATGACACTACAATGTTTTATACTTTTCTAATTATGAGAAGTTAAACAAGTTTAATTTTTCCTGGGCTGTTGAAGAGGGCAGTTTATTTGTCTCATTCATAGCCAGTTTTGAAAACCTTTCCAGTATGAATCTTTAATCCTGTACTCACTTTTCTGGAAGTAAAGCTGCAGTGCTAATCCCACATATTGGGAGTAAACCCCACTGAATTCAATAGGACTTACTTTTGAGTAGTCATGGTTAGGATTGTGCTGTAAATCAATGGGACTTTTGAGTTAACATAGCAAAGGATTGTGTTGTAAATCTTTTTCTTCCCCTCCAATCCTATTTCTTAAAACAAATAGGCAGGGCTTACATAGATGTCACTGCTTTTATTTTGTAGGAAACTAATACTGATTTTATTTTTTTAAGAAAATGTTTTAAGTGTGCCCTTCTTCCTTTGGGGTGCTCATGGTCCCCCTCTGTTGTTTTCATCCTCAGGGGCAGATTAGACTGAGATGGTGGTAGCCCATGGTCACTCAGTAAACTTTGTATCTTATTTCCATTTTAAAAAAAAATAATTAAAACAATTTACATGCAGACAAAGTTTATGAAGTAGATCCACATAATACATTTAAAGCACATCTAACTCACATTTAAAGCACATGACTTTCCCTCACAGTTCCCATGATTCTGTGGTGAGATTCATGTGCTTCAAATGTGTGTTGAATGTGCTTTAAATGAATGGTGTGGATCTGCCCTAGGTATTCTGTGCATTCATTAGTGAATTGAAAATAACAATTTTATATGATACTTTTTTAAATGGGAAGGGCTGCAGCTCAGTGGTAGGGTGTATGCTTTGCATACAAAGGTCCAAAATTCAATCTCTGGAAAAGAAAATACTATTGCCTGGATTCCTGAAGAGCCAGTACTAGTCCATGTCATCAGTACTGAGCTAAATAGTACCAAATGGCCTGAGTCATTATAAGACAGATTCCTTTGTTCCTAAAAGAGGGCCACACTGACTCTGAAATTTATTTATGTATTTTATTGCAACATTTATATACCACTTTATTGTAAAAACACACACCTCAAAGCGGTTTACAGAAGAAATTAAAGCAATAAAATCATTGGCAAAAACAGTTAAAGGCAGGTTTTTTAAAAAGTTCAAAATAAGAAAACCAACAATGAGTTAAAACATATAAAAATCATAATGGCTTCTACATGCTTGGGTAGGCTTGCCAGACAAAAAAATGTTTTTAGCAGGTGCCAAAAAGAGTACAATGAAGGTATCTGCCTAATGTCAATAGGCAGGGAGTTCCAAAGTGTAGGTGCTACCACACTAAAGGATCAATTTCTAACAAGAGCAGAACAAGTACTGTGTGTCACCCATAACATGGAAAGCACATCTCGAACTTGGCCTGGTAGCAAATCAACAACCAGTGCAGATTTCAGAGCAGATGTACTATGTGCTGACAGGGTCACACTCATGTCAGCAATCTGCACAGCTTTCTGCACTAAGTACACAGCCCCTCTGGTTGTGCTGCATGGGGATTTCTGTGACCTTGGATGATTGGCTGCAAGGTTTTTTTAGTTTTGGTTTTTGGTTAGGAATCCTGACTGGTTGTGGGATGCTGAGTTTTTTGCCTTCCTCATGGGAATCTTGTTGTGGTTGGTATGGTATTGCATTTAGGAAACCATCACTGTCTTTTGTTTTTCTTTTTCTATTTGCATTTCATTTACCTCTGATCTCATTCCCTTACATCCATAGAAGCAACAGCACTAGTTCCATGCACTCAGCTCAACCCCCTTAAACCCTGGTTTCATGACTGTTTGTTTCTTGCCCAATAGTGGTAAAAGAGAATCCACATACTGGGACATGTGGCTGCAATTGCTGTTGTTCCTAAGCTACTGCCTGTGAATGTAGACCAAACCATGTTTGTTTTCTCTCTGTCAATTATTACTCACTGGAATTGGGCTGGCTGTCAAAGTGAATTTATAGCAGCCCACAGGGTAGGCAGAAAAGGGTAGAGAATCTTCTTACTCTTACTCATTTCTCAAACCTCTTTCTGAAGTGAAGGGTCAAGTCTGTAAACAAGTTTGGAGCAGCCATGTTAAATGGCAGGGGCAGGGCATACCTAGCAGGGAGTTGCCAACCCTGCTTGGATATGGATATATTTGCAGAGGATCCCTAGTCAAACCTTACTAGCAGCACAATTCTAACCATATCTACTCAGAAGCAGACCTTGGAAAAGTTATTTTTGAACTACAACTCCCATCAGCCCAATCCAGTGGCCATGCTGGCTGGAGCTGATGGGAGTTGTAGTTTTAAAAAGTAACTTTTCCAAGCTCTGCTCAGTAGTAAGTCCTATTGAGCTCTATGGGTCTTAGTCCCTTAGTAAGTCTGTTTAGAACTGCAGCCTTCAGGGTCATCCATCTTTACTCCTGAGTGCTCCTATCTAATATCTCCACAACAGTAGGCGTCTTCCTACAATTGTCTTCTGGTGACTGACCTGGCCTGAGGGCACTTAAACCCTTCTTGCCAGAAGCAAGTAGGCTAGATTAAATGTTCCCTACCCAGGTTCCCTAGGCAGGTGAGAAGGAATGATTCTGTCACTTCAGCTGGACCTGGGAACACCTTTAGCTAAGATTTCTATCTTAATTTCTACATTAGCTAAGTTTAATGTCTTACCATCAGTACTTTTGGATGGCAGGGTAAAAAAAATCCCTTATAGCAAGCGAGTATGCCCCTGTGAGCGGGGGAAGTAGAGACAGTGGGTCATATTCTACTTTATTGCATCTTTTATCATGACCTTCGATTCTCTGTCATTACCCTGATTTTACAAAAAAATCCTGGTTGAGATGATGCATTTTATCTGGAGTATCTTGTCTGATCGGAATCCTCAGGTCACAGTTAAAGTGGCCAGGTTTTGTGCAGCGGCCATTATATGCCGGAGAGCAATGATAAATCAATAGCATACGTAGACTTTATGAATGGCTTTTTATCAGAATTTGTTTAGTTTTGTGGATGTTTGAATTTTAATTATACCCTATTATTTTAGTGCTGTGTATTTCTATGCTGGTCTTTGACCGTAATAAATTTACTACTATTTACTATTTAATTTACTATTTAATTTCCAATCAGAGAAATGTTTTTGTTTGAATGGTGTGCTCTGTGGTTGATGCTTAATGTATCATGCTTAATGACATCACTAGGGCCCGCCCTGTGACATCACTAGGGCCTGCTACTGAAATCACAGGGTTTGGGATCCTTCTGACCTAGCAACCCTAATTGGTGACTGGATAGAGGGGAGTGAGATTCTAATGAACAGCCAACCATATGATTAAGGGAATGGTGGGAGATATTTGAGAAGAAATACTGGTTGCAGTGAAGGGACATCTAAACTGAGGCCTGGACATACTAGAGAGAGCAGAAATATGTTGAGGTCAATAGGCTTGGGATTTGGGAATTGTAAGGCATGCAACTGATCTACCTTACTATTTAAAAGATATATTTCTGGTCTTTTATTCAGTTCACCTTTCTACAAATTATAACAGCTTAGAAACCATCCTAACAGCTCTGTTTTTATTCCCTACAGGCCTATCAAATTACTAGAGTCACATGACAAGCATGGCACGTACATGATACCAATTAGAAACACAAACATAAATATTAGTCACCAGCCCTGGATTGCTATGGATTTTTACATTTTTATTTTTGCTGTATCTGACTTTTAATCCTAAAATCGGGAACTAAAAGCAGGGACGTTTGTGACCCCTCTTTTAAAGTAATGAATTACAACAGACATAAATGTAGCCTATTTATAAGTTACAGACAAGATATCTTGTTCCTAAATTCTTCTGTCACATAAATGTCAACAGTACTTAGAGACTCAAAAGATAAATATTTTCCACTGCAAACAATATGAAAATAGGTTTGATCCTGAGTGGATTTTAAGTCATTTTCTTCACCTGTTACCTTGCACCTATTTCCCTTTCAGTTTGGTGTATTCGTTGGTGGGACTGTTAAAATGGGGGTAAGAGTCAGTTAACATGGAATACTCTATTCATTACCTGTAGATAGCAAGAAATAATTGAATCTTTGCTTTTTCCTCATCTAGAAACAGTCTAGACTTTTGCAACCATATTAATAACATTTCACAAAGTAGTGGTAGAGCCACTAAGCTGTCCTGACACTGTTGTCACTGTGGTTTACCTGGATGGGGCTAGGGCAGGGCAGGGAGGAGGTGAAGTCAGGGCTATGCACATGTACCAATGGGGGTGACAGACTGACTTTGCAGGTGCAGCCCTGACTTTGATGCCATCCTGCCTTGGCACATCTCCATCCAGATGAGCTGCAGCAACACCAGCGTCAGAAGGGCAGCTCTGCCCCACTACACAGCCACTACTGTTCACACAAATAGGAAACACATGATCAGAAAATGGGACCTAAACTGTCTAGTCTGAGCAAATCCCTGTGATAACACAGAGTAGATCAACATACACTGAAAGGCCTACAAGTGTTCAAACAAAGGCACTAAAATGTTTTTGAAAATGTTATTTAAGTGTTTTGCCTTATCTGTTTTAAACTGTTGTTAATATTGCATTTTATATTGTAACCTACAGTATTCTGGAACCTTCTCGTGAAAGGCAGACAATTCTTCTTCTTCTTCATTATTGTTGTTGTTGTTGTTGTTGTCGTCATCAACAACAACAATAACAATAAACAATCAGACTGTGCACAAGTGTGTCAGAGATCTCTTCATACAAATAAAAGAATTTTTTTTTATTTATTACATTTCTATCCCAACTTTCATCCAAGGACCTCAAGGCAGCATGCTTCGTCTCGCCCCCATTCTATCCTCACAACATCATTGTGAGATAGTCTATTTATTTATACAAATATTTGTCCTGCTATTTCATTAAAAACATCAAAGCCGTTTAGAACACATTAAAAAAACACTAAAAATACAATAAAAACAAAGGTGAACTGTTGTCAAAAAAGCATCTTCTTTATTGCCTGCATAAGCCTGGTGGAACAGAAAGGTTTTCAGAGGCGCTTAAACATTAAAACAGAAGGCTCTCTCTCTCTCTCTCTCTCTCTCTCTCTCTCTCTGTGTGTGTGTGTGTGTGTGAGAGAGAGAGAGAGAGAGAGAGAGACTGGCACAAGGTCACCCAGTGAGCTCTGTGGATGAGTGGAGATTTGAACTCTGATTTCCCCAGTCCTAGCCCAGCACTTTTAACAATTTCATCGAATTGGCTCTCAATATGAGTGTACCACACAGAGCCTTGCAATTATCAGGCTATATGAAGTCTCTGGATTGGTCTGATGTCATATCCTCATAGCTACAAATCCTGCCCTCCTGTTTTGTGTTTGGAAGTTTCCCCTTTTGTGTTTCCATAGTCTAGCTCTTGGGATAAACTTCCCACTATGCTCAGGGGGGAAAGGTAGAGGAAAGCAATAAGAAAGATAGAGGAAGGTGAAAGGCATGGGTTGTAGAAAAGGACATGAGGGTTTTTTTTTGTTTCAAATCCAACCTTGTGCATGTGTCATCCTACTAGGAACACCTCACTCACACAGTCTGGTGGTCCGGGGTCTTTTGGGCTCTGGCCCGACAGCAGACTCTGAACCATCAGTTGCTCGCTGTGAAATGTTTGCAAGGAACTTTGCAGATAAAATTGCTCACATTCAGATTGACTTGGACTCCTCGTTAATTACATTTGTGCCAGATGTCCCTGTTGCTCCCTCTGGTCATTTTTCCATGGATACTTTTCAGCTTGTAAAGCCTGAGGATGCGGACAGGATTCTGGGAGAAATGAGGGCCACTACCTGCTCGCTTGATCCTTGCCCATCCTGGCTAATTAAATCTGCCAGATTGGGAGTAGCTGGTTGGTTGACATATCTGATTAACACCTGCCTAAGGGAAGGCTCTATGACAACATTGTTGAAGGAGGCTGTGATTAGACCTTTGTTAAAAAAGCCTTCATTAGATCCTGCAGATCTTAATAACTTCCGGCCAGTCTCTAATCTCCCCTTTCTTGGCAAGGTGATTGAGAGGGTGGTGGCAGCTCAACTCCAAGTTTTCCTGGATGAGTCAGGCTTTTCAATCAGGCTTCAGGCCTGGTCATGGGACAGAGACTGCCCTGGTTGCCCTGCTTGATGACCTATGCCAGGCATCAGACAGGGGGAGCGCATCCCTGTTGGTGCTGCTGGACCTCTTGGCGGCCACATAAGAACATAAGAAGAGCCTGCTGGATCAGGCCAGTGGCCCATCTAGTCCAGCATCCTGTTCTCACAGTGGCCAACCAGGTGCCTGGGGGAAGCCCGCAAGCAGGACCCGAGTGCAAGAACACTCTCCCCTCCTGAGGCTTCCGGCAACTGGTTTTCAGAAGCATGCTGCATCTGACTAGGGTGGCACAGCACAGCCATCACGGCTAGTAGCCATTGATAGCCCTGTCCTCCATGAATTTGTCTAATCTTCTTTTAAAGCCGTCCAAGCTGGTGGCCATTACTGCATCTTGTGGGAGCAAATTCCATAGTTAAACTATGCGCTGAGTGAAGAAGTACTTCCTTTTGTCTGTCCTGAATCTTCCAACATTCAGCTTCTTTGAATGTCCACGAGTTCTAGTATTATGAGAGAGGGAGAAGAACTTTTCTCTATCTACTTTCTCAATGCCATGCATAATTTTATACACTTCTATCATGTCTCCTCTGACCCGCCTTTTCTCTAAACTAAAAAGCCCCAAATGCTGCAACCTTTCCTCGTAAGGGAGTCGCTCCATCCCCTTGATCATTCTGGTTGCCCTCTTCTGAACCTTTTCCAACTCTAGAATATCCTTTTTGAGATGAGGCGACCAAAACTGTACACAGTATTCCAAATGTGGCCGCACCATAGATTTATACAACGGCATTATGATCGATCATGGTATCCTTCTGAGCCATCTTGCTGGGATGGGTCTAGGAGGCACTGTTTTACAGTGGCTCCGTTCCTACCTGATGGACAGGACCCAGAATGTGGTGCTGGGAGACTGCTGCTCGACCCCCTGGCCGTTGGCCAGTGGGGTACCACAGGGTTCCATTCTGTCTCCCATGCTCTTTAACATTTATATAAAACTTCTGGGAGAGGTCATCCGGAGATTTGGAATGCAATGTCATCAATATGCTGATAACACTCAACTCTATATCTCCCTTCCATCTGATGGCAGGGTGGGAGTGCTCGTCCTAAACCAGTGTCTGGAGGCTGTGAAGGGCTGGATGTGGGCTAACAAATTGAAACTTAATCCAGTCAAGATGGAAGTGTTGCTGGCCAAGGGGAAAACTGCCCCAGGGATAGGGTTGCAACCTGTTCTGGATGGGTTTGCACTCCCCTTGAAAGAGCAGGTCTGCAGTTTAGGAGTTCTTGTGGATCCTGCCCTGCTGCTGGAATATCAGGTGGCTGCGGTGGCCAGGAGTGCTTTTGGCCATCTCAAAATGGTCCACCATCTGCGTCCGTTCCTGGAAGCAGAGGACTTGGCCACAGTGACACATGCATTGGTGACATATAGGCTTGATTACTGTAATGTACTGTACATGGAGCTGCCTTTGAAAATGATTCGGAAACTATAGTTGGTCCAAAATGCAGCAGCCAGAATGTTAACGGGAGCACAGCACAGGGAGCATATCACCCCTGTGCTTTATCAACTCCACTGGCTCTCAAGTTGTTTCTGAGCCCAATTCAAAGTGCTGGTTTTGACCTTTAAAGCCCTAAACGGCCTTGGACCAGTGTACTTAAGGGACCGCTTACGTCCATATGTTCCTACCCTGGATTTAAGATCTCTGCCTCTGGTCTCTTCTGTGTGCCTGGAATGAAAGAAGTTAGATTGACAGGCATGAGGGAGAGAGCCTTTTCAATTGTGGCTCCCAGACTTTGGAATTCCCTGCCCCAAGAAGCCCGCTTTGCTCCCTCCCTGATGGTCTTCCAGAAACTTGTAAAAACTATTTTGTTCTGGAGAGCCTTTGGTTGGGACTGACGGGTCAGCCTGACACTGTTTAAAGTTTTTTATCTTTTATTTTTACCTTTTAAGTTATTTTATTCTCACTCTCTTATATGTGTATGCACATATATACTTGTATGCATGTTTGTATGTGTGTGTATGTGTATGCATAATGCATTTTATGTATTTTAATAGTGTTTTGTGGATTTTAATTTAATGTGTTTTTATTGTGTATTTTACTATATATGTGTGCTATTTTATTGTAGCTGCCCTGAGTGCCCTATTGTAGGGTAGAAGGGTGGAATAGAAATATTTTAAATAATTTATAAATAAAATAATTAGCCTCTGGGATGCTGAGCAGGAAAATATACCTTCCAGGTGGAGATTCTGGTATGCATGACCATAGCCTGGGCCTGGCTGTTTCAATATTCAGCTCATGGCAGATTTATGCCACCCCCTTTAGCCTATGACAATCCCCTGTTCCCAATAAACAGAATTTGTTTGCTGTGAGTTGAAGTTCCCAGTTTTGGGTTCCCATGACATCCAAGTCAGTTGATCTACTTGTCATAAGCATGCCACAGGCTAAACAAACAAACAAACTGGCATCTATGATCCCAGGATTTCTCCCTTGAGAAAACCCTCCAGGGCATTTACTGTGAAGAACAGTGCTTGAATGAAACTTCAGTTATCATAGCCATTCCCCCCCTTTCAGTGCTCCCTGGGTATGCATTTAAATGGAGAATGTCTGGTGTGAATGAACCAACATCTCTACAGGTACATCTGTCACTTCTCAGGAGCAATTCCTATGGCTGCAGTGGCTGGAAAATGTGCTGCTTCATACCATGGGAATCAACTCTGTTAACTTTTGGCTGTGTCCATGGAGATCCTGGTTCATGCTTCACATTCAGAGACACTTGAGGTACATCATGTTGAGATTAAATTGACCATATGATCTAAGTGAACAGCGAATTTGATTTTTATTGTTTGTTTGTTTGTTACATTTATACCCCACCTTTCTTTCACCATGGAACCCAAGGCAGCCTACATGTGGTTCCCAGGTGGTCTACCATCCATCCAGACCTGCTTAGCTTCAGCAAGGTGATGGCCTCATGTGCCTTCAGACCATAGCCTGGGACCTGGGATTAGCAGCCCATTGGCTTGCTAGTGCTTGAAAGTTACACTAATTTTATTTCTCATGCCATTTTGTCATATTTATTTATTCCTCTGTTAAGTCACGTCAGTTTTTTTCTACATAATCATGTGATTTAACAGCTTCTGTAGGGTTTTTTACATCAAAGCAAGTTGCCATGGAAAAATTACATTTTCTAATTAAAATACAATAAAGCCACAAGTTTCCCAGAACCACTCATGCACAGATCCCTAAAAGGAAAGAATCCCAAACAGAAACAGCTCCCCTGCATCATCTTGTAGTTTTCCAGGTCTGAATGAAACATCTTGGGGAAACTTCTCAGCCAAAAGCTTTGTTCTAGCTTTCCTACAATTCTTACTGTGTGAATCATCCTGGCAGATACAGATTCTGGAAGCCATATAGCTGAATGCAGATGGCAGTTCATTCATTGATGATTACAGAAATTCACTGTGGGAAAATGATGATTTGATCATCATCCCATTCAAACAGCCAGTTGCCAACACTGGGAAACTCCTTATCAGATACTTTGCCTAGAAGGGGTTTTTCCTTCATTTGCTTTAGGAATTATTGTAAAACCAGGCAGACTGGACCTATAAATAGGTTTAGGTGAAGCCATGTCCTAACCCTAGCATCTTTTCCTCTCAGGAACCTTCTTTTTCCATGTGCCATTCCTCATCTCAGAGAGATCCTTATGGTGGATCTTTGTATAGGTCATCAGTTTTGTCTTCCATCAGTATCATTGCTTTGGTATCAAGGGCAACATAATCTATACATTTACTTCAATTTTCAGCCCCTTATGCATCAAAAGACCTGTCCAACCAATTCAGTTGACTTTGTATGAGCACTTATGTGGATGGAGATGTGCATTCAACATCTATTTCAACATTGGCCATGAATATGGAAGGCTGCTTCCATGTACTGATGCTGGATTGGGGAAACTGACAAGAACATATACCTTTTAAAAATTGCTGGTTTAATGTATGTATTTTGCTGATTCATAAATATTCCAGCAGGGTTCTCACTTTTTTCTTTTTTCTTTTTTTCCCTTACGTTGCAACCACATGTCCCTTTGCCATACCCCCTACTCTCCAGAGTAAAGAGGGAAATAATGTATGTTTGGTATTAGTGGATATGAAGAAAAATGAAATGATGTTTTGTTAATAAATCTCTGCATCCAACAAGCACTTATATGAGAGAATATGAAGCTAACAAGCAAAACTCAAAATAGGGTTATATATTTCATTTATGAATAATTTCCTATAAGGTACCCTGAAGCAATTTACAATATAATGAAAACACTTGGGGCTGTGCCCCTGCCCTCTCTGCTCACAAATCCTCACATCACTCCCCAACATTAACCCCCTAGAACTTCCCCTTTGTACCTCATGCAACTAAATTCCCTTTTCACCTTTCCAGCCCCATTTCTGAAGCCATTTCTGTTCTGCACCCCTGCTTTGCACCCGTTTTCACCTTTACTCCTATGTCCATGCCTCCCTCCTTTTGTGCAACTTGAAGTCCCCCTTGCACACAGATGTCCTGCATCTTTTATGTCTCACACATTACAACTACTAAGCACCCCTTTCACCTTCCACCCAGTTATGAAGCCACCATCCCCTCCTGTTCTGCAGCCCCTTTCATACTCCCACTTTCATCTTCACCCCCTTTTTCTTCCCTTCCTCCTTCTCCCTTTCCTCAACTCCCTCTTACACACAGACTGCCTCCATTTTCACACTTTCTCCCCTCTTTCCTATTCTGCAGCCCCCTTTGCATGCACACACCTGTGATGATATATGCTGCTGTATGTTTAAGATGAATAGAATCTTAAGAGGAAGCCTATCATTTAGCTTATCCAGTTTGAAAAGGTTTACAGTTGATGGACAGATGCTCTTGGAGGTCACTGATTCATAGGGTCGCCATAAGTCGTAGTCAACTTGGAGGCACATAACAACAATTAATGGAAGTTGTACATATATGGGCATTTGCTTGTTAATAAAATACTGTATATGTTCTACATTACTACATTGAATCTGAAACTTCATGTTGAAGACAACATATGGCACCAGGAGTGGAATACATTGTGTAATACTATGGAATATTTGAGGGCTCTGCATCCTTTAACTCACATGAAGCAGCTGAGGAATGGAAGAGGGAGAGGTTTGAGTACAGTGAGAAAAGAGGGACATTAAAGGGGGAAAGTGACTGATTTAAAGAGTGGCAGATGTTTGAGTGAAGCAGGGATTGAGAGACACTAAGAGAAAAATGGTGATTGTAAAGAATAGCAGAGGTTTGAGCAGAGGTGAATGGGTTTGAGCACAGTGAGAAGGGAAGCTAGGAAAGGCTCTGTTGTGTTAGTTTCCAGGTTCTTCCCATATCTGCCATTTCTCCTTGTTATTTTTTTAAACCCTCAATGTTCTTTAAAAACGCTCCCTTGCCAATCTAGTCAGTCCTCTCTTGTCATTTTAAATCACGTTTCCCCTGTCAATGTCTCTCCCTTCTTGCTCCCAGGCCACAGCCACGGCTTTTGGGCAATGTGCCCTGTCTTTTGCTCCCCTCCCCTGTCCTGACTTCATGCAAATCTCAGGATTTTTTTTAAGAGGCACTACAGATCCTCCAATGGGGGCTGAGTGATGACATTTTGCTTTTTTATTATATGTAATACATATAAATCAATTACATACATACAGATCTATATCTATATCTATATCAAAAGTTAAAACAACTGCATATATAAAAACATTTTTTCAAACCCAAACCTTAAAACCTTCTGAAAATGATCTTGTTCTGGAGAGCCTTTGGGAGGGACTGAAGGTAAAGCCTGACCCTGATTTTATGCTTTCTATGTTAATTTTTGCCTCAGTAGTCCCTTCAATACCACTCCCTATATATGCATATATGTGTGTATGTGTGTGTATATGTATATATATTATTTTATGTATTTTAATTGCATTTTATGTATTTTAATTTATTTTAATGTTTTTGTGATTTTTATTGTGTACAATTTTATTATGTACGGGCTCAATTTTATTGTAAGCCACCCTGAGTGCCCTATTATAGGGTAGAAGGGAGGGATAGAAATATTTTAAATAAATAAAATGAATTCAGATCTCATACAGGTACCAGCTGGGATTAAGATCTCCATTTACAAGGCTTGTAGAAAGAGGAATATCTTTAGCAAGCGCTGAAAGGGCAATAGAGAATGTGACTGCCTGATTTTTATATAGGTAACTGTTTTATATATGTTTTCAATATATTGTAAATTGCTTCAGGATACTTGAAAGGAAGCAATTCATAAATAAATAAATAAATAATCATATGTTGAGCTTCCTATTCACACATAAAGGATAGGTGCCACCACACTAAAGGCCACCAGAACTCCTGATACCCCCTCCTGCATCTCATACCCTGTATAAGACTTCATACACTAATAGCAACACCTTGAACCTATTCCAGTAGCTAACTGGCAGCCAGTGCAATTCTTTCAGCAGCAGTATAATATGATGGCAATATTCCGCCCCAGTGAACAGTTGAGTCACTGTGTTTTGCACTAGCTGCAGCTTCCAGGTCAGCCTCAAGGGCAGCCCCACCTAGAGCATCTTGAAGTAATCCAATCTGGAGGTTGCCAGCACATAGATAACAGTGATCATCTTACGTCTGCAAGATGCTGGATCTGCCAAATGTGTATCTCATGCACTATTCTGAATAAAGCAATGGAAAACTGTCCCAGCTACTTAGAAGAGAGTATGTTAATACTCCAGATCTTAAGTCAACATTTGAAAGAGGATCCATAGAAACCTTCAGCGAGCAGGTGTTCTAAGGGAATCAAATAGAATGAATTGAACTAGTATTGAAATTGTTTTTATATATTCAATTTTTTAATAAATGTTTTTATTGTATTGTGAAATTGTTTTGAGATGTTACATAGGAAGTGATTCATAAATGAAATAAACAGTAATTGTTGTTATGTGCCTTCAAGTCGATTATGACTTATGGCAACCCTATGAATCAGCGACCTCCAATAGCATCTGTTATAAACCACCCTGTTCAGATCTCGTAAGTTCAGGTCTGTGGCTTCCTTTATGGAGTCAATCCATCTCTTGTTTGGCCTTCCTCTTTTTCTACTCCCTTCTGTTTCCCCCGCATTATTGTCTTTTCTAGTGAATCATGTCTTCTCATTATGTGTCCAAAATATGATAACCTCAGTTTCATCATTTTAGCTTCTAATGATAGTTCTGGTTTAATTTGTTGTAGCACCCAATTATTTGACTTTTTTGTGGTTCATGGTATCTGCAAAGCTCTCCTCCAACACCACATTTCAAATGATTTGATTTTTCTCTTATCCACTTTTTTTCACTGTCCAACTTTCACATCCATAAATAGGGATCAGGAATACCATGGTATTTTCAAAAGTATGCTGCTTCATATTTTACTGGGATGCCAGGAATTGAACCTGGAGCCTTTTGCATGCAAAGCAAGTACTCTATCACTAAGCCATAGCTCTTCCGCAGGATAATGTGCAATGGCCACCATGGCAATATAAAATCATGGTTGTCAATAAAATAGGAGGGGAACACCTAGGGAGAAAAAAGAGCAAAATTCACATACTTGTCACACATGCAAATTATGTTATTTTTAAAAAGTAATACTATTTGGTAGGGCTTCAGAAAACTAACCCATCAAATGTATGTGTGTATGTATTTTAAGAAGAAACAACATGGTAACTAAATAAAACAAATGTGTTCAGAAATTGCTGGACGTTCAAGTTTCTGCTTAAGCAGGCTAAAACATGGTTTTACTTTGGATCGATTAAACTATTGAACTGCTAGAGTTATTTTTTCTATACAAAAGCAATCATTTCAAAGCAACACAAAATTTCACATAGAAGGAAATCATTTGCTTTCATGTCATGCTAATATATTGCCTTTGAAAATATATCAGGGGTGGCAAACTTGCTTAACGTAAGAGCCACATACAATAAACTTCAGATGTTTGACAGCTGCAAGACATGAACAAATATTACACAGACGTTTTTATTGTTATATGCACATTTTGTTACAAAAAATTCATATAAATATTAAGAAATATATGTACGTAATAATATTTATTCATGTATGTAGTTTTTAAACTGTTAATTTGTATTAGTTTCAATAATCACAAAGTACACATGTCATATATAAACCAAATGTTTTCAAAATCCTGAATGATTATTGTTTTAATTGAGCATATTTAATACGGTAATGAACTACAGAAACATCTAAGAAAAATATGCAAATAAAAGGGGTAAAAACAGATATTTTAATGATATTTATTTGTCTTAGTAAATATCTGGTCAAAACATGGAGGAAAATATGTAAACCAATAAAATTAGAGATATTTTAATCAGATACCACCGTACAAAATTATAGTCTTATCATAATATTTTTATGACACAAACAGACATTGCTACAATTATCAGGCTATTTACTGTTAGTAGAGGTCTTATGACTCTCCATCTTGGCTGTGAGTCATTGAAAATCCAGCTGATACGTTGTCAAGGATGTACGAATTAGCTCTGTCAGATGTTGCTTCCAGAACTTGCTTCCAGAACTCAATTGTAGACTGGGATTTATGGATCATCTTTAGACCCAGGTCCTTCTGTAATTCTATTAGTTCCATTTCAACAGCAGATGATTCTGTAACCAGAGGTTCAAGAATTGGACAAAAATCATTGATCACATCAACCATGAATGGATTTACAAGAAAGGCGAAGCAGGGCTTCAGCTTCTGCAAGTCCTCAAACCTGTCTAGGAAATTATCAAGCAGTCCTTGTAATTTATCTTTGTATTCTTCCAGTTTGTGGTCTTTTATTTCAATATCAGGGAATGTATTTACTCTCCTTTTGAGATTGGAAAAGTAACTGAAGTTTGAAAAACTCTTATTTTATTCTGAAAGCTGAAAATTGTCTAAGATCAGAAACAATCTTATCCTTCCCCTGGAGTGCCAAGTTGAGAGTTTGTAGATAATTCATTATGTCAGTAAGGAACATTAGATCTTGCATCCATTCATCATTTTCCAAGTGAAGATAGAATCTTTTCTTTTCTTCAAGAAAAGTAATAATAGGCTCCAACAGACCCACAAACCTACTTAAGACATTGCTGGTTGACAGCCACCTCACAATGCAGTAGAAAGAGACATCACTGGGTTTATCTTCAAGCTCCAGTTTTTCAATAAAATTTTTGAGCTGTGGGTGGGTCTTCCCATTTAAGCATATGAAATTGACAATTTCAAGAACAATTTCATAACATTTTTATTTATTTTTATTTATTTTATTTATTTCATTAAACTTATAGACCGCCCCATAGCCGAAGCTCTCTGGGCGGTTCACAAGAACAAGAACAACATTAGAAATACATAAGCATATACAATATAAAAACACAATTTGAAAGTACAAAATATTAAGAATTAAAACACTTCCAATAAATGCAACATAATTAAAATAATTAAAATAATTAAAATGCCTGGGCGAAGAGGAAAGTTTTAACCTGGCGCCGAAAAGATAGTAAAGTTGGCGCCAGGTGTATATCCTCTGGGAGGGTGTTCCACAATTCGGGGGCCACCACTGAAAAAGCCCTTTTTCGTGTTGCCGCCCTCCGAGCTTCCCTATGAGTAGGCACTCAGAGGAGGGTCTTCGATGTTGAGCGTAGAGTATGGGCAGTTTCATATCGGGGGAGGCGTTCCAACAGGTATTGTGGTCCTGTGCCGTGTAAGGCTTTGTAGGTTAAAAGCAGCACTTTGAACCAGAAGTATCTGGCTGCCAGGTGTTCACGATGAATAATGCAATGAACAGGGAGAAACTCTGGAAAGCTGGGATCATTTTTCATAAGTGCAATTAATCCTGCATTTTCCCCCACCATTGCAGGTGTTCCATCTGTTGCAACACTGACGAGTTTATCCAGTGGAATATCAGCATTTGTTAAGGCTCTGTGAAGTGCATTTTTAATGTCAACACCACGAGTTGTTTCTTTTAGTGCCACTAGGTCCAACATCTCTTCTTTCACAGTTACATCAGAGGAAACATAACGAACAAATACTACCAGTTGTGGGTTGTCTTGTATGTCTTTAAATTCGTCAAGAGCAAAGCTGAATGCAAGGGAATTCTTTAAATCATTTTGCATTTTGCCTGCAACATCAGCACTGATCTGGGAGATACACCTCTCTGTAGTGTGGCTTGAAGCTGGTGTTTGTGCTATTAGTCACTGAAGTTTTGTGTTATCTGCATCTAACACTGCAAAAACTACAGCTATATTCTTCTTAACAAATTTGCCATCAGAATATGGGTGTTTAGCACGAGCAATATTCCATGATATAACAAAACTAGCTTCAGTCGTTGTATCGGCTTCCTTACTGAACGTTGTCAACAGTGTCTGCTGGCTATTTAGTGATGATTTTAACACAGTTAACTTGTTTTTCCGTAATTCTGATTTAGGTGGATAATCAGACAAAAAGGTTTTGTGATTTGTTTCATAGTGGCGTTTCAAGTTACTGGCTTTGTAATGACTGAGTGACACATTGCAGATAAGACACAAAAGTTTATCTCCTTTAACGGTGAATGCAAAATCTTCCTCCCACTCTGGGTTAAAATTTCTGTTTTCATCTTCATACTTTCGCTTCTTACAATTTGATGATGCAATCCTCCTTCACAAAATTTTCACAGACACTTTAAAAAAATTATATGTCAAAGAGCTGCACATTATATGTCAAAGAGCTGCATGTGGCTCGCGAGCTGCCGTTTGGCCACCCCTGATATATATCCTTCAGACAAGTGGTTAGATAAATAAGGGATATATTTCTGGGGGGAAAACACATCCTAGTGTAAATATCCTTTGCCGGTATACAGAATCTTGATTTCTAGGCACTGTGACAGTTCACAATTAGAGCACAGTATTTCAAATCAAAATGTTGAAATGTAACTACTTCAGGGGTGTCAGTTGTTGGGATTTTATTAGAAGGTTTTTAATTTTTGGTGCTTTTTAGGAGGGGAAACTTCTATTGCTAAAACCTTAGGAAATACAGGCATTGTTTTGAAATAAAATATGCCTCATGGTTGTTCAGGGAAAAATTAAAATAGTACAAGCATTCCCGTTAAAGATTTGATCCATTGTACAAGTGGAAAGGGTGGAACATAAAAATGCCATGACTAGGTATGCAATTCAGTTCTGTTCAAATGGTCCAGACCTTTGATATGTAGAACAGCTTCTTACATTGGTGCATGTTGCAAGAGGATATAAAGGTGTTATGCACTGAATGTCATTAATGAGGACTTTCATTATACAGCCATGAGACTGGTTGTATACTGTAGTCAGCATGGATTTTTTGCATTCTGCAATGTTAAATCGAAAATACCCCCCATGCCATTCTGATGCTTCCCATAAGCTCACTTCAAAACAAAACCTCACAAAACGTATAGTCTTGAACTCACAAATGCTCGCTTAACAACTATCTACATTTTCATGGTGCTACACAAAACAGTCAGAGAGAACCAAGAGTTCAAAGTGTAAAAAGAGAGAGAAACCAGACCCCTTTTGGACTTTTTTCTGTCACAGTTCTCATAATCTGTTGAAATGAATTAAAAATCAGCCGTGTTCCCAGAGTGCCTGTAATCCTATTACTGACCTTGCCCCATACTCTGACCTTCATCTTCAGCAGTTTAAAAGTTAAAAAAATACCTGGCTGGTTTTTAATTAATTTAAGAATTTTTGTATAGAACTCAATGATAATGTTGGGCATGCTCAGTAAAAACTAACTGTCAGTGTTCTAAAAGCCAGACTCACAGCTGCTTGGCTTGCCTAACCAGGTGGCCACACTCACATCAGAAATTTATTTCACTTTAAACAGTCATGGTTTCCTCCAAAGAATTCTAGGAAGTGTAATTTGTGAAGGGTGCTGAGCAGGGTTGCCAGGTCGGAAGCATCCCAAAACCTGAGATGTCATGGGACGGGCCCTAGTGATGTCATGGGGTGGGCCCTAGTGACATCATGGGGTGGGCCCTAGTGACATCATAAAGCATGATACATTAAGTATCAACCACAGTTGCTTGGAGCATACCATTCAAACAAACAAAAAATGCCTTTCCTGTCCAAAACACCTTCTCTCGACTTCTGTGCAAGAACCCAGTAAATTCTTTGCAAACTTCAAGAGATGGAAACCTAGGGATATTGGGAGGGGTGTGTGGGGAGAGGGAGAGAGAGAGAGAGAGAGAGGTTCTCTCAAGGACAGATCTGTCCTGTTTACTTGCCACCCTGGGCTCCTGCTGGGAGGAAGGGCGGGATATAATAATAATAATAATAATAATAATAATAATAATAATAATAATAATAAATGAACATTAACACTAGCTCCACCAAATAATATAAATAAATGAATTATTTAAATCACTCATTGCATCTTAGAGGAATACAGGAGCATGAAATATGGTCTATCCAGATAATAAATCTAATCTCTTGCACAATTCCTAGAAGTTCAGATTTGATGCAGATCAAAGTATTGCAGGAATTATTTTAGGTAACTGTGATAATCCATAGGAGAAATAGTTCTTCCACTATACACACCACGTTGTACATTCCCATTACCCTCTGCTTAAGCCAATAACATTTTTCTAAATCCTGTGATGTTAAAATCTAAAGCTCTCCTATAAAATTTTACATTTTATAAATGATATATTATAGATTAATTACAGAAGTTCTGAAATATATTTTCCTTATGCTGGAAGCACTAGTTAGTCTCATTTAAAAAACCCTCCATTTTTTACATTTTCTAGGTTTATTCACTCTGCCACACATGCTTCTTATTTTAAAATGTGTTGTCCTGGAGTGCTCCAATCACTAGAGGCCTAAACCCAAGTATGGAACACATCTCTTCTAGTCTAGCACCGGAAAGCACACCAGGGCAGTTGTTCCACAGAATCTACAAACCTATAATAATTATAGATATGCCATGCATTAATTAGTGCATGGTGTGTGCACATCACCAGCGGCATCTTAAGGCAAAAGGAGGGGCCATGTACCTGAGCCTCAGTGTATGAGGTGCAGTCAATGAAGGGGGGGCATAGGGAGCTGCCTGCCACCAAGTCAAACCATTGGGTACATCTATCTCTGTACTGCCTACACTGACTGGCAGCAGCTCTCTTGCATTTCAGGCAGGGAGTCTTCCCAAGCCCCACCTGGAGATGAACCTGGGACCTTCTACATGCAAAGCAGGTGCTCTGCCCACTCAGCCACAGTCTTTCCTCAGGGAGTGTGGGGAGTTCTGGAGGGGGAAGAGGATGCCAGGGGTGGCTCAAGGCATGTTTGAGGGAGAAGGGAAACTGGGGGAAGGGGGACTCTTTTGGCAGGAGCCCAAACTGAAGTCAACCTGCAAGAAGGTGTGGTATGAGGGGGTGCCCACCTGCGTTGACCCAAGTGTGCAAGGAGGGTTTGGTTCAGTTTTGTTTTTTGGGATGGGGGGCGGGAGACTATTAGAGGGTGGTTAATCCAGGCAGCGCCCTATCAGTCCTGGGGAGGGAGCAGCACCAGGGTTCAAGGGTGGCTCTCTAGTCCTCATGGAGGATGGTGGGTTAAGAACCTAAGAAGAGCCCTGCAGTGCTGGATCAGGCCAACGTGGGCTCATCCAGTCCAGCACATCCTCACAGTAGCTGACCAGCTGCGGAGCCCCTGCGCTCCCCTTCCACAATCCGCGGCAGGATAGCAGGGCAGAAGCTTCAGAGCCACCCACCATTCTCCTGCTTCACCTACCTTTCTCTTTGCTGTTTTTTGCAGCACGCACAGGTTTGCCATCAGTTAAGATGGCGGCTGAGGTTTCCCTAAGGGGCTGAAGCCTCTGCCGCCATCTTGGTTGATGGCAGCAAGATGAGCGTGTAGCACACATGCATGCCATCAACCAAGATGGCGGCAGAGGCTTCAGCCCCTTAGGGAAACCTCGGCCACCATCTTGATTGATAGCAAACCTGTGCGTGCTGCAAAAAACAGCAAAGAGAAAGGTAAGTAGAGCGGGGGAATGGCGGGGGGCTTGGGATCTCCTGCCCTGCAGCCAGCCCTGCTGGGTGGCCATGCCACACCACGCCAAAAACCAGAGATCCAGGGACGGGGGTGTGGTCTGGCTGGGGAGCCAGAAAACACCCCCAAAGTTGGAGACTCCAGCCGAAAACCAGAGATCTGGTAACTCTATTGCTGAGAGATGTTAGGAGACTCCTATCGCCCTGACAACTCCAGTGGCCAGAGTGGTTTCACAGTCAGCCCCTCTTCCAAAAGATTTCTGGGGATCGTAGCTCTGTGAGGGAATGAGGTGACTCCCAGCAACTCTCAGCACCCTTCACAAACTACGCTTCCCAGGATTCTTTGGGGTAAGCCATGACTGTCTAAAGTGAAATAGAGGTCTGTTGTGGATGTGGCGAGGGGACAGCTTTGGTTTAAATTTGGATGGGAGACTATATGTGCCTACTGTAGAATAAAAAGGTGGAAGAAACTCTGAAAAAGAATTATGCTGTTCCCAGTGTTTTCCTTTTGGAAAGGGGCTTCTCCTCTGCCCAGTGACCACCCATCCAATCTCCTTGCCTCCCCCTCCCCTCCTCCTCCCTGCTCTCCTCCCTGCCTCTTCCCCAGGTCACTTTTACATATCTTAAGCAGGATTGCAGGGGAGTAAATCCCACTGAACTCAATAAGCATGCAAATGATCAATCCATTCTCAGCAAACTTGCACAGGATCCCATTTCTTACCTCCCGGATTAAAAAGCAGATATATAGGCCACATTCACACCAGACATTTATTCCACTATTATTCCACTTTAAACAGTCATGGTTTCCCCAAAAGAAGCATGGGAAGTGTAGTTTGTTAAAGGTGCTGAGAGTTGTTAGGAGAATCTTATTCTCCTCACAGAGCTACAGTTTGCCATAGTGGTTTAACAGTCATTTCCTCTTCCCAGAAAACTGAAAACTGTAGCTCTGTGAGGGGAACAGGAATCTCCTAACAGCTTTGAGCACCCATTACAAACTACACTTCCCAGGATTCTTTGGGGGAAACCATGACTATTTAAACTGGAATAATAGTGGAATAAATGTCTGGTGTGAATGTGGCCTATAATCAAAGTCCATATAATAGGCTTAAGGTCTTTTACATATATTTTATTAATGTATTGAAAATTGCTGTTCTACATTAAAAAATCTCCTTAGGTTGTATACCGGCTTCCATCAGCAGAACAGACAGGGAAGCAATTATCAGTGATTCTGCCTTCTCCCTGCAGCCCCCACCCCCTGCCCCCTAAATCTTCTATTCTGGAGTGTTTCCCAAACCTTTGGAGCAGATGGGGGGGGTTGGGGAGAATTGTTGAAAATTGCTTCCCTGCCTGTACTGCTGATGGAAGGTTCACTGTCAGCTGAAGAACACCAATGGATGCAACCCAATGTATGTGGCAAACTGGTATATCAGGGAGAAAACTTCAAGCCCAGCTCCGGCTGAAATAGTTTTCAACTTGCAGTGAGATGGGCAGAGCTTGGAAAAGTTACTTTTTTGAACTACAGCTCCCATCAGCCCCAGCCAGCATGGCCACTGGATTGGGCTGATGGGAGTCGTAGTTCAAAAAAGTAACTTTTCCAAGCTCTGGAGATGGGGGAGGGGTTTAGATAGGGAAACATTCAAAAATGGAATTCACCTGTAGGCTAATATGCTACATTCTGTGTTTCCATTTTAACATTCTACCACCTCAGTGGGCTACCTCTAGATCCAGTTCAAGTTGCCCCCTGTGTGGTAGAATAACTGGCCCAAGTAGACTGAGTGGAAGGAGAAAAGGCCAAAGAAGCAAGTTATACAGAGACACGGCAGGCAGACTCCCCTGTGTATGCATACTTTGAGGTTACAGGATCTTTTAATGATTTAAAAGTATTTATTTTTCAAACAACAATTGTAGTTCTGCCACAGAATGCAGAATGCAGTCTGGGAATTATTACTGTAATAAGATGCTTGCACTGCAATCTACAATACTAGTGATAGACTATGACTTTTCCAGTGTTTTCAATGAGAGGTTATTTCCCACATTCCCTCTCTTCCAAGAACATGGACTTAAGAAGACAAATAAGAAGCATGAAGAATTAAATTTACCAAGTTACATCTGAACTAGTTTATGTCTTACCTTTGGATGGACTTATTTTTTCCAAAAAACTAACAGAAGATTAAAAAATGGGACCTACAACAAAATGATGCTGTGTGCAGTACTCCTGTTCAGTTTTTCCGTAAGTCATTCATGCCCTCCTCCATCACTCTCTTTCCATTTTGTGTCTCCCCTGATTTTCCAGATCGCCCTCCAACAGTCATTATTCCATGAACATTCTCAGTCCTCGTTGAGCTGTTTTGGGGGGTCACCTCCCCCCTTCATTTTTCCCCCTAAAGATGATGATGATGATTTCTGCAAACCTTAATCTGCTGATTCCTTTGTCTTGTGTGTAGGTGGTGATATTTTGGCCACATAAGCAATGGCACTTATGCCTGAACATCAATAATAAGTGGAACCTGCAACAAAATATGCTCCTGTTCAGCATTCCAGCCAGTCAGATGTGCCCTTCTCCAGGATATTCCATTCCATTCTGTTCCTCCTCCTACCCACAGTTTGCTGATTTTTCCCTCCAACAGTTGGTCAGCACTCGAGCAAGCTATTTTGGAAGGTGGTTACCCCTTACAGTTTTTTCCCCTCAATATTTTTTGTATTTCTATAAACTTTGAGGTTCTTCCAAGCCTGTAGATACCCCCCTTTTTTGTGCATGGATGGTGGTATTTTGACTAAATAAAAATCCACATGGAGAATGAGTTCACTATTAATAGATACGATGATAACATAACAATTCACAATGGATTCTTGTTTATTATACTTGATTGAAAGTACCATGGCTAATTGGCTGTTTCTGACTAAAATATCTCAAAATGCTGACCTGTGTATCTATGAATGTATAAAATTCCATTCATCCTTAGTTAATAAGTCCCCTCTTTTTTGATGTCTAAAAACTCTGCATGCTGTCATAAAGAAAAGGCTAGCCATCAAACATCAGTCCTGATTATTTTCTTACATCACTTTCCTTTTTGAGAAGTCAAAAATGTCTGAAAAGTAATTAGAAATGCTCTCAGATTTAAGCTTTTGTGGAGTGATAAAGCAAAAGTCTCAGTCTGAAATTTCATCTGGTTGTGGGTTCAAGCATTATTCTCTTCAGTTAGGTGTTTGATGCTGGGCTGCTCATCACAGTTCAAACAAATAAGAGTCTAGGTCCAACCATGAATTGGGGTTGGTTTTGTGTCTGTCACTGATGAGTTAGTTTGTACAACTGTTTGTGGTTCTAAAAACAGTAATTTAGAACCATGTTCTGTTGAATGCTTAAAAATCATATGGGAATCCTATTATTAGCAGCACACATCACAATTGCACGTTTTTGGAAAGATGTAGCAGGGACGAATGTTGGTATTGAATAGTATGGGATATAGCACTTTTATAGAAACCAACAGACAACTTAAGGTCGATAAGAGGACCAGGGAAGGGAGGAACATTTTTATCAATTTGGTTTGATTTTTTTAATTTTGTAAACACACAATATGGAGGACTAGCCCTGCCTGAGGTGTTCAATCTAATCTGGAATTACTAAATCAAATGGTGTATATTCCTATTCCCCCCTCCATCATCATCATCATCATCATCATCATTAACTATAACAAAGTCAATAATAAATTTCACAACAATAAAATGAAATGCTGTGCCCGATAATAATAGAATTTTATCGATATGTAATTACATATAATTTATATGGTTTTGGTTTTTGGATTTTATGTAAATAATTGTTTGGAAAATTAAAAACATTAAAAACTAAATTTAGAAAAAATAATATGGGAATCTTACTTCCAAAATTCTTTTTCAATGGATTATAACATTTTTCTTTCTTTCTTTCTTTCTTTCTTTCTTTCTTTCTTTCTTTCTTTCTTTCTTTCTTTCTTTCTTTCTTTCTTTTCTTTCTTTCTTTTCTTTCTTTCTTTCTTTCTTTCTTTCTGATGCTTTTGCATTTTCAACCAGAAATTCTAGAAATTCTAGAAAGTGTTTAAGGCAAGATAAAATATTTCCACTGACCAAAAGGATTAACATAGTGGTCCATGAACCTTTAAACACACATGGGTTGAGATCACTGGGACTCTTAGGTCCTTGTGCAGAGTTTTTCACTGTGATGATTCAAGTTTTTCTCTGTGATGATTCAAGTCTTCTCGTTCTCATAGTTATAAGCCAAAACTATACCACCACAACACAAGACAGAAGTACCAACAGGGCTAGTCACCTCTCTCGAGCAAGGAAGCAGATTTTGGCTAAACACTAGGAGAAACCTCCTAATGTTTAGAACTGTTTGGCTGTGGTTTTGGGAAATGGTGGGCTCTTCTTCACTGGAGATATTTCAGCAGATGCTGGACAGCCATCTGGTGTAGTTTATTTTATTTATTTATTATTTGATTTATATCCTGCCCTTCCACCCAGCAGGAGACCAGGGTGGCAATGAATAGTTGTGTCCTGAATAGCAGATACTGCATTGAATAGAAGGCTGGGCTAGATGTTATCCCCTAATATCCAGTCATCCCATGGTCACTGCTGCTGTTGTGGTAACTGGTTTGCACTCAGAAGGTCAGTGTAATGGAAAATTTGGGTGGTTTTCTCTGCTGAGAATGCCTCAAAATTGTGTTATAATTCATCACACTATTAGCATCTCTGGCAGAGGTGCAGATTTTGTGCTTTAAATGCATTTTCCACCAGATTCTTCCTCTGCCCAATCATAATAATATTCACTTGTACTTCACAGTCAGATGTTCATTGTACAATAAATCCTCTGGGATGAATGCATTCCTTGTCATGGTAAATGGAGTGAAAAGGAACACAACAGTTTCCCTCTCAACAGTCTTTTCTTTTTGATTGCTCAGCTTAGGCCATCTCTATAAAGATTCCCTGGTGACAAAAATTCTTTCCTTCTAACATTAGCCAAACAGATGAATGAACCTTCATGTTTTCTGTTGTGCATTTGAAAGTGTGTATACCACATCTACAACACCCATAGCTCTTTCTAAGAACACAAGGAGGCTATTTCCATCTTCAGCCACACATAGTAGTGCATGCCTGATTACGTAACGTATCAGCAATAACAAAGCAATGGGGAGCAACTTTGTATTGGCATCTTATCACTGATGTGTTACACAATCAGACATTCCCATAATTGTTGGGGAAACATGCAAAGGGTGGAGATGGAGAATCTTTTGTTAGACCAAAACTCCCATCATTCCTCACCATTGGCCATGCTGCCTGAGGCTGATGGAAGTTGGAGCCCAATAATATATTGAGTGCCACAGGTTCCTGATCCCTGGCAGGGAACAAAATGTCATTGCAATGCAACTGTGTCAGTGGTCTCAGGCTTGGCCCACAAGCAGAAATGAGTCAGACCAGAAGGGAGCCCTTGAGATGCTGTTGGAATCTGCTCCTTTGAGGTCCCGAAGTGGAGCAGAGGTCCCAATATGCTCTTTGAGGCAATATAGCCAGTGGCATTCACATGCTTCACCTTCCTAGTAGAGTGCCACCTCTGCTGCTTTACTCATATGGGAGGAGGATGAGAATAGAAATGCCCAAAGACGACAATCCTGTGATAGGGAAACTAAAATAAGGAAAGCCCATTTTCCTCACTAGCCAAGTTATTTTTGAGCTTTATTTAGGGGGACAGGTTGGGGGAGCAAATGCCCCTGTGCCAACCAAGAAAATGATGGGACTGGTATAAATATAATGAAATCCCACCCCTTCTTGTTGATGGCTCCATCTCTTCCCATTAATGCTCTTCTTTCCAGGTACAGTAAGGTGCATCTGTAGCAGTGCTGAATTCACTGCATCATAGTGGCTATAGTTGTGATAAAGTGTCCTGGTCTGGTGAAGGGGCTCACAGCAAGGAAGGTCAGGAGTTGCTGAACCATAGAACACACCAAGAGGGCAACTTTCTCCAACAAGCATGAAAAGCAAATGGACCCTTTTTAAACCTCTGCCCCCAGACCACCACTCTTAGGCTCCTCCCTCTTGTGGAGAATTTAATTTCTTAAAGGACCTATGCTCTGGCCTGCAGATGTTCCATGGCCTCCTGGCTGTTTTGCTGGACCAGTGAGGTACTGCACAAGACATTTGATTCCTCAAGCTCAGAGGAAGGTACCTGGGAGGATCCTGGCTCTGGTTCTACAGGCTCTGGGAGGTTGTTCTGTGAACTCCTCTGTCAGGCTCTGGCTCAGTGGTCTCTCAGCCTCCAAAAGCGGGCTCAGGGCCCTGAACTGGCTCTGACCCCTTAGCTAGTGACTTTGCAGCCTTTGGATGCCTCAGATGTAGCCATTGAAGCAGTGTTGCTATAGCCCTCCCAGAAGGGGGAGGCGTGCAGCCCTGTGCATACTTCTCCCATAAACTAAATGACTGAGCAAAGCTACACAGTATTGGAGAAGGAACTTTTAGCCATTGGTGATGGCTTTAAGACATGTTAGCATCACTCAGAAGGGGCATGTCATGTTGTGGAGGTTCGCATTAATCAGTGGGACCTTTAAAGTCACCAGGCAGCCCGCAAACTGAACCAGCGCCAAGTACGCTGGTCCTAGTTTTTTACCCAGTTCTACTTCCACATCACCTACATTCCACACTCTTAAAACCGTAGAGTGGACATGTTCTCTCACAAGCCAGAATACAACAAGTCCAGGACAGAACTTCTCCTTCTCCATATCATACCCTTGGACAAAATTGTGGCGGCCGCCTGTACTGACCCTGGATTGAAGAACTGCAAGCCACCCAGCAACAAGACTCTTTCACTGAAGAAGGGGCCTGTACCTACAGGAGCCCTCTCAGGACAAGGCCCTATCTCCATGAGAGCAAAACTTGCTGTGGGGTGATCCATGGGCTTACTGGAACTCTTGCCCATGCCTGAGAAGCTGTGGAGAATGGTGACTCTTGCCACCCTTGCAGGGAAATACTACCATATAGTTGTAGTTGATGTCTTCAGTAAAAGGGCCCACTTCATTCCTTGTTCTGGCCTTCCTGCCGCCAAGGAAACTGCTCACTTGTTCATCAAACACATCTTCCAGTTGCACAGCCTTCTAAACAATCTGGTCTGGGATTGGGGAGCCCAGTTTACCACCTGATTTTGGCTAAGATATGCAAATGATACCAAACTACTAGCAGAAACCAGTAATGATCTGAAATGAATGTTGATGAAAGTTAAAGAGGAAAGCACAAAAGCAGGACTACAGCTGAACATCAAGAAGACTAAAGTAATGACAACAGAAGATTTATGTAACTTTAAAGTTGACAACAAAGACATTGAACTTGTCTAGGATTGTCGCTATAAGTCGTAATTGACTTGAAGGCACATAACAACAATCAATACCTTGGCACAGTCAGTAACCAAAATGGAGACAATAGTCAAGAAATCAGAAGAAGGCTAGGACTAGGGAGGGCAGCTATGAGAGCACTAGAAAAGGTCCTCAAATGCAAAGATGTATCACCGAACACTAAAGTCAGGATCATTCAGACCATGGTATTCCAAATCTCTATGTATAGATGTGAAAGTTGGACAGTGAAAAAAGAAAATAAGAGAAAAATCAACTCATCTGAAATGTGGAGTTGAAACTGATGAAACTGAGGTTATCATACTTTGGACACATAATGAGAAGACATGATTCACTAGAAAAGACAATAATACTGGGAAAAACAAAAGGGAGTAGAAAAAGAGGAAGACCAAACAAGAGATGGATTGATTCTATAAAGGAAGCCACAGACCTGAACTTACAAGATCTGAACAGGGTGGTTTATAACAGATTCTATTGGAGGTCGCTGATTCATAGGGTCGCCATAAGTCATAATCGACTTGAAGGCATATAACAACAACAAAAATCTTCCACTCATCATCCACAAATGGATGGGCAAACAGAGAAGGTTAATGCCACCCTAGAACAGTACCTCTGCTGTTATGGCAACTACCAACAGGACAATTGGGTGGCCCTGCTGCCTTTAGCAGAATTTGCCTACAACAGTTCTGTGGATTCCTCCACTCACCAGACTCCTTTCTTTGCCAATTACGGTTATCATCCATACTCCTTTTGCAATCCTATCCCTGCTCTGACCATCCCTGCAGCTACTGAGTATATTCAAGAGCTACAAGTGATGTAACAGATGCTGCAGGAACAGTTAGAAAGGGCCAAAGTTGCCTACAAATGGGCAGCCAATCAACATCGACAACATCGACAACCTGGTCCTGAAATCTAGTTGGGAGATTGGGTGTGGCTTTCTACATGTTCCCTGCCAACTTCCATACTGTGCCACAAATTAGAGGCATGACAGGTGGAGCCCTTTGAAGTAGAAGCACAGATCAACCTGTTGGCATGCTGTTTACCTGCCTCCATGAAGGTACACCCAGTATTCCACCATCCATTGCTGACTCTTGAACAGCTGCACCCTTACTGAGAATCTGAGCCTGCGCCCGCTCCTATACTCGTTGATGACCAGGAGGAATATGACATGCAGCAGATTCTCCACTCCTGTTGGCATCGTGGAAAGCTGCAGTACTTGACCCATTGAAAGGCTTCAGAGTGGAGGAATGTTCCTGGAAAACAGTGTCTGACATTCATGCTGTGGATTTGGTGAGAGATTTTCATGGACGCTATCCCTGTAAACCTAAGCCTTCAGGGTGGGGGGAGCATGGAGGGGGGATTATATCAGAAGTCCTGTGGTATGGTCCTGGAGTGATGAGGACAAAGAGGAGGAGATGGACTGGGACTTGGGGGAAGGCCCTAGTGATTTGCATTCAGAGGGGGTTGAGGGTGAAGGCCCTAGTGCTGTTGACAGTGACAGCTCCGCCCCCATAGTTCCAGTTACAATTGATGAGGCGCAGCCCAATCAGGAGGCAGCCCCTTCACCTTCCCTTCATCCCCCTTTCTCGTTCACTCCACCATCTCCACTGCACACCCCTCCTCCTGAGGAGGAAGACCTTGCTGAAGTGTCTCCGCCACCCTCGCCTTGGACACATAGACTACTGTGCTGGCAGGTTCAACGGGTCCCTACTGACTGGCTGAGGAGTGTGCACATGTGCCTGTGCTCCCAACCATGGTTCCTTTCCACACAAGTAGAAGGAGCCCACCCACACTTAATTAAAAGTTGTGAGGAGGCATGTCTAATTACTGTGACATCTTAGTGCTGTGTAGCCATGCCTAGTTATGCCTCGTAGAGATGCTGAATCCTCTGTAACCTGTTTCATGAAGTGCTCTGAAGTGCAATTTTCCATTAAACCTATTAAGGAACAGCACACCTTCGCATCTGCGTCTTACTTCAGCGGGTTCACGCAGGACAGGTGCATCTTCAGCATTTGCCTGAAACTGTACAGTGAAGTTGCCAGTTGCACCTTGGTGGGGAGGGAGTTGCACAACATAGGGCCACCCCTTGAGCTTCTGAGAGTGGCGGAACTACCAAAAAGCCCCCCTTTGATGATTTCAACAGCTGAGAGGGTCTGAAGGGAGAAGGAAGCTGTCTTTCAGATATTCCCCCCTTCTGCCACTTGTCATTTTGTCCTTATATCTTTGGACAATGAATATGTTTGTTTTCATGTTTAATTGCAAGCAAGCACATACATGTTATAATATAATAACAATATAAAGAGTGAAAATGTAAGTGTGCATGAAACTGAATTATGAGCCTGAGAAAATGAATCACCATGATAGTCCACAGTGTTTGTCTTATGACAGTTGTTTCTAATGCTTCTGAAACTTGCCACAACAAACAGACTCTGTGGGTGACCTACTGACTTTGGTCTCCCAGTACAGAACATATTTTGTTCAGGTCATTCCCAAGGCCAGTGGAATCTGTACAGGGAGCCAATTCGTTAGTTGCTTCCTTTTTGTCTAATGCCTGAATATCCCAGTGCTACAGATAACTGAGACTGTATTTCTTTTTGAAGGGAAAAGGAGGTTAGGGATGGAAGATGGCATAACGTTCTCTTCAGCCCTGTATTCATTGCATGCCACTTTGTTTCTCTTCCACTGCTGTTCATCTTCCACCCAAAACGATGTTATTCATTTGCTGTCTACAGTGGCAAAATTACGTAACTTATGTAAATGATGTAAGTTATATTGTTGTTATGTTATTCCACTCCATTTCAGTGCAAAGGAAATACGATGCAAATGCAAGGGGGGAACGTAAACAATTATGTATTGTTTGCAGAATTATAGCAATAATAAACATGAACAACATTTGTAATTTCTAGTTTGATTTCCATTCTAGACATGGAACAAATGAGCAAACATCAGCAATTTTCACTCCCATTTCTGTTTTCACTGGAATTCTCTGACATCCCTAAAGGAGACATTTGATTCCATAACATGCAGCGCTGCTAAGGACAGTACATATTCACTTCCTTCATTCAGAGTAGTGGAGATCTTTGGGTTTGACACTATATACAATGCATCTGCCTCAAGCAACTGGAGTACTATTTTGTTCATATTGTGCACAAAGCAGCCATTTATCTTCGCTTCAGTTCCTAAGTTAAACTGCAGAAATGGCACCTGCCCCTGATGATATCATAAAATGAAGCTCAAGTAGATCAAAGTGGTTGAGGGGTTGCAAATTCAGGGAAGACAAAACAAGATCTGTATTTGGGATAGAGGAATGTGAAGACCATAACCACTTTCTATAAATAAAGGGATGGTGAACAGCCCTCTGAAAAGATCATCTCTATGTATTGTTTCTAAAAGGAGAGGTGCCAGGGCGTTAGCCTGCCGAGAAATCATAGCCTTTGCCCAAGAAACCTTCACTTCTAATATGTGTGTGGGCTGGTTTTCGTTGTTCATTGAGGAAGGTAAACAATAATATGCATGTGCCCAGAATACTCACTTCTTTATTTTTGGGTTGCACATTCCAGACAGACCTAAGGCCTGTGACTGAAGGCAGGTTTCAAGGCTCAGCCCTGGTGAATCTCAATTCAGATTTAGTCCTGGCTGGTCCAAGCCATCCTACGTAGCTTCGATTTAGGATACCTTAGGGTAGGGATGGTCAAATCTGTCAATTTTGGTTTCAGTTTCTTGTTTTTCTGGTCTTAAGTTCAGGTCCTCTCTTTTCCTCACCAGTTTCCATTTTGAAAAAACTGCATGAGAATTCATTTGCGTTTTCAGATGCATTTTACCTAATACCCCAATTTTGCCTAAAATACATTTTAAGCAATTTCACCCAACATAATGCATTTTTGTTGATACAATTTTAACTAATATAAACATTTTTGTGTATGCTTTCTCCAAAAATATACTTTTTTGTTTGCACAATTTGGTTGGAGAACTGCAGCACAAACTTTGAAGTACAAATTTCAAAGGATAATTTGTTTCAATTCATGTATTGGTTCGGGAAGATAAATTAAGTAGCGTTATGTTAAAATGCAAACCAAATGAATTGCTCCCCCATCCCTATCTTGAGGACATCCTCCTTCCATATTATCCAACCCTTTCCCTGAAGTCAGAAAGAGATGCCCTTCTCTGTGTCCCACTTCAGGCAGAAGCATGTTTGAGTGAGATGACAGAGATGCGCTTCTCTCTCTGTGACTATACCTAGATTATGGAATGATTTGTACCATGAAGCTTGGTTGCCTCATCCCTTTTACTGTTTTTAGCCAATTATTAAAGACCTTGATTCCATCAGGCTTGCAGGATGTGTGGCAGATGTTTTTATGCTGTGTTTTAACTGCTGTTCATGTCTTCTTGGTTGATTGTTTTACACTGCTGTTTTCAAGAAATTATCATTTAAAAACCTACACATCTCAAACTTTTGATCAGCAGAAACCAGGAGTGGCTGGTGGGAAGGGATGTCACCATGTACCTGGCCTCTCAACAGTGGCATTGCCACCATATACAAGGATGCAGGGCAGGATGTTGGCAAGGTCAGGGTGGTTCAGGCGCACCACCTTGCTCTCAATGTCGCCTGGCCATGTCCTGGTCCACAGCTGACAAGAGGAGAGGTGTGCGGCAGCAACACTCCTGGCAGGATCACTGCAGAACAGCCTTTCACAATCTGGCTGGCTGGGGCTGATGGAGGTTGTAGTGCAAAACATCTGGAGGGCCCCAGGTCGGAGAAGGCTGGTTTAGAAGCAGCTCTTGTGTTTAGCCTCCTCTTCCATTTTTTTCTTCCTGCTCCCTCGCAATCGAGGGATGCTTGTGAAAGGAAGAGGGAAACTGGCAGGGAAAAGGATGGCATTGAGCCAAAACAGGTGAATGTGAAATTTGGGAGGGGTGAGTGGGATTGGCTCATTGTGACTCGGGGATTTCCAAACGGAGGGAGCTCGTTTCTGAATATCTCCCCTCCCTCCACACATACCTTTTTCAGAATTCATCCAAATGGCTGCCCACAGGGAACTGCCTCTACGTAGTTGCATTTCAATCAAACATCTATGTGTTTGCATGAACTAGGGCAAAGATACTCACAATACCACTGCATTCACACCACGAGTTGTGATGATAAGCCCGCACAGCAGACCTTCAAATCTAATCCTGAAGTAGTTTTCTGGTACAGCATCTCATGCATCTAGATCATAAACTGATTTTGTAAAAGCATTGTAAATTCATTTTAAAAAGTTGGAAAGTACAGGGTTAGTGAAAAGCCAGGCGCTCGTAACTGAAACAAGTCACTAGAACAAGTTTGGGCATTTCTCAGTTTATTAGTACTGATCAAATGAAATCTAGCAATTAAAAAGTCTATCGCTAAGAAAGGATTCTTTGATGAATTTTCTTTAAATGTAGCCCAAGCATTTAATACTATTGCAAGTTAGAGGGGAAAATTGAAGATTGGCATCTATAAACAGCTGAAACTTTTCTGGACACAACAAATCCTTCGAAATTGGGAGCTGCTGTTTAATGTCTTGTGTGTTTCTTTATAACTGAAACCCTGCCAATCTCCTCACCATATCTCAGTATTTTTAAAACATTTTAAAAGAGGCACTGGTCTTTCACTTATGACAAATTTACCATGTATTATCAGAGTCTTAATATACACTGAAAATAATGTCTAAAGCCATAAATCAACCTTAGTCTAGAGAGAGGACTTGAGGCTGGTTCTTTTGTTTAAGGAAACTCTAAAGACAAGAGCCATCTGCCTAGTCCTGAAACTCTCTCCAAGTCCACATTCATATATGTACCCAGGCAAACTTGTCTTACTTTCTACCATTCAGTGAAGACCTATGGAATCTTATTCAGCAAAATATTTGTCAGTACATTTATATCCCACTCTTTCTCCAAGGAGCTCAGGACAGTATCGATTTATGTTCACAATACCCATGTAAGCTATATTAGGGCAAGAGATAATAACTGGCCCAATTTTGTAGCTGAGAGGGGATTTGAGGCCTCCTTGGTCAAATTCTGACATTTGTCCACTACATCAGCTCAGGAGCCTAAGTGCATGTAGCTTTTCTGTAACACAGGTAAAGTTCAGATGAAGACTAGTGACAATCACACCTGATGCTAAACAATGATTTAGCGCTCTGCACATGATTAGAAATGAGCCAATGCAAAGGCTCAATCATTTGTGGCTGGGAAGAGGGCTTGCCAGAGCTAGTTTCATTTACCACACTCCTGGCTTGTTGTTAGGGATTGTGATTTAAAAGGGTTCATTAGTTAAATAGGGGAGCTTCATAACCCATAGAGCAGACTCATTTTGAAACTTACCAGAGTTTGCTTTAAACCATGATCCATGATGTAGGAAGTGAGGAACTGTGGGAAATGAAACTAACCCTGGCAAAGTCCTCTTCCTAGTTGTGCAGGAGGAGTAGAGAGGGAACATGTGAGCCCAAGGAACATAGGAAGCTGCCTTCTACTGAGTCAGACCATTGGTCCATCTAGCTGTTTACACTGACTGGCAGCAGCTGTCCAAGAGATCAAACAGGGTTCTCTCCCAGCCCTACCTGGAGATGCTGGTGGAGATTGAATTGGGGACCTTCTACATGGAAGGCAGATGCTCTATGAAGCTATGGTCCTTCATGAGGGTTCATGCAGATTTTATGCAGACTTGATATGGTGTTCTGTCTGTTAAGCATAGTTGGCTTAGGGAGTAATCCAAACCCAAGATCTGCTTGCATGAGCATAGTTTGGAACAGGTGGATATCTAGCTGAGCCAACTGAGCTCAGCCAGCTAAAGTTCCTCGTCCCAGATCAGCCAAAGATATGCCAGTTTAAGTCCTCCATCCTTGCTTAGCCAGCTGACCTGAAGTCAGCTGAACTGAGGCCAAAGTAAGTCCCAAAAAAGAGGCATGGCAGGAGCGTGGCTAGGGCAGGGGGAGACTGACTCCTATTCTATACTCCTTTCAGCTTGGTCATGTGACCTAGCAACCCAACAGAGGTTATCTTGGCAAAAACAGTGATGTAAGTCAACTCTATATTAAATGATTCTTCTTTCCTCTGCCAGGTGTGGGCTGGTAAGTTACACCATAACAAATGTTAATTGATCTTCCAATAATGATGATAGTCTCTGAGAAACGTCTGCTGAAAAACACGTTCATGGAATTCAGTTACAGACTACTGTCTGGCCTAGAGCTGGTAGAATGCTGTCCCCTTCTTCCAGCAGTAAAAGTCGGGGAGTGGGGAACAGCAAAGTAGCATATCAGGGATTAAAAAAACACAACCATGTACCTAGCAAGTAACCGGTTGCTCTCTGTGATCATGGGTAGGTCATGGCTAAGACAAGACTAACTTTAGTATTGATCTTGTCTTGGCTAAATAATTGCCCCTTGTGTCTTGTAGGGTTTACTCTGGATTATCTGAGTGCAAAACCAGGCAGCCTGTAAAACTCAGATTATCTGAGTGCAAAACCAGGTATCAACCAAGATGGCAGCAGGGGCGTCAGTCCCTTAGGGAAGCCCCCGATGCCATCTTTGATGATGGCAGGCATGCGTGCACAGCGCAAACAGCATTCACACTGATGGGAGAGGTATGTGGGGTATGTGGGAGGCTTATTAAAGCCTGCACTATCTGTATTGGGGGGGGGTGCCTGGGAGCTTCCTCTCTGCAATCTGTGGCAGGATCGGGTTGCAGTACCCGATGCTGCAGCAGATCACATAAAAGGAGTGCCACCCTTCCACCCTAAAGAGGGGTCCTTCAAAGGCCCCTCTGAGCCACAGGGCCCCTTGGCCAGGGCCCAACCTGTCTGCCCTCTGCTGCCAGCCCTGGTTCCTCCCCTTCCTATTACATGCACTCAGCAGTCAACCTTGTCTGGAATATATTCAGCTTCAGTTGGCTCACCATATCCCATGCCCAACCATGGTGAGACACTTACACACAACATGGTAAGCCAAACTATGCCTTATCAAGGATGGACAGGGTCCCAGAGAGGGACTTGCAGCTGCTTTGCTGCTCCCTGGTCCTTTTTGCTCTTGTACTCTGCTGAGATAAACCAATGTTTAGCTCAGCATATCATGATAATCTGGACTGCCTCTTCACTAACCACAAGTTACATCTAAGGTTTAGGCAGTCCTAATAAGCCATAGTTTGGTTTGCTGTATCAGGCAAACCATTTTACTGAGTAAGATTCAATATCTCAGGGCTTGAGGTAAATGAGACATATAGGGAAATATGTTTTTCTCAACTGATGCAGCAGGCTGGACATTTTCATGGGCTGAGGAACTTGTGTATTAATACATTATATATTACATGTTTTTTATAATGTTATCTTATCTCATAGCACAAACCAATGTGTCCTTACTAGGGAGTAAGCCTCATTGAATTCTGTCTGATCCGCTTGTGAGTAAACATGCGTAGGATTGTGTTATGGGCCATTTTCTAGGCAGTTCTTGGCTAGTATAGGGGATCATAGGGAAGCTTCCCCTTTGTGCTTCATTCTCCAAGTATTTCTGTGCATGCTGTTTTCTCTTTTCACAGAACCAAAACAAAATCCCAACCCTGGGAGAATTCAAGAGTTCATTTGGACTCAGCCAATGGCCATTTGGAAGGTAGCCATGGAACCCACTTGACAGTGTGCATTTCCCGTGTTTCTTCCCCTGAGAATTTTTGTGCTGATATTTATCAAAAAATGTTTCTTGTCAATTTCCTTTTTAGAAATAAGTGACACTTTTAAACATTTTGCATAGTATATCACCAACAATCTCTTCCATCTCATTATTAGAATGCAAGACCATGGCTGGGACTGGACCTATGCCCATCCCTAGAGGCCTCTTTCAACAAATTCTCATGGCATGTTGGAAATAGCTTCTTAATAGTAAAAAAATTCCCTTCTTTCATAAACATCATGAAAAATGGAAGGATCGAGGATGTATTTTTTAAATGAAAAAGTCTATAGTTTGAGAATTTAAGCCTTCCCTTAACCCATTCATACCCCACACCTCAGCCAGAGATCTTGGGATTCTGATTTCCTGGGAAAGAAGGTTTCATTGATTACCTGAACTTATAAAACATAGTTTGGGAAAAATATATTACTGGTACACATCAAAACAATATTAGATCATTACAGAATAGTTAAAAGGTGCAGGGCTCTGTCACTTCAGATTGTAGATGATGGGATGCACTCCCATTGAAAAAAATAAATTAAACGTTACATTCCTACAAAGAATAGGGAGAAATTAGGTTTGGTTTGTATTTTAATGGGAACCTACCTAATTTACACCTCTGCAAACAATAAGTGAACTGAAACACAGCTATCCTTTGAAATTTGCAGTTCTCTGAATGTTGTGATGCAGTTCTCCAACCATATGAAGGGAAAGCAAAAATGCATATATTAAGGAAAGGTATGCATAACATGCATATATATTCATGAAAATAGCAAGCAAAATGTATTATGTTAGGCACAATTGCATACAAGAGTGTGTATATTAGGAAAAATGTGCACTAAAATTCTGATTAATTTTCATGAGAGCTTTCTAAAAACAAAACTGTTGAAGAAATGTGGGGAACTGAAATTAAAATAGGAAAAATGAGAAATCAAGAGAAACCAAAATCAACAGATTTGTCAACTTCCTAATCCCTACACACAGGAAAGAAGCCCAGTATGTCAGGGAGAAAGCTAGTCAAAAACTCTTCTTCCTGAGATCTAGTTTCTATGTAGAAGTGATTTTTTTTTTTGTATGAATGCATTCTCAGCTTCAGTCCAAGTGGTCCTTTAATTGGGGGTTTGAAGGGTCAAACCTTAGAACTCATACATATAAAGCCTGGAGCAGATTCCACTGCCCCACTGACATGGAGTCACCAGCAGCCACTGATACAAAGCATATCTGTAAGTACTGTCTGGAGATTATATTGACTCTTCTTCATATTTGGTGCATAACAGCTGTAATGATATCAGGCCACTACCGTCTTTAGCCAGTACTAGGCTAACGTAGTTTACATTCCAGGAGGAACAACATATATATGCTAGTGCACTGGGGTGATTGTTCTGTCTGCACCCATGATCAGCAGCCCACACAATGAAGCTCTTTGCTGCTGGACCATCCCATTTAACACCAAGGTGAGGGAATAAAGAAATCTGCTATTTGTTAAAGTCTTGCAGCAGATTTTCTTCATGGCACCCTTATAAAAATTGACATGCTGGATTAGACCAGCATGGACTTTGTATTCTTGTCAATCATGCCCCTTTAAAATACCAATTTATATAATATTACTAGTTAAGATGGCAAGTGTTTAGGATTATATGTGGTATCAAAATATGCAGCCTTTAGCCTATTTGCAAAGAGGTGGCCAGGGAATTGCGGAAAGCACAGAAGTCAGTTGAAATATTATCCACTTTACAGTAATATTGCTGGCATATTAACTACTGTTACTACTCTTCCCAGTGGACTCTTTTTCTCTTGAAAAATTTATGGCAACCCCCCCCCCATAAAAAACCAATCCTTTCTTGCCCAAAGCCTGTTATGCTCACTTGCATCTAATTGCAAGGTGTTGACAGATACTGTGCCTGAATCCACTATCGGTCTGGCACATAAGCAGTTATGTTCCTCTGCAGAATAATATCTCAATCCTCTCATTATATAAAAGGATCTACTGAGCTTGGTTTGAGCACTGGAAGTTTCACTGTATTTCACTAAAAGAGCACACTTTCGAACACATCTAGAATCATTGCTTTTATTTTATTTTATTTTATTTGAAAGCATTTCTAAACTGCTTAATGTTTAAAAATCTCTAAGTAGTATACAAAAATAAACATAAAACCAATAAAATAGACACAATCATAAAAAGGGTAAAACAGTTTTATAAAAACAGAAATTCAGCAATAACAGGGTTGAATCTATGGGTTAGGGAAAGCCTAGACAAATGTACTGTGTACTGCCTTCAAGTTGATTCCGACTTATGGTGACCCTTTCCATGAGGCTGAGAGGCAGTGACTGGCCCCAGGTCATCCAGTGAGCTTCATGGCTATATGGGGATTCAAACCCTGGTCTCCCAGGTCATAGTCCAACACCTTAACCACTACACCACACCACACTACAAAAAGATATCTTAAGGTACCTTAGGCAACTGATGGATAATACTTCATGCAGGGCAGAAGGAAGGGCATTGGCCATAGCAGAAAATGCCCTTTTTTGGGTCATCACCTTGTAGGGTGTAATACCAGAAGTAAAATTTCCCCAGATTATCAGATTTACAGGTCTATACAGGGCAAGCAGTCATTTGGGTCCTTAATTTGGAAATATTTATACCTTCATGTTTTCCTTCCTGGGCCCTTCTACCCAAGTGCTTCTAATATGCCATCAAACACCATGTATCCTAAAGGAGGACCAACCAACAACATTTCCTATTGGAGATATGCATGCTACTGCTAGGGGGCAGGGCGGTACATATTTTAGCATAATAAAGGAGAAGTGCTGCCTCTGGTCTGATTCAGGATAACTCTATATTTTACTGTGATGTAATTCCTATTTGTTTGCTGTTTCTCCCTTTCCTCCTCCTTCGCTGTGCTCTTTTTGAAACCTCCATTAACCACTTGGACTAAGCAGGTGTGAGGCTGCTCTACAGAAGATGAAAACCATGGACTGAAAGTAACCTCATTTCTTCTTTCTGATTTTCTAAGCTGTGCCTGTATCACTGTATACATGAAATGCTTGTGAGTAAAACTATTTTTATGTACTTTGCTGAAGAAAGTTTGATTGCTTTATTCTGCTAGACTGTGTGAGGGCAGAGGTGGGGCTGGTATTGCTCATTCTGTTTTAGCCATTTTTACTCTGCTATACACACATAATTGCTTTATCCCATAAACCCCAACATTTCCAATGGGCTACAATCCAATGTACTTCTGAATAAATGCACATAACATAGGGCTGTATTTAGAATCAATGAATAAATAAATAATGTGCAGCGCATCATTTCCCTGACAATAAAACATAGCAACAAAAAATTAGAAAATTATCTTCAGAGCAAAATACCAGACGGCGTTTTTGAAAACTTACAAGCTAGATTCTTTCTTAAAAGAAAGGTCTTTGCACTGTGACAGAGGGCCAATGGAGGGGGAGCAAGGCAGGGTTCCCTAGGGAGGGAGCTGCAGAGCTACAAAGAAAGCCCTCTCCTAAGTTCCTAGCAAATGCACATCAGACATTAGTGGGGATTGTAAAAAACCCTCCATTGATCATCTTAATAAGTGGGCATGGGCAGACTCAAATGGTAGAAGCTGGTCCTTCAGGTATCCCAATCCCAAATGGTACAGGGCTTTAACAATACAGCCAGCATTTTGAATTGCTCTCAGAAGCAAACTGTAAGCCAATGAAGTTGTTTCCGCAAGCAAGTCACATGTTTCAACTGCCCAGCTCTCGTTGACAACCTGGACCTGATGAAGTTTCCACATTACACACCTTGCTCAGTTCATAGAGCATCGCAGCAGCAACAGCCAGAGGTGTGCATTCATTTTGTGACACATTCAAAACAGAAATGAATGCAATTTATTATTATTAAAGAAATGAATGCCAGAGTTTTGAAAATGCTCCAAATATTACATATTAATCCCTTGCTCATTCAGAATACATTCAAAACATTTCAGCTTTCATTTTCCCCTAGCAGCCAGAAAAGGTCAAATGGAGGTTATGAAAGGCAAGAAAAATAGGCAAAGAGAAACTGACCCTGCAAGCTATGCAGTCTAACTCATACATTTTATCAAAAGTGTCCAACATTGTAATCGGTCTCCTTTGCACACTGGTCACAGCGGCAAGAGAAAGTCTCCCTCATATATATACATGTGCTAACAGTGCAATCCAATACTCTATTCAGAAGTAAGGTCCATTGAGTTCCATGGGACTTATTACCAGGTAAGTGTGTATTGGATTGCAGCCAAAGACTTGGTTTTTGTCTGCCTCAGTGCTTTCTACTTGGAGACTCGGTGTTTGCAGGTTCCTCTGTTGAACTGACTTTAGTGCAAAAAAGTACATATAGGTACCTCAGGCAATATTCCACTGGCAGATAGACCTGTCAGTTACAGTGCTGGCTTCCACCTACATTTCCCCCCTTCATCAGCCCACCTCTCTCCTTCCTTTCCCAAGTACTTTGATTCCAGCCACTTTGATTCCCTCCTGCTTTGCTTTAAACTCAGTATGAAACGCTCCTGGTTAATTATAGATCCAGATTGGATCTGAAACTATTGCATAATTGCACAATCCTTATTTGTATTATATACTGAATATCTGATATCTCTGAGATTGTGTGCCATTTTAAATTTTCACTTATTCTACCTGCCTAACATTTGACAGGTCTGATTCCTTGGAGGGAAGGTAGAATGCCTAAACTTTTCATGCCAATTGAATGGAAAACATTGATATTATAGGTAGCAGGACAGCTGAGTCTTCTAATGAAAACAACGGGAAACAAAAATGAACTGGCATAACTAAATAAAAATGAAACAATAATGAAGCGGACTGAGATTTAGGGCACAATCCAACTTGCATTTATGCCAGGCTGAGAGAAGTTGGATATGGTGGACCTCCGGCTGAGCCAGCTGGGTCCCAGCTCACCTGGGCTATGCCAGGCCCTCATCCCAGCTCAGCTGTGGCTGAACCGGGACCCAGCCAGCTCAGCTGGAGATCTGTCAGAGAAGCCCAGCCTGGCGTAAGTGGACCCGGCAGAAGGCCTGCAAAAGAGGTGTTCTGGGGGCATGTCAGAGGACGGGCTGAGGGGGATATCCAGGTCCCATTTGGCTCCCTCCTGCGGACCTCTGTTGTGGCAGCCAGTACACTGGGAAAAGGGGTGGTGGAAGGAAACATGTATTTTGTTTCTTTCTGCCGTGCTCTGCCAGTGCAGCCACCCTCCTCCCCTCCATGAGGTCTCTGAGTGGTAGCTGGATGTGGCAGCCCCTTCCACCAGCTCCACCTCTGCCGGCTTTGCTCCCTCCAGCTTCCAGCAAGGTGAATTGCTCTATTAATGAATGAACAAATTAGGTTTTAACAACAATTAAAATTAAATGATTTTTTTATTGAATGTGTCTTTTAAAAATTCCCGTGTTACATGAAACATCAAACTATCCATGGCTCTAAGTCACCTTTAGTATTAGAGGCAATATGCCTCGGAATACCAGTTGCTTGGGATCATTAGTGGGAGAGTGGTGTTGCATGCCCCCTGCTTGTGGGCTTCCCAAAGGGATCTGGTTGGCCCCTTTAGAAACAGAACGCTGGACTAGCTGGTCATTTGAAATTATCCAGCAGGGCTCTCATGTTCTCAAGAAAGACAGAAAACTCTCCATCCAAACAACTTTCTCAATGAAACAAAAACTGCAGTTGTAGCGCAGCTGATACACATGACTGTTCCGTATGCTGTCATCAGCCTTTATGTAAGTACTGTCTCTTCTGCTGTCTCTTCCGAGAACTGTAAAGTGTGTTCTAAGGAACAGGGTGTTTTGACTAACTGTTCTGAAATCTGTACCCGTAGCCAAACATGAATGTAAGCTTGACAAAACCGGAGACCTTTCCAACCTGTGCAATGATTAATCTCATTCCCTATCATTAATTATCACTAGACAAGATATAGTAAAGAAAATCTAAATTTCATAATTAGAGCTTGTGGAGTATTTAAATGCAGAAAATGTACACGTTGCATTTCCATTGACTCTTTGTTTCTAAGTTGACTATGTCACATGCTGTTTCAGTACCAGTATTTGATTTGGCCAGTTTCAGATAATTTAGATAATTACATATCCCATGAATCAAAATTTAAACTCATCCAACTCCCTTTTAATAATTTTTCACAATATTGGACAGCAGAGGAGACCTAGCTCATGTGGAGCTGGCTAGCTCATGTCTGCTCAGTAGTACAGCACATGCTGTGCATGTACAAGGTTCCATGGTAAATCCCTGGGATTTACAGTTTACTAGTTCTTATGCAGCAAAGCTGGGAATGGTTCCCTCAATGTCAGAAACTCTGGCTTCAAGTTCAGAGTCAGAGGAGAAACAGCTGAGTCTGAGGCTGCTGTACCATTGGCTAGGAAACTAGACTGAGCAACTGATACTGAACCTGTGGCTAGTCTTCAGGAGCTTGCAAAACCCAAGCCAGGACACTAGTGCATGCTTTGTTCCAAGCACAATTTGCCTGAAAAGTCACTCCACTACACCTGCCCAACAGTGCAGAGAGTATGCCAGGTGGGAGGCTACAAAAGGACTCACCTTCAGGTTGTGGGATGGCTCTTTAAGGATTCACATTCTTCAGGTTGAGGACAGATCTTGGGTGGGGTAGATTGGATGGAGGGACTCTTAGGCCTCAGTTAACCTCCAGCCTCTGTTGAAGCAAGTTGTTCACTTGGAGCTTTCCGTAGTGCTTTCCTATATCATGGGTACTAGCTATAGATAGATCAGAACACTCCTGAGATCTTGAAGAGTAGTTGTCATTCAGAATAGAGTGTATTGGGCTAGGTGGTTAAGGGTTTTATTCAGTATCAGGAATGGTCAGGTGACTGCCTCAGAGCTGCCATGCTTTTATTCCTAGGGCAAAGTGTATCTTTGCTCCTAGTTTTAGGTTTCTATGGATATTTGTTCCCAACCTTTGGGAGCAACAGGAAATGCTAGATTAAGATTTGTCAAATATCAACCATCATGGGATCACAGAGTGACGTAAACTTAGGCGCAACAGTTCTGAAAGAGAATGAACAGCTGTGCACTGCTGTTCCAACCCTGTTATAGCCCATATTCATTTTTGTCTGACAAATTGGCCAGCAGAAGCAATGGGTGCAGTAGGGTAGTGCTGTGTTGCTGCCCTCCCAACAGGATGCGGCGGGGGCGGGGCAGGGTGGCAGCAAGGTGTTCCTGCCAGTGTGCCTTCACAGTCTTGATCTTTCTGCCACCGCACCCAGACCAACCGTCGCTGTAGTTACGTGGCAGGAATGCCACTATTAGAAAGATAGTGACATGGCACAGCCCCACCACACCGGCCACTCCTGCTGGCCAGCCCAGACCATGCATACCATGGCTGAAGCTGGAATTGGGGCTGTTAGAGGGCCAGGGCCATGCTTTCCATCGACAAAGAAGACATCCTGGTTTTTCAAGGTGCCTGGCCTATTCAGCTTCTCAGTGCTAAAGTACATCTTATGCAACTTTAAAGTTGGACTAAGGATCCTGGGCCAAATGCCCCACCACTGCACCACTATTTCTCCACTGCCCACAAGGCACCCTGGTTGCTTGTTTGGTCCCCCCAGCTTACCTAGCTTCCTTCCTGCCACCTGGTTATCCTGCTCTCTCTGTGAATAGGCCCTTTTTCTTTCTTTTTTCTCCAAAACAGAAGAACTGAAAAGGGACCTGTCCATTCCCTTTATGACACTTGGTTGGTCTCCCTGTCCTCTTCTTACCAGGCTGTAGTGGTGGTATCAGAAACAGCAGGTGCCTCAACATTTTCTACATGTACAGAGCAGAATGCTGTTGCTGCTGTTGCTGAGCAGAGGAACTCCAGACAGTCACACCTGTCCTGCCATCTTCATTTCCAAGAGTGCCTCTTTGGACTGATATGCCCCTTAGAGGCACAGCACTTTGGGAAATGTGCACCTGTGGGGCCAGTGTACTTGTCTGAAGCTTTTTCATTCTGCAACAGCACCCTCTGTAAAAAGCTTTTTTTAAAAAAATGTCCTTCTTAATCTTTTCTATATCCAGTTCCATTAACCCTTCCTAATACAATATGTCTTCTGGACATTTTATCATCCTTGTAGCTATCCTCCAATGTGTTTCAAGGCTGTAGATTAAATTTGCAGCATTTCCAAAATGTAACTCTAATGGGACATAGGAAGCTGCTTTATACTACACCAACTTATACTGGGTCCTATATTGGTACTGTCTACAACACTGACTGATAGCAGCAATCCAGTGTTTCAGAGAGGTGATGAGAATTCTGCCATTTCCCTTGTCTTGAATTCTGACGAAAAGCAGGCTTTTTGTTATCTATCTATCTATCTATCTATCTATCTATCTATCTATCTATCTATCTATCTATCTATCTATCTATCTATCTATCTATCTATCTATCTATCTATCTATCTATCTATCTATCTATCTATCTATCTATCTATCTAGTCTGTCTGTCTGTCTGTCTGTCTGTCTACATACACAGAGACATATTCAGGACAAAGGGAATAAAATTCATACTTATGCATTACTGAAGTAAATTGCAACAGTAATGTCACAATCTTGCGACACATAGTTTATAGCACAGATATTATTTGTAAAACCATTTTAGGGCAGATGCATGACACATTTTAAAATGTGGAAGGATGGGTGATCTCTGTTTAAAACCAAAGGGACTAAAGAACATTACTACATGAACTTTGCAAGACTTGATTATTATAAGAAGTTTCATACTTTATTTTATTGCATTAATTGGGTTTCTTGATTTGCTTCTTTTGCATGGAGCCCAACCTAATTTGAACTGCGCATATGGAGATGCAAGCTGCATTGGAATATGATTGCGGCCTATTGCCGAAATAAAACACAGACACCATTCCTTGGGTTAAATAACGGGCCACTTTATTTAAACAGAATCAATTGAATAATAAACCTGCAGAAGGGAGATTAAGTGCGGGAGCATTCTGGTGATCCAGGCAAAGCCTGTTTGCAGCTATCGGGTGACCATACCCTGCCTGAGCCTGGGGCTGCCCTGTGCCAGCCCCCCAGCTCCAGCCACACCCTGAAGATGTGTAGGGGGTCCAACCCGCATCACCGCCCCTCAGAGCCCTGAAACTCCGAGCGGATGAGGCACGTTGGCCCCAAAGGCGGCCCGTACCCTGTCCCCGGGCCGTGTAGCCCTGAGCTGCAGGCCTCCGGACCGCCTGTCACCCCCAAAGGTGCCTAAAGGTGTCACCTAGCTGCCCTTTCCCTTTAACCTTTCCCCGCACTTCTTCGCCACAAAAGGGGGACAAGCCTCTGCTTAGTCCCCCTTTACCCCACACCCGATAAGAATCTGGTGTAAACCCTTCTGCAGGTCCCCAAGAAAGATGTCATTGCCCGTGTCAGTCAAATGGACGCCGTCAGGACGAAACAGCTCCAGCTTGTTGTGGCCAACCTCTAGGTGGTGGATGACAGAACCTCCCAAGTCCCTAAGGGCCCTCTGAATTTGCCTGTTCACCTTTTTCCGTGCCCTGTCCATCCCGTGTGGATCACCGGCACAATTCCACCTCCTGCATGGCAGGATGTCTGACCACACTAAGTGTACCCCCGGCCAGCGACGTGCAATGGCCCAGAGGTCACCGCATGCTTGTTCAATTAGGGCCTTGCCCTTTAACAGACCCAAGTCGTTGCCCCCAAGGTGGATGACCAGCACCTGGGGCACCGCCAGTTCCACAGCCGGTTGAAACAAGGCTGGCAGGAGCCCGTCCCAACGCATCCCCCGACGTCCCAGCCACCGCACTGCAGCCCATTGACTGAGCCCCAGCTGCGTGCCAAAGTGAGACTTCGCCGCCCTGCGGCCCGCCCAGAAAATCATGCTGTGGCCACATAGGAGGATGCGTGGCTGCTCCGATCTTGTCCAGCAATCTGTTGAAACAACAACGACATTGGGTAACAAAAGGGGGGGCAACATCTAGCTGCTGGCATCGTGTGTGTCAGCAAGTGGTCTAACGTAGGCCTTGTACGCGTCCGAGGACCACCCGCCCACAGCCTGAAGCCTGTCTTTAGAGAAGCCCAAGAGGGCCGCCATGGAGGCCGCACCTATCCAGAAGGAGTGTGTCCCAAACTTACTGGGGTCCACACCTAAATTCCCCAGTGCAGCCTTCGCCACGGACCAAAACTGGTATCTGGTAAGGGGCAGGGAGTTCCTATGTATGAATAGGTACCCTGACTGCGACCCCCTCACTGCCACAAAACCGCGCAGGGCTGTTACCGGGCAGAGTTCTTGCTGCTGGCATGGGGCCAATACCACCAGGCGCCACTTACCATGCTGGTCCTTTGGACCGCCTGAGTTGCAGGAGGGCCCGCTCCGCCCTCCAGCTGAGATCGGAGACCAGCAGAGCCCGGAGGGAGTCATCTGTCTTAGAAGCCGCCACCACCTCCCCAATTCGGAAGGCCCCGAAAAACAGAGTGAGGGCCGCAGCATGATATAGCAGGGCCTCGAAAGGGGAAGAACACAAGTGCTTCCACTGTAGCTCCGGGGAAAAGGGGAGGCGGGCATCCGGGGGGCAAGGGCGCTCGCGAGACCAACCGTCCAGCATCCGGCACACCCTAAAGTCACCCGTGTAGTCCTGAAAGCCCTGTGTCTTCGCTAGGAAAACAAGGCCTGAGAGCTTACCTTTGATGGTCCTGACTGAAAGGCCTCTCCGTTTCACCTCCACGCAGAACTCCATAAACTGCTCGACAGGGATGGGCCACTCCTGGGCGTAACCCCTGGACTCTCTGAAGTTTGATAGATCCCTACCTGCCCCCTGGTAGCCGGCCAAAGTGCTGGGCGCCACAGAAAGGCTTATGGCCCTTTCTGATTCAATCCTCCAATCTCCCATAGCGCTGGGGGGAACACCTCCGGCTGAGCCCTTGCCCACGGTGCCAGCTGGCGAAACCTCTCCATCTGGTTCCATGATAGAGCATCAGCAATACTATTGTCAATACCTGGAACATGGCGCGCCAGGAACTGGATATTATAGCGAAGACATTGGAGCACGAATGCTCGCACCAGACGCATAACGTTGGGGTTTCTAGAGGACAGGGTGTTAATAACGTGCACTGTGGGGAGGTTGTCGCACCAAAAGTGGACTGAGGAATTACCCAACTTGTCGGGCCAGAGGTGTACGGCCACGACAATGGGGAAGAACTCCAAGAACGTCAGGTCTCTGGTCAGGCCAGCCAGTGTCCAGCCCTGCGGCCAGCTGCCGTGGCACCATGAGTCATGAAGAATGACCCCAAAACCGAAGGCACCCGAGGCATCGGCACCTGTAGCTCTGCCTCCAACAGGCAATCCCTTCTCCATAGGGAGACCCCATTAAATTCCCGCAAGAAGGTGGACCACACTGTCAGGTCAGCCCTAAGAGCGGCTGTCACCCATGTGCGGTGGTAGGATCGTGATAGGCCAGCCATGGCGTCATATACGCGCCGCAGGAAGGCACGGCCGGGTGCTACAACCCTGCAGGCAAAGTTCAGATGGCCTGCCAGCCGTTGGAGCATGGCTAATGTCACCTTATTAGAACTGACCACCTCTGAGATCTTCTCCCTGAGGGCCTCCAACTTGTCATGAGGGAGCCTGCAGCATTGGGCCACCGTATCTATCTTGATGCCCAGAAACGTGAGAGTGGTGGACGGGCCCTCAGTTTTCTCGGCCACAAGGGGGACGCCCAGCTCCCCAGCCAGCCCCACAAAATGTGCCATAAACGCCCTACAGGTGCCTGAATCCGCAAGGCCCGCAAACAGATAGTCATCCAAATAGTGTACCACTGATTGCAAGCCTGCGCGCCTCTTGACCGCCCATTCCAAGAAGGAGCTGAAGTGCTCGAAAACAGAGCATGATATAGAGCAGCCCATAGGCAATGCCCTGTCCACGTAATATTCACCCTCAAAAGCCAAGCCCAACAGCTCGAAGTCCTATGGGTGGACCGGGAGGAGGCGGAAAGCAGACTTGATGTCACACTTTCCCATAAGGGCCCTGACCCCGCAGTCCCTGACCATTCGTACAGCACAGTCGAATGATGTGTAGCGAACCGAGCACAGCTCTGCTGGGATGAAGTCATTGACTGACTCACCCTGTGGAAAGGACAGGTGGTGTATCAGGCGAAATTCGCCTGGTGCACTCTTGGGGACGAGGCCCAACGGGGAAACTCTGAGTGAGGGGATGGGTGGTGCCACAAAGGGGCCCAAAACCCGGCCGACTACTACTTCCTTCCTAATTTTTTTCCTCAGCACTGATTCCATGACTTCTACTGACTTAAGGTTGCGGGACATGAAAGGTCGCCTGGGACCCAAATAGGGGATCCGAAAACCCACTGTGAAGCCTTTGAGTAAAAACTGGGCATCTTGGACTAGGGGGTAAAGGTGGAGTAAGTGTTGGAGCTCAACGATTTTAAATTGGTACTGTCTACAACACTGACTGATAGCAGCAATCCAGTGTTTCAGAGAGGTGATGAGAATTCTGCCATTTCCCTTGTCTTGAATTCTGACGAAAACAGACTTTTTGTTATCTATCTATCTATCTATCTATCTATCTATCTATCTATCTATCTATCTATCTATCTATCTATCTATCTATCTATCTATCTATCTATCTATCTATCTATCTATCTATCTATCTATCTATCTATCTATCTAATCTGTCTGTCTGTCTGTCTGTCTGTCTGTCTGTCTGTCTGTCTACATACACAGAGACATATTCAGGACAAAGGGAATAAAATTCATACTTATGCATTACTGAAGTAAATTGCAACAATAATGTCACAATCTTGCGACACATAGTTTATAGCACAGATATTATTTGTAAAACCATTTTAGGGCAGATGCATGACACATTTTAAAATGTGGAAGGATGGGTGATCTCTGTTTAAAACCAAAGGGACTAAAGAACATTACTACATGAACTTTGCAAGACTTGATTATTATAAGAAGTTTCATACTTTATTTTATTGCATTAATTGGGTTTCTTGATTGGCTTCTTTTGCATGGAGCCCAACCTAATTTGAACTGCGCATACGGAGATGCAAGCTGCATTGGAATATGATTCCATTAGAAATGTGCTATTAAATTCAAGATCTGTACATTACATTAAATGCCCCCAGGGGACTTTTGCCACACTTTGGCAACATATCAAAGAAACGTTGCTGTGGCTTCCACAAATGCAAGTAGGGTTTCCTCTGTATTTTTATTACTATAAATAGTTCCAAATTTATGGGATCTGAGTTGTAGTATGTAGATTCACTGAACAACAGTCTTTTATTCACAATTTCAGCCATAATCATTTAATAAATCCAACAGTTTCCTGTTCCAATAAACATAAGAATAATTGTTTTTTCTCATCTGTATCTGCATACTGAAGGAGAATTTTAGAAAAAATTACTGCTTTTTGAAAGATGGTGTAAACTTGAATTTAAGAGATTAGCCTTGAATGTCCAAATAGACATTATCAACAGAAGAAAAGTGTGCATGTTTTACATATGGAAAGCCCCCAGTTCAGTCCTCAGCATCTCCAATTTAAAAATTCAAATACATGTTGATGGAAAACAACTCTGAGACCCTAGTGAGCTACTACCAGTCAGAGTACATACTAGAAGGCTAGATGGATCAAATATTTGGCAATTTTACATAAAAAGGTTGGAAAGGAAGTTTTATCAATACACATGCTTCTTAAAAAAGGAACAAGGCCAAAGCCTCCAGCTGGTGTGAAAAACCAAGGCCATGTCCACCTGGAAGTTTACAGCATAAACACTGTAGCATTGGACTGGAAGCATGAAATGTGCATCAGAATATACAATGGTAATGGTGATACTTTTTTCTTCTCTTTGAAAGCCAGTGATGTGTTCAGTCTGTGTGGCCTTGGTGATTTGAGTCTGAGCCCATTATATGATGGAACTAGTCTCATGTCAGTACCTCTGTGCATATGTACTGCTGCAAGGTTTAGACACTATCACCACCATCATCTACATCAGTTCTTTTATTTGCAAATAATGAAACTGAAGTAAATTCCCAAGCAATCTAAAGACAGGAGAGAGAAGTGGAGGGAAGAGGAAAGTTATCAAGTCCTAAGCATAAAGACAATTAGTCAAAAGGAAATTCAACTGAGAATTAAGGGTGAAAGAAAGCGGGGAATGAAGCAGATATGAGGTATTTAAATCAGGGTACAAAAGTAAAACAAAAATCTGTTTTGTTAAAAAAACTTTTATAAAAGAAGGATTATTAGTAGTGTTAGTATTACTGATTTATATCCCACCCTTCCTCTTGAAGAAGCCCAGGATGGCAAACACATAAACAAACAATTCTAAAAACAGTTAAAAACAGGTAGCCATCAATGAGAAACCAAGCAAATGTTTGAAGAACACAAAAGTTATTTATGTATGAAGATGCATCCTTAAATATTTGCATTAGCTTACTCACAGGAACATGATGGAAGGCTGCATTGCCAAGGGTTATTCAACCTATGGAAGTGATAAGGACAAGGAGCTGTTGCATAAAGGTAGTTTGGCTTAAATATGGAATGCCCACGGAGGTCCTGAGTGTCCAGGAAACTAATCAGGTGGTCTTCAAAACATTGCTCCCTCTTAGTCTACAGTGTTGTTGAGGGAGCAAGATGAAAAGAGGATGTATTCTAATACTTGGGGTAGGATAGAAAAGAAACCTAAAGAAAGGGAAAGTTGTTATAGTTTAATTGTGGAGCACAAGTACTTTCCGTTCAGACGTTCCAAGATCAATCTTTGGTTAAAAGATCTCAGGTATCTGGAATGGTGAAAGCCTCTGTGGAAACTCTGGAGAGCTGCTGCCACTAAAAACTGACAGCACTGGACTGGAGAGACCACACCCACACACCCACCCAAGGGGATGAACAGATCTGAAGAAACTGGCTAATCAACAAATAAACTTTAGGCTGACAATATAAAGTAATCTTAAATGGTGTGTCTAGCAAGTAAACTCCTATAAATCTTAATGCATAGTAAGCTGTTTAGTACATTTAGGGAATCAGTCCATTGATTTATTTAAAATATTTATAAACCCCACTTTCATATAAAATATCACAAGATAGTATACAGATTTAAAATACAGCATTCAAAAAACCCATTAAACACATTGGTAAGAGCTGGTTGGCAATGAATCTCAGATCTGAAAGGCCTGTCTGAAGAAACAAGCAGGGATGACCCGTGCTGAACCTCAACAGACAAGGAGTTCCACAGGGCAGGGCCAGTCACACTAAAGATTCAACCCCTGGTAAAGGCCAGCCAAACCTCACGGGTATGTGGGACCACCAAGAGTGCCCCATCAGAAGACCATAGCAATCAAGGTGGATCATATGGAATCAGGTGGTCCTTAAGGTACTTTGGCCCCAAGTTATTTAGGTCTTTATGAATTAACACAAGAACCTTGAACCTAGCCCAGTAGCAGATTGATAACCAGTTCATTTCATTTTCTTTAGCAGCACAGGAGTAATGGTGTGATTTTGTGAATGTTTTATACAGGAACTACCATAGTCTTTAGTGTTGAACAATGTAGCAAAGACAAATATTCCTCAGACAATCTATTGAGAATAAAACATGACATGTGAAGGCCACAGAAAACCTTCCCACTCCTATCTTATGGGAGTGTGGAAGAAGTATTGTTGTTGAAGACATTATAACACAAAATATTTAGTTAAACATAGAATGCATACATTTGGAATTACTGAGCAGCAGGTAATGTCTCTCTATTTATTTATTTATATCCCGCCCTTCCTCCCAGCAGGAGCTCTTCATGGGGTCTGCTCCACTGAAAGGTCATTTCTGCTCTGTAATTGAATGGAGGATGTTTCTTAACAACTGCAGAGGTATATATCTTCAGAACATAAACTTCCATATTGGCCTCACTGATTTAAATGCAGAGAGGCACAACGTTTTGTTGTTAAAACAGCAAAATATTTGCACCTTAAACAGTCCGTTGAAGAACTATTGGATAATCCTAGTTGTTCCATGTTTATGTACATATGTGGAGCCAATAGCTTATTTATCTTGGTTGTTGCAGATGAGGAATTAGTTTCAGTTTTCCTTGGAGGGGATAATAAATGATTCCCTATACAACTATTCCCCATGTGGTTTAACATTCAAGTGAACATAGACGCTGTGATGATTACCCTTGACCACATGATTTCCCGAGCGTTGACCTCATTTAGTTTTCTGCATTTACCTATTTTGAAAATGATAGGGTTATTCAGTCATCAAAATATTTTCTCATGCTTTGTATCCTGAACATAATCTGTTCCCTGCCAAAACACGTCCATAAAATCTAACAAGAAATGGCCTGACATTGCAGCTATCAGGGCTTTTGTGTGTGTGTGATATGTAAAAGCTGTGAAGACAAAGAAATATGATGATCAGTTGGTAGACAGATGGAGAATACTGTCAATTGTTTTTACTGAAAAATTGCCTTATAAAAACTTCAAATAAAAAGTGGTCATAGTACCCTGATTTTGTATTATGGCCAGTTGTTGGTTTTTAATTACACTTGTAAGCAACTCTGAATGGTAGCTTGGAAATCCTGTTCACATCAACTCCCTGTACCTGACCAATAGGCCATATGCAGGCATTGTCACATATTAGAGTAAGTAAGGTTCTCCATCCCTGTTGCCTGCAGGTAAAAAGCTGGCATGTGACACAGGAAATTTGTCCTATGGTTATGTCAATCACCCCTTGAACTGTTTTAGGGATATTTATGGAAAATGAAAGTACAAACAATATCGTCTTCTAATATCCTTCCTCAGTACTTTCAAGAGTGTAACATCTATTGTGATAATGTATCTTAGGGATTTATTTTGAATAGGGGTATCACTTGTTTAAATAATCACATAGGGAAGGGGTTGATCATATGGGCCTTTAACACAGAATTAGAATCCTCCTGTTCATGTAGCTGGGTGATTTAAATATTACCCCTAGCATGCAGGACATACTCATGGAACAGTGGCTCCCTCATAGCTCAGATATCATAATTGTAGAGTGTCCTTGAATATGATCTGATGGAAGGAATTAAATAGCTCTATTCATGGATTTCTCATATGTAGGGCACATGTGCTATATGAATGGTGGGACCATGCTCTTAGCCATGCCCTTGCACTATTCCCACCCTACCACATCCATGTGTTCAGTGTAGTCATCTGCAAAGGAACTCTACATAATCAGAATGCCCTTGCAACCAGGTATCACAGTTAGAAGTTACTTTGCAGGTCACCATGCTGAACATACAGAAATCAGAGGATAGAGCTAGTGCAGGGATGCAGCATCCATTCACCATGCGGGTACCCTGCATGTGAGCAACATATGAATACACTTAATATGTGTCTATAATAGACAAAATGTCTAGGTTTTAAACCACTTCACATAGCTAAACATTGGAAAGAGAAGGTTTGAAACTTCTGATTTTGGAGACTTCCTAAAAAACGACTAGAGGTGTAGTATGTGCATATGTCGCTATTATAGGGGCTGTCTCAGTTACTCAGAAACAATAAAGTGATGGGGAAGCAATAATAACAAAGTAACGTTCCTTGTGCTTGGTTGATCAGTTGCTTAAAGTAACGAAAAGGTTGCCTAAGCAGCTTCTGCGGACAATGATGGTCCTAAAGGCCCAAAATATTGTTTTATTATTATTATTATTTAAAATTATCCTGCCTTTCCTCCTAAAGGACCCCAGGGTGACAACAAAACAGCAAAAACAATACAATTTTTAAAAAGAAATATAGCCATTCATTGTAGGAAACTGGCACCTTTTCTGATCAGAAACATTTTTTTATCTATTGGGTTAAAAATTCATTGACTTTTACAGGGTTGTACAGTAAAGTGGGAGGCACAATGTTCGTTCAAGTTCTTTGAATTGGGGATTATTATGTAGCAACAGAGCATGGGAGTCAGTCCCAGATGTGTCAAAGGTTCAAACTTTACTTAATTAAGCGTGAGTGGAATGTTTTTGGGGAGAAAAATTGCTGTGGGTTGATCCTTAATGTTGGAACAAGAACTAGTTCTTTGTACTCAGCAATTTGCCTGTCTTTCATGAGAAATTGAATTGCCAGATGTAGCTATTGATTGTTAATGCTGTCTTCCATACAGGGAAATTGCTGTGCATATAAAAGTTGCAACTTCTTTAGTGGAGAAATAGTGAAATATATCAATGATTTGGACTTTCATACATATTAGGGTCTTTATGTGTGTGTGATTCATCACATTATATGCTCACCCTCTGCACAGATTTTCTCCAATCAGTTTTATTCTTATGCAGCATTGTATAACTGTAGTGAAATCAAATATTATTGCATGCATTTTTCATTATGGCAATGCAAACCTCTGTTTAAACTACAATTGCTTTTAATTCTTTTGTACAAAAATGAAAGCACTCATGCTATACAAAGAAAAGATGTAATGCAAAAATGCACGTCTGTTCAGAAGTAAGTCCCATAGAGTTCCAGTGAATATAGGTAAGTGAATAATAGGGTTGCCATCTCAGTGGTAAAACAGTTACCAAACAGTTATCAAACTTTCCAATTCACAACTCTGCTAGAAAACAATTATTTGGCAACTGGGAGAGAATACCCCACCCAATTATCTGGTTTGCATGAATTTGCTAGTTGTTGTTGTTATGTGCCTTCAAGTCGATTATGACTTATAGCGACCCTATGAATCAATGACCTCCAAGAGCATCTGTCATGAACCACCCTTCTCTGCATTTAAATCAGTGAGGCCAATATGGAAGTTTATGTTCTGAAGATATATACCTCTGCAGTTGTTAAGAAACATCCTCCATTCAATTACAGAGCAGACATGACCTTTCAGTGGAGCAGACCCCATGAAGAGCTCCTGCTGGGAGGAAGGGCGGGATATAAATAAATAAATAAAAGAGACATTACCTGCTGCTCAGTAATTCCAAATGTATGCATTCTATGTTTAACCAAATATTTTGTGTTATAATGTCTTCAACTATACTTCTTCCACACTCCCATAAGATAGGCTTCCTTTATTGATCAATCCATCTCTTGTCTGGCCTTCCTCTTTTTCTACTCCTGTCTGTTTTTCCCAGCATTATGGTCTTTTCTAGTGAATCATGTCTTCTCATAATGTGTCCAAAGTACAATAAACTTCTAGTGATAGTTCTGGTTTAGTTTGTTCTAGCACCCAATTATTTGTCTTTTTCACAGTCCATGGTATGTGCAAAGCTCACCTCCAACACCACATTTCAAATTTTTCTCTTATCCACTTTTTTCACTGTCCAACTTTCACATCCATACATAGAGATCAGGAATACCATGGTCTGAATGATCCTGACTTTAGTGTTCAGTGATACATCTTTGCATTTGACGACCTTTTCTAGTTCTCTCACAGCTGCCCTCCCCAGTCCTAGCCTTCTTCTGATTTCTTGACTATTGTCTCCATTTTGGTTAATGTCTGTGCCAAGGTATTGATAATCCTTGACAAGTTCAATGTCCTCGCTGTCAACTTTAAAGTTACATAACTCTTCCATTGTCATTACTTTAGTCTTCTTGACGTCCAGTTGTAGTCCTGCTTTTGTGCTTTCCTCTTTAAGTTTCATCAGCATTCTTTTCAAATCATCACTGGTTTCTGCTTGTAGCATGGTATTGTCTGCATATCTTAAATTATTGATATTTCTCCCTCCAGTTTTCACACCTCCATCTTGGTCCAAACCTACTTTCCTTATGATATGTTCTGCTTATAAATTAAACTAATAGGGTGATAAAATAGATCCCTTTCTCACACCCTTTCCAATGGGGAACCAATCGGTTTCTCCATATTCTGTCCTGACAGTAGCCTCTTGTGCAGTGTATAGGTTGCACATCAGGACAATCAGATGCTGTGGCACCCTTATTTCTTTTAAAGCATTCCATCGTTTTTCATGATCTACACAATCAAAGGCTTTGCTATAATCTATAAAGCACAGGGTGATTTCCTTCTGAACTTCCTTGGTCCGTTCCATTATCCAATATATGTTTGCGATACCATCTCTGGTGCCTCTTCTCTTTCTAAATCCAGCTTGGACGTCTGGCATTTCTCGCTCCATATATGGTAAGACCCTTTGTTGTAGAATCTTGAGCATTACTTTAGTTGCATGGGATATTAAGGCAATAGTTTGATAATTACTGCATTCCCTGGGATCCCCTTTGTTTGGAATTGGGATATATATTGAATGCTTCCAGTCTGTGGGCCATTATTTAGTTTTCCATATTTGTTGACAAATTTTTGTCAAAATTTGGACAGATTCAGTCTCAGTAGCTTGTAGCAACTCTGTTGGTGTGCCATCTGTTCCTGGTGATTTGTTTCTTCCAAGTATTTTAAGAGCAGCTTTCACCTCACATTCTAAAATTTCTGATTCTTCATCATACGGTTCCCCATGAATGAATCTGTCATCCTTGCATCTCTTTTATAGAGGTCTTCAGCGTATTGCTCCATCTTCCTTTTATTTCATCTCGGTCAGTCAGTGTGTTGCCCCGGGATTATTCAACATCCCTACTCTTGGTTTAAATTTCCCTTTAATTTCTCTAATCTTTTGCAATAGGGCTCTTGTTCGTCCTTTTTTGTTATCCTCTTCTAATTCTATACAATAACTATTGTAATAATTCTCTTTGTCCCTATGAATTAGTTGCTGTATTGTTTAGGGTTTTTAGGGTTCTGATCGTGTTCCTACCTCCTTTTGCTTTTGCTTTCCTTCTGTCTTTAACCATTTAAGAGTTTCTTCAATCATCCATTGAGGTCTTTCTCTCTTTTTAACTAGAGGTATTGTCTTTTTTGCATTCTTCCCTGATAATGTTTCTGACTTCACTCCATAGTACTTCTGGTTCTCTGTCAATAAGTTTAAAGCCTCAAATCTATTACTTATTTGCTCTTTATATTTTTCTGGGATGTTATTTAAATTGTATTTTGGCATTATGATTGCTTTGTTCTTCTTCTTTAGCTTTACTCTGATTTTTGATATGACCAGTTTATGATCTATGCCACAGTCTGCTCCTGGTCTTGTTTTCACATAAAGTATGGAACTTCTCCAATTTCTGCTACCAATTATATAATCAATTTGATTCCTATATTGACCACTTGGTGATGTCCACATGTACAGTCATCTCTTCGGTTGTTCAAAAAATGTGTTTGCGAGAAACAAATTATTGGCTTCACAGAATTTGATAAGTCTCCTGGATCATTTCTATCTCCTAAGCCCCATTTCCCCACAATTCCTATTTCTTCTCTGTTCCCTACTTTTGCATTCTAGTCCCCCATGATTATCAGCACATCTTGTTTTGGTGTGTGATCAATTTCTTCCTGCACTTCTGCATAAAATCTCTCCAATTCCTCTTCTTCTGCATTTGCCATTGGAGTGAAGACTTGGATGATGGCTATATTAATAGGTTTCCTGTTAAATCTCATTGATATAGCTCAGTCTTTCCTGTTAAATCTCATTAACAGTTCGCTAGTATGGGATGCTAAATATTTGCTCTGCTTTTTTTGTTGTTGCAAAAAAAAAGGGACACAGTGTCTCATGTTGATGGGATGTACAATGCTTGTATTTTGGTCATGTTCATTCATTTTTATTTTTGCATATGAAGTATTCTGCTGGCATCAGCCCCTTCCATTTTAATGGATCCTTTTCCAGCTCTTTGAGCATATCCGAGCTATTATCTTAAACTAGTTTAATAGTCATTCTCTTTTTCAAGAGAAATCTGGTAGTCAGTCTAGACTAGTACTAGTAACTCAGTACCTGCTGCAGTTCCTTTTCATGCTGCAGGGGCAACATATGAAGCTAAGTTAGGGCGAAGAGAACTCAGCTCCTGCACCTTTAGTAGTTGTGTAGAGCATAGAATGTAGAAGAAGAAAGTTCAGCAGCTGTAGCATGTCACATAAAGTATACCTGGTGGAATTCCTTCTTCAACACAACTATGAAAAGTGTAGGAGCCATATCTATCTATCTATCTATCTATCTATCTATCTATCTATCTATCTATCTATCTATCTATCTATCTATCTATCTATCTATCTATCTATCTATCTATCTGTCTGTCTGTCTGTCTGTCTGTCTGTCTGTCTGTCTGTCTGTCTGTCTGTCTGTCTGTCTGTCTGTCACTTAGTACCATAGTTTCTAAGTGGCATACAATTAAACTGTAAAAGATGTTGTGGTTAGAGTGTTGGACTACGACCTGGGAGACCAGGGTTCAAATCCCCACTCAGCCATGAACCTCACTGGGTGACCTTGGGGCAGTTACCAATGCTCAGCATAACTTACTTCACAGGGTTGTTGTGAGGATAATATGGAAAGGGAGAGAGCCATGTACACCACCTTAAGCTCCTTGGTGGAAAGGCGGGCTCTAAATGCAAAAATAAACAAATCAATTATAAAATCAATTAAAATTAACCATCAAACCAAAAAAGCTTCCTTAAAATGCCTGTTGATTTTTTTAAAAAAAAGTCTTCACCAAGCATCTGGCCATCGTGCCAGAGCCTTTTTAGTTGGGTTTGGGATCATCTCCAGATTCCCTACCAGGATAATACAAGAGGCAGAAGTTCTCACAAAACTAAAATTTCCAGGCTTCTTTGGAGGAAGCCATGACAGCAAACATTGTATGAAACTGACACAAGTTTGTGGTGTAGACTCATCCTTTAAGGATCAGAATAGGCAACTTGTTACATTCCATAGTAAACCACTAACGTGCTCCAAGCTGTGGTTCATACACCAGTGACATTTGACAGGAGTATTATGATTTGGGGAGGAAAAAACACACACCCCATGACTTCTTCATTACAAAGTTGGAACAAGTAATCTAATCTGAAGAATTTATTTGTGGGCTGCACTAAAAGAACTGTTAAATTTTTTTAAAGTATTTTCTGTGTTTTTACCCTTTAGCTAGGTTTCCTACTGCCAGATTAAACTCTTCCTGTCTCCAAGTTCTTAATTATAGAGTAAACACATTTTGTTTTATTACTTGACATAAATAAAAAAAATTAAAGGAAAAAGGGTAGTGAAAAAATACTTTGGAAGGGAAACAGCAGACAGTAAGGAACACATCAGGCAGAGAGAGAGAGAGGGAGGGAGGGAGGGAGGGAGGGAGGGCAAATGCAAGAAATAAAAAAGGCCAGTATAATGTGTTGCCAACTGACCAGAAAATAAAACAGCCTGCTATGCCTTTACAGGTGAAACTTTCCACAGCATGCGGTAAACATTATTTTTAAATGCCTGTACATCAAGCTGCTGTTAGAAGCACAGCTACAATTACAAGCTAAAAAGTTGGTAACTATACTACTGAACATTTGGAGAAACATTTTTATTCATAAGTTGGTAAACCTCTTATGCTTCCTTCCTCATTAAATATGTTCCAAAATGTAAATTTTGCAGGGACGGACGGACACGAAACTGGCCTAGGCCTGAATGGGTCACATAAACAAGTCTTCATTTAGGTGTTTTGTTCTGTAGGCATAGGTATTGCCTTCTTTTCCCATTCATTTATGTTTAAACACACACATTATTTCATATTAAAGCTGTCTTTTTACATGTGGACCAATATCCTTGAAGTTTAATTTATTGGAAGGATCAAATCCGGCACATTTATCATTTGTTGTTCATTACGACCCTATTAAAAGGGCCCTGCAAATTGTAAACTAATTTTTCATTTTTGTGCTATACCGCAATGCTGGCTGCTGTGACAATGAGAAAGCAAGTCTTTTTGGTGCATATGACAGTGTCTTGAATGTGGTGATTTAAAACACACACACACACATTTTGAGAAACTCCTGATTGGATTATGTCATGAGATCTGGTGCTATTGAGTCCCTTTTAGAGTGCTCTCTTCAATAGTTTTGTACACAACATTCTAATGAGAGACAGACTATGTACTCATTGTAAAAAAATTGCACTCATTTAATCGCTAGTGGAGGTGGGAGACTGTCTTATAGGGAAGTCTGCAAAGGGGAAACAAAAACAACTCCATAAAATATAAATTCCAGAATTTAAAAGATTAAACAACTGGGTTGCATTCAATTGATTGTACACATTATTGAAGATGGCACAAGTTTCCAAACCCAAATGCTTTAAACATAACCTCAGTTCAGTGGAAAGCCTTGATCAGTCATTCTGGAATATTTGCCTGTGCCCATCATTAATTTTAAAATCTGCTAGAGATCGAAATGATTATTTCCTACAATTATTTTCTATCCTGCTTGTAAGAAAATGCAAAAAAAGAAAAAGAGATTATGAGTACTCTCTGATATTGTATTTACCGCATGAAGATGGAAACCTTTGCTTGCTGGATGTAATGCCTGTACACTGTACAAGATTACAAACATTTCATATCACAGCAAATGCCTTGAGGGGAAATTGTGGGGATTTGCCACGTTCTGCTCACAGGGATGGAGGTCTCCATAGGCATTTTGTATCCTCCCCTGCCTTGTCTATTTCCACCAGTCTTCCATAAGAACAAGGAGAAAGGCTTGTTGCTTCCTCAGTGCATTCTGGAATACCCTGTGGTACCTGATTATAAGTATTATTAGTAGGTAGGAAACAGAAGGATAAGTACAGACAAGCCTAAGGAAGGACAGCACCAACTGCCAAATCATTGCCTCCTTTCCTAACTGTGTCCTCTCCCTGACCATATTAAGCCCTTATGTGCCCCGACTTTTTAAACTTACACTGTGTCATATTTGGTTTAACATGTGCATGCTGCCTTTCAGCAACGCAACTGAGCTCAAAGCAGTTTGCAACAATAGTGAAGCATCAGAAAATAACACAAATTACATTTCATCAATATAAGATAATCATATCAAAAGAGACAGTAACGAACAAGTTATTCAATGAACAATTAATGCAGTTCAACTCAAATGCATGATTATGCAAAAGCAGTTTATCAGAAACAGCTGCTACACACCAGCTCAAGGCCAGCTAACATAATTCCTCTGAGAAGGGGGCTTTTTCACCTGGTACAGGTAGGCAAGGCCCTTCTTCACTCTCTCCCTCTCACGCACGCACGCACGCGAACGCACACACACACACACACAGATAGCCTCCTGCCCAGATGCTGCCCAAAAGCTACACATCATCCAGGCAGCAGCTTCTTTTATATTATGAAACTTAGCCCCAAGTAGGAATGGAGGAGAAAGTCAATTCAGCTGACATTTAGGCTGAATTTATCAAATATGCACTTTCCAAAACAATCAGAGAACAGAAATACAGCCATCCTTCAAAATACACACTTATCTGGATTTTGCGATGCAGGCCTCAAACCAAACAATTACAAAAAATGCATATGGGGGAGGGTTCTTGTTAAATTGTTTTGTTGGTGTTTGCTGCCTTGAGCAACTTTGGAAGAAAGGACTGGATATACATCCAGTTAACGACAACAATAACAACAAACATGAATATATTTGTGGCAATATTATACAAAAATATTAGGAGAACCTGCTTGCAAAAATATGTGTACATTAGTCAAAACCACAGACAAAAATCAGTTTATTAGGAGAAATTCACACTAAAATCTTAAAGAATTTTCATGAGGATCCCCCCCCCCGCATATTGCTGCAAAACCCTGGAAAACTGAATTTAAGGTTGGAAAAATGAGAAACCGAGACACCCAAAATTGACAGACCTTTCTAGCCCTAGCTGCAAGGGAAGTGTGGCTGGTCATCTGGTCTCATTCAGTCCTGGATGGATGGGGCACACATGCCCAGGTAAGCTGCATATGTTCAGTAGAAATATACAGAAAAGTCAACCAGGATCAACCAGTCCTAAATATTGGTTCACCTTGCCCCACCATACTCAAAGAAACACAGCAGCACATATGCAACTGTGCTGCCATGAAGATATTACAGATCACACCAGAACTTTGCAAGAAACACATTCCAGGACTTAAAAGTGACAGTCTGCTGCCCAGTTAACTTAGTATATGCTTATTTAATATTTTCAAAAAAAGCAACAGTTTTTAAGGAGAATTTCTGTCTTCTGCCCCCTAGTTTGTTCCTGGCCCACCAGATCCTCCCTCAGGCCTTGCGTTTCCTTCGGCTCATCCACTTGACTCCCTTTCTCAGGCCTCAGCTGAGGAGAGGCACTATTCTTGACTCCAACTTTAAAATGACTGTCAATTGTGCATCAAGGGCACTGTTTGAGTCAGGGAGAGGTCAGTGGCAGCCCATTCTAGTGGCAACCCTGGTTTTCAAGGGAACTCTGTGGTCACACACCCTCCCTCGTTTATTTGAGTGGGAAGCTTCTTTATATTAGCACCAGGTTCAAAGAATATGAGAACAACTTACATAGATAAATGAGAGGACTCAGTTTAAACATGACATTTGAGAACAGCCTCAGCTATGACAAATTCTGATATTTATATATGTTTATGTATACTGGCGAGAAAGCCCTTAAGTCCTCTAACCAGTTCACAGGAAATATGTACACCATAGACTAAGCAAACAATGGTGAGAAACAACAAGGGCGATTTACTGTCTGAAAGAGGCATGCTAGAATTACAGATGCATGCTAATACATGCTAGAATTACAGATATTTGAAAACGGTCTCAGGAAATATTTTCACATTTTCTCTAAATTTCTGGCTGTACAGCACCATCTTGAGGCAAGGGAGGATTTAGCAATTCTACTACACCAGCAGATCTTCGGGGGGCGGGAAGGATGGAGGGGTGGGGAGAGAGTGAGAGATGTACACATTAACATGATCTGATCTTATTTATGGATTCTGGGAATTCTCATGACTGAAATGATAGCACCTGAGACAGGCAGATTGAAGACTCCCATGTATATGATCAGCTTTCATTCAGGCTGTTTACATTAGTCCCTCGGTCCTTCTTGTTCACATTATTCATCCATTAATGCCCATTCTAATTGTATAAACAAAAGCCTTACTACAAAAGAAGTATACTTGCAACATCTTTTCACCTGCTTACTCAGTGTACTCCTGTAAAACATAAGGAGTTGAAAGAAGTGCAGGAGATGCTCTCAAATCTGCTTGCCCTTGGAAAGGTTTAATACGTCTTTGATGGGCGGCTCAGTCCTATTTTCCTATGAAGGTGAGTTGATCATTAGACAGCTGCTTCAGGCAGCCAATGCTATGTGGCAAAGAGCAGCAGCAAGGTGTTTGGCAAACAGAGCTGTGTGTGTATTATGTGGCCTGCCCTATGTCCCCAAAGCAAGTCTGCATTGGATAGTCCTGACCAATTGCCAGTTTTGAAATACAGTTCAAATGACTGGCTTTTGTATGTGGGGCACCATCTTGTCCTTTATGGCTATGTACACACCATACATTTAATGCACATGGCCTCCCCCAAAGAATCCTGGAAACTGTAGTTTGCTAAGGGTGTTGGGAACTTCAGCTCTGTGAGGGGTAAACCACAGTTTCCAGGATTCTTTGGGGAAAGTCATGTGCTTTAAATGTGCTTTAAATGTAGGGTGTGTACATAGCCCATGTCAGGAAGCAAAATCCCTTGGGCTGGCCTTGTACTTCAGCTATTCAGTATCCTATTAGCGACCCAGGAAAAAGCTAATAAATAACTCTGAGTGAGGAACAGGGGTTGGGAACAAGTCTTGGGTTCGATTTGTCCTCCACCAAAGAGAAGGGGGTTACTTTAGCCTTCTTCAGCTCCTGGTTCTGTCCCTAACCAGATGGACCCCCAGAGTTCCTCCCTCCTTGGCTTCCCTGTTCCTCACTTTTCTATGCAGCTTTCTAGCCATGCTTGCTTTCTCTCTTGCTTGTTAACAGGATACTGCCCACTCTTGCTCATGTGATGAGCTCCCTTAGACTTTAAGGGAACACTCACCCAGGGGGATTCAACTGCTTGCTGCCTCTACAATGGGGCCGCCATTTCCCATGTGGCTTCATCTCATTCCATCACTGCTGTCATAGATCTTATTTCTGTAACCGGATCTTTCATTAAATGAGAGTGCCCCCTGAACCCCAACACAATGAAAGAGTGCATTCAGCAATAGCAGCAGTTAACATCACCTTAGGTTCCATAGCAAATAGTATATATACACAGCTTCTGAAAAACCATAATATTGCCCATGACGACCCCTTATCAACTATGAACCAGTTACCATCCAGAAATTTATGACTCCTGTTAACTCTTAACCCTATATCTCCTTTCTACCTGTGGGCATTGGTCATGCTAGCTGGTGTCCTAGCTAATCCGGGCTTGTAGATGGGGAGAAATGGGGGCACTGCTTCAACACACACACCCTAGGATTTTTTTGAGAAATTGTCCTCTTTTTAATTTGTGGCATGACAGACAGTGATAACCTCCATTTAAAGAATGACAGCTTGTTTTAAGAACAGGAACAATGTAGAAACAGGACCTTCTGAAAAATCCAACGAATAAGGCAGGGCAAGTGCGCAACAAAATCCTCATCTGGAAGCCCCTCCAAAGTGTGCTCACTCAAGATTTTCCCTTAACTGAGGGTGGATTTTTCATGATCACTACTCTCACACAAGGAAAATTATAGTACTGAAGTACTTTTTTTTTTTTTGCAGTGAAAAGGTCTGGAGGTATAAAGATAAAAAAGGCATGGTCATTATAGGAGGCTCACAAGATCAAGGTCCAAAGCAATCTCTCATGTAATGTGACAAATCAGTGATCAAATGCACCAACCTAACTGGATTAAGAAGTCCCTGTGTACTGCCTTCAAGTTGATTCCGATTTATGGCGACCCTATGAATAGGGTTTTCATGGTAAGCAGTATTCAGAGGGGGTTTGCCATTGCCTTCCTCTGAGGCTGAGAGGCAGTGACTGACCCAAGGTCACCCAGTGTGCTTCATGGCTGTGTGGGGATTCGAACCCTGGGTTCCCAGGTCGTAGTCCAGCACCTTAACCACTAGACATGAGTTTAAATCTTTAGTTCCTTGATGTCCAGGGGGCTGCTGTGGCTAGATAGGACTGGTTCCTGGTGAAGGCATACTTGGCCATTGCCACACATGCCTTAGCTATAATAAAGCTGGATTCCATAATAAGCCTGGCGTGGGCCTGCTTTTGAAAAGGGTTACAAAACTTCAGCTGGTTTCAAAACTTCAGTTTTGACTGCAGCTGGTTTTCTGGGGTATGTGACTCCATAATTGGGTTCCAGTATGTGTCACACTGGCTCCCAATATGTGTCCAGGCCCACTAAAGATCACCCCCACTGTGAGTGGCTCAGGGGTTACGTGCCCTGCCCTCTGTGCAGCTGTGGGCAAGCTGCACAGTCCCAAGGAGCTCAGTTGCCCCCCAACTGGCAGTTGCGAACAAGGAAGGGGCTGGCTTGTGCAGCTGTGGCAAGCTGAGCAGGCCCTAGCCAGCTGGGGACGACTAGTCTCAGAGGGAGGCAATGGGAAACCCCCTCTGAATACCGCTTACCATGAAACCCCTATTCATAGGGTAGCCATAAGTCGGGATCGACTTGAAGGCAGTCTCCCAGGCCCAATTCAAAGTGCTGGTTATTAGCTTTAAAATCCTAAGTGGCTTGGGTCTGGGATGCTTGAAGGAATATGTCTTCCCAAATGATCTTACCCATGTAATGTGACTGGTGGTGGTGGTGGTTTCCAGCTGCCCCACCATTGCCTGCCTTTGGAAGCCTTTATGCTGCCTGCATTGGTAATGCCAAAGAGGCAGCAAAGGTTTGGAGAACCTGAGGCCTTGACATTTGGTCAGATTCACCAGATGCTTGGCTAATTTGTAGTGGACTTAGAACCAGTGGCTAGAACCTCTAGGACCAAGATGAAACTATTTAAACTCCATTGTTGTTCCACTACTGCCAGAAGGTGTAATGTTACTACATTTGTTGTGTTGAAATGCTCTTTTTTGTATGTTGTTACAACTTGCTATTATGTTGCTAATTGATTGTTGTTGTTATGAAACTTTTTTTGCAGTTGTTGATTTTTGTGATATATTGCTGTTCTCCTTGTAAACGGCTTTGAGCATGATTTCCTTTTCCTTTTTTCTTTGTAGAAAGGTGGAATACAAATAAAGTGATGATAATGATGATGATCTACTCAAGTTGTCAAGGAAAGTTCTGCTTCCCACCACCGTCAACGGTGCAATTGGTGGAAACAAAGGACAGGTGCCTAAGTTATGGAACTCCCCACTCCAGGAGATTGGAGCGAGTAGGGTTTCCTGGTGGTATTTTGACTGCAAAGCAAGTTTTTTTTTCTGGCATGCCCATTGACTGATCCATTTTTGGATTTATACTCCCTTAGATTTATTGTAAATTGTTTTATCTGCTGCTTTGGTCAAGTATCTCTTGTTTTAAAGTTATGTGATTGCTCCAGACCTGAAGAACCAAGATCTTTTTACATTGGATCCACCCCTTTTTCTGAAAGCAAAGAGCAGCTAACTCAGGTAGTCAGTTTCTTTCATCCTTGTTTTTCACCTGAAAATGAAAGTATATTTAATTAGCTCTCTCTTCCTCTCCCCCCACCAGTTATACTTGCTTTCTGAGCAGTATCACAGGAATCGTAAACACTGAAGAAAATATTTCAAGTGAACCTATGAAAAATCTATGCAGAAATGTTTAGGGTATCTGGGGATCAGATGCATTGACTACTGAGGTCCAGAGCCCAGGCCTGGCCGCCCATTGGTTGATGTGGACATCAAGCAGGTCCAGCAACAACACCTGGCGTGGTTACACACCTGCCCAAGACCGGGGCCCATACTGGACCCTTTGCCACCCTTTGGCTCAGATTTACAAAGGAGCAGCAGTGGGAGAGTCAGAGGCCACCATTTTGACAATCCCACAATGCCTCTGAATGTCACTGTCAGTAAATTGTGAGAACATCAAAATGGCAGGTGGCTCACAAGTGCCCACCATGGATTGGTGGTGCTTTTCGCTATGTCAACACTGCTAGTAAACTCACTGGGTGAAGGCCCCAGACTGGAGAAGGCTATGCCAGGGAGAGCAAGACACCGGATGACACTTTGCCAGCCAGAATTGTCTCCAACCTTGGTATTAAAGGCAGAAAAGACTACTATGGAGTATATAGTGTAAATGGAACACTTCCTACTATATCTGCCTGGAGGCTTTGGCAGAAAATAACTAAATAAAAGGTCATTCTCTTTTTTCCATTTCTGCGGCACCACTGAGCTCTTGCTTGCAGAATAAAGAGCCACTGGTGGCTCAAGCATTGACCTTGGAAGTACAAAACCCAAAGTTCAAATCCTGTGAAATTCCCTGCTGGCTTTGGGTCAACCACTCTTTATTTGCTTTTCCTACCTCACAAGGGTTCTTACCGGGCTAGGGCCAGGAAGGGAAGAACTATATTATATATGATCACTGCAGAATCTACATTTTACACATGTCTCTCCTAAAGCTCTGGTTGTTGTCTCTCATCAAAAGCTTTTCCTGACTGGTCAGGACACCCAGAGCACTAGAACGATAACAACCCTGCCAGCTGGCAAGAATAAGAAACATCTATTCGTCATTTTACCAAGTGCAGGAAATGTGTTTTTTAAGCGCTCTGTTTAATTTTAAAATCGATTGAGAGAATCCTTTGAAATCATAGCCACACAAAAATAATCTGTTTTGCACTTGGCATTTTTGATGACCCGGTTCTTATGATTCTGCCTTGACATTTTAAAATGTTTAAGTCTGCATTACCAGCTTTATTCTGAAATATAAACAAATGGACTAGAAGCTAGAGCTACTCCAACCAGCTCTTACAGCGAAAGGCTCTTCAGAAACAGGAATAGGGAATGATTTTTGAAGTACTGATTTTTTTACGTACCTTTTTTTGTAAGCCACTCTGAGAGTCTTTTTGGGTAAAGGGTGGCATATAAATGCTTCAAATAAATAAATTACTGTATAATCAGTCATTTCTCACATTCTTTTTAATGGACAAACTAACCTGTGAAATTCCTTTTGGAAGTGGACTTAAAATCTTTCTTCCGTTTATTTGTGAAACAAAGCCATATGCTGCCTACAATGCCAGGCGTTTATGAGATAATGTTCAATTAAAATACAAATGATCACCACACACATAAAGAGCTGGTGTGTGGCATAGTGGCAAAGGCTGCAAGCCTATGCACATTTTCCTGGAAGTAAGCCTCATTGAACCTAATGGGACTTACTTCTGAGTAATTAGTAAAAATTCATTTGTCATTCTAGTTTAATTGTAATTGTAAATTATTTAAATAAATAAACATGTAGGATAAGTGTGAACTAGAAAGCCCAAGGGCTACAGTTCACTGTATCCATCATCTTATTAGGTGATCTTAGGCAAACCACTATTATCTACTGTGCCCCTCCTTCCCATCCATAATATAGAGGAGATTTACAGGCTAATTGTAAGACATATGGTTTGCAGTATGATTGAACCCCTGATCAAACTAGTTTGTTTTCAAAGCCAGCTTCACAGCCTGTGGTATGAAGCTGGCTTGATATGAAACTTACCAGAGTTTGTTTTAAATCAAGAGCTCTTGTTCAAACTTAATGCTAAACTGAGATTCAATAAAAGTCCGCTGAAGCCCTCCTGGGTTTGCGGGAGGAGGACAGCAGTTTAGGAAGAAAGAAGAGAGGAGAGCATGTGAGCTCAATACTTTACTCAGACTCATTCAGGTTCACTCTCATAGTGCTAAACGATGGCTTATGGATACTTGCAAATGCAGCCAATGCCAGATATTACAGGAAAAACAATATAGTTTTGTGGCAACTTAATGACTCACACATTTGTTATGGCACAAGCTTTTGAGGACTAGAGTCCACTTCAGAGCAACAGTAATGAATTATAGCTCCTTCTTACCATTTCTATAAAAGGTTCTATCCTGTCTCAGGACCTGAAAAATGAGCTTGATTTCACTGGCACGCAGTGTTATTTGGACAATTTTAGATTGCTTTAAGTTGCATCCTGCAACAGATTTATTTTTTAAAAGAACCAAGTATAGATTGTAGGACACTTAAACCAACTTTTGTTTCCATAGGGAGTGAGTCTTGTGAGTTTTAAATCAACCGCTTGAATTGCCCTTGGCTTTGTGATCGGAAACCAAATGAGTATTGTATGTTTTATTACCTAGACAGGAGAAGGAAATGCTTTCTATTATTTATATTGTATCATATTAGAATGAAGTGACTTATTAAATGGTAAGGTCATTTGTTTAAACCATAAACTGTCCATGCTGTGTTTATTTCTGACCTTTTCTAGACATGTTGCATTAGCACAGATATTTAATGCATTTAATTTTTATGCATATTACAGGTCACTATGGCTGTCTTGTTCTCCTTTGTAGAAACAATATTAAAATATTTAAGTTAAAATAAACCCTCCCAATGCTAACTATTCCAAGGATAACAATGGCATTTTTGTTCATTATTGCAATTTATCAAGCTGAGTCACTCTGCTGATGCCTTGTAAGAATTACTAAAAGCTAATGCATACCAGTTTCAGACTCTTAAAAAAAACTTATCTCAGAGATCTCTCTCTGAGATATCTAAAGAGTTCATTAAAATGAGAAAAGAAAGTTTTTGTCAGTCATTTTCTACTAATTTTCAAGCAGTCAACGATAAACACAGCATAGTGCTTAAACATGAAATTCTTACCTCATAAATTTCCAATGGCGGTTATTGGAACATGACATCAAAAGTTTTATTTCTTTGGCTTTCTCAGTATTTAATTGCCTTAGGTGCACACAAAATGCCTTTATAAGAGTATTAGCTTCTGCATAAATTAACTCTGCGTTGTTCTAACATGTTTGGGCCTTCACCGTAACAAGAGGAGATTCAATGGAGAAGATAATTGTGCAGTAGAATATTTTCTACTCAGATGTAAACCCCATTGAGGCTTACTGGACTTACTTTTGAGTAGATATCCACCGTGCTGTTAAATGATTCTCTTGCTGCTGCCTAATTAATTGATTAATCAGCTCACTAAATTGAAATCCATGTACATTTGCAAAATCTTAAAAATTAGACAAGCACCATCTCTCTTATATTTTTGGAGCCACTGAAGAGCTTCCTATTTTAACAAGCCTTTCAAATAGAGACCTTGTCCCAGACTCCATCTGTGCTGGATTGCTTTTAAAGAATTTTTTAAGTGATTTTTAAAATATGTTTTTAAGATATTTTATTTTTAAAATGTTTTTGAGATGTTTTAAGATGCTTTTAGTGTTTTGTCCTTTGTTTGCTGCCCTGGGCTCCTTCTGGGAAGAAGGGTGGGATAGAAGTTTAATAAATAAATAAAAATCATAGTCAACTCTTTTATTTTCCCCTGCCCTGAAAAGCACTGGTTTCAGATCCTACTCCTATAGATCTCACTGCTGCCCATTGAAATGAAATGGATTGCCTTCATGTCGATTCCGACTTATGGGCGACCCTATGAATAGGGTTTTCTTGGTAAGCAGTATTCAGAGGGGGTTTACCATTGCCTTCCTCTGAGGCTAGATTTTAAATGATCACTACTCTCACACAAGGAAAATTACAGTACTGAAGTACTTTTTTTTTTGCAGTGAAAAGGTCTGGAGGTATAAAGATAAAAAGGCATGGTCATTATAGGAGGCTCACAAGATCAAGGTCCAAAGCAATCTCTCATGTAATGTGACAAATCAGTGATCAAATGCACCAACCTGACTGGAATAAGAAGTCCCTGTGTACTGCCTTCAAGTCGATTCCGATTTAGGGTTTTCATGGTAAGCAGTATTCAGAGGGGGTTTGCCATTGCCTTCCTCTGAGGCTGAGAGGCAGTGACTGGCCCAAGGTCATCCAGTGAGCTTCATGGCTGTGTGGAGATTCGAACCCTGGTCTGCCCAGGTTGTAGTCCAGCACCTTAACCACTACACCACACACCCATTACCTCCCATTATAATGAAATGTCAACCTGACTATTAGCAAACAATCAGCAAAAGATATTTATTATATTTATACCCTGCCTTTCTTTTCATGACAAAAACCCAAGGCAGGTTACATATGGTTCCCAGGCAGTCTCCCATCAAGGCACTGATCAGACCTGACTCTGCTTAGCTTCAGCAGGGAGCTGGCCTCATGTGCCTTCAGACCATAGTCACCTGGTATCTGTAACAATATGTTCTGACCAGTTGGGCAGATTAATCGAAATAACTGCAAAAGTAAGAAACTAATACTTGCACCACACAACATAGTCAGCATTAGTTACATACGATCCTCATGAAAAGTAAAGGGTTTGGATTTTTTTAGTCTCTGAAATTTAGAATGTTACTCCTTTCTTTAGAAAAAAATGAGTCTTGTGGTTTAACACCCACATGGATGGATCTATGGGACATTATCTCAGACTTATTAAAATCTGCTGATTGCTAAAATTTTGAATGATGTGATTTACTAAAATCTAAAATGTCAGTTTAACCTTGGAGTCAGCCAGGTTTCCCCCACCCTGAAATGAACAAGGCCAAGTATTTTGGACATAACTTTCACGGTTACTCCCGGAGTCCATCCAAGCCAAGATATGAATGTCTGGTTTTGCTATATTTTTAGTGTGCCTTATTATAAATATTTTTTTCATTGAGTTGAGTCCATCCTGCCTGAAATTAGTTGCACGCACAGAACTGTTTGCTAATCTCCATAGTACCAAAGGACAAAAGATTGCATTAAATGAAACCTGCTCCTTCAGTATCTCTCTAATATGTTCACCATGTTTTCCAAGTGTGGCTGGTGTCAAGACTTTGGGATTTAAATAAGCAATGTTGGTAATTACTTGTTCAGAATATAGGTTTTTTTAAGCCCATAAGGTTCAGCTAGAATTTATGAATCAAATGGTATTTCCCCCCCCCAAAGTTCTCCTCTAGCTCAGAATGTAAAACAGTGTGTGAGTGTGATCAGAAAAAAGCAGCCACAGTTCATTGGTAGAGCACAGCTCAGTGGTAGAGCCTAAGCAAAAGGTTCAAGGTTCAATTCCCAGCATCTTCAGCGAGGGCTGGGAAATACTCCTGTGAAACCCTGGAGAGAAACTACCAGTCAATGTAAACAGCACTAAGCTAGATGCACAAATAGTGTGACCCAGTATGAAGCAGCTTTCTTAGTTCTTGAGAGATTCTGCACATATTATGCAGCTGGTATTTGAAAGAAGTTACTTAATATTACAGAAATAACTCAGTTAACAAATCCTCCAGGAAAGAAGTCTTTTTTTGGGAATGGGGAGCATGGGGGGGCACACAATGTGACACAGTCAGAATGTGACTCCTTGTCTACTGGATTGTGGCTGCTACAGGCAGCACTCTCATGCGTGGCTGGAATGGTGCTCCTTGCCAGGTGGCACAGGCACCTCCACAATAAACAATGCTTCGAGTGCCCGGGAAGCACTGTTTACTGCAGATATGTCTGCTCGAGTGTAGGGAAGGATGGCAGAGAGGGAGGGTATATGTGGCTGCCCCTTGCCTGCCAGCTTGAGTGTACATAGAGGAGAACTGTGCTCAAAGCTTTAGGTTGCTATTGCAAGATGCTACATGATAAAAGAAAAGAAAAAGGCAAGGCAGGCATCCCTGGATGCATTTTGAAAAAAGCCTTCAAGTGGTCTGTATATAAGGCTTACCTGACCTGGTTGTTTTATTTCAGACATGCGTATTGTTAGTTTTGAATAAAAAGTTTGCTGCCATATGTTGAACTGCTCTTCTTTTTTTGTGGTGTAGGAACCTGTCCCTGTTTTTTCCATGTTATTCCTACCTCTGGTACCAAAGTTTCTGTTAAGGAAGTAACGACTAGGAATACATGTACTTTGTTAACTGGGGTATTACTGTAATAGCCTCTTCTTGTCAAAGATGTCATCAGTTAGTATTTGACAGACTACCTAACCAAGCAGTCTTTTATTTGCTAAGTATCTTCTCTATTTGGGTCAATGTTTTCAATTTGTTCCTTGCAAACTTTTTATGTGGTTGTGGTCTCTCATCCTTCTTTTGTTTCCAGGTGTGCTTGTTTTTTGGGGGGTGGATGAGTGCTACTGATTTCCCAGGAACTTCTACAACAGGAAGATACAGATCAAAGGACACAATATGGTAAGGGGTGTGTGCCCGGCATCATCAGTGCACATGCACCAACATTATGAGCCAGGAAAGAACTTTCAGAGAATAAGTGAGATTTTACTCCACAGTCACCAAGTAATTATCAAACTGGTTCCAAATCAAGCTGTAGTGAATTTACCCATCACTAACTTCCATAATGCTGGAAAGGAATCCATACTTGTTAAACCACTAGGCCACAGTGGGACACTGTCAGACAAGGTAGAGCTCAAACAGGAACCCCAAAGGCCAGGCACCTGATTCTTTATTTCTAGAGCCACCAAAACTGCTGCATGGAAGAGGAAATATCCAAATGACAGACACTGCTTGTCAGCATCTTCTGAGCTGGGGAGTAAAGTCATCCAGGTCAAGGGCCTGCTATATAGTTTTCTAAAGCCAGCTGCTCTCCCTTACTCTTGGCAACTCATTGTTAAGAGGAAGCCATTAGGATGTCCCTCTGTGAATCCAACCCATTTTAGGGATTGCTTCAATGGATTCTGCCATGAATGTTCACACCCCACCCCCAATGCTGCTGCCACGTGGGCCCTCTAGGGGCAGCACTGGTGCCACTACAGCCAGCAGTCACCTTCTTTCCCCTAGGTAGGTTTAACTCAGCAGTACTGGCACTCTTTGCATGAGACCAAGTATCCACTACATTGGGCATTTCTGGGCATTGCATTGTGGGAAGTTTAACCAGACCTTATCAGCTTCCATACAAAGAGCACTGCTGATGTTATGGAAGGCAACAAGGGAGGAGAGGGTGATTGGTAGAAGTGCTGCTACTGCCAGGGGGGATTGTAGGGGATAACCCAACCCAGGCAGAGTAGTGTGGTTGTCCTTGTCCTAGTTCAAGATGGTGATTGAAACTGTGGAGCCACCAGTGACACTGCTTCAACAGTCCATTGAGACCTAATGCTAACCCTGACTGTAGGAAATTGATACTGGGTTTTGTTCCACTTCTGGGTTACTGAGACCACCCAGTTTGCCTCTTCTGCTTGAGGCCAACCCTGACCTTATCTATGTCCAGCTCAGAGCTTGGAAAAGTTACTTTTTTGAACTATAACTCCCATCAGCCCAATCCAGTGGACATGCTGGCTGGGGCTGATGGGAGTTGTAGTTTAAAAAAGTAACTTTTCCAAGCTCTGGTCCAGCTCCACAGGAACTTGAGGCTCCCAGGGGAAGCAAATAGTGTCAGGTCCAAGTCAAGTCCAAGCAGAGAGCAGGCAAAAGCAGAACCTTGGACAGCTCCAAGGGGACCCTGAGCCACCTAGAGAACATGTTGACTCTGTGTGGATCTAAAGCAGGGATTCCCAAACTGATCCATGGGGTTCATTCAGGTGGTCCATGGCATGTCTGTGGATTTATGGTTGAAGACAGGAGATGGCACATAATATTCACTGTATTTTTTAATTGTGTTTGTATTGCTTCTTTTATTGCATTGCAATTTGAATTCTGTGGAATCAAATACAATCTATAAGAAAGGAAATAAGCAATAAAATATAGTTAAAATCTTACAGGATCTAGCACAGTACGTTAGAGCTAATACAACAGGCAGAAAAATGATTAAGTGATCCAGCAATACCCTCAGCAATTTTCAAGTGGTTCATGGGGAAAACAGTTTGGGAACTACTGTGCTAGAGGAAACTGAAGCATTATGTAGGCTGGCAAGACCTGGAGTACGGTAGGTTTCACTTCTCTAGTGGAGCTGTAGGTATTGACTGTCTCCTCAGGATGTCTCACATGCAAATTTACCAGGAGAGATATTTGGCTGACTAAACTAGATTAAATTTCCTTTTTAACCAGCAAGAATATGATTTATCTTCTTAAGTTTAGCAACAGCAATTCTACATTTTATGTGTAATTCCTGTGAATCAGTGTTCTTTTGATTCTGGCCCTCTGTTGATCACAGAACCTAGGCTTTGGGCCCATCACCAATCCACCTGAGACTGCAAAGTGCCTACAACACTCTTTAGGATGAAATCTAAAGCCAGTTAAAACCCTGTACTCAGGACTAAGCTTACATTTTACAAAGGACTTCAGGGCAGCTGCCTTAATCCAATTGTTCCGCATTGAAAGGTTTGTGAAGTTGCAAGGGATGTTCCGGTTTGATTCTAACATTAGACTCATTTCTAAATGAAAGTTAGAATCTAAACTAATTACTAAATGAAACTGATTCTAAACTTGTGTTTGAAAAATCCAGAGGGGAAAAAATAATACTCAGCTATTTAAATTAAAAGTGAAATATTTCCATCTTGTAATTTAAGTTTCTGCCTGGATCTGAAGCAATACCTCTATAAATGGAGACCAGATGCTCTCCAGTGGTGGGTAAATTTCTATGAGAGAGATTCAGGATCTTAACTGGTATGTGCTAGGGACAATTTGGCACAAGGAGTAGATGAGGGATGATATGGTAGTTTTCCTGCAAGAGGTGCCCTTTAACAAGGCTTTAGTAGAGAAATAATCTCTTTCAATCCCACAGGTTTACAATTTACACTAACATTCCATTCAGTAACTGTTTCCCAGAAATGGGTTTAAATGTTCTTTTTCATTTGAGCTTTTATTCTGTGTTTGGAATTTCATTTGGAAAGAGAATGAACAGCACACCACTGGTAGTAGCTTTTATGACAACATTCTTATCTTATGTGGTTCATCATTCTTCAAATATTTTGTCTCTTGACTTAACAAAGGCAGGAGCAAGTCATTTAATCTCTGCTTTGATTAACTCATTTTGGTATTTGTTTATGCACTCATGGAGATAAAAATATAGCATGGCTTTGTTTATTAAAATAAAAATAAAGAAGAATGTGTTCTGAAATTTCCCAGTGATCCAGACTGTCCCTTGTCAGTGCCTTTTTAACAACTCTGTCATCCACAGCAGGCATCAAGGGTTGGCATTTGCTGCAGCCTGCGCCCCAGTAGGGAGGCTAGTGCCAATCCCTAAAACAGAGATAGTCTATATTGTGCCCTTCAGATGTTTTGGATGGCAGTTACCATCACCCTTGACCATCAGCCATTCTTGTTAGGGCTGATGGGAGCTGGAGTCCAGCAACATCTTGAGGGCACCAGGTTAGCTACCTCTGCTCTAGAACCTCCTGCCAATAGAACTGGTCTTGCGCTTTCTTCTTCCTGCTGTTGCTACCTATTTTCACCTGCCTCTCCAAGTGAGTGAGTGGTAAAAAGAACAAGGATGTGCAGTGACCTCTACAAACCTTGTCCTGGCTTTCTGGGAGGTGGGCTTAGAAAGAGAGAAATTCAAATGGGCACTGACAACTATGGTTGTCAGGATAAGATGGGCATACTCAGGAAAGTGGGTGCACTAAAAGCATCTTGTCCAAGCATTCCTCAAAATCTGAAACTAGCACTGCTGTGTCTATCTTGTCCCATTTTTAAAAAGTTACTGTTCTGACTCTTTTTCCCCCCCAAACCTAACTAGAACTGGATTCTTCTCTTGCCAGTAGCTTTCCTCCCTTACACTTGAATGCTCTAGATTCTTCCAATTCACTTTGCTTGTGGAAAATTATTTATTTGCATTGAAATATGCATTGAAATTGTATTGTTCTCTGGCACTTACATTTACTGACAAAGTAACCAGCCATGAAGATGTACAAGATTTAGCAAAAGATGATTTGCTAAACCAAAGTACAGCTCCTTACGAGTGCTCCTGTGCAATTAGTTACAATCTTTGTTTACATTAAAGTTCTACAGTATGAAGACTTTCTTAGATCAGCTGTACAGTTGCTAATTATTGGCAGCCTTGCTTAATGTGAAAAATGCATGCACCATTCTCACAAGAATGTACACTTTATGTTATGCAGCATTTCTTCTTTTTAAAATAGCAGGCTATATTGCATTCTGAACTGGGGTGTATAAGAAATGTAATCTCTAATGAAAGTTGGTTCTCTCATCTCTCAGTGGTGGAATCTCCCTGGAAATCTGGAGAATTGACTGAATTTATGCAATACTACATATGTTGATGTATGTGTTAAAATTAATCACTCCTGTATTGTATTTTGTGGGAATTCTTTTTAAAAAACCCAGGATTTAAGGGAAAAACAAAGTAGCAAAGTTAAATAATAAAAAAATCACTCCTAAATGGATGTTATATGAAACATTGTGGTCTGATGATCAGTGATGAGTGGTTGTTTCAAAGTCACTCAAAGAGTTGGGGTCTCCAGCTTCACTTACACCTATAGCCACACATAGAATGTTAGCTGATTTGCGGGGAAACTCTGTAAAGGCAATTTTTGTTTGGGGGCTGATCTCAAACAAATTCTTCAACCAGCTATTAAATGGGAGCTGCATGCTTCTAAAAGGTCATGAAAGCTTCCTGCCTCCTTCTTTCATGAATGGAAACCTCTCTCTCACTTTCACTTCAATGTATGCATTGTTTGGACTGTGACAGCTCAGCCCAAATAACGTTTTAATGAAAATGGGGTATTGTTTGCCTGAGATATTTGTCTTGAATATGTCTATATGCCTGGTATCATCCTAGAATTGTATTTTCAAACTGTTTTGTTTTGTTTTGTTTGCTCTTTTCTAGATGTAAAGCTGTGTGCAACCTGGACCTATTAAAGCCTGGAGTTTAAACCTGGAGTCTTCCCTTTTGTTTCCTCTAATCGTCTGAGAAACCAGCTTTGTCCTGTGACTGAATGGCTTACCTTTTTTGTCTGATTATCACTGATTTGTGATTTACCCTTCTTTTAAAGAACACCATCCAAATATTTACATTTAGGTTTTTAAAAGTCTCATTTTCAGACTTTTCTAGCAATTAACAGCTTTAAAACGGACAGATCACATGTCCAGATGGCATCCACCTGAGAGCTCTTAAAGAAGGCAAACGTGAAACAGCTGATCTAAGAAAAATATGTAACTTCTGCCTAAGATCAGCCTCCACACCTGAGGACTAGAAAATCTTCAATGTAACACCAATTTTTAAAAAGAGATCCAGAGGGGATCTAGGAAATTACTGGCCAGTTAGCTTAACATCTGTTCTGAGAAAACTGCTGGAAAGCATTGTTAAAGATACCAAGCATATATAAGTGTTGCTAAAGCAGAACCATCATGGCTTCTGCAATCATAAGTCCTGACTCACTAAATGTTAGAGTTCTTTGAATGTGTCAATGAGCATATAGATCAATAGTGGGTAACCTCCAGCCGGTAGGCCTAATTAAGCTCGCCAGGACTTCCCATATGGCCATTTTGGTCAAGGACACCTTTCCATCACCTGATGTCAAATATATCAGGTGTGGGACAAGTAAAGCTGATGGAGAATTTTTTCTCCTAGGGATCTTTTGCTGGGGGTCCTTGAAGCCATGGTGCAGCCAAATACAGAAGCAAGAATTCAGAAGGAAATATGTGAGAGTGCACACTATGTTCTTCAACTGTGGCTTGAATTGAGCACTTTTTGAATTTGGCACCCTTGGTATTGGTTGCCAGTCAGGTACTTGTAAAGTAGTATGATAGCTTCAGCTGCATAATAGCTTCAGTTGATAGACTCCATATGTCTATTCCAGTGGATAGACAAATTTGGGACTTGGGTGTACCACTCTGCTAGTAACAGCCATCTATCTCCAATGTAGGAGTAAAGCTGAAACTAACGACAGAATAGGATGCAATATGATACCATATCAGTATATTTCCTAAATAACATGTAAATAAGTATGTCTTAGACTATTTATATTCTAATTTTCAGCTCCCTAGTCTGGAAATACCTTAACCATTTGGGGTACTCTTCTTCCCTCAGGAAGAGGTTCTTAGGAAGAGAATTAAAAATGTTACCCTCTTCTAGTAATCCAGATCTCTTGTATTATCTGTGTGCCATAATAGCATTGTGGTGCACATTGAATGATCTGTTTTGCGGGGAAGGTATAGAAATGTCTTGTCAGGTTTTGCTACTAATCTGGGACTGGCTCCAGAGCTCTAGCTCACTGGGATGTCCCCTAACAAGTCTAATACTACCAGGAATCAACCATAGAATCATAGAATAATAAAATATTAGAGTTGGAAGGCCCTGTAAGGCCATCAAGTCTAACCCCCTGCTCAATGCAGGAATGCAACTTAAAGCATACCCAACAGGTGGCTGTCCAGCTGCCTCTTGAATGCCTAACGTGTTGGAGAGCCCACTACCTCCCTAGGTAATTGATTCCATTGTTGTACCACTCTAACAGTTAGGAAGTTTTTTCCTGATGTTCAGCTGAAATCTGGCTTCCTGAAACTTGAGCCTATTATCCCATGTCCCACACTCTGGGATGATCAAGAAGAGATGCTGGTTCTCCTCTGTGTGATAACCTTTCAAGTACTTGAAGAGTGCTGTCATATCTTCCCTCAGTCTTCTCTTCTCAAGGTTAAATATGCCCAGTTCTTTCAATCTTTCCTCATACAGCTTTGTTTCCAGTCCCCTGATCATCCTTCTTGCCTTTCTCTGAACCTGTTCCACTTTGTCTGCATCCTTCTTAAAGTGTGATGTCCAGAAGTCGATGCAGTACTCAAGATGAGGCCTAACTAGTGCTAAATAGAGAGGAACTAGTACTTCACGCAATTTGGAAACGATACTTCTGTTAATACATACAAAATAGCATTTGCCTTTTTTGCAGCCATATCGCACTGTTGGCTCATATTCAGCTTGTGATCAACAACAATTCCAAGATCTTTCTCGCGTGTAGTACTGCTGACCCAAGCATCCCACATCTTATAATTGTGCATTTGTGGGTTTTTCCCCCTAGGTGTAGAACTTTGCACTTATCCCTGTTAAATCTCATTCTGTTGCTTTCAACCCAGTGCAAAGCCTATCAAGATCACTTTGAATTTTGTTTCTGTCTTCCAGGGTATTAGCTATCCTTCCCAATTTTGTGATATCTACAAATTTGATAAGCATTCCCTGCACCTCCTCATCCAAGTCATTAATAAAAATGTTGAAGAGCATTGATCCCAGGATTGAGGCATGCAGTACCCCACTCGTTACCTTCCCCCCCTTTTGAAAAGGAACCATTGATAAGCACTGTGTGAGTACGATTCTGTAGCCAACTATGGATTCACCTGATAGTTGTTCTATCAGTCTACGAGGGAGGTTACTCAATCAAAAAATGAGATAAGATTAGTCTGGCAGGATTTGTTCTTGAGAAATCCATTTTGGCTTCTAGTAATCACTGCTTTGTTTTTAAGGTACTTACAAATTGACTGCTTTATAAATGCTCCAGATTTTTCCTAGGGATTGATGTCAGACTGACTGGTCTGTAGTTCCCAGGTTCTTCCTTTTTGCCCTTTTTGAAGATAGGGACAACATTAGCCCTCCTCCAGTCATCCAGCACTTCGCCCATCTTCCTTGATTTCACAAAGACATTGGTTCCAAGAGTTCTTCATCACTGTAGGATGCAGTTCATTGGGCCCTGGAGATTTGAACTCATTCAAAGTAATTAGGTATTCCTTGATCATTTGTCTTTTAATCTCAAGCTACAATCCTGCCCCTTTAGTTTATACTTCACGTTTGCCAGGAGGGTCTATTGGGAGAAGACTGGGCCAAAGTAGGAATTGAGCACTTCTACCTTTTCTTTGTCATTTGTTATAATTTTGCCATCCTCACTGAGTAGCTGAACCATCATTTCTTTTCTCTGTCTCTTACTATGGATGTACCTGAAGACAGCTTTTTTGTTGCTTTTGCTGAACCAGCTATCAGTGACTTGGTAGGGCCACTCTGCTGCTTTCACTGTGAGTCCAAGTTCTCACTGCCTCTTTTAATGATCAAATGGAAAATGTCCACCTCAATCTTTCTACCTTACTCATAAACCCTGTTTCCACACCTCTCATGCACCTCCCTCAGTCCTTTCCTCCTTTTCCCCAGTATCCCTAATGACATGCTATCCATATCTCATCCCTCCACATGCTCCCCTTGACTCCATCCCACATATTTTTCCATCCTAAATTTCAGATGCACTGGTTAACTTTATGAAGTAGTCAGTGCATTCACGTGTGGCTTGTGGCACACCACATTTAATATGCCAGGATTATAGGCACAGTGACTGATGGACAAACAGTAATTCTACTACTGCTGACAGGATTGCAAAGTCAATGATTCAGAGAGCATAGGATGATAAATAGGTGATGAAAGCTTTTACCATCTGGAATTCATTTATGTACCATATCCTCATACAAAGTGCAGAGCGACATAATGGCAGCTACATTAGACTACGTGGTTTGTAAGAGGACTGACTAAACAGAGTTTTGCAAACATTCAATAATTCTATCATTTTTTAAAAAACGAGATCAATCCTGTTTCATTCAGTGATCTGTCTATAAAAGGCATAAAAGTACACATCAGAGTTACTTGTTTTGTGATATCTAGTGTGAAAAGTAGTTATGTACAAGACACTTTGGACATAATAGACTGTGAACATCTCTTGTTCTTACCCAACAACCTGCTCATTTCGATGTGATAACTTGAATGGCCATGGCTCAGTTAGTAGAACATCTGCTTTGTATGCAGAAGATAAATCTGCTGTATCTTCAGGTAGGGTTAGTCATGTCTTCTATAAGAATGGGGGGAAATTTAATTTCATTCACATTTAAAAGCAAACCTACCTAATTTGCACTTTCCAAAACAATATGAGGACCAATACACAGCCATCCTTTGAAATTTGCACTTATCCAAATATTGCGATGCAGTTCTCCAACCAAACAATATTTACAAAAATGCATGTATTTGGAGAAAGTGTGCATAAAAATAAATATATCTATGAAAATAACATATAGAATTCATTATATTGGGGGAAATTGCTTGAAAATAAAAAACTGCATGCAGAAGTGTTAGTAGTATACTACTAGTGTTTATTAAGAGAAAATGGTTATAAATTTTTATGAGGGTTTTTAAAAAAAAACACATAAATTGTTGCAGCAGTGTGGAGAACTGAATTTAAGAATGGGAAAATGAGGAATTGAGATAACCAAAATTAACAGATCCATCCATCCCTGAAACCCTGGAAAGCCACTGCCAGTCAGAGTGGACAATACTAAGCTAGATGGACCAATGGTTCAGTATAAGGCAGCCTCCTACGTCCCTAGAAGATCTTCCTGGTAAATTATTTCCCTTGCTGTTGTTTTCTTTTTAAATTTAATTTTCTGAGCGTCATATTCAGTGTACATAATCATGGCTTCCATAAATCAACAACAATATTTACAGTCGACCGACCTCAGATACAAAAACATGGTATTAAATATTAAAAGATAAAAAGATAAAATGCTTGAAATCAGAAACTATAGCAAACAAAAAACAGTCCAGTTGAGTTAGTTGCCATTTACAATCTTACAGGGTCTGATTGAGATGGCCAGGTTCAGAAATTTTGCCACCTTCACGGTTATTGCCTTATCAGAACCCTCAAGTAGAGTGATCAGAAGAGACTCAAGGGGGCGGCCTGGGAAGGACTGCATAATTGGGTATATTAGATCTTTTCTGGCCCCTGCATAGTATCTCCAGTTAAACAAAACATGTAAGATAGACTCGACTTTGACGCTATTGCAGGGACAGCGTCTATTATTGCTTG